>NC_142009.1:148680211-149335211 GCF_049901735.1 Notechis scutatus | reverse complement strand
CTAGGATAGTTCATTATATTTTATGCAACTCAGATTATTGTAAATATATATGTTTCAGATTTTAGGTAAAACTGGACTATCAGCCCTGCCTTTCCCTAATTCTATTTTCATCAACATCATCTTTACTGTTGAAATACCAACAGGCAGGTATGTTACAACAGCTTCTATTTAGTATAGCAGAGGTCAGTGCTTTATGTGACTCGCCTTAACAAGAAAGGAAAGATCAAAATACCATAGTGCTAGTCTATTCTAGGACTGTGACAGCTTTAAGAGACAATAGAGACAATGTGCTGCACCAAATTTAGGATGGGAAGAAAAAAGACCAAGAATCAGCTCCTTCCAGTGGTGGGATTTAAAAAAAAATTACTACTGGTTCTGTGGGCGTGGCTTGGTGGGCATGGCATGGTTTGGTGGGTATGGCTTGGTGGGCATGGCAGGGGAAGGATACTGTAAAATCTTCATTCCCACTCCACTCCTGGGGGAAGATTACTGCAAAATCCCATTCCTTCCTCACCCCACTAACCTACTTTCCAGCTCCGTTCTTCTGTGCAGGGCAACAAAAGAAGACACAGCCAACCCGCTGGGACTCGGGAAGCAGAGAACAGATGGGGGCAAGGCCAGTCAGAGGTGGCATTTTCCAGTTCTACTACTCAAAATTTCCACTACTGGTTCTCCAGAACTGGTCAGAACCTACTGAATAGTACCTCTGGCTCCTTCCCTGTTCTGATTCCACCAGATATTATGATGGCCCAAGATATTCAGTTATATTTTGATAACTGAAGAATAAGATAATTTGTGATGGTCCAAGATATTTTGATTTTAAAAAAAAATCCCCACCAATGAACCACAAGACTCCTGCACATGCTTTATATGCTCTGTAACTCTAAAGATTAATGAAATTCCATCAAATGTTCTCTGTGTGAAAAATACACTCATCAGGACTGCCTGGAATTACCCAAGCAAATGACTCAATTCCTAGAAACATCCAATTATGCATTTCAATTTTTCTGCCCACCATGAAAACCCAAACTGGACAAACATATAGCCCTGTTTGAAAGAGTTGACTCCATAGTAACACGAATATCATCCCTTGACACCATAGTAGCATCCCTGGACACTTTAAATGAAAGATTAACTAACTTTGAGGGGGAAAAAGAAGACACAACACAAAAACTTGAACATCCAATAGCTACAAACCAACAACTGAAACCTAATCCAATAGCTACAAACCAACAATTGCAACCTAATCCACAAAAAATCATAAATCCAACAAATAATGATATCCCAATCCTTGTCAGAGAAGCTGTCGAGCGTGAACGAAAGCATCCCAACGCCATCTTATTTGATCTAGAGGACATCAATAACAATGATGATATCACAATTGTCCACAACATCATCAGTGACTATCAAGCATCAACCATCTCCCCTGATGAAATACTTGACATTTCTCGCATTGGCCAAGAGCTCAAAAACAGAGATGGCTCTGTGGCCCCACGCTTCTGCAAAGTCATTTGAAAAATGAATTAAGCAAATGTAAACTCATTTATACTATAAATTCACTCGCCAAAAACAACACCAACCATAAAAACCTCAGATCTTGTCCTGACCTAACCTTACAGCAATGTGCCCGCTCCTGTATACTACGCATAGAATTCAAAAATTGTCTAGATAATGGAGAGAAGGGCCTGTATATTGATTACTGTGCAGACTGTATCAAAAGAAAGTCACACAATCCACAACTCAGCGTCCAAACCTTCTTAAACCAATCCACCATCACCCAAGACTAGGCACGCACACCCCCAACTACTTCAATTCAAACTACAACTGGCCTTAAATGCAAGCTACTCAGTGCAAGAAGCCTTGTAAATAAAATGCCTGAATTTCTCCTCTTACTAAATATGGTTAAATTTGACATCATATTTGTCTGTGGAACATGGCTCAACGCATCTCTCCCTGACTCCATTACCTCAATTGGAGACTATCATGTTTACTGATCTGATCGTGAAATCCATAGAGGAGGTGGTGTTGCTATCTTCTATAAAAACTCCTTACATCTAAAAAAACATCCAAGTTACCTAAGAGCTTGCTCTTCCTGAGACCATTATCTGTGAACTGACCTTAAATATCACATTTTGGTTCTTACTATGTTACAGAGCCCCTGATTTTGACATCGAACATGTAAACAAGCTAAATACACTACTAACATCGGCAGCATCCTGCCCACATACTTTTATCTTTCTTGGTGACTTCAATCTACCTCATATTAACTAGGCCCTAAACAAATGTACAATTGAACATGCAACCTTCTACAATGCTGTAACAAATCTGGGACTGGAACAACTAGTAACCAACAATACTAGGCTTAACAACTGCCTCGATCTCATCTTCTGCAATAGTTTGAATTCAATTTACGGAATACAAATTAAAGAACCTTTTTCCAATAGTGACCACAACATGATTGACTTTTGTCTCAACATACGTCCACACAAAAATCATCACAATGACAAAATCCCTAATTATAACTTCAAAAAAGGCAACTATGATCTTATAATCAACTATCTCTCTTCCCTTGATTGGCAATTTCTATTCTCTGGATGCAATACTGTTGAAGACCATTACAATATATTCTTACTAGAAATCAAAAGAGCCATCAAACTATATGTACCAATAACAACTCCCAAAACAACAACCAAAAAAAAACACAGATTACCCATAAGAATAAGGAAACTTCAATCCAAAAAGAGATCACTTTGGCAAAAAACAAATCTGGTCACGTTGCCAACTTCAAAAGCTGTTACAAAAATCTATGCCACCAGATTAAAACGGAATGCACTAATTATCACATCAAACAAGAGGAAAACCTTCTATGCACAAATTCCACCCACACTTTCTACAATTTTGTAAACAACAAACTAAAAGACTCAAGATCCATCTCACCTCTGAAAGGACCTAATGGCAAAGACTGCAATGACGACACCATCAAAGCAAACCTCTTTAACACATTCTTTGGCTCAGTATTTGTAAACAGCAATGGATCATGCCCAGTATTTCCTAGTCGAACCACAGACAACTACAATGATCTAATACATATCGATTTTACAGAAGATAGTGTTGAAAAAGCACTGTGCAATCTAAAACCATCCCTATCTATTGGACCGGACGGAATATGTGACTACTTCTTTAAAAAGCTATCCACTGCCATAGCAGAACCTCTAAGCATAATCTTGGAAAAATCTTTCAGGACCAGCTCCTTGGCAAATCTATGGTCACAAGCCACGGTCATCCCCATCTTCAAAAAGGGAGACCCCAGCCTAGTTGAAAATTACAGACCAATCTCTTTATCCTGTGTCACCTGTAAAGTCATGGAATCAGTTATTAACCAACCCATTATTCTCCACTTAGAGACAAACAACCTACTCTCTAAAAAACAATTTGGTTTCAGAAAAAAACTATCCTGTAATCTGCAACTCTTACACTGCAAAAACATGGACTACACAACTCGATCAGAGCAAAGCAATCGACGCAATCTACATAGACTTCTGTAAAGCCTTTGATTCAGTGGTACATGACAAACTACTCCTAAAACTAAAATCTTATGGTATCTCTGGACACCTACATAACTGGATAGAAGCATTCCTGTCAAACAGACAACAAATTGTCAAAATTGGGAGTGTCCTATCAAATTCTGTACCTGTCAACAGTGGTGTCCCCCAAGGCAGTGTTTTAGGACCAACTCTCTTCATACTCTTCATAAATGACCTCTGTGATCATATTAAGAACAACTGCGTTCTCTTCACTGATGATGTAAAGCTATTCAACACCACAGACAATACTACTACCCTCCAAAAAGACCTTGACTATGTATCAAAATGGTCAATCAAATGGCAACTTCAAATCTCAACAAATAAATGCTCTGTCATACATATTGGCAGAAAAAAAATCAGAAAATCAAATACAAGCTAAATAGTCAAGACCTTGTTGAGGATCCAAACTTTGTCATGGACCATCTCAAATGATCTAAATGCTAGAGCCCATGTAACTACATAGCCAAAAAGGCATTAAGAGTTGTTAATCTAATCCTACGTAGCTTCTTCTCTGGTAATACCACACTACTAACTAGAGTATACAAAACATTTGCTAGACCTATATTTGAATACAGTTCATCAGTCTGGAACCCATATCATGTATCTGATATTAACACAATTGAAAAAGTCCAGAAATATTTCACAAGAAGAATTCTCCGCTCCTCTACTCATTGCAGAATACCTTATGCCACCAGACTTGAAACTCTAGACCTAGAAAACCTAGAACTACAATGCCTCCGGTCCAATCTAAAGATAGTATATAAAATCATACATTGCAATGTCCTACCTGCAAATGAATACTTCAGCTTCAATCATAACACAAGAGCACATAATAAATACAAACTCAAGGTTAACGCACCAAACTTGACTGCAGAAAATACAACTTCAGCAACAGAGTGGTCAATGTCTGCAATACTCTACCTGACTCTGTGGTTTCTTCCTCAAACCCTAAAAACTTTAACCTTAGACTGTCTACTATTGACCTCACCCCTTTCCGAAGAGGTCTGTAGGGGGCGTGCATAAGTGCACCATCGTGCCTACCGTC
This sequence comes from Notechis scutatus, assembly GCF_049901735.1. Lineage (NCBI taxonomy): Eukaryota > Metazoa > Chordata > Lepidosauria > Squamata > Elapidae > Notechis > Notechis scutatus. The sequence goes on along the minus strand of NC_142009.1, from coordinate 149,330,582 downwards.
CCTGTCCCATTGTTTCTTTTATTTTTCTTATATGTACCCATTTCATGTATTCATAACTATGTATATACTTATACCTATTATCTTGTAAGCGATTGACAAATCAAATAAATAATTAAATAAAAATAAATAAAGAGTCCTGATCCTAATAGAAACCCAGTCAGATAGCAGTCTGTAGAGATTCTCAGTCATCCAGGAGATGGTTGTCCCAAAGTTGTTTTTTCAGGAGGCAAGTGGACTTTCTTATTTTTTCTTTTGAAGACGTTTTGTTTCTCATCCAAGAAGCTTCTTCAGCTCTGTCAGAAGCCATATATAATAAACAGACAGCAAAGGTAATGATGGAGGGAGAACGTACAGATTTTATTAATATAAGAAAAGGCACAAGACAAGGATGTCCCCTATCTCCTTTGCTATTTGTATTGACTTTGGAAGTGTTGAATAGAAATATTAGAGATGATCAAAGCATAAAAGGAATGAAAATTAAAAAGGAAGAATTTAAATTGCAAGCTTTTGCTGACGACTTAGTCTTTATTTTGGAAGATCCGTTAGAAACAGCTTCAAAGTTATTGGAAAAGATAGAGATATATGGTGAGGTGGCTGGTTTGAAAATAAATAAAGACAAAACAAAGATTTTGACAAAGAACATGCTACTGAGACAAAGAGAAGAACTGGCAGACCTGTTGAAAATCCAAGTTATGAATAAGGTTAAGTATCTGGGGATACATTTGACAGCAAGATGTAGCACATTAAAAGAGAATAATTATATTAAACTTAAACAACAGATAGCTATAGACTTGAAGAAATGGGAAAACTTGCAATTAGGATTTATATTTCTTGTAGACAGCTTTAGATTTATATTTCTTGCATCCTTTTAGAAGATAGTTGAAGCACGTGGAGATTATCTGTGTCCTTAGAGTCACCTGAGTAGTGCTCCTGGTTCCTGTAGTCTGCATTTTTTTTCCTTCTGGAAATCCATTCCTGCTCCCACACCGTTCAAAGGGTGTTCATCCCAAACTGTATAGCTAAAAGTTGTATCATATGACTGCGTATCCAGAGGACCTTGTTGGAAATAGCACATTAGTTTTTTTCTATAACAAACCAAAAGTTGCCCCATAGTTGACAGTATGTTTTACCCAGACTTCTAGAGCAGGAGTCTTCAAACTTGACAGCTTTAAGACTTGTGGACTTCAACTCCCAGAATTCCTCCTCCAGTCATGTTAGCTCAGGAATTCTGGGAGTTGAAGTCCACAAGTCTTAAACTTGTCAAGTTTGAAGACCCTTGTTCTAGAGCCTGTCAAACACTTTTTATTAAAAGTAGGTTTCCTTGTGTTTACTGGAGTTTATTCTCAAATGGATAGTCATAGCATTACGAGGTTTGTGTTGATTCTATAGTGCCCAAGTTACTCAGAACAGTAATTTCCTCCAATATTTTGCTTTGGATAGACGGAAAGCATTTCAATTTTAAATATGTATTCAGTAAATCAAATCCAAAATTAATTTAACCTGCTATCTCACCCAAGTTCTTTCAGCTGTTTTCAAATTCAACTTCATTAAAAATTTAAATATATTAAGGTAGCATCACTATTTATTTTACATTAAAAAAAATAAGAGCAAGTTTTACAAGTATTCAGAAATATGCCGCTTTATTTTACTCACATTTAAAAAGCAATACTAAGCCATGCTCTAGTCTAAAGCATGGCAACTTTAAGACTTGTGGACTTCAACTCCCAGAATTCCACAAGTCTTAAAGTTGCCAAGGTTGGAGACCCCTGCTCTAAAGAATATGTTAAATGTGCATTAAACACATAACATAAGCAAGTTAAATCCAAATATTGACTTCTGTAACTGAGATCTGGGATAAAGACATGATATAAAGTATCATATTTATCTCCATGTTCAAAACCAGAATATTATTACTTAAGAAACACTAATTATAGAAAACTACTTTTTATCTTTCATTTTTCCTCTCCAGCCAAATCAAATTGTTGTAAGGTTTTCCTCTTGTTTGATGTGATAATCTTTGAAATAATAGCTGTATTTATTGGAATAATGTAGTGTAATTATGACAATAATATTGACAGTATTGAGTGCACTGACTTTGACTCTGCTTATAACTGGCAGGAACAGCCAACACCCCAGAAGACAAGCTCAGGATCCAAAAAGATCTTGACAGACTTGAACAATGAGCCCTATCCAACAAAATGAAATTTAATGTAGAGAAAAGCAAAGTTTTACACCTGGGCAAGAAAAACCAAGTACGGATTAAGTGAAACCTGGCTCCAAAACAGTAATTGTGAGAAGGACCTTGGAGTCTTAGCGGACAATCACTTAAAAATGAGTCAGTAGTATGCGGCAGCAACCAAAAAAACTAATATAAACCTTGGTTGCATAAACAAAGGCATAGAATAAAAATCACATGAAATTATTAGTACCATTTTATAAAGCCTTAGTAAGGCCACACCTGGAATACTGCATCCAGTTTTGGTCACAACATTACAAAAAAGATGTTGAGGCTTTGGAAAAAGTACAAAGAAGAGCAACTAAGATGATTAAAGGCCTGGAGACTAAAACATATGAAGAACAGTAGGAAGAGTTGGGTTTGGCTAGTCTAGAGAAAAGAAGAACTGGGGGGACATGATAGCAGTATTCCAGTATTTGAGAGGCTGCCACAAAGAAGAGGAAGTCAAGTTATTTTACAAAGGACCAGAGGGCAGGACAAGAAACAATGGATGAGAACTAATCAAGGAGATTAATTTCTGGTGTTGAGGAGAAACTTTCTAACAGTGATGACAGTTAACCAGTGGAACAGCTTGCCTTTGGACTTTGTGGGTGCTTCATCACTGGAGTTTTTTAAGAAGAGACTGGACAGTCAGTCTTGTCTGAAAGGGTATAGGATATCCTGCTTAAGCAGTGGGGTGGACTAGAAGACCTCCAAGGTCCCTTCCAGCTCTATTCTGATTCTGATTCTGAAGGAGCCACATACAGCTCTTTATTTCTGAATCTGAATGAGGTGGTTCACATGTAAAATTCTATAATCCATTGCAGAATCTCAACAAAAAGCTAGTAGTATTTAAAAACTAACAAGTTTGTTGTCATATTATTTTGCTTTTAAAAATTTATTCTAATGTTACTGAACATTAAAGCAATCTAACCCATTTTGAGGGGGGAAATTTTTGATATATAAGTTTTAAATGCAGTGCTATATATACCATCATTTTAAACTATTATTGTTGGTTTGTAGAGGTTGCCCGGAAACAATTCTGTTTATATCTACATCTTACTGGAGAAACTCAATAGAGAATGGAACAAAGTTTATATGTGTGGTCCTTTGGCCTGAAAATGTGCTGATTTCATGCTATTGTATCGGATCTGTTATGTGAAGTTGTTTTTATTGCTCATCTGGTAACTCTGATTCACATCTGATGCTTTATGTGAAACAACCTGGTGGCCAAGCCCCTTCAGGGAAGGAATTCATGTCAGAAACTCCACTCTTGCAAATTCGGCAATCTGTTTCCTTCCTTTCCCTAGTTTTCTACAGAAGGAAACATAGTCACCACAACATCAGTCATCCTCAAGATTTGACCAGTTCTTTCCAAAGAGAGCACTTATCCTTCTGCACCAGCTGTGCATTCACAAAATCAGCACCATTTTTTCCCCCTCTTGACACATCTAATTGCTATCTTCATGGAACCATGAGTATAACTAAACTCTTTGCAGAGTTCTGCTGATCAACCTGCTGTTTCGGCCATCCTAGCATGATTTTAATATGTACAAAGGGGTACTTTCCTTCTGCCTCAGATGTCTCTAAGCTGTTCAGATCCAATCAGAATCTTCAGCTTTTTTTCTCCCCTGCATTGCCTCTGTATTGTAAGCTTGCTTCATTCTCCTTTTTTGGAGGCCATCCTCTAATTTTCCTGACCAGCTTAAATGTGTGGTGGATGGCAACAGATGCTGCAACATGTTAGCAATATTGATGAATTATTGTTTAATTTATGTTTTGACCAGTAAATAAACAGATGCAAAAAAATTGCTTTAAAAATAGGCAAAATGTATACATCTTGACCACTTGGTGCTTATAGTTCCCTAGTAAAGTCTGGAAGCTACCGTGTTTCTCCAACAATACGGTCTCCACCAATAGGAAGGCCCAGAATGATTTCTAGGCATGAGGTGAAATTAAGCCCCACCCCCAAAATTTAGGCCTATTTAAACCATGCGTTTCCCTGCCATTTCTCACATTGTTCGTTAGAACTACACAAGGTGAAGAGAAATGGGGGGGAAGGGGAGGGAGAAAACTTGCCTTTAGGAGTGCCCTGCAGGTAGACTAGGCTAGAATGCCCCGATCTACCGATAGAACATCAGCCGATAGAAACTCCCCAAAGGCAGAGTCCCCAGCCGTGTCCCCTCACCTTTAGGCAGTCTTTTTTGGGTGATGGAAGCTCCCCAAGTGCAGTCACCAGCCACTTCGATCGGCCGGTAGAAGCAGCCTGGGGCGAGCGCACACACACACTCCCCTTGCTGCGAGGCCGCTTCTATCAGCCGACGAAAGCTCCCCAAAGGCAGAGTCCCTAGCCGCTTCAGGGCGTGGCGTGGCTGCCCATGTCCCCATGCCATTAGGCAGTGTCTTTCAGGCGATGGAAGCTCCCCAAGTGCAGTCACCAGCCACTTCGATCGGCCGGTAGAAGCAGCCCCGCGGCTAGGGGAGTGTGTGTGTGTGCTCGCCCTGGTGCCGCTTCTACCGGCCAATTGAAGTGGCTGGTGACTGAACTTGGGGAGCTTCCATTGCCCGAAAGAGACTGCCTAAAGGTGAGGGGACACAGGCAGCCACACCACGCCCTGAAGCAGCTGGGGATTCTGCCTTCAGGGAGCTTTCGTCGGCCGATAGAAGCAGCCTCGCAGCGAAGTATGTGCGTATGGGCCGCTCTAGTTGGGGAAGGAAATTAAGTCACCCCCAAAAAGACGGCCTAGCCGTTTTTTCAGGGGTCAAAAAAAAATAAGGCCTGGCCTTATTTTGTGAGAAACACAGTACAAAGGAAAAAATATAAATATTTTAATAAATTATGTAAAATAAGTATAATAATAATGGGTTGTGGGTGTGGCAGTACCTGGAGACAGCAGAAGAGAAGAGAAAGAACTAGAGAAAATGACAAAATACAAAGATCTGCAAATAGAAATAGAATTATTATGATAAATAAAAGGTAGTACCAACAGTAATAATATCTTTGGGTGCAATCCCAAAACCAAGGAAGCACCATTTGAATACCATTGGCATTGACAAATTCACCCTCAGTCAATTGCAAAAGGCAGCTTTACTTCAAACAGCTTATATCCGGCCATGATGCCTTTATTATTGTCAAACATCAATATCTGGAGCCAGATATTCTAACAGTGGTTAGAATGCAGCACTACAGGCTAATTCTGCAGGAGTTCGATTCTCACTGGCTCAAAGTTGGCTCGGCCTTCTATCCTTTCAAGGTTGGTAAAATGAGGACAAAGATCGTTGGATTCAATGTGCTGATGCTGTAAGCTGCTTAGAGACAGCTGTAAAGCACTGTGAAGTGGTATATAAGTCTAAGTCAGAGGTGGGTATTCAGCAGGTTCTGACCAGTTCTGGAGAACCGCGAGCGGAAATTTTGAGTAGTTCTGAGAACCGGCAAATCCCACCTCTGACTGGAGATTTTACAGTATCCTTCCCCTGCCACCCCCACCAAGCCATGTCCACAGAACCAGTAGTAAAAAAAATATGAATCCCACCACTGATCTTAGTGCTATTGCTATTGCTATCTGCCGATCCAAGGTCCTTAGGAATTGCTCAATCGAGGGACAAAAATGCCACATCCAGTCTGAACATTTGGCTGACTGTGTAACCAGCCATAATAATAATTCGTAACAGACAGGAAGAGAGAGAGAGATGACTTATACTTTACATAGGCTAAAAAATCCAATGTTTATTGGAATGTGTGTGCGTGTGTGAGAGTGCATGTGCGTTTGTGTATGGTGCTAAATTCATTGGATCAGGGCTGTCTAATTGTTTATGATCTGTGGAAACTGTAAAACAGTTCTTTCTCTCACTTCCGCAAACCTCAGAATTTCCTAAGACTACTGGTATCTCTCCCATGTGTGAGAATGCTTTTGTTTTATAGACCAGCAAGCAGAGAACTGAGTTCACAGCCCAAGTAGAGGAATAATGATTTCACTCAAAAGCTCATTCAATGAAGGAAGCACTTGTCACGAAGTTTGATTTTCCTTCCCTGACAGAAGAGAACGTTGTCTTTTGTTATACTGTGTAACACCATCCCATCTGACTGCTCCAATTAGTTAGTCAGGGCAATTAAATCCATGATTCACTGCTACCAGCGGACTTAGATTTGTGTTATAGAAAAAGCAATTGATTTTTTTTTCTCTCCCCCTGCTGTACCTGTCTCCATTTAGTTGTTGAACAACGTAAAATGGCTGGGAAGGAGAGATGTGCATGAGATGATGTGGCCACTGCTTCTCCTGCAGCATCTCACCCAAGGAAGACAGTAAAGATGATTCTTCCAATACCAGCATTCCACATTCAACATATGGTCCCGCTGAAATATTTCACTTGGACATCAACTGAAGCAGTCTGACTTGTGCTCCAGAAGCCATCGAGAATAATTAAGTGAGACAGCGGTCAAAATCTCAACAGCTCTTACGCTGAAATTCATAAATTTGAATATTTCCATTCCTGTTTTCCTTGGGCACGATGCTTGAATGTGAAATCAAATTGATACTTTTTGGAGCTGTCTTTCTATATCTTGATTTGCCTTATTACTTCATGGTTTCTTTCTTCTAATCTTCTACATCAGGGGCAGGCATGGGCTGCTGGGCAGGGGTGGGATTCAAATTTTTTTAACAATTGGTTCTGTGGGCATGGCTTAGGTGGTGGGAGTGGCTTGGTGGTCATGTGACTGGGTGGACGTGGCTTGGTGGTCATGTTATTAGCTGGGCATGGCCAACTCAATATCACTCACATCGAGGCATGCATCTCCTCGCCTGGCCTCTCATGACTGTGGGGATGCTGCAACAGTCATAAGTGTGAAAAACAGTCATAAGTCACTTTTTTCAGTGCCATTGTAACTTTGAATGGTCACACCACACAAGCAAAGTACCAGCAAAGGAGGGAAAAATAACTCCAGAGACGTTCCTGAGACAGGAAGTCTAGGCCTGCCAAGAATATAATAAGGGTTAACGGAGAGGCAGTTTCTATAAGCAACACCAGAATGTTTCCTTCCTGCCTTCCTTACAGGATTAGGCCAGTAATTTCCTCTAACAACCAGTTCTCTGAACTGCTTAGAATGTTAACAACCAGTTCTAGCAAATAGGGGCAAACTGGTAGAATCCCACCCCTGCTGGTGGGGGTTCGCAGGGGTTCTGGAGAGCCCCTAGCTAAGATTCTGTGCACTTCAGAGAACCCCCAAATCCCACTCCTGGCTGGCCCCAGGCATCCCCATGTGGCCCGTTTTGGATGCAGGTAAATGCAGGGTACATATAGAGACTACGGGAGGGTGAAAAACGTGTCTCCCAGAAGTTCTGGAAGGCTGGAAATGGGCCCGTTTCTGGCTTCCAGACAGCCTTCGAAGCCTGGGGAGGCTGTTTTCACCCTCCCAGAGTCTCAAGGAAAGCCTCCGGAGCCCAGGGAGGGCAAAAATGCTCCCTTCCCCGCTGTTGTGCAGGAAGCTGACTAGTCCATGCCCACCATGTCCATGCCTACTCAGCAACTGGACAGAGAACCCTTTGCTAAAAAAATTTGAAGCCCACTCCTGACCAGGGAAATGATGTAAATATTGTTGCAGCAGGCAGGCCTCAAGGATAACGAAGTTTTCTCCATTGCCCTGATTATCTCAAAGGCTATTGAGAATAAAGGAGAATATTTGTACCTCAGTCAAGAAACTGCCAAAGAGCCATCAGTAAACAGCCCAACCAAAGAATCCCTAAGACCACCCCAACTCACACAGACAGGCAAGACACCAGAATATTAACTGACAGCAAACAACACTCCTTACTAGCACTGATGATGTCATGGTATCTAGTTAGGGTAACAAAATGTCTGCAAGAAAACAAGCAAGCTGAGATAGCACGAAGGACCCTTCATATATTGTAACGCTTTTTAAAAAGCTATTGCATACATTGTCCTGAAGGTTCAGATTTGAGGGAAAGGTATGATAAATTAAATTAATTTATTAATTTATTAAGTTTTCTTAATAAAAGCTTAAGATGTAGACATCCGTTAGTTGAAGCCAAACTGTGTTCATGACAAAATTGGGTCTGAATTCAAACAGGAAAAACTCATACTAAGATATTAAATGTGACAGCTCCTGGAGCTGAAATGCCATCACCTTCTCTCTACAATATGAACAGTTACATGAAATGGGAACAGTTGTTAAAATTGAGAGGGTCCCAAAATGGCCTCCTCATCAAGGGCAAGGAATTCTCCCTGCAGAAGATCACAGCGATAATTGGCAGGTCATCGTCCTCACAGGAGTTTCTTACGCATTTTCTGCCATGTAGGAATCTAACACACAGTCATGGAGGAAACAGGTTCAAGAACCTTATCTACTTCTTCAGGAGACAAGCAACAAAAACTGATGTGGTATTATGCAGTGTGATATCACATCCAGCACAGATCCAAGTGGCCATACCCAAAATGGAGATCAGACAATATCAAGGTATTGGCTGGAATCCCTAGAGATGGGGCCCTCTTTCTAATAGCCTGCAGGACTCCATGAGGATGGTCTTTGTGGCATATGAGGAAACCCATCACTTCTCTTCCCTAATTGCTGGGGCACGACGATGCCTCCATCACATCCAGTCAATAGGTATATAAGTACATTCAGCGGTTCTTTAAATTTCCCTCATAAAATCAATTGGTCCTGAAGTGCTTCAATTTTGCTGGAGGATACAAAGTGCATTGAAGTTTGTTAAGGGTTTTATTTGCAACCACTAGGATAATAGCAATGACGCCAGCAATTGTTTTTCATACGCATACACACACACACACACACACACACACACACACACACACACACACACATGCCCCTACCGCATGTTTGGCTATTTACAACATGCATATTTAGGGACAAAAAAAAAACAACCCTCCTCCTTCCCAGTATTTTAAAAATCAATATTTTAAATAGTCACGGTTTAGATAAAATACAGTAATAAAAGTAAGTGGAAAATGCAATGAAAATGCCATTTTTGTTGTGAAATTGCATCATCAGAAATAACTCATTCTGCCTAGCAGACACAATAAAAAGTCTGTAGGCTTGTCCATTTAGAAGGGTTCCATCAGCTGTACAACTGAAGCAGGGCCAGGGATCATAGTCTGCGCTTGCATACAAGAAGCATTTCTAAAATTATTCCTCCTTTGCTCATTGGGAGAACAGTATTTTTGTTGTTGAGGAAATCCAGCGAAGACGGACAGATCCCAAGACTTCCTTGTCTGTCTCAGCTACACGTCCAGACGGGTGGGGATTAGCAATTGTGGGAGGGGGGGAGGAGGATGCCACTGAGTTTTGGTACAGAGAGAAACATCCATATAATTTCACATCTCCTTATCCCTTCCAAATCCAAAGCCTTGACCTTTTTTCGCTGAGACATTTTTAGGGTCAGACCACAGACAAAAGGGCTGGTGTCGTGGCTGCCAATTTCTGACTCAATAGGAGGCTGCAGCTCACTGTGGAGAATCTTTCCCACGAACAAAATGTATTTTGCCCTATGAAGCACCGGGGCAGGAATGAGCATTCTCGCTGGGTAAAAGAACTGTTTTAATAGTATCTGCATTTCCTGGACTTTTCTACTATCCTCACATACTTATTTATTTATTAAAATAATAAATCTTTATTAGAATAACAAACCTTTTTTTAAAAAAAAATCTTGCTTTTATTGCTTTATAAGTAACTCAAAGTGGCAAATGTGCTTTACTGCTCCTTCCTCCTCCTTTTTCCCCTACATCAGTAACCCTGGGGGATGAATGGGGCTAAGAGAGAGCAACTGGTTCAAAGTCACCCACTTGGCTTCCATGCTTAGGACAGGACTAGAACTCACAGTCTCCGAGTTTCTAGGCCAGCACCTTAACCTCTCCACTGCTCTATGTGCTTGTCCCACCCACCTGTCCATTTAAAAAAAAAACCAGTACAGTTCTTATTCATTACAGTTTTACAGCAAATGCGTGTCTTGGCCAAATAATTTGCAGCTTTAATTCAGTAGAAGTCCTCTGCTTTGATGTTTATAACCCAACATTTATAACTGAGGTCCACTGCCAGCCTCCCCCACGACTCCCTATAGAATGTGTTCCTCCAGCAAAACAAAACAGAATTTGTTAGCTAACTATTACAGATGTTGCCATGAAATCTGAAAGAAGGAGGAAGGGCCAGTTCACACATGTGCCGTTCCATAAATATGTACTGTGAACTAGGATATCCTTTAGACTAGCCATGACATCATGGAGGCATATTTCCCAGCTGTGCTAATAATGGGACTCATCTTTCAGAATGACATATCCATGGACATACAAGCTAATGGGAGATACTCTGCAAAATTCAACTTGGCAAGCTTTGTCCAGAAATCATGATTGACTATGGTCTCTGTCATGTGTTTAGTCCACACAAAAGAGGAGTGTGACCCTGCCAATTGCTTTGCTTCCAGCATTGTCAACTTAACAGGATAATCTGATACATCCATATGTTTTATTTCTTTCCAAATGTTTAGATTGTAACGTTCATAGTCCTTTGCTATTGGACATCCTGGTTGAGGTTGATGGGATTTGGTGTCTAAAGACCTGGCATGTACTAGCTTGCCTGACTCTGGTCTGTGTAAATGTGAAGGGTTCTGCCAGCACACAAATGGACTAAATGGCTAAGAAACAGCCATCTCCGTAAGCCCTGATAATGAAAAAGTCAAAGCAAAATGGTGCATTAGAAAGCTGTGCAATTATTTATTTATCCATTATGTGACCAGTGGTCAAAGAGGAAAGTTTTATGACTTTAAAACATGAAAAGGCACAAATGGTGTACAATGGAAGAGGCTAACTACGAATTTCCAGGATGCTTTAAAAAAAAAAAAAGCAAGTTTTCATTTTTAACATTTATGTCATATTCTTTAACCTCTCTTTACCCCTGTAACTATCTTGCCCTCTTATCTCCAAAAAAGCATTTCAAGCATAAGTAGAAGAAAGCTTTTCAGAATAAAGCTTTTCTACTTTCATAAGTAGAAGAAATGCACTATCCTCTACAACAATGTTTTCAAGTATAGGTTTATGGCATTCAAAATGCATTCCTTTGTGGAGATTACAAAAACAAAAAGAACAAAAACCTTCCTGTTCAAGACAGCAACAACCATTAGAAGTGAATGAAGGTTATTTTGATTATTGCATTATGCAATATCCTATTCTAATATTATTTCTTGGTTTGCCAGTCCTATTTTTGATCAGGAGAATCAGTCAACCCTGCTTCCACACCACACCGCCCCATCTGCCCACTCAACATATTTGTCAACATTTCTTTATTACGTAGTAAAGCTACACCAAATAAAATTTAAATGGATGGAAACTAATCCAAAGAGAGAATCAACTTAGAACTAAGAAGAAATTTCTTAGACAGTTAGAACAATTCATCGGTGGAACGATTTGTCTTCAGAAGTTGGCAATGCTACAACACTGGAAGTTTCCAAGAAGAGTTTGGGCAGCCATTTGTGTGAAATGATATAGGGTTTCCTGCCTGTGCAGGGGGTTAGACTAGATGGCCTCCAAGGCCCCTTCCAACTCTGTTACTCTGTTCTATTATTCTGATAAATTTCAAGTTAAACTCTCATCCAGCCAGAGGTCTGGAGTAATGAAAAACACAGCCTTCTTCAACTGACACCATTTTTCATCTTCTTTTTTTTTTTTTTTTGTCCTGACAACGCTTCAGGTGATTGACATTTGCATCAACCTTGGAAGATTTGTGGTCAATTTTAAAGCTCAGATCGCATGGAATGTTTGCATTTCAAGACAATGTGAAATGCAGAAAGGAAGCCAGCATCTTTCTTCCCTCCTCCTCCTTCCTTCTCCTTCCTCCTCCTCCTCCACCCCCAATGTGGCAGAATTCCACAGAGCAGCTAAAACGCTCACGACTGGGTGCAGCAGGATGGAACCCTAGCTGTTCCACTTACACTAGACAAACTCTCTTGAGCTGGCTCCCCGCCAGGAAAAATAACCCATTACAATCCAAACTCAGCTAAGTCAAACAGTCCATGCTTAATTAAGCCTGCTCTAAGGGTTCTCTGTCCCCACCAACCATCGGAAAGTTGATATTCTCAGCAGGTGAGATTGAAACTGTCCAGGTCTAGCTATCCAATTTAAACTTTCAATTTAGACGTGTGGGAAGGAGCTCAATTGGAATGCATTGCCAATAAATGCTAACTCATAGGGAGATAGGTGCCTTGGGATCCCACTTCATGGAACACACACCGATATCTCTTCAGGCTTTTTCTAGAAAATGGTACCCGTCAGAGGTGGTATTCAGCAGGTTCTGACCAGTTCTGGAGAACCGGCAGTGGAAATTTTGAGTAGTTTGGAGAACCGGCAAATCCCACCTCTGACTGGCCTCGGCCCCATTTATTCTCTGCCTCCCAAGTCCCAGCCGATCAGCTGGGTCTTCTTTAGTTGCCTTGCAACAGGAGAACGGAGCTGGAAAGCAGGTTAGTGAGGTGGAGAGGGAATGGGATTTTGCAGTATCCTTCCCCTGCCACACCCACCAACCCACCCCATGCCCACTAAGCCACATCCACAGAACCGGTAGTAAAAAAAAGAAATGAATCCCACCACTGCTACCCACCCCATGATTTTGCTGTCTGAAGCTCTGCTGAAGTGAACTTTCCCTGAGCCCCACTACCTGAGACATTTGAATAATCAGTTGTTGATTTTATCTGTGCCATTATAACTTCTTTTCCTCTATTTCTGCTGATATAGGTTCAGCTTCTCCCAAGAAGCTGGAGTAGGCCAAACATTATCGTCTTTACAGAGCCAAATTGGAACATTACTGAACGGCTTTTTTTAAAATTCAGTTTATGGAGAAAATGCCATCTCTACGTTAATATTGCTCTAAATAATTGTTTTTAATTTTGTAATTGTATTGTTATACTGTGGTTGTTTTATGCTTATATATTCTGTAATTATTTTTGATAGGAGGCTTTTGTTTTTGCTGGTGAGAGAGACAAGGGGAGAAGAAAAAAGATAAGAAAAGAGGGGAGGAAGGAAAGGAAGGAAGGAAGGAAGGAAGGAAGGAAGGAAGGAAAACTATTCTAGTGCTTACGAGGGCCTAGACACATACAAAAATCCTAGAGTGAAATTGGAGTTCCATTTCCTCTTTTCGGCCAAGTGACTGATTTCAGCTGCCAAGCAACTACATGTCTGCAACCTGTCATTCAGGCAACTTGAAAGATGGCTAAAACTCTTCATCTCAGGTAACTGCCTAGCCTTATCTACCCCCACCCCCTTCACCTTGGATTAAGGAAAGCGATTGGAAGCATTCTTTTTCTAATCCTGGCAGATGACATTTGGTGGGACAGGAAATGAAGGAAGTGGAATCCACCTGCTGCTTTCCTTAAACATGTCCTATATTAAAATGGTCTGGACATCAGCCTTGTCACTGAGGTCGAAGAAGCTTTGGCAGTCAGAAGCCAACGATTTATGTCGATGTACTTTTTTTTGTCAAATCAAGGATTGAAGGAAAGTATACTAATGCAGCATGAAAAAGAGTTCCTTATCACATTACCAATTTTAATTGAGCATTTCTCTGCATTATGTTGAATCAGGTCTTAACTTTGCACTGCATCTTCAAAAAAAATTACAAAAGAAAATGGGCAGTTTGCATATGCGGAAACAAAATAAAATAAGCATTTTTTAGGCTAATAGCAATAGCAATGGCACTTAGACTTATATACTGCTTTACAGTGCTTTACAGCCCTCTCTAAGCAGTGTACACAGTCAGCATATCGCCCCCAACAATCTGGGTCCTCATTTTACCCACCTCGGAAGGATGGAAGGCTGAGTCAACCTTCAGCCTGGTGAGATTCAAACTGCTAAATTGCAGGCAGTCAGAAGAAGTAGCCTGCAGTACTGCACTTTAACCACTGCGCCACCATGGTTTATATATCTGTTCTCAGCTGGAATTCCATCAGCTAACACAGGGGTCTCAGATGCAGGAGGTTAGATGGAAAATATCCAATCTGCTATGTCGAATACAGCATTTCTTCTACCCTGGGAATTAGAATGATGGCAGGTGTGGCACTGGCATCTCATCAGGGAGTGATTTAGCCTAGAGGTGAAAGAGCAGCAGGTGTAACATTAAGTAGGCTGTATTCAGTATGACCAAAGTGGTAGGTCTGTTCTGCGGGATGTGGACAACTGAACACTGGGAGAGACGCTTAAAGAAATGCTCTGCTAACCAAGATTTGTTTGTCCCTTATTTAGAAGCCACAGTGATTTTTACTTCTTTTTTCTCCAGGTTCCTATGGATTGTTTTATATTGCTTTCCTAGGCAGGAGCATTTTTATTACAGCATTTTTAATCAGTTTAATAATATCGCTGATTTCTCTGTGCTGTGTTGGGAATTGGTGGAAGGATGAGAAAAATAGATTTAATAAATGAATCGTCAACAACCACCAGCACATTTGGCAAAGGACTCTCATTTTGGGAGAAGTTCTTCCCACCCACCCACCCACCCCTTATCATTCTGCCTGCAGTTGTCAAAGGAAGGACATCGGGTTTAAAAATTAGATTTCCTCTTAGGAATCATATCTGTTTCTATTCTGGAGCAATCCCAACCACTGTCACATAAACGGGCATATACTCGTGACTTAATTCTTTCAAGTCGTAACCTGGACATTGCAAGGGCTTTGTCCTAATTTTCCTTTAACCTTAATTGTTACTGTTTCTACACTCAGGTGGCTCTCTCAATTACATTTAACGCTTCATGTGAGAATAATCTCTTTTCAAATGCTGTGCCTTAATTTGCACTGGTTGTCCAACTGAGACCCAAATGCAGGAAAATCAGTTTGCTTTTTTTTGGGGGGGGGGAATAGGGCAGGGGAGAGTCTAAGGTTTCTAGGGCCCAGAATGACCTCCATCTCTGTGGAATATTCCCCTGCATCTCGCTCGACCACTTTTTAAATTATTTCAAATATCCTCCTTGCACAAACCGTTCTCTCACTTTCAGCTACTGTGGCCAGGGTCTTCTCGGCCTTGTTACCGCCCAGCCGGTGATGGCTGAATTTTGTACGTATGTTTTATTTTGTTTTCCTTCCCTAAGGGCATGTTAGAGGTCAGACACATTCAACCCAAAGAGAAGACAGACAGGAAAACATCTGCAGCATGTGTGCCGAAGTTTCTCAGGGCTGCTTGTCTGCACTGAGTGATCCAGGCAAATAAACAGTGGGAGTGTTCAAAAGAGACTCCCTCACTTTCAGACGCAGAGGTGTTGCAGGCCAAGACGTGGCTGGATAGAGTCAAGTGTGGCTCATTGTGGCGAGGCTTTTGTGTTGTTGTTTTTTAATTACTCAGAAGCCTCGGTCCCAATTCCTGTCGACAAAGACAGCTGAGGGTGAAACACGATTCCTGCCTCTGTTAAGAGGCGAATGGAATGAAAAGCCCAAACTGAGTCTGCTGGACAAACGAAGAAAACCGATCCCGCTTCCCAAAATGGTTTATTGCTTTAGTCTGCACTATTCGGTCCTGCTGGCAACCACAGTTTCGTGAAGCTGACAAAATTAGAAAATGTGTAGCATTGTCCGCGTTGGATACAGCTGTGCCTTTTTTTTTTTCTTTTTTTTAAATAAAATTCACTGCTAGAAGTTAGGAATACATACATACACGCGTGATGTTTGCCAAGGACTCCTTTAGCCTTTGCCAATAGAAATGGTTTGCATGATTTGATGAGCCTTAACAGCCCAAATATCATCCTTGCAGAAAGTATATCATCGAATGCCTTCATCCTAGGGCCATAAATGTGCCTATGAATTGTTTTGTGTTACATTTGCCACATTCATCTGTGCTATCATAACAATAGCCGAGAGGCAAAATGCCATGTGTTTCTGAGAACCTTCACCCCTATATTAACCTCTCCAAATGCCATCTCACATTGAAAATAAGTATTATGAAAAGACCTTTATTAAATTTCCCAACAGGACATCCCATTCATAAAATGAGGTCAGGGATAGGAGGCGACTATGCTGTAGCTGTGACATTCAACACAATGAAACAGGATGGAAAAAAATTGTCTTTGGCCTAAAAGGCTGGAAAATGTTGTTATTTCTAATCCAGACAGACATATATAGAATTTATGTCAGCTGAACGCTAAACTGCATTCTTATGGTCTCTCCAGCAAATCAGCGTGTTGTTCAAAAGTTATCCTTCATCAGGATTACTTTAAAAATGGGGAAAGCTGAAAAGAACAGATTATTCAGATGCCCCATACCCTAGTGATATTCTCAGGCCAATTAGCATCGATCTTCATTCTCAGACAATTCAGAGAAGTTTTTCGAAGTATGATGAGACACATGATTGGCCATCTTTTTCAGATTAAAACTCATTGATCAGAATTGTTGCTGACTTGGGAATGTCATAAGGAGACAAAGGTAGTCCTATATAGTCTCTCAGCCATTTATGAAGAGCTGCTAAGGGCTTTTAGGCAACTAATCATCTCAAAAGAGTTTCATATGCAGTATACTATATCAGAGGTAATGCAGTCTGTCTGTCTCTCTCTCTCTCAGACACACACACACACAATCTCTCTCTCTCTCTCTCTCTCTCTCACACACACACACACAGAGAGAGAGAGAGAGAGAGAGAGAGAGAGAGAGAGAGAGAGAGAGACATGTATCCTCCAAAAGAAAGAGAATCTTCAAAGCAGAAATCAAAATCAATGCAAACTTTTAGATGAATCTGAGTTGCATTTGAAACTACAGGTAGTTCTCATTTAGCAACTGCCTCAATAATGACATAGACCCATATTGCTGGCTGACACACTTAATCGGCTATACAATTTTTTTTTTTTACAAAAAAGGATTGTGGTTTTGTAATTGAATACGACATGAGAGAATATAATAGTTTTGGAACTCATTTCAATCTTTAAAGCAGTATATAAATGAGTTTAAAAAAAAAAAACCTACGAAAGATTTGGGCGAGAGCCAACTAGTGAATAGAGGCTTCACAAGCTGCCAGCTGAGTTTTTGTCTTCTCTGGTTCAGTGGTGCAGTTAGATGATTTTAGGCTCAAATGAGATTGCAAAGTGCTCTTTTTAGAGGGGCCATGTGGATATTATTTCCTTACCCATTTCACAATACAATGAGCTCGACCTGTTTGCATTTAAGGGCCCTTATATTTATTCTGTCAATTGGGACCCTGGACTTCCCTCTGGCAAATCTTGCCATGACAGCCTCATGGTTCTACTTATTGTAGAAGAGGACTAGTTATATAGGTAGCCCTCCACTTACAACCACAATTGAGACCAAAATTTATGTTGCTAAGTGAGACAGTTGTTAATGTGAATTTTGCTCCGTTTTCCAACCTTTCTTGGAACAGCTGTTAAGGGAACCGCCACAGTTGTTTAGTTAGTAACACAGTTGTTAAGTGAATCTGACTTCCCCATTGACTTTGCTTGCCAGAAAGTGTTGTGGTTATCTGGCAGCAGGTGCGGACGGCTGAGGAGAGCGAGGACTCAGATGAGGGGCCAGGACCATTAGGGAGTGGATTGTTGCCTTCAGAGATTGTGGGGGCTAGCAGCAGCGATGATGAGGTTCCTGAGGAGCCTGTGCCAATTGCGCGTGCATGAAGGATTGCTCGGAGGAAAGAACAGTTACAACAGCACGGGCGACTCGGGAGTAAGACTGCAAGGTAATGGCCCCTCCCTCAAGAAGATAAAAGTCAGCTGTGAAGAGAACATTCTTTGTAGGAAGCAAAGACGTTTTGAAACTCCCGCCTTGTGGACATTGCAGTATCTTAGTTGGTATTTGAAGACTCTTGTGTTGTAAAATATTTCTTATCTGTTATTCTTGGCAGTCTCGCACAGTTTTGGTGAGGTTTGTGCTTATCGAAGTTAATTAGTTTGCAGCAGCCTTTTAACCAGGGATTCATAAGAATCATTAAGAGGTTTCTGTTCCCTTTGGTTCGTGTTTGTTTTATTGGAAAAGGGTTTGGGTCAGAACAGAAAGTCACTGCAACCATCACAAATATGAGCCTGTCACCACGTGCCCAAATTTTGATCACATGACCCTGGGGATGCTGCGACGGTGAAAAGGGGCCATAAGCCACCTTTTTCAGTGCCATTTTAACTTTGAACAGTCACTAAATGAATTGTTATAAGCCAAGAACTACCTGTACATAGCTTTGTACTTGTTAAGTCGTGGGAAAGATCGACTCGAGACCAGTGTGACTTCAGCTCTTTATTAGTCTCTTGCAAAAACTGAACAACCGCGGAGCCTCTTTTATAGCGGCTGCTCGCGGCTCGCGGCCAATGACGGCTCCTTGAATCTCCTGCAGTCAGACGAACCAATCCAAATGCAGTATTACAAGTATTCAAATATATAAGACGGACCAATCAAAAGGCAGTATTGACGGACCAATCAAAAGGCAGTATTGATGGACCAATCAAAAGGCAGTATTTCAAGTATGCAAATACATAACAGTACTATACTTGATGTTTTCCCTACAGAGATTCCCAAACATTTCAAGAACCAAACCATGAAGAGCCACCAACAGTTACGGGGAAAACTTAATAAATTCAATCAGGCATGTGCAACATGAGGGCTCCATGAGTGCCCGATTAGAATTTTCTCCTCTCTCCTTGCTAAGATCATTAATTTCCTTGCTGCCACATGAGTGGCAAAAAACAAGCAAAGTTCTTGTTGATCCTCAGAGCTCCCAAAAGTATAACCAAAGGCTACATGGGATATTTACTCTATATTACAGATATCCTATTATAAATTAGATTTGATTCAATATAAGGCAACAATATACTTGATGGTGTTCAACGGTATCATTGCTTACAAGTGGTACCTTATTCTAGGAAGATGGAACTTTGAAGGTTGCTGAACTATAACCACCCATGGTTGCCAGACAGCATGGAAAAGCAAGGAGTTATTAGGCAACTGCATCCGCAGGGCCATAGGTTCCATTTTCTACTCCACTCAGGCACCCATATTGTGCTGTTCCACCAGTTGCATCCAACAAAACTTCAGCAAAACAACCTTCAAAGCCTATGAAGAAGCCTCCTTCTTGTCTTTGCAAATGTCTGGTTGACACTGTGAGGAAGTTCTAACATGGAACACTTCCCAGGCGCCAGCCTTGTTGCCTCTTCAGCTTCTACAGATGAATCCAAGTCCAATCTCATAGGCCTGCAATCCATGCCCTCAATGAGAATAAAGCCTTCTTCCCCACACCACCAGTTGTAAAATTCAAGATCTGAATTCTGTATAATAACTGAACCCAGACTCATTAGGACATTTAAACCTTAAGTGTAGGGTGGTTTGTTTCTTTATCTTTTGTGGAAATTCTTTCCCCAACATGGAAACATCAGTCTTTGAAGTGGCCCAGATATTTCTTGTTCTCTGAGAACTATCGCTTGTTTCTGTTTTGTATGACAGAGTGTAGGTTGTCAAGTAAGTGGTTACAAGTCCCTCACTGGTTAGGTTCCCACCGAGGAGGGTCCCCCAACTCATTGCAACAATCTGTGAGTCAGTGTGAAAATGACTTTGAGAAATTCTAAGATGGAAACCATATGCTGGCAATCTCCTCTATGAAATTATGTGACCCAGTGTGTGTGCAGACCACCAACCAACACTCCCAATAGCGTGCTGGTTGTCTTTATGCTCCCTGATCTCTAACAAGTGCCTGCACAATTTTCTCAGCCTCTGAACAGTTTCTGCGCAGGCTGAACAAGCAGGGCTCCCGCACTGTGGTAAATGTGTTGGAGGAGACGCCTGACAAGACCAAGTGGCTAACCCCTTGCATGCTCGCCCTAGTTTTATCACTTCTGATAATGAGGCAAAGATGCAGCCTGTTGCTGAGAACGGGGAATTTGCTCATAGTTTGAGTGACACATATTGCCTTGATTAAATTGTGGCCTATTTAAACAAAGAACAAACATAGATCTTTTCAGACACAGAGGCACATGAAACAATCTCTGGTCCTAGGGTGGGAGAGAGAAAAGACACACTCCCCTCCCCCCCTCCTATCCCCGAGCAACAATTGGAATAGGATCTGAGGATGATCCTATTCCTGCAGAGCAGAACTAGTGTAATTTATCTTCTCTGCATATGTGCAGATCAGCCTGCCTTCCAGATGTGATGTGGGCTGTGTGTAATGGGATTTGTAGTCCATTACATCTGGAGAACATCAGATGGGGGAAGGTTTTTATAGATGATAAATTGGGAAAAAAAACACAAGGGAAAAATACTATCAGACCAGCCCATTTAAATTCCATTACCCACATCCTCCATAGAAAGGTCCAAAAAACTGAAGTTTGTATAGGGCTTTGGAATCAAGAGTCGAAACAATATTCCAAAAGTAGGTGTTTAAATAGCTCCAATTAGCTCAAAGTTTTTTATTTCCTGGGGACAAAACAAAAAGCATCTTTAAGATGCTACAAACAGAGGCTACATTTACATTTCTACTTGTTCCAAACCATCAGTTCTGAAAAGCTACAAAACCCCACCAGGTATCACCTCTATTGGTTGATTCTTTATCCTATTAATAAGCAAGTTATCTACATGGCCCAATTATGATGTGTCCAAAGCAGGAAGATCAAAGGGCTGTGTACTAAAAATCGTAGTAAACAAGGGACAGAAGGTATGAAATACAAGTATGGAAAGGTATGAAAATTCCATGCACTCTCCTGGTTCCGTTTGTCTGAACCTGGCCTCCAACCTATTTAGAGATGCTTTGCTGCTTGAGCTCAGTCATAAGCACAGCAGTGAGAAGCATTACAAATTCCTACCCCTGAGGGTAGGACAGGAGCTTCTTCTGGTATCTGCTCCCTGAGGTATTTGGGAAAGACCTTGGGAAATGGGATAAAAGATTCAGAAGATACGCTTCCAGAGGTCTCGGACTGTAAAGGTGATGGCAGAAGAAGTGTACATTCAGACTGTTCATATAGCCTTACAATAAAGTAGACTTAGTTTATCTGGTCATTTTTCCTGTCTGGTCTACCTGGTAAGGCTGACATATGGCCAACTTGTATTGCCTAATGGCCAATCCCATTCAAGGCATTTCAAGGTCTTGTACCACTATGGGACTTGGGAGTTCAGAAAAAAAGTGTTCCATGCTAAAATCTCTTCTGAACAATTGCACTGGGTGAGCTGGTGAAGTGGCTGCAATCTCTGCTCAGTTTCAATGCAAGCCAGAGCTATGAGTTTTTGGGTGGGTGCCGTTGTCTGAGCCACACATATGAAAGAAGGCCCGTCTGAAATATAGTTCTGTACTTGAACCTTATAAGATGGTTTGATCTTTTTAATTTAAGAATGAATCATTTGAAATCTCAATCCAAGTGCTACTTCAAACCCTGGGTTTTCTCACAGACTTCTGTTTACTGGGCCACTGACCATCATGAAACAAAACAGTGGACAAAAAAAACAATGGCATTGGCACAGATTAGGGTAGAAGCTGGCAACATGAGGATGAGGGCAGTGGTGGGATCATTCAACTAATTTAACAACCGGTTCTCTACCCTAAAGATTTCTTCCAACAACCAGTTCACCAAACTGCTCAGAAAGTTAACAACCGGTTCTCCCGAAGGGGTGTGAACTGGCTAGATCCCACCACTGGATGAGGGTCACACCAACTTTCTGCAGCTTGTCAGAAGCCACACTCAAAAATGAGGCTGAGATTTCAGGGCTGGGAATTGGGAAGTATTTTATTTGTATGCTAATTAGGTCACATCTTTTCATACAAGAGTCCAGGATGGTATGTACAATAGTCCCTCCCCTAATTTACCCCCAAACAACAACCGTATGAGGAAGGTTGGGCTAGAAGAGAGACATTGGCTCGAAGTCACTTAACGAGTTTCCATAGCTAAAGCTGGACTATAACCTGGGACTCCCTATTCCTAGTCCAACCCTTTCACTACTGCAGCATGCTGGATTTCTGCAAAGCTGAAGGTACACCTTTCCCCAAATCCACAAGAATGGCAAAGGGAGGAGCAAATTTTGCCTGCTCCCACTGGGGTCACAGAACAGATGGTATCTGGTCTTGGGTTTTGCATTCATGGATTAAGAACTGATGGATCAAGGAGATCCACTGTATTTGTAGTTTTTGCTAATCTGGGATCTTTTGTAATCTTATCCATATTTGACCTGGTTTTCTTCTCAAAAACGTCACTGGAGATTCACCCGAAGATTCACCTTTTCCTTTCTTACTAAGCCTGGTGCCTTCAGATTAGCATCAGATTGTTTAAGGAGTGTGTTTTCTGTATGTGTTTGTCAGGCAATCGCTTTGGGAAAAGAAGAAAAAAGTGGTTATTTGAAGAACCTATAAGCACACCAGATTTTTTTTAATGATGGGGTGGAGGAAACACTTCTGTGTCACCTCTGCTTCTAATATAAGTCTCCCACATGCAGCATGGATTTTTTTTTATTATTATTATTATCTGCCAACAAAGGGGAGGACTGACCATTACTGGACTTCATTCTGACTAGCATCCATCCTGTCTAAAATCCTGTGGGAGCAAAATGCCACATTTCATTCCCACCAGGACTCCAGGTGGACATAAATTTTAACCTTAATATAGGATGCACTCGGAAGATAAAAGGAACCTGCTCTGAACATTCTGCCTCCGGACTTCGCAGCATCTTTCCAAGTGCTTGGATTTGCTTGATAACCATTTAACACCACTAAATCACCACTATCTGATCTAAAGATGTAACAATACAGATCTGCCTCAGCTGGATTATTTGAACTGGTGTTGGTAGCTTTGTCAAGAGAAGGCAAACAAGGTGGTCCAAATGGAATGCATTGCAGCCAAGTTGGCTTCCTGTTAAGCCAAGACTGTTTTGGCCAGTGGTGGGATTCAAATATTTTTACTACCGGTTCTGTGGGCATGGCTCGGTGGGCGTAGCACAGGAAGGACACTGTAAAATCTCCAGTCAGAGGTGGTATTTGCCGGTTCTCCGAACTACTCAAAAGTTCCACTACCGGTTCTCCAGAACTGATCAGAACCTGCTGAATACCACCTCTGGTTTTTGCTCATTAGAATTGTGGGTGGGAAAGGAAACTTTTAAAATCTTAAATTAAGTACTGGTAGTCCTCGATTTATGGCCACAATCGAGCCCAAAATTTCTGTTGGGAAGAGAAATAATTGTGAAGTGGATTTTGTCCTATTTTGAAACCTTTCTTGCCATAGTTGTTGAATTAGTAACATGGTTGTTACTATAAGTGAATCTGGCTTCTCTGTTGACCTTGCTTATAAGAAGGTCGCAATAGTGGATCACATGACTCCGGGACAAATATGACTCAGTTGACAAGAGTTTGAATTTTGCTCATGTGACCCTGGGGATGCTGAAATAATCGTACGTGTGAAAAATGGTTGCAAGTCAGATTTTTCAGTGCCGTTGTAACTTTAAATGGACACTAAATGAACTGCTGTAAGACAACTACTTAGATCAAGGTATCCAGCAATCAAGGTACATTATTCTGATTCCTGTATACATTAGAAACATTTGTAGGCTTTATTTCAAGTGCTGGGAAACACACTTGTTTAATGAATTTGATTATTTTATTTGTTTAATTGTTGGATGAATAACAGATACAGCCTGCAAATTCATTCTTCTTAAGAATGTCAAAGCAGGGACCAGCAGCATCAGCTCAGGCAAAGGGTCAAAAGTGCTGAGATGGTTGTTGCAAACACATAGTTGAACCTTTCGTCCTTTGTTATGTGGGATTGCCCAAAGAAACAGAGCATGGTTTCAATCATGTGGCCACCATCCCCTATGAGGAGCTCACTGGCAGGGACACAGTTGAATCAAAATTTCAAAATAATTAAAAACAGCTATTAGAAAAAGGAAATAGCATAAACCCAACCCACTTAAAAATTTGATGAACAAAAGGCCACAAAGCTATCCTCACAGAAATGGGCAGTAATGTTTCTCCTAACTGTTAGATTGAAGTCTCTGGCTTTTTCCTTCCATTCATTCTGTTGCTTCCCATTTTTATTTATTTATTTACTGAAAGATTTCTATCCTGCTTTATATATCATACAATATCTAAAATCAATTTGTAATCATATTTAAGATCGGTCATAAAGCAACATATCATGAGTTCATTTAAAATATGTAAATAAAAATGAATGGGAGAAAGAACAACACAAAACCCAGTCGTGTGTTTTTATCTTTTCCATTCACATTTTATTTCAGATTTTTTTAAAAAATAAAAATAAAAGCTGAAATAAAAACAAATTCAGTTTCAGCTACCCAAAGAGAAATTCCCTTTTTAATGGGCTAATTATACGCTCATAAGAAGATGTGAACAATTTCTGTTTGTAGTTAATAAAAGGGAAAAATGAAAATAATAACTGTTGAGAGTAATTACTGTACTATTTGGAAACCTTGACCCAACTGTGGAACAGTTTTTACAATAATTAAACATATCTAAAGATTAAAAACTCATTATATAATAACTGCATTCTAGATATAAGAGGATTGAACTTGGAAATGAAAGAAATGTTGACTGTTTTTCTTAAAAGAGGAAAAGAAGAAGAGATAGGAAAAGAAATTGTGGCTAAGGGAATATGTTCATTCTGTTAACAAAGATCAATTAACTAGGGTTGGAGACAGGCTGAAAAATTGAATAAAAGCTTGGCTCTCTCCCAACTTTGCAATTTGTACAAAAGATAGACATACCAGTGAATCACACACAGATTCAGCCATTAGTTATGTGCCACCCACAAGCTTCACTCAGGCTGCCTGCCTTTAAAAAAAATTTCCATGTGCATTTGCACATTTCTTTGCTTACATATTTGTCTTTCCCTATACTGTCTATTAAAAAAAATGTTTTGTTTTTTGACTGATCCATGGATTGAAATCAGTATTCCAGTAACATCTTCGTCTTTAGCCAATTGGCACTTTCTACCACAGCTTCTGCTGTGTTTCTACTTGTTTGTTTGTTTTCCAAAGCCTAGTATGGAGTGGAAAAGGTGTATTTGGAACAGACACCGTGAAGTTCAAACATTACATCTCTCTTGACCCTATATGGCATTCTTGTAATCGTCAGATTATAAATAATCTCTCAACTTAGAATGTATCTGTTGGCCTCCCTTTGAGAGAGCCAAATCAAAAATTAGAGACACTCCCACGTGTGGTAGCTGCAAAAGAGTTCTTGCATGACCATGTTTTCTGATGCTTTTTCAGATCAGTTAGTTGGATACTTTCCATAAGACTGGCTGTAAGATGCTACTGTGCACAATGTTATATCCAGGCTCATCACTGTAGGGATGTCCAAGAGATGGCTTAGCAATGGCATATATTCCATTCACAGGTCTCCTCTGGGGTGGCATTTTTCAGTGGTCCCCACTATAGTACTTAGGTGCAAAGGCCAACATGCCTTTTATCTATTTTATCTTTAGGTGGGCTACTCCATCACTCTGGCCTACCAGGCTGCAGACTGCATGGGCCATTTCCCCTGCTATTTTAAGTGTTGCCCCCAAATGTCTCCTCTTTATTTTCAGAAGAAACTCAGTGGTCAAGCACCTCCTTTGTTTTTTCGACCATCTCTTCATAACCCCACCTTCCCTTCACTTTCCCTGTGGCTTTTTCCCTTCCCTTTCCCTTCCAAGGTTTGGGAAAATGAACTAACGGTTTTAGCGGGGGGGGAAACACCTTCACTAATAGAGAATTCTCACTTGTTTTCAATAGTGGCATGGTAGATTTTTATGAACACAATCTTTTTTTAAAATATTGTTTTATTAACACTTTTAAATTTTATGTAGATAAAAGCTAATGCAAACAAATAGATTGTAAGCAAGGAAAAAGATAAATAAGGAAATAAAATAGAAACAAAAAAGAAAAAGTGTAAGAAAAGAAAAAGAGGTGAGAAAAATAGAAAACAAAGAAAGAAATGCAAGTGTCTTCTGATATTTTGGATTGAAGCTTCCTTATTGTTATGGGTAATCTGTTTTTCCTGGTTTGGGGAGTTGTTATTGGTACATATAGTTTGATGGCTCTTTTGACTTCTAGTAAATATATGTTTTAATGGTCTTCAACAGTATTGCATCCAGTGAATAGAAATTGCCAATCAAGGGAAGAGAGATAGTTGATTATAAGATCATAGTTGCTTTTTTTGAAGTTATAATTGGGGATTTTGTCATTGTGATGATTTTTGTGTGGACGTATGTTGAGACAAAAGTCAATCATGTTGTGGTAACTATTGGAAAAGGGTTCTTTAATTTGTATTCTGTAAATTGAATTCAAACTATTGCAGAAGATGAGATTCTTCACAAGCAGTTATTAATACAAATATACTTTAATCTCTCAATAAAATTACATTATACTATTCTTTCTATAATCTCTGTCTAACTGTCAAAACCATAAGTTTACTTTTTTCATTTTTATACAAAAAGACCATAAAAGGCCTTCAGTGAGCAATAAATGTAGATAAAGTGTTTTCTCTAATCAAATTTACCCATTGTCGCAAAATCTGCCAGCTTCACTAATCTTTCCTCCATAGAGGGTACTGTTGAATCCACCTCTGTGCCTACAGTAATTTTGCTGCTATAATCATATATTGATATAATTTTCCATGGCTTTTTTCTAATTGCTTGTCAATTAATCCAAAAAAAGAGAGAAGTTCTGCCTTCAATTTAATCTTAATTTTTAAATTATCTGCATGTAAATATATATTTTAATGCAAAATATTTTGGCTTTTTTACATGTCCATGAAGTGTGATAAAATATCCCTTTATGTTGTTCACATTTCCAATATACATTTGACGTATCTTTATATATTCTAGATAATTTCTCTGGTGCCACGTACCACTGATACATCATTTTATAAAAATTATTTTTGAGATGATAACACAATGTAAAATGTCAACCCTTTTGACCACATAATTTTCCATTGATCCATCCGTATATTATAATCAAAATCCTTCAGAATCTTAGGGTGTAATCCCTCTGATCCTGGTGATTTGAACTCATTTAAAGTGGATAAGTGTTCTCTTACCATTTTCTTGCTTATTTTGACTTGCATTTTTAATTTGCATTTTAAAATATTGGGGGGGGGGAGAATAGGCTGAACTATTTTTTTCCTTTTTTGTAAAGACAGATGCAAAAAAATGAGTTAAGCAGTTCTGTTATCTCCCAGCTGCTCGTCACCTTCTTGGCATTTTCTCCATGAATGGACCAATCCTGTCCTTGACAGCCTACAATGTGGATATACCACATTGTAAGCTGGAAAGGGCAAGAGGAGAGAAAAAGGCAACACAAATCAGCCTTGCCCTACTTGTAGTTTTTGTTCTCTTCCCAGTTTAACAACTATTTGACTTTAAAATCCATCTCTTCTCTATCGGTTTGGCTACTGGAAGTGACGGAGGAAATATTTGGAGCAGCACAAAGCACCTTGACAAGGTATATTATGTCCTCGTTATACCCCAAAGAGGTTAACCCTATTGCCTCCATGTCACAAAGCATCTCAACAAGGCTAAGACAAAGATTGCCATGATTTAAGATGGGCTCTTAAGCAGATAGGTTTGCAGAAGAAATGTGAGAATACAATACTAGAGATTCTGCTAGGCCAGCGCACAATATATCTCACCATTCGTGTTTAGATGGTAATTAGTGTCAGTGACTACTACTATTTGCCAATCTCAGCAATCTATTCCCTGAGATTGAATTTTACTTTGTGGTTAACTTTTCTGTCAGTCAGGAGGTTAGCAAGGCACTCTTGTTAACTTTTTCTATGTTTATTACTTTATGGGAAGATTCTTAGTCCATTTGTAGCCTTTTTATTAAGTAGTTAACACATACTAATGACCACACAGATACGAGCATGTTTAAGAGAACCGATAAAAGAAAAATGCTGTCCAAATTCAGCTTCCCACACCAAGCAAACTGTTGTGATAGTATCTGCAAGGGAAATGGCAAATTCAATAGTGTGAATGGAGACAGCCTTGATTCATGACTAAAGGCCAGTTGTCTTCTAAAAGAACTGAGCCAGAGGGTCATATGCAGATGTGATCATAACAGAAAGACTTCTTTTGAGCTAACTGTACCTCAACCAGCATCTCCACATCACTGATTTCTTTCAAAGACTTTTCAGGATTCTGAAAAGCCCAGAGGCAAAGCACTCCTTTAAGTGCCCCCTCCTCACTTTCTTCTCTCATGACATCTTCTAGCAATTTAATTTTAAAGTCTCTTTTGTTTTTTAGCCACTGAAGCCAGTAACCCTACATGAGGGAGTTGGAAAGGAAGTCTCTAACAACTTGAAATCATTTTTGGAACTATGATTTTTTTTTTTAACCAAATGAAAAGCATTAATGCAGTTGATCTTTACAACTACTATAAGAGTCCTGCAGCCCTTCCTGACATAAAATGCTAATATTCTAGGCTACATCAATAGGCTTTGCGTGGAATCCATTTTCTTTTCATGTGTTCCAATTCTTGTCATGGATTCCAAGGCTTTAAATTTTGATACTTAATAACAAGTTTGGCCATGTCAGAATTTGTAAGTTTCAGTTTTGATTGCAATGATGTCTCTTCGGTTCCAGATTTGAATATAGGTAGTTGTCCTTTAATGACCACAACTGGGACTGGCAGCATGGTTATTAAGTGAAGCAGACACTAAAAGAAATTGTGATTGGGCTTATGATCTTATTTTAGCTTTCCTTTTCTTTACAGCTCTGCAAAGTTTCATAAATGTAAAGATTGGTCATAAAGTTAGTTTTCATCACTGTCGTAAATGCAAATGGTCACTAAATGAGGCAGTCACTAAATAGGGACTACCTGTATTTATTTAGTCTATCAGTGATGTGCCCTACCACTTCAGGATCCTATCACAATCTATTATTCTGCTTCTAGTGGCCAGCTTGCTGTATTTCACCTAAAACCAATCAATTCAGCCCTGGAATTAGTATGTATGTATGTATGTATGTATGTATGTATGTATTTATTTATTTATTTATTTATTTATTTATTTATTTATTTTTATTTGTCAATTGCTTACAAGATAATAGGTATAAGTAAAAACAGTTATGAATACATGGGTACATATAAGAAAAATAAAAAAGATAATAGGTATAAGTAAAAACATAGTTATGAATACATGGATACATATAAGAAAAATAAAAAAATATAAAAGAAACAATAGGACAGGGACGGTAGACACGTTGGTGTGCTTATGCACGCCCCCTACAGACCTCTTAGGAAAGGGGTGAGGTCAATAGTAGACAGTCTAAGTTTAAAGCTTTTGGGGTTTGGGGAAAAACCCACAGAGTCAGGTAGAGTATTCCAGACATTGACCACTCTGTTGCTGAAGTCGTATTTCTTGCAATCAAGTTTGGTGCGGTTTACCTTGAGTTTGTAACTGTTGTGTGCTCTTGTATTGTTATAGTTGAAGCTGAAGTATTCATTGACAGGTAGGACATTGCAATGTATGATTTTATATACTATTCTTAGATCAGATCGAGTAGAGGAGTGGAGAACTCTTCTTGTGAAATATTTCTGGACTTTCTCAACTGTGTTAATATCAGATACATAATGTGGGTTTCAGACTGATGAGCTGTATTCGAGTATTGGTCTAGCAAATGTTTTGTATGCTCTAGTTATTAGTGTAATATTACCAAAGAAAAAGCTATGTAAGATTAGGTTAACAACTCTTAATGCCTTTTTGGCTATGTAGTTACAGTGGGCTCTAGGAGCTGGTCCTGAAAGATTTTTCAAAGATTATGCTTAGAGGTTTGGCTATGGCAGTGGATAGCTTTTTTAAGAAGTAGGCACATATTCTGTCCGGTCCAATAGATAGAGATGGTTTTAGATTGCATAGTGCTTTTTCAACATTGTCTTCTGTAAAATCGATATGTATTAGATCATTGTAGTTGTCTGTGGTTCAACTAGGAAATACTGGGCATGATCCATTGCTGTTTACAAATACTGAGTCAAAGAATGTGTTAAAGATGTTAATGGTGTCATCATTGCAGTCTTTACCATTAGGTCCTTTCAGGGGTGGGATGGTCCTTGAGTCTTTTAGTTTGTTGTTTATAAAATTGTAGAAAGTGTGGGTGGAATTGGTGCGTAGAAGGTTTTCTTCTTGTTTAATGTGATAATTGGTGCATTCAGTTTTTATCAGGTGGCATAAATTTTTGTAACGGGTTTTGAAGTTGGCAACGTGACCATATTTGTTTTTCCGCCAAAGTGATTTCTTTTTGGATTGTAGCTTCCTTATCATTTTGAATAATTTGCTTTTTTCTGGTTTTGGGAGTTGTTAATGGTACATATAGTTTGATGACTCTTTTGACTTCAAATAAAAATATGTTGTTATGGTCTTCTACAGTTTTGCATCCAGAGAATAGAAATTGCCAGTCAAGGGATGAGAGATCATTGTTTATAAGATCATAGTTGCCTTTTTTGATCCCAAATTTACGTCCACTAAAATAATATTTTTTAAACAGCAAAATTAATTTAAGCACATGAAGAACATCATATGGCAGCATTTGCTTTCCCTCTTTACTGAATATGGTCTCTTTGTGCAGAATAGAGGCCAGATACAAAAACAAAGCACAAAAGTTAAAAACAGTAACAGTTCTTTCCCCATTCTTTCTAACAATTTTTTGAAAAGAACATTTTACTCCCTTGCCAAATTTTTGGATTAATCTGAAATACATTTCTTTCCACAACTGCAATCTATTATCTTTGGCATAGAAAAAAATATGCTGGTGCTCTACAGGCAGCAACAGAATATATGTGTTCACTCCTTTCCCTACTGAGATAGTCATGGACAGGTCATCATTAGAAAAATACAGGTTTTTAGTAGCTCCAGGCAGGTGTTGGCTGGCACACAGAAATCACAATTGGGCAGGAAGCAGAGGTGTGTACACAAATCTTGCTTCTACTATTCAATTCAAGAATGAAGTTTGGACCCTATGCAGATAACCATGATTACACCACACCTTGTCACAATGGTCAGTTGATAGGTTAATAAGAATTCCAGAGACAATTTGATAAACAACCATCTGCAACTTCCCTCATTATCAGTAAAATGAGCTGCCTCTTTGCCCATTCACCAGAAAGCTGTTAAAAGAATTACTTTCAACTGAGTCAAGATGCCAAGAGAGTCCAACACTTATTAGTGTTCATGAATGTGTGCAAATTTCTAATTACATCCAGTTGAATGCAAGTTGAAGCCCTCAACTGAACTTCTTGATGAATGCAAAAAGGTCTTCAAAGCCTGAGGCAAATGGGGCCAGGACTTGATTGCATCTCCTTCCTCCTATGTAATTTTAACCCATATAAGTCTTCTTCAATCTGGACATCCTCCAGATGGATAGATGTCAATGCTCAGAGTTCCCTAGCTAACAAGCCATTGCTGTGAATGTTGATAGTTGAAATTGACAGCTCTGAAATACTTTGCACACCTTTATAGACCTATTGAAGGGTATGTGCCAAGATCCACACTCATAAAATGATAGCTCAATTTCACTCTAATTAGGTAGCCTTAAGCATAAGTCACAACCTTTGTTCTGCAACAGAGGGGAAGCATACCTCTGAAGCCTGAAATTGTGCTTTAAGAGCCATATTGTTTTAGGAATAGGATTAGGCAGTGGTAGGGTCATACCCAAAGTGTGAACCATGATTTCAAGCTCTGGATTTCCCTAATGCATGCAAGCATTCCCCAACTAAGGTATATAGTCAGAATAACATCATGCTTTTATCTAGCTATCATTTTAGATAACAGGGTTTTTTTTATAACATGGAATCCTGTGCAAATACAACTCCCATCAACTCCAGTCAGCATCGCTGTGATGATGGGAGCTGTAGTTCAATGCAACCAGAGGGCACATAATTGGGGGATAACTGGCTTCCAATTTCTCAGTGATAAAATTTCCAAGGAAGTCCAAAGACCTAGGTATTACTTATGTCAAAGAAAGAAAGAAAGAAAGAAAGAAAGAAAGAAAGAAAGAAAGAAAGAAAGAAAGAAAGAAAGAAAGAAAGAAAGAAAGAAAGAAAGAAAGAAAGAAAGAAAGAAAGAAAGCTGAGAAGTTTGCCTGCCAGCCCTCATGTTATCAGAACAATTTAACAGTGACTTTATCCTCACAGAGCCCATAAATCTTGACTAACAGCTTAACATGTGAGGCATTTGAAGTGTCTGGGAACCTGCCGTATGAAAGAAATTAGCTGTAAAAAAAGGAGCAAAATGCTTATTCCCATGGGAATACACAGCTCAGCTTCTAATAGATCATTTCTTCATTTGGAAGATGACTAGTTTCTCTCAGTCAAAAAAAGAAAAAAGAAGCAAATTGCTTTAAATGGGGGAGAGGGGGGAGAAAGAAAGAGCTTTCTACCACTTTCACAGGAAATATGGTACTAAGGGCCAATAGACAGAGCAAATCATCATATTAATTACACGGTCAGTAAACATTTGTTCTCCCATGCTTCCTAAAGGGCGGGCTGTTTCCTGCATGGCTCTCAGCAATGGAACCAGCTCCAGTGGGTTGTAACTAGCCTGGAAGATAGATTACGGCTGAAGACTTTCTCAACAGAAGTCTGTTGGGAGAGGTGGTGGGGCAGGTGGGGCAGGTTGAGGGAGAGGAATTCAGAAAGTTTAGGCTGGTCCTCTCCAAACGTTAGGCAACAATGAGAACTGAACCAGAGGCCAAAGGATTGGGGATTTCCTCACGTCTCAATTCCTTTCTTTCCTCCTCATGGGTAAAAAAACAACAACAGGAGCTTCCCATTCCTTCCCACTGTAGATTCAGGCATAGCCATCTCTTTCATTTGGCAAAGTGGAGGCAAGTTCCCTCAGAGAAATTTATTTGTGCTGATAGCTGGAGTACAATGCAGACTGATGCTCCTTAGCCCATCAGTCCAATTCAGTGGGCTATTTCAAGGATAATGCCATCTTGATCTGCACTACCAGCTTATGCTCCTTCCCTTGCTGCTGGCTTTCCAAAGGGAATGTGACAACCTACAAATCTGTGGGCCTGACTGTCCCTGAGTTGCAGTTCAATGGATCATTTCACAACAAAAATGGCCTCTTTGTGAGACCTCGGGGAGATACTGAGGGAAAGAGTCCTTTTGTAGCTTTTAAGGTTCACCACTGAGGAACTATGCTCAATAGATCAAGTTTCTGACATTTGAAATATGTCACTTTGCCTGATACAAATGAATATATATTTGAAATAAGAGTGTGAATAGCTGCATTTCACTAGGAATGCTACTTTATATTATTTATTTTGGCTTTGTAAATTGCCTCCCCCACCATGCCAACTTTCCTTCTGGCAGAAACTGTCTTTCTTCTTTCTTTCTTTCTTTCTTTCTTTCTTTCTTTCTTTCTTTCTTTCTTTCTTTCTTTCTTTCTTTCTTTCTTTCTTTCTTTCTTTCTTTCTTTCTTTCTTTCTTTCTTTCTTTCTTTCACATATATGCCACCCATCTCCCCAATAAGGCAACTCTTTTAATAATGTAACATTTATATCCCAAATGTTCAGGTAGTTGTGGTGCTTATCACAACTGTAAGGAAGTCATTGTTATTTGTCCCCATTTTGAAGGTGACGGGATGGGGGTTGAGGCTGGCAGAGGTGAGATTTGAACTGATGATATATAGCTTTCTTTAGGGATTAAGAGAAGAAACTAGAAGATTGATACATTTATTTTCTTTATTTATGGTGTAGTACATATATCCTCCCCTTATCCCACAGAATTCTGGGTGGCATGGAAAATATTGGTTGCAATTTGATGTAGTTTTTATTACATATGACATTTGATGCTAAGTGGTATGTGCATTCCTAAACCTTCAATTCTTGACATTGACATAATTAATATTTCTTGTTCTTGTCTCTTATTTAGATGTTTTCCTTTCATCTCCATTAATATATGAAGAGCTTCCATGAGGCAGCCTAGACAATCTTCTATTTCTCCCACAACATTTCAAGAATAACATCCAATGGCAGCAGATTTATAAACACAAGGAAAACATCAGTGCTTCTTCCATTATTCTGTCATCAAAGATATCAGCCTTAGGCTGTGCTCTGAGCATTAGTCCATGTAGCCCTGATATGCGTTCATGAACCAGGAATTCAAAACACTAACCAGCTGTGGGAACCAGGCAAGGAGCCTGTCACATTAAATGGTATCCAGATTAGAAGCTGTGAGAATTTGGGAAAGCCCATCTCACAAACAAGCTCACTCAGATCAAGAGCTGGGAGCCGGGTGGAGGGGAGAAAGAGAGAGGGGGAAGCAAAGTGAAGGGAGGGGGCTGTAAGAGAAAGAAGAGGAATTTTTTTAAAAAAAGCATTCCTGAGTCATTACAGTCCTCCTTCGATTAAAAATGCTAAGTTCTAAATTAGTTCTGTAACTGACTGGTCAGTTGGCCATTGTCCAAAAACAAAGAGGAAACTTATCACTGGGAAGGGGGAAAAAATGATACACATTTACTTAAAACTGTAGATACTTAGGTGTACGCTTAAAAGTAATTGCTGTAACCTGAATGGAAAATGCTAGAGAACTCCCCAGGATGGGGCTGTGACAAGCGGTGCTTCTGTGGTACAGCATTATTATTATTTTTTGCTACCATTACCCTGCCTCAACCTGGAATGTTATGAGAATCTAAGTGACGAAGTATTCCATATCTAATCCTTCCTGTGTTTTCCCACCACCAATTCTCCCATACTTTTTTTTTTAAATACAGAAAGCCTATTAAAGAAGGAAGGAGTAACTGTTTAATGTCTTTGGACTGAGCTGTCTATCTTGTGGCCACCTGGATGATATGTATGCCTACTAATGTGTAATTCTGAAGGCCCTGCTATCCCCTCTTATGGCTCTTCAGATTTAAACAAGACATGGGCTGGAACAACCTTTCAAATAACATTTTCAAATAGACTATCATCCAACAACCATTCACAAGATGAACTGCTTACACACACAAACACAAACACACACAGAGAGAGAGAGAGAGAGAGAGAGAGAGAGAGAGAGAGAGTTCAACTGATGACTTTATCAACCTGATTTTAATTTATTACATATTAAGTTATCATATTTAAGTGACATGCCAGAGGCTAAACTTACAGACTCCAAAATAGATTTTAAGCCAGGTCAATGAAAAGCTTGCTAGTGGGGCAAATATCAGATCAGATTTCATCCCTCCCAGGCAACTAATAAATCCTGTCCCGTCTGTGCTACCAGAAAAATATTTCAAGGATTATTCAATATCTTGAGAAATTGGGCTGTAGTAACATAAATTCCCATAATAACTGAAAGTATCTATCACTTCAAACAATCTTCAGCACAAATACACATTGTTTTGAGCCAGAACATGAAGAACTGGATAAAAATGCAAATAAATAACTGTATGCATACATTCATTATTTTAAACACCAAAAGAGATGCACTAGTGTTGTTTAATTCTGTTCCAATCACCCTTGCCACTAAATGAGAATCATGCCCTTCATTTTCTTCTCTTATTTAATCATAATTTTACGAGTTTTTAAACTAGAAAGGTAAACTTAACAAAAATTAATTATTAAAATAGGAAGAAGAAAAAAGTTTTTAAAAAAGGAGTGAAAAGTCATATTTCTGTCCTTTGTCTCAGCTGATGACTGCCCAGATACTTATGAACTGCTGTTCACTGATGTTCTGGGCCAGGGGTGTCAAACTCGATTTCATTGAGGGCCGCATCAGGGTTGTGTTTGACCTTGGGGGGCTGGGGTGGACGTAACCATGGTGGGCCTGGCCAACTCAACTTCACTCGTGTTGGGGGGCGCCTGTGGTGGCCCGAGTGTTCTGCCAATGAAAATGGGCTCCTGAGCTCTGTTTTTGGCTGCAATGGTCTCTTGCAACCCTCTGCCTATGAAAACGGAGCTTGAGAGGGCCACACGCAGCCCTCCTGAGATCCATTTTCTCTGACACAGGCACTGCAGGCCAGTCCTTCACTGTTTCCAGGGCAGCCCCATGGGCCAGATCTAAATACCCCACAGGCCGTATTCAGCCCACAGGCCTTCAGTTTGACCACCCCTGTTCTGACCTGATTCCTTGACTTCAAACATCCTTAGAAAGAAATATAAAATGGCTTGGTGGACTCATGGATGGGTGGGTGGCAAGTCTTTGGAAATATCAAAAAGTACGCATGTTTCTTCACTTGAAGCTGAGATGCAGGACTTGAGTTAATGGTCAACTTCAACAGCTCTCATATACAACCCACATGTTTGTAAAGTACTTATTTCTGATTCTCTCCAAAAGGAAAGGAAAGAAAAAGGAAAAGGAAAGGAAGGTATCTGTTACTAATTTAAAAATAAGCTCCATTTCAGAGTAGCTTCAGGACAAAATATTTCTCATAGCACTCTGCTTGCCTTCTAAATATTTTAATCCTACCTATTGATCATGAAAAGACAAATTTCTACTGATTCCTCAGTCCTCCTAGAGAAATTTGCCTACCTCTAGACCAAAGAAAGACATCACCAGGTAAACAGAGGGAAAACAAAGTTAATAGAAGCACAATATTTAAGAGAAGTAAAGTAACTCAGTTGGCATGTTCAGCTGCCATGAATGTTAGCTGACAGCATGTATTTGTGTTATGCATGTGTGGAGGAACAACAGGAAGAAAGAATGGAGAAATGACTATCAGAAGACAGCATGGCAGACCACCTGCAGGATTTTCTTTCTTTTGTAATTAGGTAAAAGGTATAGCTGAGCTGCCATCAAAGCTAGGTGAAGAGCCGCAGGTATGTTCTCCTTGAGGATGCAGCTACTTATTTGGAAAGAGAAATGTTCAAAGGCTAAATGTTTCCGGAAATGATCTCTTCCTGGAGATTTGTTCATTGACCCTGAACATAGCAGCTCTCCCACCCAGCAAAACGAGAACAAGATGGAGTCTCCTGTGAGAACTCAAGAGCATGGTTGGCACTTTGATTAATGTTACACCTTCTCAGAGCTGTGGAAGTAGAGAGCAGCAGGCATGTAATGAAATCTTCATTTGTGATTTCCCCTCTCAACAGAGATGAACCTGTTTACACCGTAAACTTTGCTGAAGATTCAGGGAGGAAGACGTGGCAAATTGTTTTCTTTTGTCAAGACTCTAATTGGCTTGATGATGAAACAGACGATAGACCCCTCATCAGAGAGGATGAAATCTAGATTCAGTTTTATTTTACTCCCCGACGGTGCCTTGGGTTTCTTTTCTTTTTCCAACCTGAAAAAAAAAACCTATAAGGTCAAAGGAAGCAAATATATATGTGGGCCTTATTTTCCTCTTAGATTTCCCCCTCCCCTACCTTTCATTTAAGGTTTGAGCTGGAGAGGAGAAAGTGAGAGAATGTTAATAAAGTTTAATTCAAGTACACTCAGTTATCCATGCTGCAATGCTATGCTCGCAACAGAGTGTGAAGTGTGGGGCTGCCTTCTGTTTTTGTTGTTGTTGTTTTTTAAATGGACTGTGGACTATGCTCCACTTCAGACTTAGTGAGAATTCAAGATGGTGGGTGTCTTCCCAGACATGAGCTGAACATGTATCATCACCCATCAATATTCAAAATTCTGCCTGGGCAAAACCTTTGCAAAGAGGGAGCTCTGTTTATTCATTCCAGTTGGCCAGCTGCCCATCAAAGTTTGCCACCCTGCCAGTTTCATGTTGCTCTATAAATACATCAGACTACATGGAACAAGCTTGCCAAGAATACACAATTAGTCCTTTGCTTTAACTTAAGACATTCACGGACACTTAGGATCAAACTAGATGTGATGTGGCAGATACATAAAGTGCCTCCCGATTTTTGAAAATGTCCTTTAATCTCAGGGAGAGCTGAATTTGAACAGAACAGTGTGTGGGAGGAGAGAATAAAGGTCCTTAACCATTTCCTCATGGGACATTTCTTTGCTACAAAATGCTCTCCATTGGTTGATTTTCTTTTTTTTTTTTTCAGGTTTAAAAAAAAATCCTTTGATATAATGATACAAAAGCCCACCATTGTTTACTTGCACCTGCATGGAAAAAGGAATATTAAAAGTACATTAAAGTATATTCATGAAAGTAAATTAATGAATAATTTTATTAGGAAAGCCCATGGGAAACTTTTTTTCTCTATTTACTGCATCTTGCAGGTCAAATTAATTATTCAATTAACCATGTTAAATGCAATAAAGCATAAATAACTTTATAGCATGTCAGTCTTACCAGTTCAATAGGACTCAAAAAGAAAGGTACTATGTTCACACATTTCCATGAACTATGAAAGCAACATGTATCCCCTGAAATAATCACTACTTCCCTGCATATTTAAGCGAGTGTGTTGGTGTAAAAGTACTCTCGGTAGATACCTGATTGTATGTGAGATGCATCATGATCACACAGAAGGAGTAACCTTCAACTATTTAGTTGTGTGTCTGGGGATACTACAAGATGTTATATAACATATTTAATAGGCACCATTCCAATTAGTTGTATGTACTAATAGGGACACGGTGGCTCAGTGGCTAAGATGCTGAGCTTGTCGATCAGAAAGATCGGCAGTTCAGTGGTTCGAATCCCTAGTGCTGCGTAACGTAGTGAGCTCCCGTTACTTGTCCTAGCTTCTGCCAACCTAGCAGTTCAAAAGCACGTAAAAAATGCAAGTGGAAAAATAGGGACCACTTTTGTGGGAAGGTAACAGCGCTCTGTGCGCCTTCAGTGTTTAGTCATGCCGGCCACACGACCACGGAGATGTCTTTGGACAGCGCTGGCTCTTAAGCTTCGTAAGGGAGAGGAGCACTGCCCCCTAGAGCTGGAAATGACTAGCATGTACGTGCGAGGGGAACCTTTTCCTTTACTTTTATGTACAAATAAAACGGCCTAAAATTAGAACGAAGGTTTAGAACTAATGGTAGTAGTAGTAGTAGTAGTAGTAGTAGTAGTAGTAGTAGTAGTAGTACATAGTTATATCTAACATATGTATCTCTGGAGTTTGGTTGTTTTCTTGCAGACATTTCATTACCAAACTAGGCAACATCATCAGTGATGGCGTTGTTGCCTAATTTGATAATAATGTTGCCTAGTTTGGTAACGAAAACAACCAAGCTTGGAGAACACCAAGGAATGCACAGTTCAACCCTGAGCTATCAATATTCTCTGCTTTTGATAAGTGCCTCTTAAGGCATAGGGTCCCCAAGTTTTTTGGTTCTGTGGATGAGCAGTGTCTGCGACTTCGGTGGTTTTGGAGGCAGGGGGAATGGTTTTTGCGCACACAACATAAATCCTGCACATGCGCAAATGAAGCTTAGCACAGTTGCCTGCCGCTTCAGCAGCCCGATTCCCAATGGGCAGTGGGCCACAGCCCAGGGGTTGGGGACCCCTGTCTTAAGGTAAAGTATTCTTCAAATTGAGCTCAAAGTTTGATGTTTACATGGAAACATCAATATAGTTTTCCTGACAACACTACAAAGGTGACTTGTCGTTGCCTTTTTCTCGGATGTGTTTACCATTTCCAAGATCAACCTAGACTGTGTAGTTTCCTGGTGGCCTCCATCTCTACACAATTCTGTAAATAAAATTGAAAATAACAACAAAATTTAGGAAATTATTCCTCTCTGTTCTCGTGCGTAGACAAGACTGCATTGCCTTCCGGGCCTTCACTGGATCTTTTGTTCCTGTTGAAAGATGAGGCTGAAAGGAAATTCCCATGATAGACAATGACATGTGATTCCTTTGAAGGAGCTCCTGCCTCTTTGTTTCAACATTTCAAGTGGCTCAGATATATTAGCCATTCTTCCAAGTTTTTCTAATTGTATTTGTGTACTTCATGGCTATTTTCTTATTAGCAGCATCGTTTTCATCTGTTCAACATTTGCATCTTCTATTAGAAACATCAAAGGACAACAAGATTCTCTGGGCAATCATCTCCATCAGGGTTCACCAATAAGAAGAAAGAAAAGCTCAGAGAGAATGAGTTCAAAAAAACCAATGAGGAATGTGGATAGGATGCCCATCATCTTATAGGGTTTGCACTGGATAAGCAGATCAGGGCAGTTTCTCTTTGATCGTGTGTACCAATGGTGGGCCTGAAAGAGGTACCCCGAAGTGCCAAGTAAATTGGGAGCTGGCAGCCCATCAGTATCTTCAGAGGGGGTCTTCAGCAGGTTCTGACCAGTTCTCTGGAGAATTTTGAGTAGTTCGGAGAACCAGCAAATCCCACCTCTGACTGGAGATTTTACAGTATCCTTCCCCTGCCACGCCCACCAAGCCACACCTACAGAACCAGTAGTAAAAGAAATTGAATCCCACCACTGAGTATCTTCTCAGATTCTTTTTTTTACTACAGCAGATAGGAAGTTTCGCATTTCTTTTTTACCCCAAGAACTTTCCTGGTGAAGCCCCATCAAACTAATAACCATGATCTGATCCTGCTTAGCTTTTTCAAGGTCAGTCAGGCATTGCCACAAGATTGCAATGGGCAAGACTCCACAAATGTGTTGGTGCACCCATCTGTGTGTGTTACGTATGTACAGGCAGTCCTCAAACTACAACAGTTCGTTTAGTGACTGTTCAACATTACAGCGCACTGAAAAATGTGACTTATGACCATTTTTCACAGTTACAACCTTTGCAGCATCCCCAGGGTCAGGTGATCAAAATTCAGATGCTTAGCACCTGGTTCATGCTTATGACCATCGCGGAGTCCCAGGGTCATACGATCCCTTTTTGCAACCTTCTGACAAGCAAAGTCAATGGGAAGCCAGTGACATGCCCCTGTTGGAGTCTGACTCCGAGGGAGAGGTGGAACAGCTGACAGGGAGTGGGAGTGTGGCTCCGGTGATTGTGGAGGAAACTGGGGAGGGGCACAGGCTGGATGGGCATTCAGAGGAAGACCCAGGTCCATTTCCTCTTCATCCTAGGGCACGCAGGGAGGAGCAGATAAGGGAGAAACATGAGTGGTGTGGTCTATGGGAGACAAAGGGGCCCTGATCCCCTTAATGGGCTGCAGCTGGGAGGACTGTTTAAAAGGGCAAACTGCATGGCAAAGTTGCTGGAAGTAAAGCGTTCATTCTTGTCGGACTTTATCTGTGTTTTGACTTCCTCCCAACTGTGGTGGCTGCATTATCTGGTAGCAGTCTGCAATTAATCATCCTTGCCTGCCATAGTAATTCCTTCAATGTGTTGGTTTTTTTTTTTTAAATTAACTTTACTTGGGGTGTGGACTGCATTTACTCCAGTGGTAGGATTCAAATTTTTTTACTACCGGTTCTGTAGGTGTGGCTTAGTGGGCATGGCAGGGGAAGGATACTGCAAAATCTCCAGTCAGAAGTGGCATTTGCCGATTTTCCGAACTACTCAAAATTTCCACTACCGGTTCTCCAGAACTGGTCTGAACCTGCTGAATACCACCTCTGGTTTACTCCCTCCGTAAACTGTTTTCTTTAAGAGTTTGATATCCAGCCGAGGATAATTGGACATTGGGGCCAACTTGGAGGCATTAAAGGGACTTTCTTCTATTTTTGTGACTTGGTCATTTTTGGGTCGTGCTCTGGGTCATCACAGCCAGATTCATTTAACAACCGGGTTGCTGACTTATCAATTGCAGTGATTCACTTAACAACGGTGGCAAGAAAGGTCATAAAATGGGGCAAAACTCCCTTAATACATTTCTCACTTAACCACAGAAATGCTGGGCTCAATGGTGGTCGTAAGTCGAGGACAACCTGTGTGTGATCATTCTACACAGATGCGGATTTTACTTGTTTTTTGCATGGTGCCTACGTAGATCTTACAATAAAGCTGTCACTGCCTGATGATGGTTTTCTTGAACTGGGATGTTCCCATTCCTAGTCCATCATTCCATTGTGCTGGCTGTCAAGGGGTAGGTGGTTTTTACCTATTCATTTGCTTGTTTAATATGGTCACAAGTGGCTTCCAAGCAAAGTCTGATATCCTTTTTTTGGGGGGGGGGAGGTCCAAATCTCTATGCTCCAAAAGAAAGAATGCTGGAAACAGCAGGCTGTTAAGTATGGTCGGTGGGTCCCATGAAAAGACGAGGCTCGGGTAGTGAACAACAGCTCTTTATTAAGCAACTAGATTCTGAGACAAAAACCCTAGCCGCGGCAGCTCTTTTTATAGAGCTGGCTGCGGCCAGGCAGCCAATGACAAGTCTTTGAGTTTGCCGCGCTTGGTTTTACCCAATCGCGGCAAACCCTATACGAGCCAATCAGGAGTGTTTCACAACGTCCAATCACGGCCCGGCTTTTCCGGACCAATAGGAATGCAGGTCTTCAAGCCTGCTAGTATGGAACACAGGCGTTCTATTGCAATGCTTCCAACAGCAGTATGGAGTTCTTGAGATTAGAGAAATGTTAGACAATTCCTCTTGTGGCTTCCCCAGTAAGCAAGGGAGAGGGTGGGGTGGGGTAAGGGGGCAATTCAACTCTGGGCGACTCTACCTTTGAAGCTTTAGAAAGCTTACTAGAGGAACTTATGTAACGTTGATGCATGGGAGACCACCAAGGGAGTACAAGAGAGGAAGCACATGTGAGCACTTTTCACACAAACTTCTCCTATATCCTGCAGCAGCCTGGCTTCATGATTTTTATTAGACTGGCTGCTTAAGCTTCCATAATGAATTCAGTTGCATGAATTCATTGAACTGTTAATTAATTGTAATAAGCACAATCCTTCTTTTGCCGTCGCATTAGCACTGCTAGATAGGGATGCCTCTAGGTCAGGGCTAGTTGCATCACGTGCTGGCCATGCCCACGCCCGGTTTAGCGAAAGGTGATGCCACCATGACGCTGTGAGTTTGACAGCCCTACTCTAGATAGCAGCAAAGAGATATAGAACATTCTAACTTTGGTTATCTAGTAGCTGTTCGAATCGTGGCGGACTTGATCTGGGAGTCTTACTCTACCTATTCAAGCCATCTAGATATTCCAGCACAACAAAGTTAATTTCTACCATCCTGTTTTTCAGTACCTTTCTTTTTTATTAGTTTTAAGAACAATGTTTTACTGAGAAATTTTCAAATCTTTAATTTTAACTTTTAATTAATTTTTTTTAAAAATAATTTAAAATTTTTTTAAAAAAAATTTCAACTGTTGGATCAGGTTCTCCTTTGGTGAAAGACCTCTAATATTTATTACGAACATCATAATGATTCAGGGCAGGATTTTATTACACCAATAACCCACTTTGTGTGTCAAAGACCAGCAGGCAAAACTGCAAATACGAAGGAACTACCCCAGCCTAAAAACAATTCAAGTAGAAGAGGGAAATAGCATAATAATATATTACTGCAAAACCTTAAAGTGTATCTCCAAGACATAAATATATCTCAAGAAATTAAAATTTTAATATTGATATTATAATCTGTAAAAAAAAATTTAAAAAAATTATCACAGTTCCTAAAACTAAAAAAAGATTATATTTTAACAATATAAGTATAACCTATAAAAATAGCACTATTGAACTGATTGAGTGAGTAATAAAAAGTTGCTATTTGCTATATTTTTCAACACAGAAACACTGCTACTAAAAGTATGCCTTATGTTTTGGTTTTAGAAACAAAATAATTGGCATATTAAATAATTTCCTGAAAAGAATCCGCAAAAGTGTGAATATCAATATTTATTGATTTTCTTCCATATCATTTTGAGTTTAGCTTCTGTGTTGGCTATTCCAATGTTATTTTTTTCATGGCCAGTATTTTTTACACTAATTACATAGATAACTGTGGTCAATCAGTGAATGAACAACTGATCGGAGATTGGTATTCAATTGGCCCAAGGATTAATCCATATAAATAAAAGAAGGAGTCAAGAGAAGTATCTAAAATAGAATCAGTTCTGCTGCTGTTTTAAAAATCTGAAGAGTTATGTTACTTAAACCATAGTTGATTATTTATGAGATGCTGGCACTGAATTGTGCCCACAGTTCCAAAATAAACTAGAAGATACCGGGCAGAGCAGAATTTTTGTATCTTGATATTTTGGTCTTCTTAAGCACTTCATACAAGGGGCACAGTGGCTCAGTGGCTAAGACACTGAGCTCGTCATCAG
Source organism: Notechis scutatus (assembly GCF_049901735.1). Lineage (NCBI taxonomy): Eukaryota > Metazoa > Chordata > Lepidosauria > Squamata > Elapidae > Notechis > Notechis scutatus. Next base: position 149,286,386 of record NC_142009.1, on the reverse strand, counting down.
AAAGGTTGACAGTTCACCGGTTCGAATGCCTAGCACCATGTAATGGAGTGAGCTCCGGTTTCTTGTCCCAGCTTCTGCCAACCTAGCAGTTCGAAAGCATGTTAAAATGCAAGTAGAAAAATAGGGACCACTTTGGTGGGAAAGTAACAGCGTTCTGCACACCTTCGGCGTTTAGTCATGCTGGCCACATGACCACGGAGACGTCTTCGGACAGCGCTGGCTCTTCAGCTTTGATGAGCACCGACCCCCTAGAACTGGAAACAACTAGCACATAGGTGCGAGGGGAACCTTTACTTTTAAGCACTTCATGCAAATAGAAAACATTTGTAGGATTGTATTTAGTAAACCTGATGCAATCCTGGAATATTGGTCAACGCCTATCTAAACCTCCTTTTTAGTACTAATCGATTTTGTGACATTGATTTACGGAAGAGGCTGGGGTTTTTTGTTGATGGAGAAGCAAACATGGTGACAATAGTGAAATATTAATGCCAAACAATAACATACACCTGATAGCTTGCGTACTGAGGTCTCTTAATAGTTGGAAGAGGGCAGCCTGTATTGAGAAGTCATGAGGCTCCTTTCCAAAATGGACTCCCCTCTATCATAAAACACATCTGATGCAATTGGTGAGACCAAACCTAGCAAAGACATCGATAAGTAACTGTTGAGATTTTTGTTGTTAAATAGTTTTCTGGACTTACTTAAGAAGTTATAATGTCATTATTTTTGACTCACTGGTTGAGAATGCCCTTTTGAGGGCTCTGAAAAACCCCTAACAATGATTGATGTTAAAATCAATAGGGAGTAGGTACACAATACCTTGGTGTTTGCTAATGCATCAGCTGCATTCCCCAAATCCTTTAATAGGTGTGGTGCTTAATTTTGGAGTTCCCCTTCGGAGTGTTATAGGTGGAATGCATTAGTTAACAAGTCCATCTGTGCCAATGTCTGGCATACCAGTGGCCATGATTATTTAACTGGAACGGTTCACGGCCCCTGAATCAATGTCTCAGATTCCAAGCTGACTTTTTGAGCTGCCCCCTCTAAGGTCTTGGCAATGCCACCTTTTAGCGATCTATCTGTTTTCATTTTACATATTTATTACATTTTATGTCCTGGTCTTCGTAAGGCTTTAAGCATGATAATAAAACAAAACAAGATGCCAGCACAGTAGAACTCCCAGCAAAGAACTGAATTAAAGGCTGACAGTTGAAAAGTTAAAAGCTGTGCCAAAAAAACGGGGTGGAGGGGGACTCCATCTGGTACTGAAACATCTTCAGACCCAATGCAACATCTGTTTTCTGGTGAGGTTGTTCTGTACTCCTATATTTCAACAGCAGAGAGGAGGAAAGCAGTGAGGAAGGCTAAGGGTGAGCTTAATATTCAGGGAAGCTTATATAGGAGTATTTGGGTATTTAGGGCTGATGGCAATAATAGCAAGGGAGACAACTAGCTTAGCGTCAGCACAAAATGGCCCTAAGCTGCATATCTCCTGGGCTGCTCCAGCTCTTTCCTAAACCAATTTCAGAAACTGCTAATGCTTTTTCTAGACTGTGGCTACTACAAGACCTGATTGGTCATTCTCTTGCATCCTACCTTTCTCACTCACACAGGGAAAGTAAGCCTTGCTGGTTGGTTCCTATGTGGTCAGTCTAGCATTACCTGGTCTTGTTTTGTTTCCTTTCAGAATTGTTCTTTTCTCTCTAGTGCCTTGCCTTGCCTTGCCTTGCCTTGCCTTGCCTTGCCTTGCCTTGCCTTGCCTTGCCTTGCCTTGCCTTGCCTTGCCCAGATATTGGTATACAGGGATCATTTCACACACCCCTTCCGTATATAGGATCTCCTTTGACATGAATGCAAACCCTTTCTTTTCTCTTTTATCCCCATATGGTATCATTGCAGCTCCAATGCTACAACAATCAAAGCAGCAAGGAATAAATTGTTCTCTTGCTTCTCTTTACCATCCAAGGAAATTCTGTCATAAGGAAGAACCGAGAGGTCAGCATTATAGAAACACAATAACAAGACTCCTAAATTGCAACTGAAAAGATGTTTTCAAATTAATAATGAAAGAAAAAGGAGGGGAAACTTGTGATACTTTGGACAGGGGGTAGAAAAACAAGGATCTACTTTCTCATTATCAGCAGTATCTATGAAGTCAGCACAAACACAGAATTAGCAAATACTGAAACCTCAAATTTTTCACCATTGTGCATATTTGTGAATGACTGTGAAAGTGCCACAAGCATGGATTTGAGGGTTACAAGTAGTTTTTAGCAAGTAGGAGAATACACAAATACAGAATCTGCAAATAACGAGAATTGACTATATCACAGCTGGATGGAGTACAGGTTTCTAGGGTTGAGGATAGTTCATTGACTTAATTGGCTGTCATTGGATTAATTGCAAGATTACTAAAAAAAAGAAGAAGAGAGAGAACATAGCATAGGTAAAATACCTATCTAGGACAGCCATCAGCCACTAGAATGGAGAAAACATTGCAGGCATTCGGAGCTGGGACTGTAACTCCAATGGCATGACACAATGGAGACCATCTACTCTGAAGGCCTTAAGAGACTCGGGTCAGAAAACAGCAGTTTTGCATGAAAAAATGGAAAATCTGGGTGTGGGGTGCATTTGCAATGAGCTGGGTGAGGGAGGAAAGCGACATCATCTGTTACCATGTTCAGGAAGGGCCGATTGGACAAGATCTGCCCTTAGACAGATCCCACCCCACCCCACCCCCAATCCTGTCCTATCATGATTATATTCCTGGCAGTTATCCAGGAAAAAATGCTGTCAGTTAAGACAAATAAAATTGTGTTTAAGTAGGAAGTGCACGGAAACCCTCGTACCTCTGACACCAAAAGTCTGTCTTCAAATCATGGTAGGCAATCTTTGGCATTCTAGATTTTGCTATACATGATCCTGCATGTGTAGCAAGCATGGCCAATGGTGAAGGAAGCCAGCTTTTCCTGGCTTAAAAGGGAACATTTGCCCCTCTGGTAAGAGGACCAGAGATAGAAGAAACATGTGCATTCAGCTTTTACAATCTGTACCCCAGAAAGTTGAGATAAAATGAGATTTAAAATGATAAAAATGAGATAAATTCATAAGCTGGAGAGAAAGAGAGGGAGAAATGTGAGCTTGATGTATCAAATACTTCTGCAGTAAGATATAGAAATCGTCTGCTAACATGTGCCATCACACAACCTATCTAAAAACGTGATAGTGGATGTAGAAGTTAAATATAGGCTTTCAATTTAAAAGGATCAATAAAATTGGACTTCCAAAATTTTTATGTACTAGCTAAAGCAAGCATATTAGTTTACCTGTGCTTTTAGAAATGCATATCGACAACTATTGTTGTGGTGATCAAATACCTATGAGAGGAGAAGTAGAACCTGTCAGGACAATGATAAAAAAATTAGAAAAAGGATACTTTTCCCAAGATTAACTCTTGTGGCTGAAACAGAAGCTAACCTGCTGGCTAGGAGTTGGCTCTTTTCCTGTTAAAATACTTCTTTAATCATTTCAGCATGTTAGGCATAGATTGATGTTAGGCATATCTTGTATAAATTGATGCTAGCATGTTAGGCATATCAGTATAGAGTGATACTGATCAGAACAGATTGATGGGATAGAACTGCTTTTAGACCTACACACATACACACGCACAAACAAACCCACAGTGTGCAACATTATGACTTGTATATTTCACTTGGAAAGTGAAATGGCAATGCCAAAGAACTCAGTTCTTCTTCCAAAGCTAAAACATAGATTTATGCCAATGATCTTTATTCTAAACTCTGGATACAGTTTTGAGGTAATTATGTTGGAGATGTTTGTCATTCCCTGGATTTTGGCATGTATCAGAGTGTAATTTGGTATTTGGAAGTTAGCAGCCAGATATGATACATCAAGTGTTGGCTGTGGCTCCAGATTCTAATAATTTAAAATAACCAAACCAGGGAGGCAAACATTTCTGAAGCAATTTCTTGTGATGGGCTAACTGAACATCCCATAATCTGTAACTATAGAAACAAATGAAAGGTAATTTCATTTTTAATTGATTCAGAATTCCGTTCAAGCATGTACTGTATATGAGCAGATGGAATGTCCTTTGGGATTTGGCTTGGAAAAGCTACCTATCCCAGAAAAACATGCTTAACTTTTGCAACTAGAAGTTGCCAAACTGAAAGCATGATCAAATAGAGTTTCAGTAGGATATACCTTTTCTTCTCTTGCCACAAATGTATTGTAAACAAGGATAAATTACTAATCTTGGGGCAAGTGAGGATGGGAATAGCCCATATTTTAGTCAGCCATGCAGTACTTTGGGCACCAGAAACAAGTAAGTACTGTGCATTTTCTTAAGGCCTAACATATTCTTCTCTAATATTGTAATTTCCAGAAGGCCATCCAGAAGGTAGAACTCTGAGAGTTGTAATTCTCAGACATCTGAAGAGGCTAGCAAGTTTGATCTTGACTTGTCGGTTGGGTAGACTTGTTCTCAAACCTGTTCAAATTCTTAACTCACTGTTTGTTCCTAGACACTATATTAACAGAAAGGAGTAGAAAGAAATGTGAAACTATAGCATTTAAATAAATACCAATGATGGTGCCAAACAAATCAACAAAAACAAAATAAAACAAGACAATTTTCCAAAAATACGAGTCTCTTAGTTTCCATAGTGGCATAAAATCTTCGATTTCACGTATGAAAATATTAAGTTGCAATGAATAAAAATAATTCTAATTTTAGTTTTCTAAATCTCTACATTATAGGTTTTAACTAGTTTTATGGGAATTTTTTGAGGGTGGGGTCATGATATCTCTTGGGGAAACTCATTTTCTTTTTTTGCAGGGACAAATTCCTAGAAATTGTGTTTCTCGTTCCATTGCTACATGTAATAAACTTATGCTTCTAAAGGTTTCAGTCAGTATAGATATATTTCAGAATGTTCAGGTTCAAATGGAATCTATCAAATCAGAATCATTGCATACTTAGAATTTAGTTTTCAACAGAATGCCTTCATTAGACACAAATAACTCCACTCCCACTTCTCCCTCTGCATGATTTTCTTTTAAAGGAGGGAAATATCGTTGAAATTCCATCTCGTTATGGAGAAATACCAAGTTTCTTGGCTGTTTCCTTAGCCCAGGTTTCATATAGAAGCAAAAATATCCTTAAATGTACTCCTGCTAAGAAAGCTTTTGTGTTTTTAGACCACTGCTGTGCATTCCATATTTTTTAGACAGATAGCAACGCGGCAGGGTATATAAATTACAGGGTCCCCCAGGAGAGCTTGCTAGGGCCAACATTTTTCTTGTCCAATCCCAGAATCAAGATGTCTCTCCAAGGGACATGTGAACTGTGTTGCCTAAAGAAATTAAAACATACTTTCTGCATGCCAGGGAATGAAAACAGCAACTTAATTCTTCCGCTGAGTATATTTTATAACCTAATATTCCATCGTTGCAGTTGTTTTAAATATTCTTTGACAACGCTTGTTGTGACTAGCAATCTCTTCTGGAACACACTAAAATAAGAAAAAGGGTAGGTTGTTTCCTCTTTTTTGAAATACATCCATCAGATATTGCCAATAATATTGCTGGGATTTAATTTCAAGTAGATTGGGATCCACTTCTAGATACCAATTCCCCTTCACAAAGAATAAATGTAGCTTTTTAGAAAAGAGGGATTTAGATATTTAGAAAAATATCCAAAATGACTTCACTAGCACCTTCACCAAATTGGCCTTTTTTAAAAAAAAATGTCCTCAAATTATTATTTTCTTCATAAAGAAATATATAAATGTTGGTAAGCTATTAGGAAACAAAAATTAAATTAAATTACATTAAATTGGTATTATGAATTCTGTAGACGTGGTTTTTCCAGTATGAAATGGAAAATACCCATTGCCAAGAAGCCCTTAAAGAGAAGAAGCTCATCTAAAAATAAAAGAGATATTCATCAATATAGTTCACAGAGATCCCAAAGATGCTTTTTTTTTTGTCAAATGGCAACTGGACTTTCTTGTTTTTTTTCCCTTGAAAATGTTTCGCTGCTCATCCAAAAAGCTCCTTCAGCAGAACTGAAGATATTGAAATAATGACCTGGATGATTGAAAATCTCCATAAACAAATCACAGAGATGCAATTTTCCATCTGACCCTTCCCTCTGCCTGAATGGGTACATCTGTTTGTTTGTTTGTTTGTTTGTAGAAAACCAAAGTCTGTTTCATCCCACCTAAGAAGAATTCTGCAAAGTCCTTATCAAAAAAATAAACTTCTCACCTATCTGCTGTAATGGGCCAATTCCATTGTGTGCCAAGCCTCACGTGAGCAACCTCAATGGTTCCGGTGCATGCCAGGTCTCACGTAGGCTGAAAGCAGACACCAGGAACAAGGCCATAAAACACGTCACAAGGGCAGTTAACTGAAATGCAGTTTGGTTTGCTAGTTTAAATTTACCATGGCATTGTTATTGGGAGATGCGATGCATCCACTAACATTCCTACGCATGTAACATAATGATTGGATGAAGCCCACCTCTTTTGTATGTTCTCAGTAAAAAGAGTTCCCCCAACCCTGATCGGGGCAGCTCACCCAAGATAGAACCTGCGTTGGTGTCTTTCTTGATGCATTCGACCACCCAGTGAGAAGCCTTCCATATGCGGAGCAAAGCCGCACCTATCTGTCTTCATTTCCTTACCTTTAGCTAGGATCCTTTTTTTTAACAGCATCGAAATCTGTCTCACTTTACAATGCAGATTCCTTCAGCAGGATAGACCTGTTTTCTACCTCACTACTTCTCTGTTGTTGGGAACTACATTATTTTTCAATTTAGCAACTTTTCCAGGGTAACCATCTCTTCAGAGGGAAATTTCTAACCTATTTGTAGCAGATGTTTCTCAATTCTCTAGCATCTAAGTGCTAGAGCCCACTGTAACTACATAGCCAAAAAGGCATGAAGAGTTGTTAATCTAATCCTACATAGCTTCTTCTCTGGTAATATCACACTACTAACTAGAGCATACAAAACATTTGCTAGACCTATACTGGAATACAGCTCATCAGTCTGGAACCCATATAATATATCTGATATTAACACAATTGAAAAAGTCCAGAAATATTTCACAAGAAGAGTTCTCAGCTCCTCTACTCATTGCAGAATACCTTATGCCACCAGACTTGAAACTCTAGACCTAGAAAACCTAGAACTACGCCGCCTCCGGTCCGATCTAAATATAGTATATAAAATCATACATTGCAATGTCTACCTGCAAATAAATACTTCAGCTTCAATCATAACAATACAAGAGCACACAATAGATACAAACTCAAGGTTAACTGCACCAAACTTGACTGCAGAAAATACGACTTCAGCAACAGAGTGGTCAATGTGTGGAATACTCTACCTGACTCTGTGGTTTCTTCCCCAAACCCCAAAAACTTCAACCTTAGACTGTCTACTATTGACCTCATGCCCTTCCTAAGAGGCCTGTAGGGGGCGTGGATAAGCACACGAATCGTGCCTACCGTCCCTATCCTATTGTTTCTTTTGATTTTTCTTATAAGTATCTATCTCATGTGTTCAAAACTATGTTTATTCTTATACCTGTATCTTGTAAGTGATTGACAAATCAAATAAATAAATAAAATAAATAATTTGGGTATACCGACCTAGAAGAACATAGGAGGACAAGCATATCAAGCTCATTAATAAAAAATATTAATTAATTAAATTTTACCCCCCCCCCCAAAAAAAAAAAAAAACCAACCCCAAACCAAAAAAAAAAAAAAAAAAAAAAAAAAAAAAAAAAAAAAAAAACCCCAAAAAAAATGACCAGGGAAAACATCAGGGGTGGTATTCAGTAGGTTCTGAGCAGTTCTGGAGAACTGGTAGCGGACATTTTGAACAGTTTGGAGAACCAGCAAATCCCACTTCTGACTGGCCCCACCTCCATCTATTCTCTGCCTCCCGAGTCCCAGCTGATTGGGTGGGTCTTCTTTTGTTGCCCTGCACAAGAGAACGGAGCTGAAAAGAAGGTTAGCGGGGTGGAGAGGGAATGGAGATTTTGCAGTAACCTTCCCCTGCCACGCCCACCAAGCCACACCCACCAAGCATGCCACATGCACCAAGCCACGCCCACAGAACCAGTAGTAAAAAATTTTGAATCCCACCATGTCAGTTTCCCTAGTCTTAATCCAACATCTTAAAAAGATGTTAACCACACCGGCTCAGTTGCATAAAACTCTAGCAAGTGCATTTACATAGCATGCTAAGCATGGTCTACAATTATTTTTGGTATCTTAAAATATTGTGTGAAAAATATTGTGTGAAACAAGCCCAGTTGACCGTTCATGGTTTAATGCACTGTGTGAACTGAGGAAATTATTAAAGTTCACAAGGAATTTAAGAATATTGTGTCAGTGTAGCTGCAATGTCATTTCTTGCCTGGTTGCTTTAGAAATCTTTGGATTGAGCAGAAATGCAGGAAGGCGTTTTAAGATTAACATGTTTATCTGTTCACATTGGGGAACATTGATAAAACAGAATTCCTGAATGCTGGGAACTTGGTAAATGAGTTTAATTGAACATAGAAATACTTTTTAGATCTTTGCTGGCAGAAGTCATGGAGATACCAGGGAACACTTGGCACATACACCTATTTCCCTTCCCAGATTTAATCCACTCATATTGCAGGCAAATTCCTACAAAGGATCTCCTAGATTAGTGCATGGCTCAGAGCTGTCTGCTGGCTTTTCCATTTACCAAATCTTCTGATCAGTGGTGGGATTCAAAAAATTTTACTACTGGTTCTGTGGGTGTGGCTTGGTGGGCCTGGCAGGGGAAGGATACCTTAAAATCTCCAGTCAGAGGTGGGATTTGCTGGTTCTCTGAACTATTCAAAATTTCCGCTACCGGTTCTTCAGAACTGGTCAGAACCTGCTGAATACCACCTCTGCTTCTGATGCAGTTTTTGGGCTACCTAAATATGTATATCAATGCTCAAAATGGGCTCAAAGAGCTGCCCTCATTTCAACTTCTGCATATTCAGGAGATAAAGTGGCTCAGCCCTTCAGGTCTGTTTCCATTCTTTCTAAAAGCACCAGGGCCAGACAAGATAACTCATTTTTGCTTAAAGGTCTGTGCTGACCAATTGGCCTCCATCTTCACCTGAATCTTTAATAAATCACTAGAGATGTGCTATGTTCCTTCTTGCTTCAAACGTTCTATCATCATCCCAGTGCCAAAGAAGCCCTCCATCAAGGAACTGAATGACTACAGACCAGTTGCTCTAACATCTGTAGTTATGAAAATCTTTGAAAGGCTAGTGCTGTCCCACCTGAAAACCATCATGGATCTGCTGTTAGATCCCATGCAGTTTGCATACCGAGCAAATAAATCGACAAATGATGCTGTTAACATGGCTCTGCATTACATACCTACGCAAGGGTTCTCTTTGTAGACTTCAGTTCAGCATTCAATGCCATCATTCCAGACATTCTTCTAACTAAATTAAACCAACTAGCGGTACCTGAACACACTTGTAAGTGGATCATAAGCTTCCTAACAGACAGGAAGCAGCAGGTGAAGCTAGGCGGAATCACATCCGATACCTGTACAATCAGCACAGGGGGGCCCCAAGGCTGTGTGCTATCTCCACTTCTCTTCTCCCTATATACCAATGGCAGCATCTCAAATGACCCATCTGTTAAAATCCTGAAGTTTGCAGATGACACAACAGTGATTGGTCTCATCTGAGACAACAACGAATCCGTATAGAGACAGGAGGTTGTACAACTTGCCTCATGGTGTAACCGGAACAATCTGGAACTTAACACACTCAAAACCATAGAAATGGTGGTAGACTTTAGGAGAAACCTCCCATACTACCACCTCTTACAATACTAGACAACACAGTATCAACAGTAGAGACCTTCAAATTTCTAGGTTCTACTCTATCACATGACCTAAAATGGACACCTAACATCAAAAACGTCATCAAAAAACAACAAAGAATGTTCTTTCTGTGCCAACTCAGAAAGCTCAAACTGCCCAAGGAGCTGCTGATACAGTTCTACAGAGGAATTATTGAGTCTGTCATCTGCACCTCTATAACTGTCTGGTTTGGTTCTGCAACCCAACAGGACAGACACAGAGTCCAGAGGATAATTAGGACTGCAGAAAAAACAATTACTACCAACCTACCTTCCATAGAGGACCTGTATACTGCACGAGTCAAAAAGAGGACTATGAAAATGTTTACAGACCCTTCACATCCCGGACATAAACTGTTTCAACTCCTTCCCTCAGAATGATGCTTTAGAGCACTGCACACCAGAACAACTAGACACAAGAACAGTTTTTCCCCCAAATGCCATCACTCTGCTAAACAAATAATTCCCTCAATACTGTCCAACTATTTACAAACACTGCACTACTATGGCTATTAATCTTCTCATCACTCCTTATCACCCATCCCTTCCCACTTGTGATTGTAGGACTGTAACTTTGTCGCTTGTATCCTTATGATTTATATGGACTGTTTCCTAGTATGATTTGATTACTTATTGTACCCTATAACTATCATTAAGTATTGTACTTTATGATTCTTGACTCTTGAAGAATGTATCTTTTCTTTTATGTATACTGAGAGCATTTGCACCAAGACAAATCCTTGTGTATCCAATCACACTTGGCCAATAAAGAATTCTATTCCATTCCATTCTATTCCATTCCATTCCATTCCATTCCATTCCATTCCATTCCATTCCATTCTATTCTATTCTATTCTATTCTATTCTATTCTATTCTATTCTAAAAGGATTCCCCAAATAATCTGAGAAATTAGGAAGGAAATTTCAGAAAGGAAGCTGACAAGGGCAGCACGCTCCTTCCTTTCCCCCAGAGATGCTATTCAGCCGGTTCGCACCTACTCGAGCAAACTGGTAGCAAGAATTTGGCATGGGTCACCGAACCGGTAGCAACATCTAGCTGGCCACACCACCAACCCGGCTGCCCAGTTTCCGCTCATTCGCTTGCCCCACCCACCCAATGCTTGCTGCCCCAGTTTAAAGGAGGACTGCTGCCCCGCCCTAGCCATGCATTTTCAAATAGCCACTTGAAAACACATGACTATGGGCGGAGCAGCGGTCCGTTAACCTGCAAAACTGTTCCAAGGCTGGATTCTTCATGGACAGTAGAAGTATCACTTCCCCTTGTGAGTAAAGGGCCTGGAGTGAGAGGGAATGAAGGCTGACAGGGGTGGGTGGGTGGTGTGAGAGAGAGAGAGAGAAGAAAGAAAGAAAGAAAGAAAGAAAGAAAGAAAGAAAGAAAGAAAGAAAGAAAGAAAGAAAGAAAGAAAGAAAGAAAGAAAGAAAGAAAGAAAGAAAGAAAGAAAGAGAGAGAGAGAGAAATAGGGAGAGAGAGTGGTGTGTGTGAGAGAGGGAGGAAAAAAAGAAAGGAAGGGAGAGGAAGACAGAAAGAGACAAAGAAAGAGAAAAAAAGAAAAAGAAATAGGAAGGGAGAGAGAGACAGAGAAAACTCTGTGCTATTATTTTTAATTGTTCCATTATTTATCATGTGTTGATATTTTACACTATCCCTACACCTAGAGTGATTCTACTTCCTTTCTTTTGCCCAGGGCTACCACATATTTTCCAGGGTTTACATCCATTCAATGTCCATAGTCCAGAGCATAAATACATGTGTGTTTAACAGAGTTGAAAGGGAGTTTGGAGGTCTTCTAGTCCAAGCCCCTGCTCAGGCAGGAAAACTGAGGATGCCAAACTCTGAGTAGAGGTCCTGGGAAAGGTGTCAGAATAACACTTAGAAGGGACTTTTGGGGGAACCCTATATGATTTCAGAGAAATGGCTGTCCAGTCTTTTAAAAATTTCCAGTGATTGATCACCCAGAACTTCTGGGGACAAGCAGGACCACTGGTTAATTGTTCTCACTATCAGAAAGTTTCTCCTTAGTTTTGGGTTGCTTCTCTCTTTGTTCAGTTTCCATCCATTGCTTCTTGTTTGCCTCCTGGTGCTTTGGAAAATACATTCCCCCACCCTTTCTTTGTGGCAGCCCCTTAAAAGCCTGTTGCCTATATCACACTCCTGAGTAAAGCATGTGAGCCACTTTCTACTTTCAGTGGTCCATGAAAGTACATCTATAGTATGCAGATAATAAAGTTAAAAAAGGTGAACAACATTTTTACAGAACTATAGATAAGTTGAGGCTGGGTGACAAGGAATGGCTGGGAGGGGAGGGGCCAGGTGAGGCACCCCTTGATGTGAGTGACATTGAGTTGGCCACGCCCACCCAGTCACATGACCACAAAGCATGTCCATCCAGTCACATGACCACTAAGCCACACCCACCCAGTCACATGACCACCAAGCCATGCCCACCAAATAAGCCAAAGAACCGGTAGTAAAAAATTTGAATTCCACCACTGCTTTCCCCCTTGCTTTAGTTTTCCTTCTTATTTTTCCCCCTTTACATTTTCTGTGTTGATGGACAAACTGTTTCCTGCCCAAGTGTACTTTCAGAAAAAATGCTAGTGGTGGCTATGAATCAGCTGGTGGATGAAAATATAAGTTGATTATTCTTTCACTTGCTCCTTAGGAAAAGAAGACTATTTTGCATAATTGTCTCCAACATTTGCCTACCATTGTGGGTGGGTGGCGATATGAGAGCTGTCATCTTCCAACCGCATGCAATATTTCTTGGAATGGTTTTCAGTCTGGTATGTTGAGGAGGATGTGTAATCATGGTCAGGCAGCCAGCATAGGAACTGGTATTGAAAACTAAAAAAAAAAAAAAAACACCCTTCCAATAGGGAACCTTATTGCACAACTGGGTGAATTTTTCTAGCCATTAAAAAAAAAAGAGAGACATAATGTTTTTCAAGAATAATTTCGATTAAGTAAAGGGGAAAAAAACAGGGTTTTTTATTTTCCAGAAAAGTGCTCATTTATTCCTATAAGGTTGCCACCTTTTGCCTGTCAGATCACTTGTTCTTCTTTGTTCTAAATGATGACACCTGAAAGCCTTCACATTTGTGTTTCCTGGAGTCAGCTCCCATCGTCATTTCAGGTTCAGGCCCAAGTTAAGCCGCAATTCCCTATCCTGATCCCTGAATCCCTCCAGTGATTAATTCGGGGGGATCATAAAGACATACAGTTGGGAAATCGGGTAGAAGCAACAGCATTTAGGCAAAACACTGCCACGGAATAAGGGCAGGATCTTGTTTCAGATAAATGATTTATTCCTTTGAAAAGACCCACGCGGACCTGAAAAATAAGACAGTTTAATTGTTGGCTGAGCTGTATTTTCACATACCAAAAAAAATAAAAATAAAATAGCTTTAACATCTTGCTTTCGGGTTTTTTTTTTTTAAAAAAAAAAAATGAAAGTCTTCCTGGCTACTGATCACTTTCTGCACAGAATATGTTTTCTATTGGCAGCTCCCATGGAGGAACAATAATGAAGTCGGGGCCAGACTTCACAGCCTTTACCCCCTCAGTTCAATGAGACTGTATAGCCTCCCTAATTACTGTCTTGTAAATTGCTCAGAATCTGTGTGGCTTTTCCCAGGGTTGGATATCCTATTTGAGGCTGATCCCTCCCTGCAAGCGTCTCCGCTGGGAAATAAAGGGGAATAACTGCAGCTGGAAGGTCCTTCCCCATGTCTGACCTTAGGTCAACCGTGGTCTGCTCAGATAGCAAGAATGACCCAAGGGGTCTGGTACCCTCCCCCCTCCCCTCCCTTCTTCTCCTTCTGTAGGATTTTCCGCAGTTCCACATTTTTGCACTGGCAGAGTTCTTCTTCCCCTCCACCCCCCTACCTTCCTTGCCACAGCATAGCATGAGAACAATGTACAAATGTGATTCCAATTAGGTCAGTAACAAATTCATGAAGGTTCAGTCCTCACCATCTGTCCCAATACAGAGCATGATGCTCCATGGGACTTCCTGCCATTATTATGAAGATTCCACTTGACAAACCGTCAGCGTAAATAAAGGAGATGAAAAAGATGTTACTGGGATGGAATGAAGCGTCAAAATGAATGGGGGGCGGGGGGTTTGCCTTAATTCTAAACACATTAGAAGCTAAGAGAAGCTATCAATATCTGTATAATTTAACATGGACTCAATGATGTATAATACACTAAACAAAAGTCAATCCAGATATATCAGCAGTTGCAAACCCATTCACTGATGTGCTGTGCCGTTCTTCCAAAATGTATACATTGTTTAGAAATAATTCCACAGTAACTACAGGAGAAATTTTGCTTAACGAGAAAAGATAATAGACAATTGAAACAGGACAGACAAAAAATATAAGTATAATGATGAGAATTGAGATGAAATAAATAAAATAAAATTAAGAAAATTAAAAGAGGGGAGAAGCTATGTAGAAAATGTAAAATAGTAATAAGATATGGAATAGAATATAAAAATGAGCATGAACCTGAATTTGTGTCTGTACAAAGAAATGTAACCCGGGATTATGCTGCTTTCAAAAAAGATGTTTTACTTGTATTTCTTTTCTTTTTGTGAAAACTCAAATAAAACTTACAAAAAAAAAAAGAAGAAATAATTCCGCAGGAGTTTATTTGGTCTCCACGCAAAATGGTTAGGATTTGGAGATCAAATATAAATGTGTGTGTATGTATGTGTGTGTGTGTGTATATGTACACACACCTCTACACATCCATACATACACACATATACACAGAAGCACACATATTTGAACAGTTTCCACACTGTTATATTCGTATTATTATGGCTTTCCTTTTTTTAAAATTCCTCAATCTTAACAATGACCACATCATAGAGAAAAAAAAATATGTTAGTTTGCTAAAGCACACAAACGGACTGAAACTTAGCGCTTAGTTTCATTTCAAAGTTGGAGTACCCGTTTGAATCCAGCTGCATGCCAGTGAGAATCTGGGAGAAATAAAATAAAAATGTGACAATTGCAAAGTTTCCTACCAAGGTTGTTTGTGCTTTTAAACTGCCTCCAGAGCAGTGATGGGATTCAAAATTTTTTACTACCGATTCTGTGGGCGTGGCTTGGTGGGCGTGGCAGGGGAAGGACACTGTAAAATCTCCAGTCAGAGGTGGGATTTGCTGGTTCTCTGAACTACTCAAAATTTCCGCTACCGGTTCTCCAGAACTGGTCAGAACCTGCTGAATACCACCTCTGCTCCAAAGGGAGAAAATTACTAGCCCAATAGCTAACCTGTGGATCTAAATCCTCTGTACCCTTTTGAGCTTTTCCAAACCAAGACCTTGAAACTTGGAATGGGATTGGGAATTAGAATAACCTGATCTCCTTATGATGACAGCTCATAAACATAACTGAGCTTGAAATTTTGGGATCAACAGAGTATTGATCTGAGAGAAACCAGGCTTGGTCTGGTGGCTGAGACATCAGTCTAGAACCCAGGAGACTGTGAGTTCTGTTTCTGCCTTGGACATGCAAGCTAGCTGGGTAACTTTAGGCCAATCACTCTCTCTCAGCCCAAGTCACTTCACAAGGTTGTTGTTGCTGGAAAAATAGGAGGAAGGAGTATATTAGAATAGAATAGAATAGAATAGAATAGAATAGAATAGAATAGAATAGAATAGAATAGAATAGAATAGAATAGAATAGAATAGAATAGAATAGAATACTTTATTGGCCAAGTGTGATTGGACACACAAGGAATTTATATGTGTTTGCTGCCATGAGATACTTATAAAGTAATAAAAGCAGGATAAAAATCTAATAAATAAATACATGTGAGAAGGTTCCTTAAATTAAATGGATTGAGCAAATACATATGTGTGCACGAACAAACAGGTAGATGAATACTAGAAGATTAATAAAGTTAAGTAAACAAACACTAAGCCTCGGTGGCGCAGTGGTTAGAGTGCAGTACTTCAGGCTACTTCTGCTGACTACCGGCTGCCTGCAATTTGGCAATTCAAATTTCACCAGCTCAAGGTTGACTCAGCCTTCCATCCTTCCGAGGTGGGTAAAATGAGAACACAGATTGTTGGGGGCAATAGGCTGACTCTGTAAAACCTCTTAGAGAGGGCAGTATATAAATTCTAAGTGCTATTGCTATTGATAAAGGCAAGAGAATGTTTCCTAAATACCAGTATACTAGAAATTTCACATCTATCCAATGAGAAACAATTTGCCACATGCTCTGCTTCATTCTTCAACACCTCCTTTTCGTCCTCTCGGAAACATGGCTTGTATTTACTTTCCAAATCTACATAGCGGACTTCTTGCTGTTATTGTTCTCCTGAAACCGGTCTGTCTCATTAAACCGAACCTTCAGCCAAAGAACCTTAGTTATGAAAAAAAATCAGTCTGTTTCTGTATCTTGTTTGAATGCATTTGCTCATAAATCTTAGCCGTCTCTTCCCTCAGAAGTCTGCATATTTGAAGCCATGTGAAAATCTGCATTTAAATTAGTGCCAGGCGGAGAAAATCCCTGGCAATTTTTCTTTAACAGTTCTCATTCAGTTCGATTAAACAGAATTTGTTCTGGAAATTATCTGAAAGGAGAATTCTGCAGGAATTCTCATGGGTGGAATGTGGTGCTCTTGCCTTAATTTAGCTGCTAAGTAGCCGAGGATTGTGTGTGAAGAGACCATCTTTCATTGAACAAACATTGCTCCAGCAATCTGCAGCCCTTCTGGCTTTCCATTTAAATCCCAAGGAACGGCATCATAACGGAATTCCTCTTGTGGGGCTTTTTCAATAGTCTGTTACTGTCAGAACAAAAGGGAAGCCCTGCCATTGGGAAGCTTTGACAGCTTTTATCTGGAAGAAATTGGGAGAAAATGTCCAGCCCATTTCCATTCCAACAAATTTGGTCAAGGATTTCAGAACGTAATTTGACCTCAGTTGGAATTTAAATATACACTTTCTACTCTGTCTTCTCAAAATAAACTTTTTATATATATTTACTTTGTTGAAAATGTACATTCTTAGAGATTTGGGATTTATAGCAGAGCTGGGAACCATGTTGTTACATCTGAGAACAGCACCAAAATGTGTACTTTTAAAAATGTTGTAATAATAAGCAACAGCGTCATCATAGCAGCGGTAGCAACATTTGCTCAGCCGCATTAAAAAATAATGTATTTTATTCTCAGGACCTAATATAGCATCCCCTTTGCTCTCATCCTGCCCCTCAAAACTGACTAGTTGTTATTAATGAAAGGGCAAATTCTTAACCCCGGCTCTTTAACCTAGACATCTAGTATCTTGGAGCCCTGTAAACAAAATATTTCTCCTGGTTTGGGCCAAATGGCCAATCTGATATTAAGCAAAGATGACGGATCCCAGTGGATATCGACTCATATCTGAGAATTTGCCGACTGAAATAAAGCCCATTAATTTATCTCATTTCCCATGAGAAATCCAAAATATGCAAATAATCCAAAGCTGGAAATGCTCTGTATGTTGGGTTACTTTGACACAAACTACTGAGGCAGAATTACAGGTTGTCTCTGTCCATGCAGACAAAATGACTCGTTGTCCGCTTGTGAATCTCTTGTCATCTACTGCCATCCTCATGTTTTGACTCATGGTTCTAGATTGTGGTTGGAAGGGAACTACTGTAGCCTTAAAGTATCACAAAGCCCATGAAGTTCTTTGTGGATGCCTTTGGAACTCCATCCACAGTTTGTGAAAGTACACAAAGTCAATTGTGTTAGCCTTCAAATGCTCCACCAATGAAGGAGACAGAAATGGGATATCTTAGGCCTACCTATACATGTGCCATGGCTTGGTGGTCCTCCACAATCCACACACACCCTCAAAAATATCAGCCCAGCCCCTGAAAGTTTGCCTGCCTGTGATAAAAGAAAAAGAAAGAAGAAAGGAGCCGGCTGGCAACATTCAGATGAAGAACAAAAATGTTGCCCCATTTCTCTTTTCCTTTGACATTGAAAATCTGCATGGAAACTGAACAAGGGTTCAAGAATACAAAATCTTTGTTCCAGATCCCTGTCACTCCAACATTTATTAATTCTCCCACAACGATAACAGTACAAAAAAGGTCAAGGAGTTTGGTGGCAGTTCCACTGCCCCCCTTCTATGGCATGTGTTTGTTTTATTTTTGTCTTAGTCCGAGGATTAAATTTGAGACATTGGGCCCCAATCAAAGGAAACTCAGTCAAATCCTCAATGGGAGAAAAAGCAAACACTGTCTGTTAAACTGCAAGGGAAGAGAACTAAATGGCCCCAAAGTGTTTGAAACATTTATAATAATTATATTTATGTTTTCATCAGATAGATTAAGGGGCTCTTAAAATGAGGGAGGGGTATTACTATTTGAGTTCCTATGTACTGTTAAGTAGATGAGAAAAGCCTGCAGCAGAATTTAAAGACAAAGACTTATAAGCATGAGAATTATTATTGCTACCAAAATGTACTGTACTTCAGGCCTATAAAGTAACATAATTTGTTTATGAATATAACACACACACATACACACACACACATCTATGTAAACTATATTACTTTATAGGTCTGATGTACATTTCTGAAGCAGTAATAATTCTCATATAATAATATATATGCCCATAGATGTAGTTTCATCTCTATGTAGATATAATAGAGACCTGCCTGAAACATTGAAGAAATATTGAGGGTTTTTTATCTGAATATTTGTCATTCCCAGTTTTCTGTGTATAGTTTTCTGTTCCCCTAATCTTTTCACCGCAAATAAATAAGCCCTTTAGCTTACAGTTCTTGCACATGTTGGGTTCTCCTTGATCATTACAATAATATAAGAAAAGGGATAAAGCATGAGGATACTTCCTGCCTAGCATGGAAATTTTGCTGAAGGAGTCACCATGGGAATAAGTTGGGTCTTAAGTAAGGTTACTCATTTGTTAATAAGGGGGCACTTTTTAAGTAGTAGGGAGATGGGGACAAATTTATTTCTTTATTATCTAGATTTATATAGTTGGCCATCTCAAATCCATGGCTTTGGGAAGCTAACAATATATCCTATGAAATGCTAAATACTATATGTATGCATGTGAAATAGTGGTAACAAAGTTTTAAACGTTGCAAATAAATAAATACAAGCCAGTTGTTAAAGATGGTCATTGTTATAGATTTGAGTGTATGCTGTAGATATCCTATTAGCAAAGGAATGGCCTTAAGAGCTCTTAGGATCCTTTGAGATGGCATTTGCAAAATTCCAAAATGATATTAAAAATTATTTTTAAAAAAAAACAAAAATGGTAGGAGTGTTATAAGAGCACTACATCTCCTAATATTTCATAGTCTGGTAAAAAAAATATAGATGACAACTCTGTGCCCAGTTTTTGTAGCAAGGAAAAGAAAGAAGATGGAAAAACATTGCCTAGAACTCCTGAAGGAAAAGATGGGATAACAAACATGTTTTCGAAATCTCATTAGATTCGGGGTCATAATGCCAAATTATTTGAAGACATTATGAGGTATAACCGAATTTAAAATCACTTTACTTTTGGGCTTTTGAAGCACTAGCTATGCTCTATGCTGGGCCTCCCAGTTCTAAACCTATTACAGCTGCTAATAAGAATGAGGAAAATATGCTTACCCTTCTAGGGGGACCTATTTATATAAATAAAAAATGGACAGAAAAAGATCTCTGCTTTTTTAAAGTTCTCAAGTAAGACTAGTAACCTGTGGCATTTATTTAAAGGATGAATGTTACAAGTAGCCAGGTTGTCCATCAATCCTATATAACTATGTTAAGATAACTTTGCTCCAATCTACCCCACCCTTCCTTGCATCTGGAGTCCAGATGTAACACTGGTGATGTGCAATCCCCAACTGCTGATGCAACTATTTAGCAGTGGGAACATGACACACGAGGAAACCGACGTTCATAAATAACCTGCCATCTTTGAGAGATTAAATGGAAGCATACATGTTACCTCTGGCCTCGTGTCTTTTACAAAGGTGGTTAGGCATGACAGCAAATGGAGATAAATTCATAAGGAGGACAAGTTCAAAAATCAATTCCACCTCTTACAGTTCATTATGAAATGCATCAGGAGAGGATCGGTAGGTAGAATAAATTGATTAATCCCGAGAGATAGTGAGCTGCTCCGTGGCAAACTGAACCAAAATCAAACACACAACATGAAAAATGTACCTTGGAAAAAAAATGCATTGGGTCACTTTTTGTAACATGTGGTGTGTCATGACACTGCAATTATACCTCATCTTTGCGTTGACGGCCACGGTCTCAAGTTAAACATTAAAGTTCTGGCTTTGATTTTTTTTGATAAATATGTGGGCTGACTATTTCTATTATAAATCTGGGTGAATAAACAGAACAAAAACAATATTCCTGCTGGGAATTCCAATACTGGGAGCCCAAATACAGATGGTGATTTATAGGTTTCAGGACTAGCCTTTTCCCTCAATTGACACTGAAATAACTAACAATAAAAAGAACTATTGGTTTATCTTTCAGAGCACTTTGGGGATGGGAGTGGGTGGGAAGAACCTTATTCAATCATTCAGAAAAGAGCTTGAAGGGACCTTGGAGGTCTTCAAGTCCAGCCCCCTGCTGAAGCAGGAGACCCTATACCAGGGGTCTCCAACCACCGGTCCCCGGACCGGTACCGGTCCATGGATCATTTTTTACCGGGCCGCAAAGCTTAGGCGCCGCCATCTTGTTTCGATGGCGCTTCCGGGTTTTCGGTTGCTTCTGGGTTTTCCGTTGGAAAGCGGCGTTTGGGTGCTCGCACCTTAGTTTCATTGAAGGGGGGGCGGCTTCGAACGAAGAGCCGTCCCAATGGCGGTGGAGTCTCGCGTTACTCAGGTACCGGTCCGTGGAAGAATAAATAATCGTGAAACCGGTCCCTGGTTCAAAAAAGGTTGGGGGCCACTGCCCTATACCATTTCAGATAGGTGGCTTTTTCTTAAAAAAACTTCAATAATAAAGCACCTACAACTTCTGAAAGCAAGTTGTTCCACTGGTTAATTGTTCTCATTATTAGGAAGTTTTTCTTTAATTCCAGCTTGCTTCTCTCCTTCCACCTATTGATTCTTGTCTCACCTTCTGGTGCTTTGAAAAATAAGTTCCCCTCTTCTTTGTGGCAGCCCCTCAAATACTGGAATAATGCGATCACGTCACCCCTAATCCTTCTTTTCTCTAGACTGGGCATACACAATTCCTGCAACCATTCTTCATATGTTTGGTCTCCAGGCCTTTAATCATCTGGGTTGCTCTTCTTTGCATTTTTTTCCAAAGTCTCACCTTTTTTTTTGTAACGTGGTGACCAAAACTGGATGCAGGATTCCAGGTGTGGCCGTACTAAGGCTTTATAAAACGGTACTAATAATTTCATGTGATTTTTATTCTATGCCTCTGTTTATGCAACCAAGGATTGTATTAGCTTTTTTGGCTGCCGCTGCACACTGCTAATTTATGTTTAAATGATTATCCACTAGGACTCCGAAACTCCTCTCACAGTTACTGTTTTTGAGCCAGGTTTTGCCTAATCTGTACTTGTACCTTTGATTTTTCCTACCTAGGTATAAAAGCTTGCTTTTTTCCACATTACATTTCATGTTGTTGGATAGGACCCATTGTTCAAGTCTGACAAGATCCTTTTGGATCCTGAGCTTGTCTTCTGGGATGTTGGCTATTCCTGCCAGCTTGGTGTCATCTGAAAATTTGATGACTCCTATTCCCTCATCTAAATCATTTAACCTCTTCAATCAATTGACCTTGCAGAATTTATACAACACACCTCAACCAGGGCTGATTGGAAAAAAATGAGGAATGAAGCAGTTGCCTGTCTGAAAAAACAAATTGACTGCTGAACTGAAAAAACATCTGTGACAAATGTGACTAATTTTGATTTGAGAAACTGGCAAGAAGGCAATGAAATTGAATCCTAGGTAGCAATTTGAATGGCATAAAACAGTTCAGAGTATGCTTAAAAATTTTTCTTCTCTCAGATGTAATTTCTCCTGACTCTTCTGTTGCAATTCAAGGGGAAATTATATATATATATATATATATATATATATATATATATATATATATATATATATATATATATATATATATGTGTGTGTGTGTGTGTGTGTGTGTGTGTGTGTGTGTGTGTGTGTGTGTGTGTGTACAGAAGCCTGATGATGGCAGATGAGATTCTGCCGAAACGTTGCTACAACTTTAAAAGCACAACTACAATGACATGGGAAAATATCCGAAGATATAGATATAGATATAGATATAGATATAGATAGATATATAGATCTTTGGTTATTCGGGTTTTCTCCCGTGTAAAATTGGAAGTATCTAGGCAACGTTTCGATGAAGTCTCATTCATCATCTTCAGGCTTGTGTCTTCGGCTCTGTGCTTCTCAGAGTAATGTGAGCTTGCAGCTGCTTCTTTCTTTTAACTGCTAGTGAGGGTGTGACTTGATTGGGTGGGGGCTTGGCTGTGTTCTGATTGGGTGGGGGGTTGGCTGTGTTCTGATTGGCTGGGGGTGTGTTCTGTTCAGATAGGGGCTTGGTTGTGCTCAAGTTAGTCTTAGTTGCTGGGGGATTTGAGCTGGTGAGCTGTGATCCTGCTGTTTGGCTTCGCATTCGTGGTCATGCCGCATCTTCATGGTGGGCGTCAGTTCGCTTCATGTATGGGTCGGAGGGGTTTGAAGCGGGTAGTGATGCAGCTGCGGTGCGGCTTCTGGTCCGTGGTCATGTCTCATCTTCTGTGTGGGTGTGAGTCTGCTTTCTATGTGGAAGTGTGGTGGTAGCATCTTGTGTTACTTGTATATATATATCAGTCCTTAAGAAAGTTAGAGAAATGACAACTGAGCTTGGAAAGTTGAGCCTGATCACTATTTGGATGAAAGATCAACAGGGTATATCAGAGCTGTAGACTGCAGGGGAATGGGAAAACATCCCTGGAGAAATCAGTGGCAACCCACACTGTCAGAAAGCAAGATGGGTGTGTCCATAAAAGGTATCATACGTCAACTGAAACTGAAAGCTTTTATTTCAAGTATAATTCGGGGAGGGCGGGAATAGGTCCCACATTGAAGTTCTATGAAACAAGAGTCACGTCATGATTGTGTTCTGAAAATGTACCAAGTTCTATCATTTGTAGAGAGTAAGTAAGATGACCTCAATGAAATTACGCAGGATCCATTGCCTAGGCCCGTGGCCTCCAACCTTTTGAGTACCAGGCACCAGTTCTGTGGAGAGAGGTTTTGCCACAGACCGGAGGGGGCGTGGTTTCATGTGCAGACTGCATCCCATGGATGCGGCTTTGCTTGTTTGCACAGCCTAATTTTTGGCATGCCACGGACCAGTGCCAGCCCAGAGATTGGAGTTGGGGACCCCTGGCCTAAGTAAAAGAGATGGAAACATTTTTAAATCTAAAACAGCCAAATAACATTTGGAAGAGCCTCAGATTGATGCCTTCCTAAGAGGCGCAGGACAATCACCTTGTACTATAGCCAGTTTCAATGAAGATAGGACAAATCTAGCCTATGGAGTCTATTTTTCTAATCTGGTGACATGCTGGGGTTAACCTCCTTATAAAATATAAATCCCTCTCTTTTTATTCATGACATAGATAGGAAAGTTTGGTTTGCTTTTTAGCCATACAAGGCTAGTCATTTAACAACTCCCCTGTGCCCATTTTAAGCGTCAGCTGTAAAAGAGTATGGTAAGCTGTTAAAAAGCAGTTAATCATTTTAAAGCTCCAATTGCTTTGCCTTCATCTATTTCCACATCTTTCAAATACTGCTTCTTCTGAGGTGTGTGTGTGTGTGTGTGTGTGTGTGTGTGTGTGTGTGTGTGTGTGTGTGCATTAAAATGCAGATATGCACGTGGCTATCCTAAATCCCCCATCCCCTTTGACTTAACCTTAATATTAACCTGCCCTCAACTGGCAGTCTCTCTCTTGATCTTCTTCTGGGTCTTCGTCAGATCTTTTTCTTCTTCCCATTTGTTCAGCTATGCATGGTCCATCTAAATCCGAGCCTGATCATCTTTGTGATCTTCCTATGGTTCTTCAATAGCCCAAAGCTGCCCACTTTCATTTTAGTTCACTTGCCATTTTTTTTTCTTCCTCTCCACAATTGCAACTCTCCATTTCCGTCAGCTCATCGAGCTATTTTCACTTCCCTTCTCTCCTTCCATCCTCAAACACAAACTCTGGGGCTAGATGAGCAAAAACAAATCAGGGGGAATGAACGAATCAAATCAGGCAGAGGTTTATTTCAGAAATATTATTTAAAACCAAGTACTAAATCCATGCAAGGACATCCACAGAAGGGGTCAAAAAGGGCAGCTCTTACAATATGAGGATAATAGAACTATAGAGAATACAACATAAGGATATATTATTATTAGATGAATTTATGATGATGTAATGAATGTTACAATATAAAGTAATTTAAAAAGTTGAACATCTCGCATAAAATGATGGAAAAATAGTAATAGTCAAATAAATGATTGACAATGATAATAATATACATATATGTACTAGATGGATAATGTGACATTTATACAAATTATAAGTGAGGACTATGGAGATGAAGCACAAAAGACTTGTAACCAACTGACACGCTGTATGTAATTGGAAGATGGTTTTACATTTTATGTTTTGTTTGTGTATGTTTGTTTAAAAAATCAAAAATCTTTTTATTAAAAAAAAAGGGCAGCTGCAACCCTGACATCAAAACACCATCCCATTTTAAGTTGTGTCATGTGTGCGAATGCACAGGGGGAAAAAGGGTGGGGCTTCAATCCCAGGATCACAGCCACCATGTTGATTTTGTTTACCCTCCACCTGGAGATGGCCCTGAATGTATGGGTGTTTATGTATGGGGTGGGGAGGGTATATATCAAAGCAAAGCAAAGCAGATCTTTATTATGGTCATAGACCATCATGTGGGTGTATATAAGATCAATCAATCAAAATGTATTACAGTCCAAGACCAAATACTATAAAGGGCCAACATACAATATGTAATCTCTAAAAAGAAATTTTAAAACTGTGACAAAATCCTAAAGCTATTAGTCAGTTCTGTGTGGGGGTAGAACCAGATGGTTTCTAACAGATATAGCTATTGATAAGAATTTTGCAACCATCTTAGAAGTTTCTGAAGAATGATCCTCTAGGAGAACAGTAAAACAGCTCCTGGTGGTAATGGAAATTGAGTTATTAACTTGATCACCATTGGACATTTTAATAGGACATATGAGAGAGATTCTACCTATGAACAAATTTGGCATTCATATGGGAGGCTTATATATCTACTGGTTGTTGCCCTAATAAGTAGTGTCCCAGTTCAGGAGAAAGCAAATAGTCTCTTACTTACTGTATAGGTGTAAGATAGTAACAGATTTTATGGATGACAGCCTTAGAATACCATGTCCAACAAGGGATCCACAGCACATAATGGACTGAAAACTTCTACTTTTTCTCAGCCTGGAAACAACAAGATGCCCCAAAACAAAGAGAAAGATTGATAAATAAATATGAAAGTATGTATGTGAAAAGGTTTTGGGAAAATGACACTTTGGACCAAAATGTCCATTGATGGACATCATTTGTTACTTAAGTTGTTGTCATTGTTTTTAAGAGCAGTTAAGATATTTAATGCCGTGGAGAGGGAAGATTATAATAGGCATAAAGGAAAGTCTCTCTTTGTCCAATAATTCCTTGAAACAAATATATGCATTTTTTAAAAAGTAAAGTTGCTTTGGGTAATGGTCGCAATAACACATCCAGAAGGTCTTGTCTTCCTCTTTCATTTCAGAATGTCAGGGGTGGGAAGGGGCAGGAGGGGGTTGCTAGGTGATATAAGAAGCAGAGATTTTATGGCTTCAGCCCCCTTTCCCAACCATAGAATGTCACATCACTGAAATGCATGCTCAGTTTCCAAAATCCGGGATCATGTGCCTTTGTCTCAACATTCTAAAACAAATGTTTAAATTCAGATGGCCTCTATTTGGGCACAGCTGGAGTTTATATGAATCAGCTTATGGCTTCAGGACCTGGATTTCTTTACACACAGCTTTTTTTTTCAGTCAATATTTAGTTAAACCTGATCTCAATTTACAATTAGCCAGGAAGTTTAAGGAGAACATACTTTTGCCTGCCGTGTCTATTGTTTGCCGTGTCCTTCTTTCTCATACAGGAGGCTTTTTATTCATCAGTGTTTACTTGCTAATCGAAGCAGTAATAATAACACTCTTGGCATCAGCAGTTTGGTCGTGGATCTTATACAATTCTCATGAGGTTTCCTTTATATAGCTATAACCAGAATTTAACATTGAAAGGTAAAGTTGATGAAATATTTTACTATCACAGTTATTACCTTTTTATTTTATATATTTATAATATATTTATTTTATATATATAAAATAAATATATATAAAATATATTTATTTTATATATTTTTATATATTTATTATTTTTGGTCAGATAAGCCCACTTATTACTACATTTTGTTTATATGGACCCAATCAAGATTTATGCAAGCTATATAACATAGATTTGGACGAAACAGATGCATGTGTTCACTTACAGACAGGAACAAGGTGCAGTTATATGACACATAAGTCTGTGCTCCCATACAGAGTGGAGGTTGAATCTGGCACAGGATTAAAAAGTATGGGATTTTAGCTCACTTGAAGTAAGTCAAGCATCTCTAGCTCACCTTGGCTTCAAGTCAAACTCCCGTAAGGATTCTATTTCCAACATACAGGTTGGGAATTCTGCAAGCTGGAAAAGACCCAAAAGGGTACCCAAAAGGGAAAAAGGAATACGATCCAGATCTCTATTCATTGGATTTAAGATATAACAGACTGTAACCACAAAGAACGGACAAGATCTATTTTTTTCTGAAGCTATCCACACAACTGAAATAGTAGGCATCACTTGCATCAATTTACCTCACTTGCATACTTGTACAACTGACATGTTAATGTCATTTCCATATATTCTCATCCCTTCCATAACCAACTGACAATTAGGATGTAAAATGTCAATTATGTTATCATGCAAAATGATGAATGTATGCAAATGACATACTGTAAATGGCATACCTTTGGATTTAACAGTCAGTCAGATTAAACAGACTTTCTCGCTGCCCCCTCCCCACACCAATTTTGTCCATTAAATCAAAGTTTTATGGCAGTGCTTTGGGTGACTTGCTTATACAGATCCTTGGGAGGGAAGAGAAGGAAGGATGAAAGAGAAGTACTATTAGATTCAGTG
The DNA here is from genome assembly GCF_049901735.1 of Notechis scutatus. Lineage (NCBI taxonomy): Eukaryota > Metazoa > Chordata > Lepidosauria > Squamata > Elapidae > Notechis > Notechis scutatus. The sequence continues at coordinate 149,259,108 of NC_142009.1, read as the reverse complement.
ACTCCTTTGTCCATTGTATGAGATCATGATATCCCTTTGGATGGGTGACAGGTTTATAGGAGGAAAGTGGAAATATGTATAGAGAGATGGTGATGGAGGTGGGGATCATTTTCTCTGCAATCATATGGTTCTTTGTGAGTGGTTCTACGTGTGATAGAACTCTCTTGCAAAGTGCTGAATAATTTTTTTATCCTCCCGTGAGTTTGTTTATTCAGCTTCCCACTCCTCTCCTTTCCCATCCTTCCTTCCTTCCTTTGTTGCGCAATATATTCTCATCTTTTCTTTTGTCAAAGGACAATATTTTTCAACTGCATGTTTTTACTTAGTTCTCCTCCCTCATTCATATATCCCATCTGCAAATCATTTACTCTGTGAGCTTCTTTTTTCACTGTGTAAAATTATAAATAATACCATGTTGTGTCTTTTTCCTGTCTTTTCACCTTGTAAGCAGTAATTGCCCATCCCTTCACAGGACTACTGATAGGAAGGGATGTGGATGTGGGCAGTGTTCCTGGAGACATGGAGGATGGGATGTCAAATGCAGAAGGGGTGTTTTTCTTTTCTTGTTAAGCAATGTTGGTAAAGAACTACTGTGAGCTTTCAAACACTGTAAGCTGTAGGCTGCAGTTAACAAGCTATGTATCTCAGAAATCCTTGCATTGAATTATGTAACATTTGGAATTTGTCTTCCCTATAGCTTGGTCCAGCTTTTGTGTAAGTTTCATCTAATAAAAAACAGGGTAAAAATACTCATAACTGATTTGGAGAAATGAAATGGATACTTTTACTTTCTATTTTCTCTAATTCTCTGCCAAAATTTCTCTCTCTCTTTCTTTCTCTCTCTCTCTCTCTCCCCCCTCCCTTACATTTCTTTGTCTTGCATTCTCAGTGTTCTGAATTTCTTTATATGATGCCTTTGTGCATTTTTTTTCTTGCTTAAAGTTTCAAGGGGATTAGTGTGTTTGGTATAAGTCTCTTCATCATCCTGTAGCCTCTCTGCTTGCCCAGAGCCCATCCCATTTGAAAAAATGCTATGGGAGAAGGTAGGTGCAAGAACATTTCTCCCACCCAGGCAGATTTCATCCATGTTTTTGGTTGCCTCTGAGAAAAAAAAAAACATCAAAGGAATTTATTTTCTAAATAATAATGTCTATGGAGATTTGTTATCCCAAAGGTCAGAGCTGAAAAAGCTTCTTGGATGAAAAGTGAAAGGTCTTCAAACAAACAAACAAACAAAAACCAGAAAGTCCAGTTGCCTCTTGAAAACGCACCTTTGGGACTAGTAGTTTTCAAAATACAGAAGAAAATGTTGACATCGTTTTATTCTGTTGAGAAAAAATGGAAAATTACTCTATTTTTGAAAGAGAGATAACCATCCCTTTTATATTGCATTCTATTATCATGAGTTGGCCAACATATGCAATGGACAGGTAGAACTGCCAGGGATCAGCCAAGACTGAAAAGCAACCTGGCCCCTTCTGATCAAGTAAACCTTGACAGTTTAATATTTAATTTGTAAGATGTTTTAAAATCCTGCACTGTTACATTATTTACTTTTGACAAAGCACCACCCTGTCTTCAGAATAAGATGATAGCAAGAAAAAGAGCTTAAACTTTAATAGACTATATGCAGAGCAGTAAATCATTAAGTTCCAGGTTATGAATTCTGGGTAATTGATACCAGGAGACAATTTCTCCTCTTAGAATATTATCAGTAGAGAAAGCACAACCTCATCTCAGCTTCACATGCTCCCAGGGGTGACACATCATTTGCTATGTAGCCATGCCGAAAACATAGGCCAGATCAGCCAACCAAGGCTACACCCATCTATCCACTTAGCTGAGAGTAAGCTCTACTGAACTCAGAAGGGCAATTCTGAACAGACACGTGCAGAATATGCTGCTAATCTTGTAGGATGGTGGCATGAAAATATCTTGAAAACCTTAGATCTGAGCTTTTTCATACCAAAAATCATTGTTTGAATCAACGGTCAGCAATCTAAACAGCTGCCTAGGTTTAAATGTTTAGATTTTAATTTACTGTTCAGTCTTTAAATACAATTATTCTGAAAAGTCACTGTTATTTATCTTAGACATTTGTCCAGAAACGTGATTTGGGTGACTACATACTGTATATTTGTACATCTACTGTATTTTACTGTTTTTCTAATCATACATCAGATAATAAAAGTGGCAGTAGGCTTCAACATGTGGTTCAAAATTCATTATTAGGGAATCCATGGATCAACGCCCTGAACATCTGTTGACATTCACAATTGTCATGATTTCTAAGTAATAAGTCTTCACATAATAGTAAAGCTTAATTTCTGCAGATGTACAGTGACCATGTGGTTTAGCTGGAACGCTGTTGGTCCAAGCAGAAACACTGGCCATGGAAAAAGTCATTAGTTCATCCTACGTAGTTCCTATTTTTAGAAGCTATCATTGCAACAGATATGTTGAGCATTGTCTTTATTTGGAACTAGAGCATAAATTATTTTGGAAAAGTGAAAAGGGTACATAAATATTCCTTTTTTGTATCGATCTAGATGATCAAACAAGACGATGTAACATCATACTGTGCTTCTAACTGTTGTATTTTAATTAATCATATAGATCAATAACTTGGCACTGCTCATGTTCGGAAAATGACTAAGCATTGAGGATGCTAGATGAAGCCAATTAAGAGTGAAGGCAATGGTTTCTCAATGAGCACTTTGAATATCCAACCTCACAACTATCCCTAAAAGTTACTGATAGAAATATATTTTTCAAAATATACATGAAAAACTGTTTTCAAAATATACATGAAAAACCAAACTTGTAGTTAAACTGAAACTAACTTGTTAATTAGAAACATCCTGCCATTGGCTCAGGGTTACTTATGTCATCACAATAATGAAAAAATTGTCCTATAGAAGGAAAAAAATGAAGAAATTCCATCTTTAAATTTCTTCTCCCATTGAAGATAAGTATATTATGAGACTTTAATTAGATAACCCTTTTTATTATTATTACGGTTGTCCTATAGACTCACATTTACCATATTCCCCACTACCTTACTTGTCCACTGCTCAGTTATCATTCTTTCTTTGTTGTTATCCAAAAGGCAAAGCAACTTACTACTTGGGGGAAAGTTCTTAGATTTTTTTTTCTGAAGAGGATTTCATTACAATGGCATAATAAAGGAAAAGAAGCATAAATTATGCAAGTAAGCAACACTTAAAGAGATATTTCCATCTGTTGACATCAATTTCCTACTCCTACAAATATTTCTGTTCAGAGCAGAAAGGTAAGGATATTGCTTCTTTGCCTTAAACAATACTCTCAATGATGTTTCAATGCCAAGTTTAAATGTTGCTGCATATAATCACGAGTATATACAATGCACCTAGCACACATTTTTCCTTTATGGAAAAAAAATCCCGATTTTGATAACAGAAATAAATTGGTGATAAAAGCTTGAAATTACATTGGTGGACACACCCAGGGGTGTTGTTCATCCTTGTTCCAGAACAATATGTCTTAGAAATTACTGCTTCAAATCCTCTGATGCAAATGCTCCTTTTCCTGTTGCAATTACATAATTGTTTAAAATGTTGGCAAAAAGAAGATAACAATACAAAAAGGGTTGTCCTGTTGCACATAAATGCCAGTAAGCTAGTCCTTCAAACTCAGCTAAAGCTATAGAAAAACTGTACTAAAATATCAACAACTCTGCAGTATTTTTTTTTTTTTTGGTATTCCGCCTTTGACTGCATGTAGCCAATACATCTCCATTCAATTTGCATCTTCCCTGAATCAATCTGATCCTGAATATTGAAAGAAAAGACCAAATGTTGACAACAAATCAATTGCACTGTTTACATACAAGCTATATTCAATTATGTCTCTTTACAATGTCTGGTGAATGAGAATCCCCATTCTCTTGCATAAAGGAGAGACAGAAGATATTGGGAGAAAATCATCAAAGGATTAAAGCGCTACCTCGACAGACATTCACCTGCAAAACATTGGAGGTAGTCAATGCTGGCTCAAGGACTTATGAAGCCCCAAGGACATATTGACTTGTGGTGTCACCCTCCTACCAATGACAAGATTTGCATTTCTGGAAAAATTCAGAAGAGGCAGCAATGACATCCTCCTAAAATTTGGCAATTAAGGCGGTGTATTCTTTGACTTGGCCTGGATGTAAATCCTTTCATTCTTAACTTTGTCATGTATGCAAAATCACTAAGCTCTCCTCCTGAATCAGTATAGACAGCATGGTAAATTGTCATACAATCACATTTTCTGCTGATAAAGAAGTCGTGTTATCCCTCCGTTTATAGTGTTTTGGCTTTATAAAGCTTCATATTTACAATAACCTAAGAAATAATATCATAATTCCTAAGCATAACAATACAGCAATAAAACAACTGTTGCAGAACAATAAGGCAAGTTTAATCAATTTCAAAGGTATCAAACGTTTAAATGAACAATCAAAAGTTTAAATGAACAGAAAGTTCACTAGATTTTTTTTTTTAAAAAAAAATACATAATTAAAGAGAAAAAGAACAATTATTTTTTTCATTTTTTTTTCTTTTGGCAGAGATGTTCTTAGCAAAGAATGGGAAGGCTGGTGGACTGACAAGTGATTAAATTAATCTTGAAGAATTTAATTTATGTTGAATTCATAGTGGGATATTGTTAGCATGGTTGTGCAGACTTACTCATTTGAGCACTGCACAGCATTTTCCCCATTGGTATCAGCTTGGGTCATCAAAGATTTTTGAATTTCCCCTGTGAGAAACAAATTGCTTCAGCCATATGTCTGTGATTTATCCACATTCCCCTTTTTTCTGTAAAAACATCTACAATTATCTCTATTGCAGCATTTTTTTTTCATTTACTTAGCTCCTGTATTACTATGGCCTCATCTTAGCAACATGCTTTCTATTGAGCTTGGCCTTGGCATAGGATTGAGGGGGGAGGGAACACAGCTTGCCCAGGATCCTGCTATAGATTTATCAAAACAAGTAGCCCTTGACCTACGACCAATTGCTTAGTGACTGTTCAAAGTTAAGACAGATCCCCAAAATAGCAATAGCACTAGAACTTAGACTTAACTGTGCTTTAAAGTCCTCTCTAAGCATCTTATAGAGTCAGCCTATTTCCCCCAACAATCTGGGTCCTCATTTTACCAACCTCAGCCCATGAGTGAGAATCAAACTGCCAAACTGCTGGCAATCGGCAGTCAGCAGAATTAGGCTGCAATGCTGCATTCAAACCACTGCGCCACCACAGCTCAAAAGCTATTTATGACCCAGTTTCAATGTTCCAATGTCACTTCCCACCAGTCACATGACTGCATTTGGGAACTTATCAATTGGTCCACATTTACAGATGCTTGCAGCACCACAATTCACAATTTATGACAATTTTTTTCAGCATTTTTTTCCTGTTTTTTAACAGTTTTAACAAAAACTGGCCCATAGCAACAATGGGTTTGCTTTACAACCACTGTGTTTGCTTAACAACCAGAGTGAAAAAGATCATAAAATAGGATCCAGTCATGTGATGTCACTTTACCATCATGGTGACTTAGGACTATAATTGCCAGGAAAAAGCCCCACCATTAATCATTAGGTGGAAAAAATTGAAATGTTCATTTGCAATGGAAAACAGCTCACCCTTGGGGGCCTGCTTAAGAATCTTGCTAACTACACCTGAAAGACCTGGTCAGACTCAATGAGCATCAACCAACTAAGGAATAACTATTGCTTTCAGTGTAAATTCTCTATCTTAGATAATTGCTTAGAACTAATACCTATCACTCATGATTCAGTAATGCCAATCACCTTTTTTACCTTGAATTCTATCTGTCCCAAAATTCTCCTTAGTTGCATTGACTGCTTTCTGATCTTAACACCCTTCATGCTTGCTCAGACTGGTTTGACTTTTAACTTATAGACCATCTTAATGACTATTCTTCTGTGTTTCTTTCTAGCTGTGAGTTACCATTTTGGGAATTTGACCTTGGTCTGTGAAAATATGCTTTTGTTGCTCCCAGTTTCTACTCACATCCAAAATAAAGAGCACCAGATTTAAGTAAGCCCTCCCTAACCTAATGTGTTCCAGATGTGTCGTGCTACTTGTATCCACTCCAACCAGCTGGGCTGGTGGCCATGTTGGCTGATGAAGTCAAGAGTCCAGCCCACAATCAGAAATCTGGAGACCTAACACATTTAGAAGGTACCATGCGGAATAATTTCTTAAGATGCTTGACATGTGCAAAGGTTTTCAAATCATTAATTTAGAACATTATTATACATTATTATGAGGGAGTTTATGTTATTCTTTTTCTCCATGAAGTTTTTTTCTCTATCCATTTTTAACATGTTATTTATTTTCAACATGTTTCTGTTCTTGTTTAAAATGTGTGACGTATTTGGGGTTACTGCTCTTCTGCAAATCAAGAATGGAAAATGGTGTCTGTTGTATGTGGTAAGAAGGCAAAACATTATTATTGCTGTTATTATGTAGACATGTCCTATTTTGACCTTTTTAGCTTTATTTTTTTTATCTTTTATTGTAATGTCTTTGTATGATTGTTGAGATCTGCCCAGAGTCATTGGGAGTTGGATGGCACCTAAGTTTAATAAAGTATTATCATTACTCCATCATCTACTGCTTCTGCTTGCTGGTTGTACTAACTATGTGCTTTATGTGAAAGGTAGAGTACATGTTGCATGTCAAATCTAATGTATCTGGAGATTATAAAGAATTGTTCTCCTTCAGCCTAACCTGAGACACATGAAATATTTGTTACATAATTATAATATCAATGAAACTGGTAATATGAATAAAAGATATACATTTAGGATTTCTAGATCTGGGCTGCAAAACCATGGACAACCCCTAGATGCAAGCGAACTTCTCTTTGTTGCCATCCACTGGTCTTCTCCATTTTTGCAAACTAGATCTAGTAGTCCTGACAGTTAAAAGCTAATAAAGCCATTGGATTTGTAGCAGCATATAAAACAGCTCCACTTTGCCCAACATTACTCACTCTGATATCAAATCACCTCCTCTAACTTTTTAAATTGGAGATGAAAAAATATTAGCCTAAGTTCTTGACATTCTTGATATTTTAGTGATGATTAACTAAAATTCTATTGATTTTAATAGGTAAGATCTCAGATATAGCTTCCTGCCTAAACATTCCTATATGCTTAGCCATATAATTTTTTTCTCAGTATAATCTAATATTTCTATAAAATAAGTAAGTAGTGAGAGAGAGAAGATGATCATACTCTTGAGACCTTCTGCCATGGATGTTTACAACTTATAATGAAAACCATGAGTTTCTCCTTTTGCCCAGCACAGCACACATTCCTATGACCCATAAGCAAAGACAGGAGACCAAGCAAGGAATATATGATTAACCATCATACATTTTTGGAAGTTTACAAGCTTCCAAAAGTACCATAATACCAGCCAAGGTTTTTTTTAATCAGCCTTTTTTCTCCTCCTTTTCTCTGTATCAAATGACACAATTACACTGAATTTTCACTGCGACTCTCTGGTTTTCAGACTAAGTTATGACAGAACCACACAGAAATATTCCCTCTGCATTAATGACCTGCTCGTAGTTATTTATGTTGCACATTTGGGAAGAAAGAAAATTTATTTCAATGTTGAAATAATTCTCTTAGAAAACTCAACATGGATGGGAGGAGGAAGAGGAGGAGGAGGAAGAGGAGGAGGAGGAGGAGGAGGAGGACACTGAGAAGTTAACATCTCAAGCCAAAAAAGTTGCTTTCTTGCAGGCAGAAGGCAAAATCTAGTCAACATGGTGAAACTGCAGCTGTATGCCTCTGATCCCTTAGATCTATGTGTGTGATCATCACAGATTTTCTAATCATTTAATGGAGCACAGTCTCTTGGAAGTTTTGAGCAACTGAGCTTTGCTAAACTCTTTTTCTTTTCTTTTTGAAGAACCACATTCATTTTACACACGCTACAGCTAAATGAAAGGAGTGTTCTTTATTTTATGTTAAGCTCCTTTTTTTAAAAAAAGCTACACATAATACTTGTACATAGAGATGAAAATTTATTATAAAAGTATTTTATGAGCACACCAGATCTAGTACAGAAAGTACTAGTACAAAATAATGTCCATCTAATTTCACACACACCCCCAAAAACGCATTAGTATCCGTTTTTATGCACAAAATGGAGATTTCCTGATATTCTGCTGCAAAGGGATAAAATGTCTTACATTTAGCTGAAGCTCCTGATAATCAGATGACAATACACAGAAGCAGAATCTAGCAGAATATGAGGAGTGGGGACAGTTATGAGTAAGATAGGGTAAATCTTAGACGCTATTTATAGTGACTTAAGAGTGATTTAGGGCAGTGATCCCCAACCTTTCTTATGCCGCGGCCCAGTATCCCCAACCTTTTTTATGGCGCGGCCCGGTACCGGCATTAGCTGGGCGCCGCCATCTTTTTGATGAAAAAGTGCTTCGGTGACCTCACCGGAAGCACTTTTTCATCAAAAAGATGGCGGCGCTAGCGCTCGGTGAGCTTTTCCGGTAGAAATGGCTTTCTACCCAGAAAAGTTCACCGGAGACTAGCGCCGCCATCTTTTTGATGAAAAAGTGCTTCGGTGAGCTTTCTACCCGAAAAGCTCACCGGAAGCACTTTTTCATCAAAAAAAAGATGGCGGCGCCCAGCAAACCAGCGGCCCGGTAGGACTTGTTCCACGGACCGGTACCGGTCCGCAGACCGGTGGCTGGGGACCCCTGATTTAGGGAATCAGTTTGAATGAAGAAAGGCTGTTGGTCTTTCTGGAAATGAACTTGAGTCTCTGACAGCCAGGTGATCCAGAGTGGATACCTGGCAGGAGTAACAGTGGTTGGAACTGTATCTAGCATTACCCTTCTATAGCTGAAATAGGGGCCGACTGGTTTGTGCTTACCTCGATACTCCTTGTTAATTGGTTCTAGGAGGTGCAAAGAATACCAAAAACAATGAGTACCCTTAAGGAATTTTTTTCCCTTACGGAATAATGTAGTGAGTCACAAGGCAGTTGACACCGACAGGTTTTAGCTTGTGCGTTGAGTACCAAACAAACGATGAGTACCAGGACAAAATGTTTGTGTCAAAATGTGTTGAGTACAACATTTGATGAGTTTCAAAGCAGTTGAGTACCAAAGTACTATTGCGTTTGTTAAACTGTAGGTTCTCTTCTCTAGAGAGAGGGGAGAGGGAGGGAAGGAAGGAGGGAGGGAGGGAGGGAGGGGGAGAGATAGAGAGAGAGAAAATGACTGGAGTCTTCTCCCTGAGTGCTTCCTTTACACCCCTTCCAGGAAAATGTGAGCAAAAGGCTACGACTTGAAAATTCTAGCAAAATCCCAACATGTCGCTGAGATCCCTTGTGTCTAGGTCATTTTTTTTCTCTTTTGCTCAATGTCAATCCAGGTATTTTACTGCCTGTCATGGACTGCCTGTGCCCTTTCCTAACTGTGTACAAAAGATGAATGGAGAGGCTTTTTCAGTAGCAATCATAAAGTACCATAGCATCACTGCGCCTCAGTGGCACAGTGGTTAAGAGTGCAGTACTGCAAGCTACTCCTACTGCAATTTGGCAGATCAAATCCAACAGGCTTAAGGTTGACTCAGCCTTCCATCCTTCCAAGGTGGGTAAAATGAAGACCCAAATTGTTGGGGGTAATACGCTGACTCTGTAAACCACTTTGAGAGGGTTGTAAAGTACTATAAAGAGGTATATAAGTCTAAGTGCTATTGCTATTGCTATCTTCAGCTCTTCCTAAAGTATTCCAGGATGCACGTCTAGATAAGTGCCAGATAGCTCTTTCCTTACAAAGTTCTTTGCTGTTCCACGTGTTTGGTGCTCAGTTTGCCCAATGATAGAGCTGTTGCTTTTATTAATTGCCTTACAGGAGACTCATTCGGTGAGGCTTTCCTCATGTACTTACCGATGCTTTTTTGTTTGGTATGGTTAATAGACATCTTATACTGCCAGGAACAGTGGGATCTCATTATCCTTACCAGATTATGCAATGTAATGCTTTGTTGAAGATATGGAAAGAGTCTCATGCAAAATACGTATTACTTGGATAAGTAAACTTGGACAAGCTTTAGCACTAATTTCATGTACTCCTAATTGGCTCATATGCTGCTGTTTATGTAATGCAGATAAAGACATTAGATAAAGAAAATTTTGGTTTCCAAGCTGGAACCCAAGGAATGGTTTTTCCACACTGACTCATTCTTCTGAATGACTACAAGCATTTCAATCTCCAAATATCCTATCATACTTTCTACTACCGTATGTAATTTCACTCCAAGAAATGAAAATAGGACTTGGAGAAGAATTTTAACATGCTGCAAGATACATATAATGCAATTATAAGCACATTTGTACAGAAGTAAGCTGTGGCATTTGTGCCACAGATAATGTGCTTACAACAGCAAGAGCATTATAGTTTTAAAAGAGTAAAATGTAGTTCTGTATACAGTAGTTCTGTACACAGGTATAGTATTCTCAAATTATGACCACAATGGAGCCTGGAATTTCAGTCATAAATCATGACAGTCATACATTGATGCACCCACATGACCAGATCCACTTTTACATTTTTTTGCAGTGGTAGTTAATTGAATCAATGTATTCCTATGAGTGTATTATTATTTTTTTGGCAAGAATTGGGCCAAAAAGGCTGGAAACAGGCCAAAAACATAGTAAATTATGGCCACATGACTGAAGTGCCTTGAGCCAAACACCCAAAATGCAATCATGTAACCAGAGATATGGTGGGTCAGTGGCTAAAATGCTGAGCTTGTCGATCAGAAAGGTCAATAGTTCAGCGGTTCAAAATCCCTAGCACTGCATAATGGAGTGAGTTCCCATTACTTGTCTCAGCTTCTGCCAACCTAACAGTTCGAAAGCACATAAAAATGGAAGTAGAAAAATAGCGACCACTTTGGTGGGAAGGTAACAGTGTTCCATGTGCCTTTGGTATTTAGTCATGCTGGCCACATAACCATGGAGACATCTTCAGATAGTGCTGGCTCTTCAGCTTTGTAATGGAGATGAGCACCGCCCCCTAGAGCCGGAAACGATTGTGCGAGGGGAACCTTTACCTTTACCTTTAACCAGGCAGATGTGCGCAGTCATTGGAACTCTGGAATCAGGTCTTAAGTGGTTTTTTAGGAAGGGAGGAGGCATGAATTTGAACAGTCACTAACCAACAGTTGTAAGCAGGGGTGTCAAACTCGCAGCCTGCAGGCCAGATGTGTCATGTACTGGCCATGCCCACCCATTTTAGCGAAGGGGGAAAAGTCATGAAACATCACATGATGACAATGTGACACCACGGGTGTGACACCCCTGGTCTAGAACTACCTGCACTTTTAAAATGGAAGAAACAAAGCTTCTAGTCCCATTCCTATTCCTTAGAAAGCTATGCCAGAACCAATATTAGAAACTGCTAACATTCTCCCAACTATGTTTTTGTAGTTTATAAGAGACTAGCAAGTTAGGGTTGTGTCACAACCATGCCCCTGGAATTACTCTGCAAACAGATATAGAATCATCTAAAAGCACTGTAGGTCTGCATGTTAAAGAAATTCAGATTATAAAATTTGTTGTCACCCTCTCTACTTATTTCTGTAAAGCAGGGGCAGGCAACATAGTGCCCACAAGGGTGATTCTACCCGTTGTGCCCTTAGAGAAAGTTGGAAAGTGTTCTGCTCATTAGATTATTTATTTGCATATTTAATGAACGGGCAGTCCCATTACAGCCATTTCCTGGTGGCCTCCAGAGAGACTAAATGCGGTTGCCAGTCCCAAAATCTATACCCACCAAGTGTTCTTCTGCCGTCCAAGAACATTTCCAAAAATGCCATATCACGTGCAGCCAGCATGTAGTTGTATTGGTGGAGGGGGCAAATTTGAAGCTTAACACTGGTGCTATCTAGCACAGAAATTTGGCATAGCCCTGCTGCTTGCAGCCCAGCCCATTATTCATGAACACAGTAATGTTCCCCCAAAGCGCCAAAAAAATAACTTCTCATTTTTCAGCTTAGCATTCCTTGGCAACCAGGGAATGTATGAAGTTGAGTGTGCCTTGATCTCTTTACCTGGTCCAGTAGATGAAGAACAATTAAAGCCTGAACATCCTCTTTCTAGACACCATTTCCTCAGTGGGTCTCCCAGCTGAACAGAAAACCCAAAGCTGCTGGTTATATTGGTCTCTGCTGACAAACCAAATATAAAACAAGATGCTGGAGGAACATTCTGCTGGGGTTGAGACAAACATTCCTTTGTCAAAATGTTTGACTGTTCTTCTGGTGGCTTCTCTTCGCCACAGCTGGGCCAAGATGGAATCCCTGTTTAAATCCTACAGAGGGAGCTGAGTCAGAGACAAAAGTTTGGATTCCCTCATCAAGTGTTTTTTGAAACCAGACAGTACATCTGTTTGGCCTTGGATGCTAGCCCACATTTTCTTTGGTAGCTTATTTTGATTATTAAAAAAAAAAAACCTAAGAGATTGAAGCAAGGGAAAGCATTCAGGTTACTAGCCAGTATCGTGTATTCTCTGACAGTTAGCAGACTGCAAAGATCCTGTTCTAAAAGAAACTAGGTTCATTGTCCCAAGTGCCAAGTGGTAAACGTGACTTAAGAACATTCCTGAGGTCATTGTTGACAGAAACATGACATGGAGGCCTCTAGTGACTCTCCCATGTTTACCTGCATCAGGTGTAGGTGGACTGGAAGAATGGCAGGAAAACAAAAAGAACCTCCCTAATTCTCAAAGGCCCAACACTAATATAAACAAGGAGTTCTGTGCCAGTAAAAAAAGCCAGTTTGGTAGTGTGTTTAAGGCACTGGGTTAGAAACAAGAAGACCATGAATTATAATTCCACTTAGGCATAAAGTTAGCCACGTGATCTTGGCCCAGTAACTCTCTCTCAGTCCTAGGAAGGAAGCAGTGGCAAACCACTGTGTGAAAATCTTGCCAAGAAAACTGCAGGGTTAGGGTTAGGGTCTACAGAAATTTGGCATAGCCCTGCTGCTTGCAGCCCAATCCATTATTCATAAACACTATAATGTTCCCCCAAAGGGCCAAAAAAATAACTTCTCATTTTTCAGTTTAGCATTCCTGGGCAACCAGGGAATTTATGAAGTTGAGCGTGCCTTGATCTCTTTACTTGGTCCAGTTTTTGCAGTGTAAGAGTTGCAGATTACAGGATAGTTTTTTTCTGAAACCAAATTGTTTATTAGACAGTAGGTTGTTTGTCTCTAAGTGGAGGATAATGGATTGGTTAATAATAGATTCCATGACTTTATAGGTGACTCAGCATAAGGAGATTGGTTTCTAATTTTCAACTAGGCTGGGGTCTCCCTTTTTGAAGATGGTGATGACCGTGGCTTGTGACCATAGGTTAGGCAAGGAGCTGGTCCTGAATTTATGTTTGCTTGATTCATTTTTGCAAATGACCCTGCAGAAGCATGGGGCCACAGAGTCGTCTCTGTTTTTGAGCTCTTGGTCAATGTGGGAAATGTCAAGTATTTCATCAGGGGAGATGGTTGATGCTTGATAATCACTGATGATGTTTTGGACAGTTGTGATGTCATCATTGTCATTGATGTCCTCTAGACCAAATAAGATGGCGTTTGGACGTTTCCATTTGTGCTCAATAGCTTCTCTGATGAGGATTGGGATATCATTATTTGTCTTATTTATGTTTTTTGTGGATTGGGTTGTGGATTGGTTTGTGGTTGTTGGGTCGAGATGTGGTTTGTAGCTATTGGATGTTCAGGTTTTTGCGTTGTGTCTTTTTTTCAAGGTTGGATAATCTTTCTTTTAAACCATCCAGGGATGCTACTATAGTGTCAAGGGATGTCATTCGTGTTTCTATGGTATCAACTCTTTCAAACAGATCCAGTTTGGGTCTGCATGATTTGCAGAGATATGGAAATTCTGTGATAAGACCCCACAGAAAAGTATTTATGTGAATACTGGTACCAACAAGCAAAGCTTCTCAATTGATTGTGCTGCACAGAGCCTTCCAACCATGTCTAGGGAAATATATGAGTCAGGAGAATGAATTACTTTAAAATAAAAAATAGTCATTACCAGCTACAATGCCAAATAAGCCCCTGGACAGAATTAATTTAGGGAAACACAGATTCAGAGAATGCATGTTATTGATTTAACAAAAAATGGACTAGAAGAAAACTACATGTCCAGGAAAATAAAAATCATGATTTTTTTCAGCAATTTTGTCTATGCTAATCTTGTATATGCTAATCAAGGATTTTAACTATTGTGCTATTTCAGCAGCATTAGTAAAGAGAGGCATAGAAACATTAAAGTACATTCTGAAAAACATTTGTCTTTGTGTTTTGATGCTTTAATGTTATTTAATGGTATATAATTTTAATTTAACTTTACATGTGTGTGCAAAGGGGGAGGGAGAGGGAGAGGGAGAGAGAGAGAGAGCACTAGCGCTTTGCCATTGCCTGCTTTTTATGACTGAGGGCAATTAGTCCAAGATCACCCAGCAGGCACCCATTTCCTAAAACAGGACTTGAACTCACAATCTCCCACTTTGAAGCCATAGGCAATAAAAGAATTAGCCATCCCTTCCAAGGAATAGGGAGATGGAAAGACAAAGCAGCAGTGGAACAGTCTAATGAGAGGATATGTTGCCTATAGTCCAGGGATCCCCAACCTTTTTGACGCCGCGGCCCGGTACCGGCATCAGCTGGGCGCGCTGCCCGGTACAGGCATCAACTGGCGCCGCCATCTTTTTGACGAAAAAGTGCTTCCGGTGACCTCACGGAAGCACTTTTCGTCAAAAGATGGCGGCGCAGCGCCTCGGTGAGCTTTTCGGGTAGAAATGGCTTTCTACCGGAAAAGCTCACTGGAAGCGCTAAGCGCCGCCATCTTTTTTGATGAAAAGCGTGCTTCGGTGAGCTTTCTACCCGGAAAAGCTCACCGGAAGCACTTTTTACCAAAAAGATGGCGGCGCCCAGCAACCAGCGGCCCGGTAAGAGTTGTTCCGCGGACCGGTATCGGTCCGCGGACCGGCGGTTGGGGACCCCTGCTATAGTCTAATGTGAACACTTTGTAAACTCTTGCCGACAGGATTTTCATAGCCAGCTTCATAGCCAGCCACTATGACCCAAGAGAGGAATAGCTTAGATATGCCCTAAACTGAGTGATTCCAGATCTAACCCATTAGTCTAAAATTCCAGGAACAGGGAACCTTGTTTCTGTCATATTTCCTCTGAGATACTATAATCCCTTTTGGGCTGCCCTCCCCAGCTGGATAAAAGGAGAAATAATTCTTACCAATGTCTTTACTCAATCTCTTGCATAGCAGGCCTGAATTTGAGCCCAGAGTTGTATGTGGGCCTAGGGCCACAGCTCAAGCTAATCCCATTCTAAATTTTTGTTGATATGTTGCAGAAAGAAAAGGCCTAAAAACAACCTTCCTGACTGAAAGGGACCTGCCTGGGCTGACTTGCTAGTGTGATCCCTCCTTCACTGCCTCCCCCCCCACCCCCCCACCCCCCCACACACACATCTTTTGCCATTGTGGGCTAGCAAGCAAATCCCTCCATGGAGATATTTTCTGGGATGAAACATTTCTGCAAATAAAAAGACCCCCAAAACATCTTGACTGCTTACGTTTTCTTCACCAGGATGTACAAACATCCTGTTGCTTACCATTCATCAAGGAAACGTAGCACAATTCCACTTCTACAAAGGACTGACCAACTCTAGCAAAAAAAAAAAAAAAAGGCCCAAGGCCTCCAAAGTTTCATCTGGTCCTAATTTTCCATTGACTGTAAAATGACACGCCAATTTTTTTTTTCATATTCATTGTAGCTTATTTTCATCTAGTTTACATTTCAGAATGCCCTGCGTTTCCAGCCTGATTTGTCATATTAAAAAGAAGAGAGGCGGGGGGGAAAGAATTTTATAGTAGCCGACGGACTGGCACCACCACAGCTCTGCAGTTCAGAGGATCCAAAATGACAGAGAATCTCTGATTTCTCATTAAAGGATTGGGGCAAGACAGTGTGACTCGACTTGTATTCTCCCTCAGAATGCCCTAGAACTAAAATTGTGAGCGTGGGTGTGAGCCTCTGGCAGAAAAAGAGGGGAGGAGGCACTTCTGAAATGCAGCTTTCCGGTTTCCTTAAAGCTCAGAAAGCACTGTGTCAATAGATGGGACAATTGGATTGATTTCACCACAAGGAAGACCAAATTCTCACAAGGTAACCTAACTCCCATCTTCTGTAGGATTAAAATGACGGAGATTAAATTTATCCCAAGTTGAAGAAAGGGGGAAGAGTTTGCCCTTTTCTCTAGAGCACAGGTGTCAAACTTGCAGCGTCATATTGCTGTCACATGATGTATTTTGATGTTTTTTTTCCCTTCGCGGAGCTGGGGTGGGCATGGCCTGGGCATGATGCATCTGGGCAACGGGCCACCAGTTTGACACCCTTGCTCAATAGCAAATTCACACTATTGTTTTGATGCAGGTAAAGGCCAAAGACGTATCTGTGTTCCTAGCTAGAAGTAAAGTTTATTGAGCTAGGCAAGTTTCATCTCTTTTATTCTGATGTGGATATTCTGTCTTATTTTTCAACAGTTGCTTTTGTATATTTCCTATCTGAAAAAAGATGGCAGGGATCTGTAAATTCCCCATGCAACCAGAGGTCTCACTGCCAACTCCTCAGCCCAGAGACATAGTTCTTCTTTTTCCCTTCCTTGGCCTGAAAAATGATGATAAAGGCAACACCAGCTGTCATATCCCTGAAGTGCTGAACAACAAGTAAGCCCATGTACAAATCCCAGAGAACCACAGGAGAAGTAACTGTTGTGAAAACCTCTGTATATTTTCACCAAGCCAGTGAAATGGAAAAGGACTGTGAGAAGGAAATATGGCTCAAGTACTGTCATTGTCCCATTGCAACTTTTTGTCAGGTAAATGAAGAATAATAGAGGAAACTGTGTGAATAAAGCAGCAGGTAACCAGGGACACATTCCCAAATTATCAATTTGGCCTTGAAAAATAAACCAAATAGTCCCTTTGTTGTTTTTCATCCTCTTTCCCACCCCCAAAACCCCACCCACCCCCGGAAAAACTCATGATTGTTGCCAGATTAATCTAAGGAGAAATTTGAAAAATCTGTTCATCGCTTAGTGCAGATTTTCTCAAGCAGCTGAGTTAGCTGCTGCATTGAAACATCTGGTGTTGGTCCTAATTCAAGCTTCCAGTTACCTCCTCCAACACATACCACATGGTACAGTAAGAGTGATCAAAATGGGTGCCCAAATTCATGCTTTCTTGAGCCTGCTTTTTTTTAATGAATACAAAGATTCCTTTCTTTATTATTCCTACTCAGTTTTTGTGCATTCTGATGCACTACATAATTTCACGCCTGAAATCTACTGTTCCTGTCAAACTGCTGTAAGTAGAATGTAAGAAGACCAAAATGAATCTTGCATCTCACACTAGTTGTATTTTCTAAAATATCTGTTCACTTTCCAGCTTATGCCAAAAAAAATTATCATAACTCTGCTCCATAGTATGGAAGTAAAGAGACTGCCCATTAATGAAAAGAAAAAAGATCTCAGATAGGCCAGCAAAACATGCAATGAGTTGTCAGTAGTAGTAGTAGTAGTAGTAGTAGTAGCAGCAGCAGCAGCAGCAGCATTTGAAGCTTTTCCCTACTCCATAATAAGGCAATTCATAATATTTTGAAATAATAATTCCGATCTGTCTTCAAAATTATAAGGTATAATAACTCTTCCAGCCACAATGATCCTTTCAAGTAGTGATGTATTCTGGTTCTAGTATAGTACCACACCAAAATGCAGTAAAAAGTATTAACCTTCCTCTATGACCATATTGGTCAAGTATTCTGGATACTTCAGTCCCAACCTACTTAGAAAGCAACAGATTGAGAAGGTTAATAGGTATAGACCCAAAGATATAAATGTCCATTATACAAGATTAAAAAAACATTTTAAATTATTAATATATTATAAATATATTTTATAAAATAAAATAAAACAATAATGACACTCTGTGTTTTCATATCTGTGCCTCAGTGTTAGCTAGAAGTGTTTGCCTCAGAATGTTCTGAAATATTCCTTGATCTTTGCCTTCCTCCCCCCTTAGCCCCATTTTTCCCTCCTCCTCATGTAAATCTATCTTGAAAGGAGATACTTTCATGGAAACACACCATTAATATACGGCCAGCAGTGAAATGTTTCTATCAATGCAATTCTAGCTTTGCCAAAATAAGTCCTGGATAAAAATGCAGAAATCAAAGATATCCAAAAGTATGATTTGGTTAATCAACCAATGGAATGGCAGCAATGAATAGTGTAAAAAGAGTTGTAGAAATGGCCCTCCATGTCTCTAGGTGACATTTTGGCACCTTTGCCAAATCACCATCTGCATGACTATCTCTTCAGTTTCTTCTCTTGGACTGATGTCCTTGGTGGATTACAATGTTTTTGTTTTCTGAGTCAAGGAACTTTGCTTCTCCTTGCTGGATTGCAAACATAGACACCAAGGATCACAGTACTCTGAGACACACACACACACACACACACACACACACACATAATAATAAAAACTCTGATTAGTAACTGGACTATAAAATAGTTATTAAAAATATTCCATTTGGCTCCTCTTTAGCCTAAAACTTTTCCCTTCCAACTGCTTGTAACTAGGAACTGACAGCATCTAAATTTATTTAAAAGTCCCTACTCTATCTCTTTTTTGTTTTCTTCTTGTGCCATATCATTTAGAAGACGTTAGGGAACAACAAACATGATTTTTTTAAAAAAAAAATCATAGATAAGTTACTCCAGTAGCCTTCTTAATTTAGAATGGGTTATGAATAAATAGTCAATTAAATGTTAGTAATGTGTGTTAAAGCCAATCTATCCAGGGGTATAATAACCGGTTCAATGAGTTTATTTGTGTGTGCATGCGTGCTTTGCATGTGCATATGCACTTCATGTGCATGCACATCAAACGCACGTTCCATACATGTGCGAAGCATTTGAAAATCATCTTCTCCTGCAAGCCCTTTGTGTAACACAGGGCACGCGCAGCAAGCAGCTGTGCCGCGCAAAGCAGCTGAGGTTGAAAAACGAGGAAATAAAGGACAGCCTGGAGCCCAGGTGGGTGGGTGGGCCAAAAAGAAGATGGTCACAGTGAACTGGTTCCCTCTGAGCTGATTTTTGGAGCTACCGGTTTGGCAGAACTGGGCAGAATCGGTAGAATCCCACCTCTGAATCTGTCTTGTCTCAGAGAAAGAAACAAAGTGAGCGTCCATTTCCACCTGCCATTTCTTCTGTGACAAGAGCAGAATGGTAGCCTAATGGTGAAAACGCTTGCCTCCTACTTGGAATGTTGAGAGTTCAATCCTAGGTAGGGGCAGATGTTTCCCTCCTAGGGCGCAAAGAAAAAAATAACTGCTGTGAACTCCACATGGTGTCAAGAAGGGCATCTGGCCAGTAAATGTTCAGTTCCACCCAGTCGTCCTGACTCTATCCCAAATTAAGGGGATTACAAGGTCGTAAAAAGGGAGTTTTATTTCTTTTCTGACAAAAATAATTGGAACAAACCTGCAAGCATGTGGAACTATCAGCACTGCTGTGTTTTAAAATAGTTCACTCTTTTTAATGGCATATTAGTGTTCATATTGTCTACATGTCAGACTTTCTGGAAGTTTGTTGACAGATACTTAAAAATGCTTAAAATAATTGAATAATAAATCTTACTGATTGCTACTGTTGTGAAAGTCTCTCTGGGCTCTGCTAAAAACTGTGTTCTTCCGATTGTTTTCTAAACTGTTTGATCTCCCATATTCCTTCCTAGATCAGGCTTTTTCCTTCATCTTCTCTTGCATACATTATACAGAGTCTCACTTCCCCGGTCTTCCCAGTTGATGGGCAGTCTTCCGAAGTTGCAACAGATTTAAACAATGGGCCCTATCCAACAAAATGAAATTTAAGGTGAAGAAGAGCAAGGTTTTACACCTGGTCAGGAAAAACCAAAAGTACAAGTACAGATTAGGTGAAGCCTGGCTCAAAAACAGTAGCTGTGAGAGGGATTTGGAGTCCTAGTGGACAATCACTTAAACATGAGTCAGTAGTATGTAGCAGCAGTCAAACAAGCTAATACAATCCTTGGTTGTATAAACAGAGACATAGAATCAAAATCATGTGAAGTATTAGTACTACTTTATAAAGTCTTAGTAAGGCCACACTTGGAATACTGTATCCAGTTTTGGTCACCCCATTACAAAAAAGATGTTGAGACTTTGGAAAAAGTGCAAAGAAGAGCAGTGATTAAACATATGAAGAACAGTTGCAGAATTTGGGTTTGGCTAGTCTATAAAAAAGAAGGACTGGGGAAGGGGCATTATAGCAGTATTCCAGTATTTGAGAGGCTGCCACAATGAGGAGGGTGTCAATTTGTTTTCCAAAGCACCAGAGAACAGGACACGTGACAATGGATGGAAACTAATCAAGGAGAGAAGCAACCTGGAACTAAGGAGAAACTTCCTAATCGTGAGGACAATTAACCAGTGGAACAGCTTGCCTTCAGAAATTGTGGATCAGGGATGGGATTCTACCAGTTCACACCTATTCACTAGAACCGGTTGTTAACATTCTAAGCAGTTCGGAGAACCGGTTGTTAGAAGAAATTACTGGCCTAATCCTGTAAGGAAGGTAGGAAGGAAACATTCTGGTGTTGCTTACAGAAACTGCCTCTCCGTTGGCCCTTATTACATTCTTGGCAGGACTAGACTTCCTGTCTCAGGAACCTCTCTGGAGTTTTTTCCCCCTCCTTTGCTGGTACTTTGCTTGTATGGAGTGACCATTCAAAGTTACAATAGCACTGAAAAAAGTGACTTATGACCATTTTTCACACTTACGGCTGTTGTAGCATCCCCACAGTCATGAGAGGCCAGGCAAGGAGATGCATGCCTTGATGTGAGTGATATTGAGTTGGCCACACCCAGCCAATAACATGACCACCAAGCCATGCCCACCCAGTCACATGACCACCAAGGCACGCCCACCAACTAAGCCACGCTCACAGAACCAGTTGTTAAAAAATTTGAATCCCACCCCTTTTTTTTTTTTTAAACAAGTTTTATTTTCAAGACAAACAATACATAGATACACATAAAACAAAACATAAAAGCATAAAAAATCTCTTTTCTGAAAGTTGCTTAGTCCCGGGTTAAAACTCTTGTTACAGACACAAATTCAAATTCATATTCATTTTACATACCATTTCATATCTTATTAACATTTTCAGTTTTCTATATGTCTTCTCCTCTCCTTTAAATTTTCTCAATTTTATTTTATTTTATTTATCTCCTCTCAGTTCATATCATAATATTTATTATTCTTTGTCTGTTCTATTCCAGCCAGCCCTTTATTTTCCTTCTTTAAAAAAAAGAAAAAACTTCTCCTACACACTATATGGAGTATGATGCCTTTATCTCTTTCCCCTACATTTATAATACTTAATATAAAACACATAACATATATTGGGATTCTGTCTGGTACATTCTAAAATTATACTATATTATCAAAAATAATACAAATCTATTCATTAGTATTAATATTCATTCATATCTTAAACATTTAAATCATTACTTTTCAATTAAATCACATACTTTTATGGGAGCCCTATTTTCCATAGTTATATATTATATCTCTCATCATATATTATAGCTCATTATTTCATTAAAAGGTACCTCCTTCTTCTACTTCAATTCTCATTTCACAAAAAAATTCGCTAGTATACCATATTCTAATCATTAATATTAACAATCATTTATATCTTAAACATTTTATCCATTTCAATTAAATATCATGTCTTTGTGGGAACACTTATGCTTTTCAAAGATTATTATCACAATCTTGAATTATGTTTCGTTACAGTACTCCCTTTTCTTAACCAAAAATTTCACTAATTTATGTTAAATATTTTATCACATTTTAGGTTACATATTGTTTCTAATTTTCTATGTTTACTTCTAAATACAAGTATAAAAATGCAGTGTTATGTACGTTTCTAGAATCCCTTTAACCATAAAGCTTATACATTATCTCTAAAAAAAAATTGCTTCTTAACATCTTGCTCCCCACCATTAGGACTTCTCATCCTTTCCTTTCTTTCTTGTTTCTTCTTCTCCTTATCCTCTTTAACCCCTTCTCTCTCCACCTCCCTTTTATTCTGCTTTCCCCCTTTCTGTTGTTTCTTAACATAATATCCCCTTTTCACCTTATTCTTCTCTTTTTGGGCTATTTTTCCAGATCTTAAAGACCTTTTTCCCTTTTTCTCTTGCTTTTTCTCTTCTCCAGTCAAAGTAATTTGTTCATCAAAGATGGCTTCTCCTTCTTCTTTGTCCCCATCATCCTCATTCTGCTTCACATAAATATAAACCGCCATTTCCAAGTATTGAAAAATAGTGTCAAGACCATCTTCCCCTCCTTGTTTTTCTCTTTCAAATTTTTGATATATAAGTTCCAATTCATCCATAGATGATGCCATTGTGTAGAGAAAAAGTTTTTCCAAACAACCACCCTGATTTAATCAGAAGTAATTTCCAAAGGTTCCAAAGTCACCAAACAATCCAAACAGACTATTTCTTTTAAATACCTTCTTCTTCTTCACTTTCTCTTTCTGGGGTTAAAGTAATCACAAATCCTTTTCAAATATATTTTTTGGAAGTTTTTAAACTCTTTGTAATTCTAGGCAATCTTCTCCTTATTTTCAAATTTTGCTCTAATTCTTTTTTTCACTCTCCCTTCCCACTCACAGCCAAAAAGGTGTTGTTTTTTTCCCGCTGTCACTTTAGGAAGGAGAGTAGAACAAAGAAAAAACTTTCCCCTTTAGAAAATTCGCAGCTTAAAACTCTCACAGGGAACAGTATATACTTAGCAGCCTTCAAGATTCCAGGTCATTTTCTCCCGTCTTGTCCCGGTTAGAATCAACTTTCACTTTTCTTTCAGCTTCTCCCTCCTGCACCTGTTTGTCCGGCTGCAGCTTTCTTCGTGGCGGCCATTGCTGACCGCCGTTCCTCCGCTTCGGGAAAAGGGGGTTTAGCCGGCTGGGGAGGGGGTTTGCGACACCCCCAAACCCCTTGCCGGATCCCCCCTGTCTTCAGCTGCCTCTGTGGGGCAGCTATATCCCCCAGATCCAAATGGATCGGGGGAACCTTGACGGTGAACGCAGCAGGGATCGCGCGGTCGCGAATCCCTGCCGCCGCCGAAAGGTTGCAAACCGGAAGTCTGAATCCCACCCCTTTTGTGGATGCTTCATTGATGGAGGTTTTTAAGAGATTGGACAGTCACTTGTTTGAAATGGTATAGTGCTTATTTGAGCAGGGTGCTGGACTAGAACAGCTCGAAGGTCCTTTCCAACTCTATTCTGATTTTATCCTCTTCACTTCACTCTTTATCCTCTTCACTTTACTCTTTATTGTTATTCTCAATTTCCCCTTCAAAATTTTCTCTTTCCCTTTTCCTCTTCATCCTTCTCTCCCTACTTCTATTTTAATTCTACTCGTCTCTCTCTACTTCCACTCCTTCCCCTCTTTCTCCTTCCATTCCCTCCTACTTCCACCTTTGGAGTTTTCTGCTGTGAGATCAGGGCAGAAAAGTCCAACTGTCTTTTTCTCTCTCTCTTATAGACCAATTAATGCTCTTAGCACAGCCATGAACTAAGTCAGATGATCTGAATGGGAACTCAGCTACTCATGAAACATGAGTTTCACTATCCATAGGTCAGTATGATCGGAATTGTCTAAATTGTCTAATCTATATATTGATGGCCTCCTTAACTTGAAGGTCACATTTTGAATACTGTCTTCTGAAAATAAAAGAAAAATTGAGTGCTGTAACTGTCATTGGTTATTATCAAATAAATCATTGAGACTGTGGAGAATATAACATGAATAATTTGGGCATGTAAAATGTAAATAGATTGCTAGCCATTTAATGAGCAAACGTTTAAGAGCTGATATTCTACAACAAAAAGAAATGCTAACATTGACAATGAAAGAACAAAAACAGTTCCTTTGAATTCCCCAGAACATCAGCACTTTATCCAGCTTCCTAAGAATGCATTGAATTGTTAGTATTCTGCATCTAAAGTTGCTATTACTACCTATGACGTACGATGGAGATTTGGGTTCAGTTTTGGGCTCAGGTCTCAATGCAGGTGGTTCTTCTTCTGGCATTGGAGTCATGGTGCAATGTGAATTAAATACTGAATATTTTATGTTCTCCCCTTTATATTTTCATGTACCATTGTATGGCTGTTTGTTCAAGCTCATCTTCTTTAAATCTGTCCAAACAGAGTGAAAGGTGAGGAATCTGGAAAGCCAACAATTAGCAACATAGTGTTTACAGAATTATGTGCTACAAGATTTTCTGCAAACTGACACTGATGACATGAGAATAGGTCTTGCCTCTGTTTCTTTTGGGAATATAAGACAAGAGGAGCTTAACATCATCCAACTGATATTAAATAAATGGGTACTCTTTTTGCCAGAATGTCTCAGATTTTCCCATCAAGCAAATCCGTCTCATAAGCCACATGTCCCAGCCTTCCCCTACCTGGTATCATACAGATGTCTTGACCCTTGAATTGAGCCAGGCTTGCCTAGGCAAGGAGGAAGCGCTCCCACTTTGTCTGCACAAGTCCAATCATCTTATTTGAAATAATTGCAAGTGTAAGTTGCTTGAGAAAGGCTGCTTCATAATTAAGCTTCCAGGTGGGGAAGGCTGATATACCCGATTATAAGGGACGCCATCTTTTTAAACTCGGTAGGACATACATTCAAGTGAAAATGCATTGGATTATGAGTTATCCTATGAATGTAACAGTGTTTTTGGTCCTTCACATGAAGCCATGAAATAGGGCATGGAACAGAAATCGGAAAATGTCATAATATTCTTATCTGGCAGTTCATAATGTTTTCTTTCAAAAGGCATTAGCAATATGCTCCTCTCTCTTGGAGAACTTCAAGAGTAGATAATTATTCTTGTCTGCATTGTAATATATATTAAAATATGTTCAAATGTGGCTTTCCAGGGAGTTCTGCCAAATATTTTTAAGGCACCAGCTGCAGCTTTAGCTAATTTTATATTGCCTTTTGAGTCTTTTACAAGTTTGCATTTGTTTTTAAAGTAAAGCTGAAATGTACAACTGTATATTAGATACATTTTAGTCGATTGGGGAGGTCCTTCTTTTGCAATTAAAATATTTAATTCCTTATCCTATCACAGTTTACATGCCTAGCAAAATATCTTTAGTAAGAACCAAAAGTCTGCCTCTGAAAGTCTGTTGCATATATTTGATGTATTCGATTAGAAAAAGAATGAAAAGCTACTCTTAAGAATATACCATATCGACTTAATAAAATCATAATCATGGTCTATAAGCTAAATGAATTGAGGGACAAAATGGCAGCCTCAGTATACATGGCAATGTCAGAAGTCAGAGATTCTCTAATTGAGGGTCATGAACCCAGAGACTCCCCAGTAACTTAGAGATTACAATTATTTACAAGTAGCTGATTAGATTTTCTAGTCAGAAAACTCACACTCACTTTGCCTGGGGAAGACTGGATCATACTGTAGTCTTGGCCATCTGCTGAACTCATCCATCTCACTGGAGAACCACTATGATTAGCTTGGTTTTCCTGCCAGTTGGTGACTTCCATGGAGATTCGCTATAATAAATTTGTAGTTCTGTTGAATGGCAGTAAGAGTGTATGTATACTTGAGCTAGAATATTTTTATCCACTGTTCAGTATGGATAGTCTTTCAGGTGAAATGTTTTCATTACATGGTAAGGAAAAAAAACAGAAGATGATCAATCTATCAGTTGTGCTGATGAAAGTAAACGTAACCCTAGAAAATATGATAAAAGTTATACCCTCTTTAAAAAGCAGTATATTTATTTCTCATCAAATCTTAACTCAAATGAACTCAAATGTTTTATTTGAGGGACAGTGACTTCATACACATTGATGTATTGTCGTAAGCCTTGTGTTATCATAATGTTTAAGAATCCCCCTCATACATGAAGAGTTTTTCAATGTAGAACTTGCCTTTATACATTTATATCTTTGTTTATTCATTTACAATGTTCCATTTTTAAAACATTCATGACATTGATTTCTTTTCTTTAAAAAACAACCCTTTGGCTAAAACACTAGCATAGAAAGAAATAAAATGGGCTAGCTAGAACCATTATCCCACATCTAATGGCATTATGATAATGGGGATTGTGAAAAATAAAATGCAAAGGAGAGTTTTTCAGCTCAATAATCAGCATTGTAAAGTTGCATGTGTGCCATCTCTCAAAATTCTCTTACCTATTTGTGGGCAGAAATTTTGGAATAACATTTCTATCTGCCTGCCTGTCTGCATTTTCTGCCCCATCACTATTTTGAATTCTCCACAGTTCTTCCAGGCATGTGCTCTTTGAGGTATTGGCAGAAAAACAGAAATATCTGAAGAGAATTCTGCCAAGAGATGTTTCCATTCTGTAGAGAGAAAGAAAAACCATAGAAATCTCTCAAGGGGAGAACAAAAATGATACAGAATGTTATCTAAATCTAACACTCTAATCTAGAGATTATAGAACAAACATTCCTTTGTTGTTTCATACCACACTTTGCTTTTAATTTCTAGGTAATTTTTTTTTTTAGCTGTTTCTGTAGCAGGGATGATTCTGGTGTTCTTACACATATGGAGCAGCCAGATGCAAAAGAAGTCAGGCCAAGGCCACTCCTGAAGCTCAGGGTCATTATCATCACCTGCTCTGTAGGAAGGATCCTACCATATGTTTGTTGTGACTTGCTGGTTTTGAAATAATACTCATTGCTTTTCTTTAACAAAAAAGCATTTAATTAATTTAAAATTATCTTAGAACACTGGTACCCTAAAAAGCAGGCTATACATAATCAACCAATTTTGCTTTCATTTTCTCCTTCTTATGTATTTTTAAATGTTTTTGTATATTTTTTCACTTTAAACCCCCAAGTATTTTTTCCATATTTTTCTATGTTAATAACTCTAATGGGTTATCATGAATCTGGGGAAAGTCATTACATACAAAGATCTACTAGATGGAAAAGGCGAACTAAAATCCAGACACAAACTGAAAGAAGAAGGGATACAACCAGATGGTATTCAGCAGGTTCTGACCAGTTCTGGAGAACCAGTAGTAGAAATTTTGAGTAGTTCAGAGAACCGGCAGATACCACCTCTGACTGGAGATTTTACAGTATCCTTCCCCTGCCACACCCACCAAGCCACGTCCACAGAACCGGTAGTAAAAAAAATTGAATCCCACCACCGGATACAACTCAAATGGTGGGCATACCTACAAATCCAATCAAGATACAAGGAAGACAAGAAAGAATGGGACATACAGAGAGAATTGATGGCGTACTATTAGGAACAAAGGGGAAAATAATCAAGAGAATATACAACTATCTACTAGAATATAAAATGGAGGAGGAGCAAGTCAAAGAAGTAATGATAAAATGGGCTCAAAATTTCAGTTATAATATTGAGTTAGACAATTGGCAAAAGTTATGGGAAAGAAATAGAAAATTAACATTGGCAACTTCGTATAAAGAGAACCAATAGAAAATGTTTTACAAATGACATCTTCCTCCAACTAGATTGGCCAAAATTAGTAAAAGTATATCACCACATTTTTGGAAATGTAACATAGAGATAGGGACCTATTATCATATGTGGTGGAAATGTATAAAAGCAAAAAACTGCTGGTGGAAAATAAAGGTTTGGATAGAAGAGATGGTTAACCAGAAAGTGGAGTTCAGACCAGAAACTTTCTTACTAATTCCTTATAAATACAATAAACTAGTGAATGCCATACACACAGAGACACCCTTGAGCATTGGGCACTCAATTGCATACTAAAGGTCATTTTATGAAAGTTTTTTTTCGATCTAAGCAACTGTGTCTTTAATGGCTTTGGACCCATCAAGCCAATCACAATAGCCTAGTAGCTAAAGAAGCTGAATGTGATGATTACATTTAATATTTTTGCTGCTCCAGTTGATGTTTGCTTAAATATTATCCAATTAAATTATTGGTTTGATCCAACTAAAATAGGATGTGTTGTCCTTTCCCAAGTCTGCTAAGAGCACCAAGTTCATGTGAGTGGAAGCCTGGAGGCCCAGCTTCTCTATGATACCCCACATACTATGAAAGTCTATGGAATCAAGTATCCTCTCCTTACTTGTGTCTTTTGCAAGGCTAGAGAGGTCATGTTGATGTAGATGGGACACTCCAATTGTTTTTGTGACTGAATATTTTTCTGTGTTGATTTGAGGTTGGATTTACTTTTGGTTAATTATACAGTGCCTTCAATTTTTTGAAGACAGGGACAATGGAAACTATCAAATAGCTAAAGAGCAAACAAGCATTGACATCTGGCAGCTGCCTTTCCGTGGCTTTGTGGTCAGTAAGAAATATACTCAAAGGCCCAGGGGGAAACCAGCATTGCCAAATTCAGTCTTCCCTATTGGATGCCTGTCAGAAGTATTGGATTATAATTCCCAGGATTCCTAGGTAATATTTGCCTTTTGGATGCAAACCTGTTCTTTCTGTTACTTCTATCTGAAGTGAATGTGGTCATTCTGCTTGCCACTCAGATTCAGAGTAGTGTGAATGGTGGCCAGTTGTAAATTATACACAAATAATTTTTTTAAAGAGATTACAATCTAATTTTTTTTTTGAAAAGTTATATAATTGAGGGAGATATATACAGATATCAGAAGTTGCAAATATCAACAGTCAGAAAGATTATATCACCTTTCACTGGGGGAAAAGCCTCTAAACTGGAATATTGCTCTACAGGTATTTGCAAAGATAGTAAATTGGACACAATTTTTAGCAATTTACAATGCTGGAATTTGGGGAGCCATAATCCAACACATCTGAAGTGCATCTGCTTGGCAAAAACCAGTTTATTCTGTTACTCTGTTCATATTCTCAGGCACATGTCTGTGCTGGGTCAGCACTAGGTTAACATCAAAGTCTATTGGGAAATAAAAATAAAAATGAATTGGCAAATCCCATGAAAACCCATCTTGAGACCAAGCCAACCTGGATAGAACCACTGGAAAACCAAGTGACTTTCTTGATGACTTTAGTAGTGGAACAGTTCTTGTCTTGGTATTCCTCCCATACTACAGTTGGAAATGGTATACCCAGTGATAGAATTTGTTATATGTTATAACTTTGCAAAGACTAACCAACTTCTTGTTTCATCAGCCAGGATCTCCTTGATATATGAAAATCTGAAGTTCAAGATGAAATCCTGAACAGCCATTGCAGTTCATTATCAACAATATTGGTCAAAACCAATAATCAAAATTTAGAAGACTGTTTCCTAGTGGTCTCTAAATATATAATAAATATATTAACCCTTTAATAAAAAGAGGAGAAAACATTTTTGTTTCTGTTACATAGCGAAATCAAACAAGCAATCAATATATGTGTGGCAATTCTAGGTGCTTCTTGGGACTTGAATTTAAATTCAATCAAAAGAATTCAAGATCCAATTGGTATGAATATGACCAGCCACCTAGCTGTAAGTAATCTTCAGGATTAATCAACACCTATAAGGGATCAATGACTTTTTTATATATAGCCTCAAGATTTTCTAATACCATGTTTCATCCTGTTAGATTTCCACTTTAGATACTCTATCCTTGGGCAAGACACGTAAGCGGGCATTTAATGCAGGAATAATTTTGCAACAGATGGTAGAAATAGTTTTAATAATGAAGGGTAGTAAAGATGTAGATCCCCAAAGAGTATATATTATAATTGAAACTATTTAATTTATTCATAAGCTTAGAGACGGATGGACATCTCTATGATCACCAAGTCTGAGGATAACAACAAATTATACATGCTGCATATATGCAAAATCTTGGGAAAAACTGTGATAATCTCAGAAAAGATATCACAAAAAATGAATGACTAGGCAATAAAATAAAATGGTGAATGAGAGCACTATAAACCAGGCTTAGAGTGCTGAGCCAACACAAAGGATTTTGTGGTACACAAGTGTATTTTCTATTACCTGATTGTCTGCTTTACTAAAACACATGTGATTTTCTAAAACAATGATGCCATCTTCTTGTTTGTGGTAAATATAAGTCTGTAATTTAGCTAGTCATCCAATTAGCTTGCTTGTTTATTGATAAATTTTAAGGTAGGTATCTGGTCTCTTTGCAAAAAATGGCAATCAATTGTGTTTCAGGAAGCAACAAAAATCCACAAGAAACCAGGGGAGCAAATGTCTTCAAAAGCCGATCCAATGTCATCAGAACCCGAGGAGGCGAGGGGCTGATCTTCCTTGTGACAGACATCTGCTCTATGTGGCTTTTGGTGTTCAGACTGCTAAGGGGCTCTCTGACATTATCAAGTTTGATTGAAAGATGTTTGGTGTATGCCTCAGTCAGGGGCTTGTTCATGTTGTTAGTCTCTGCTCTCTCTCAGCCAAAATTGCACAGAGAAATACAGACAAAATCTGGAACAATTGCTTCCTGTCCTGCAATTGTCATGTGGTTGGAGATATCCTGGAGCATACACCCCACTCCAGTGGCAATTTCCCAATTTTAATCACTTGATCCTTTTCAGTTTACTTGGTTAATTTCCTTAAGCTAGACGTAATCAGCAGAGGTCAATTTCCTGGGAGGGATGCTTTCCTTTTTCTTTCAGATCATGGGAACTTCACGCCTTCCATAACACCATTTATTAAGCTTTTTTCACACCTGGGATCATGATTACTGTGGAGAATTGTCAATGGAATCTTTACTTTGCAAATTGCAGAAGGCAGCTAATATCTGTTCCCACAAAAAGAAATGTGTGTGATGGAATAATTAGACAAATTCACATGAAAGCCACTGCATGAATTAGACAAATTCATGTAGGGGTTTATGTGGTAAGATGCTGGATCTGTGCACCACTGAGGTCGGCAGCTCGGCAGTTCAATTCCTGTGAATGAATAAGCCATGTAGGGACAAGAAAGGAGCCTCCCCCAAATGCCTACCTGCAATCAGGTGTCCCACGAGTAAAGATAACACCACCCAAAAAAGTTCCTTTCACAGAGGTAGCCAGCCACCTCAGTGATCCCTGACTAACACGTGCCATACACTAAATAAATAAATGGACAAATTCAAATTCCTATTCAATTATGAACCTTTCTGCACCAACTAATATATTTCAGTCCTATTTTATATTAATAAATCATCCTATTTGCAGATGAAATGGAAAGGTCTGTGTGTATTGACTTGAGTTCCCAAGGAAAGACAGAATATGGATATAATAAACAAGAGATGTACATATAATGAACTAACTTAAGGTATGAGTTGAGTTCCAAGAGAAAGGCAGAATACAGATTTAATAAACAAGATATTTTAAGAAATGTTCTCTTAAGATGTTGGAATATGTTGCCTGTGTCACTCTCCAGTTTGGAATAGTATAGTATATTTTCTCCGGTTGACATTTGGGGAAAGTAGACTAATTATTTTCAGCTCTGTTTACTTTTTTGTTTTGTTTTTTAGATGTTTGTGATTTTTACTGTTTCAACAGTGGGAAAAGCTGTCGGTCATTATGATTTCATGATTCCTAAAACTGTGTAAACAATGGGTCAGGTGCGTGCACACACACACACACACAGAACTGACCCAAGAAAGTGAGACTTAAAACAACTTTCTCTGATGTTTTATGTCCAATTTAGTAGGAAATGAATATGCAGAAATCTTTCAACTATAAACACAAACCATTCTATGAAGACATTTGGCCCATCTTCAGGTTTTTTTAAAAAAAAAACCAATGTGTTTAATTTAGATCTGCTACACAATTTAATAAAGAGCACCCCTCTTGTGCATTAATTACTGTTTCTAGTTCTACTTTAGTTGTCAGCCCGTTACATGCTTAGGACAGTCACCCTGTGGTTAAGAATGCAGAAGAAGGAAGACAATAAACAAAGCATATACATGTACGCCCCTAACTACCTCAATTCCAACTATAGCTGGCCTTAAATGCAAGCTACTCAATGCAAGAAGCCTTGTGAATAAAATACCTGAATTTCTCCTCTTACTAAACATGGCTAAATTCAACATCGTATTTGTCTGTGAAACATGGTTCAACACATCTCTCCCTGACTCCATTACCACAGTAAGAGACTATCATGTTTACCAATCAGATCATGAAATTCATAGAGGAGGTGGTGTTGCTATATTCTATAAAAAGTCCTTACATCTAAAAAAACATCCAAGTTACCCAGGAGCTTGCTCTTCCTGAGACCATCATCTGTGAACTATCCTTAAATATCACATTTTGATTCTTACTATGTTACAGAGCACCTGATTATGACATCGAACATGTAAACAAGATAAATTCACTACTAACATGGGCAACATCCTGCCCACACGCTTTTATCTTTCTTGGTGACTTCAATCTACCTCATATTAACTGGACCCTAAACAAATGTACAACTGAACCCATACATGCAACCTTCTACAATGCTGTTACAAATCTGGGACTGGAACAACTAGTAACCAACAATACTAGACTTAACAACTGCCTCGATCTCGTCTTCTGCAAAAGTTTGAATTTAATTTACGGAATAAAAACTAAAGAACCCTTTTCCAACAGTGACCAGAATATGATTGACTTTTGTCTCAACATACGCCCACACAAAAATCATCACAATGTTGTAATCCCCAATTATAACTTCAAAAAAGGCATCTATGATCTGATAGACGACAATCTCTCATCCCTTGATTGGCAATCTCTATTCACTGGATGCAATACTGTTGAAGACCATTACAACATATTTTTACTTGAAGTCAAAAGAGTCATAAAACTATATGTACCAATAAAAACTCCCCTCCCCCCCCCCCCAAAAAAAGATTACCCATAACAATAAGGAAACTTCAATCCAAAAAGAGATCAGTCTGGCGGAAAAACAAATCTGGTCACGTTGCCAACTTCAAAAGCCGATACAAAAATTTATGCCACCAGATAAAGACTGAATGTACCAATTATCACATCAAACAAGAAGAAAACCTTCTATGCACCAATTCCACCCGCACTTCTTACAATTTTGTAAACAACAAACTAAAAGGCTCAAGGTCCATCGCACCCCTGATAGGACCTAATGGTAAAGACTGCAACGACGACACCATTAAAGCCAACATCTTTAACACATTCTTTGGCTCAGTATTTGTAAACAGCAATGGATCATGCCCAGTATTTCCTAGCCGAACCACAGAAAACTATAATGGTCTAATACATATCGATTTTACAGAAGACAATGTTGAAAAAGCACTACGCAATCTAAAACCATCTCTATCTATTGGACTGGACAGAATATGTGCCTACTTCTTTAAAAAGCTATCCACTGCCATAGCAGAACCTCTAAGCATAATCTTTGAAAAATATTTCATGACCAGCTCCTTGCCTAACCTATGGTCACAAGCCATGGTCATCCCCATCTTCAAAAAGGGAGACCCCAGCCTAGTTGAAAATTAGAAACCAATCTCCTTATGCTGTGTCACCTGTAAAGTCATGGAATCAATTATTAACCAATCCATTGTCCTCCACTTAGAGACAAACAACCTACTCTCCAATAAACAATTTGGTTTCAGAAAAAAACCAAAAAAACTAGAAAAAAACTATCCTGTAATCTGCAACTCTTACACTGCAAAATCATATGGACTACACAACTCGATCAGGGCAAAACAATAGACGCAATCTACATAGACTTCTGTAAAGCCTTTGATTCAGTGGTACGTGACAAACTACTCCTAAAACTAAAATCTTATGGTATCTCTGGACACCTGCATAACTGGATAGAAGCATTCCTGTCAAACAGACAACAAATGGTCAAAATTGGGAGTGTCCTATCAAATTCTGTACCTGTCAATAGTGGTGTCCCCCAAGGCAGTGTTCTAGGACCAACTCTCTTCATACTCTACATAAATGACCTCTGTGATCATATTAAGAGCAACTGCATTCTCTTCGCTGATGATGTAAAGTTGTTCAATACCACAGACAATACTGCTACCCTTCAAAAAGATCTTGACTATGTATCAGAATGGTCAAACAAATGGCAACTTCAAATCTCAACAAATAAATGCTCTGTCTTACATATTGGCAAAAAAAAATCAGAAAATAAAATACAAGCTGAATAGTCAAGACCTTGTTGATGATCCAAGCTCTGTAAAGGACCTTGGAATACTCATCTCTAATGATCTAAGTGCTAGAGCCCATGTAACTACATAGCCAAAAAGGCATTAAGAGTTGTTAACCTAATCCTATGTAGCTTTTTCTCTGGTAATATCACACTACTAACTAGAGCATACAAAATATTTGCTAGACCAATACTCGAATACAGTTCATCAGTCTGGAACCCACGTTATATATCTGATATTAGCACAGTTGAGAAAGTCCAGAAATATTTCACAAGAAGAGTTCTCCACTCCTCTACTCGTTGTAGAATACCTTATACCACCAGACTTGAAATTCTAGACCTAGAAAACCTTGAATTATGCCATCTTCGGTCTGATCTAAGTATGGTATATAAAATCATATATTGCAATGATTTACCTGTCAATGAATACTTCAGCTTCAACCATAACAACACAAGAGCACACAATAGATACAAACTCAAGGTTAACCGCACCAAACTTGATTGCAGGAAATACGACTTCAGCAACAGAGTGGTCATTGTCTGGAATAGTCTACCTGACTCTGTGGTTTCTTCCCCAAACCCCAAAAACTTTAACCTTAGACTGTCTACTATTGACCTCACCCCTTTCCTAAGAGGTCTGTAGGGGGCGTGCATAAGCGCACCAAGGTGCCTACCGTCCCTGTCCTATAGTTTCTTTTATTTTTCTTATATGTACCCATTTCATGTATTCATAACTATGTATATACTTATACCTGTTATCTTGTAAGCGATTGACAAATCAAAATAAATAAATAAATAAATAAATAAATATGATTCAACCCATCAACAGGCCAACCACAAACTATCAAAGAGAGGAAGTAGGAAGAACACACCGGCTGCTTTGTTTCAAGCACTAAACGTCCAGCCAGCCTCATGGCCACTTGATTATACAGAAAAGCTAGAAGACTCTGGGAAACCAATGTCCTGTTTCAAGCTCTCCACCAAAGCTGAGTTGTACTGATGTGTTTGTTGACAATAAAACAACATAGTGTGGGTATACTCGTAGAATATTTTGTGGTTAAATATGGAAAATCCACAAATATAACTAAGGTGGGGCTAGGACACAGGATTTTGCCATCAGTTTATTCAGGGAAGCCAAACTAAACATTCAAAGCAAATGTAACATTTCATAGAGCCCTTTGAATGAATTTTCTATGGTTCTCATGTAAAGCCGCAATAAATAAACTCCCGAGAGCACACACATGACTAGTGTTTTATGAATTCAATTCCAAAAATGAAAATCAGAGAAAAATTAGTACTACTTGTCTTTTGGGAGGAATGAAGGTGAAGTGGTCCTTTGGTCCTCTGTTTCTCTGAACAGCTTCCAGGTGTATTTGACTACAGCCTTTTTAAACATTAAATATAGAATAATAGCATTGGAAGGGACCTCAGAGGTCTTCTAGTCCAACCCCCTGTTCAAGCAGGAGACCCTATACCATTTCAGACAAATGGTCGTCCAGTCGCTTTTTAAAAGCCTCCAATGGTGGAGCTATTCCATTGGTTGATTGCCTTCACTATTAGGAAATTTCTCCTTAGTTCTGGGTTGCTTCTCTCCTTGGTTAGTTTCCAGTCATTGTTTCTTGTTTGGCCTTTTGGTGCTTTGGAAAATAGTTTAACCTCCGCATCTTTGTAGGAGCTCCTCAAATATTGGAATGCTGGTATCATGTCTCCCATAGCCCTTCTTTTCATTAGATTAGACATACCCAATTCCTGTAATCGTTCTTTGTATGTTTTAGCCTCCAGCCCCCTAAGCATTCTTATTGCTCTTCTCCACACTCTTTGCAGAGTCTCAACATCTTTTTTATACTATGGTGATCAGAACTGGTTGCAGTATTCTTACTACGGTCTTACAAAGGACCACACTTGGTCTTATTAAGGACCACACTTGGAACACTGCATCCAGTTCTGTATTTATAGATGAGGGAATGGTGCTGGAGTGGATATAACAGTTCTTTTCCCAGCTTTAATCGTAAAACACCCTACAGCTTTGGTCTCTCTCGCTCTATGTTGTTTTCAGTGTCTGCATGAGCAGCCAAATCTGCTGGAAGAATCTCAATAGTAGTATGCTATTGAAATACCATGCTGAGTCTCCTCTATGCATTATTATATCAACACTGTGTAATGTCAGGAATTATTAGCCATGTACTCCACAAAAGAATGGTGCCAGTTATTATTTAAGATCATTCAGGTAGTTAACAATACAGGCTATCATAGCAAATCAACCAGCAGCATTCAGGAATCTATTCTAAAGAAAACAATAATGGCAGCTCCTTTGTTAATTTGATCTCAAGAATTGCCTTTATTTTGCAAAAAGAAACGTAATTTTGAGTGACAAATTCCTCCAAGATCCTTCCAATTCATGTATGCTTCATTTCATTAGACATGTCTATTTCTTATGCAGCTGGGTTCTTCTTTCTAAATATCTAACTTAGCAAGTTGTGTTTGGCTGAAAGAGTCAATGGGGAATTCAAGAAATAATTTTCTTTTGCTTTCTACTTCTTTGATAAGACTCCTTAAATTAAAATTCAATCATACTTCATATCAGATGGGGTCCTATTGCAATTTCTGGCTGGAGAAGATCAGGATAGAAAAGGGAAAAATAAAATGCACATTAGATCAGTGTTTGATTCAACTGGTCAAGGATTTTATTTGCACTGAGAAAAACTGAAAGATGTTAAAGGAATTTCATGGGTTGGTTGAGGTCCAGGTCAGCGCCGAGGTAAATGTTCCAGGTTTCCTTTTTTATGTAAAAGCAACCCTCCCTTCCCTTCCTCTGTCCTAATATAATATATCCTTTGGTCTTTTAGTTATTGTGTGCTATGCTCATTATGATGTTACTGGAATATGTATTTTTGAAGCAGACTTTTTTTTGAACTCTTTGTGGCTTCACTCTTTCAGTTGTTTTTCTGACATTTGTTGCATTATTCCAAGCCTAAATTTTTCCACTTGCTCTTCTGAAGTAATTACAGTTAATCAAGAAATCCACATTTGTTATGATCATAAATATGGCCATTCTGATTTCATTCTCTGTTGATATTACTAAGAACAGATAAGGCCACATGGGCAATTTATTCATTTAGTTAATCAAATGTATACATCTCATTATCACTATCATTGTTGGCTACTAACTCAGACAATCATATTCATTTGAAAATCTAGAGGCCTGAGAGTTAAGGAAGAGCTAAGGATTTTGTACATCTGAAGAAGTCAAACAGTAGGAAATATCATGTCTGGTTAGATACATGTGTACTCAAACTTTATGAGTAATTAGAGACAGAAATTTTGGTATTTGTAATTATCATATTTGGACTGTTCACATTTGATCACGTGCATTAAAAATAATTAAAAATTGAGGACAGGAAAAAAAATGGGATGTTAAAACTATCCAAGGTAAACATTAAAACATAAGTTGGCAGCAATGAACTAAGGATAATTTTGCAACACCCACAAGTTTTAGGGAAGAAACAGATTTATTTATTTATTTTTAAAAAAAGGTCATTTCTTCTTAGAAGAAAACAAGTTACCAGTTTATTTAGGTTGAGAGGTAGTTTGTGAAGTAAAATAACTCTGAGCAAATTTCAAGATTGGTCCATCAGGATTTGAGTGAAACCTGGCACTTGCAAATTGTAGTCAGAAAGAATTATTAATCATTCAAAGGCAGATGTGTCAGTGGAATCTGATTATTCAGTAAGAGCTCATCCATACAACCCTAAAGATGTGCTTGAGATCCTTATCATTTCCAAAACTGCTGTCTCCACCAGTATTAGTCTGAATGTCCCATAGGAATGAAGCCAATAGTGCTGCTGGTTTCCCTTGTTACTAGCCTTGTTCTTGGAGGTCCACAATGGTGTCAATGCAACAATTGGCCCTGCACTGCATATGGCAACTTCCCTTTGTTCTTAGGTTGCTCTGATCGTGACTAGTTGGGAATTGATTTTCCCTGGAGCTCAGAAGCAGCCTCCCAAGTGAGACAGAGCTTCAGCTCAAGAAGATGTCAGGAATTGGATCAAATGGAGAAGTCGGGGCAGAAAGAAGAGGATGTTGGTGGCAGCAGATGGCACACCAGAAGAACAAGCAGAAGAGGCAGAATTCTCACCAAAACGGGATCACTCACTTCATAATTTGCTGAGCAGGTCTACTCAGATGTAGGGGCTTGCTCCTTAGTGAATTTCTAATTAAGTAGCTAAAAGATTGCAGTCTGCATCTAGGTGGGTGTTTAATGTATATATGATGGATGCCCAGAGAGAAGCATGGTATAAAATCAATAGTAAAGCACCTTCAGATTAATGAGCAATTGACATTGCTTTCAATAAGTGTCTAAATGCAAAGCTTTTATACTGAATACATTATATCCTTCTTCACTTGCTATTATGCAGTGAAAGGGAATAAATAACAAAATGTTGGATCAATGCATGCAGTCCCAGAGTATAGAATAACTCCACATTCCTGATTTTTCTTTATCCTGTCCTCCATGTAGGTCAACATTGTCACCAGAGGTGGTATTCAGCAGGTTCTGACCAGTTCTGGAGAACCGGTAGCGGACTTTTTGAGTGGTTCGGAGAACCCGCAAATACCACCTCTGACTGGCCCCGCCCCCATCTATTCTCTGCCTCCCAAGTCCCAGCTGATTGGCTGGGTCTTCTTTTGTTGCCCTGCACAGGAGAACAGAGCTGGAAAGCAGGTTAGTGGGGTGGGAAGGGAATGGGATTTTGCAGTATCCTTCCCCTGCCATGCCCACCAAGCCACATCCATCAAGCCACGCCCACAGAACTGGTAGTAAAAAAAATTGAATCCCACCACTGCTTGTAACCAGTGATGGTACAAAAGATCTGTTCATTATTGTTCATTTTCTGAATTTTGGTACCCCTGTGGCTACTTGCTTTGCCATCTGTACATTTCAGCAAACTAATTTTCAGGGGTTGGCCATTGTTAAATGACTGGCAGTCAATTTAGGCAAGTGAGAACTGAATGGTAGATCAAGGTCTGGCAAACAGATTGCAACTGAGAGGCTGCAATGGACCACCACATGGATCCCTACAGACTACTAGTAAACTACACACCACTGTTCCAGGAACCCTGATTTAAGAGGCGACTTTTTCACAGGTCCCTTTTCTTTACACTTAAATACTGCAAGATATTTTGCTGCCTGTGGCAAAAAAAAACACCTCCTCTTTACCAGCAGTAACCAGAGTGCTAATTGCAATCCTGCTACAATCCATCCACCTGATCTGAGGCCTGAGGTGGCTGCTTGACTTTGTCTAATTTTGGGAGGTTACATAGTACATAGCATGGCTCTGCTCACTCTGCATAATTGGTGCAAATGTTCTGCTGTTGACAGTTTCATTATTATGTTTATCAGTATTCAGCCCCATCACCACATCACAGCTGATTTATTATTTTAGCTGAGCATTACTTTAAATGTATACATGGCTGTAGTGAGTTATATGTAAGTATGCCCATAAGCAACCACAATTAGCCTCAATGGTACCAACCTGATGAAATCTGCATGCTGACATCATAAGACTCTGTTCTTTCTTCTTGTATCGCAAAGTCACTCAC
The DNA here is from genome assembly GCF_049901735.1 of Notechis scutatus. Taxonomy (NCBI): domain Eukaryota; kingdom Metazoa; phylum Chordata; class Lepidosauria; order Squamata; family Elapidae; genus Notechis; species Notechis scutatus. Next base: position 149,219,164 of record NC_142009.1, on the reverse strand, counting down.
AAGTGTGACAGATACGTTTGCATTGCAACACCTCTTTCATCAGCTGTCACCCTTGTCACACTCCTGTTATTAAGTAAATATAATTAGGGCACTTTCACACAACCATTGTTACCACCACCACCACCCCTTGTACTCTCTTTACTAAAATTATAGAGTACCCTTCTGTTGTGTCCCATTCCTTCACGTTTCTGTGGCTGGTCAATGGGAGGACACAAAAATAGCAGCCAGTTGGTACTTTCCAGACTTGTTCTTCCTTCAATGCACAATATTTAATTTTTCTGCAAGAAAAAAGATAGTTTTTTTAAAAATTCACAAAGGTGCTTTTCCAAAAGGTAATTGGATTTTCTTGGTGTTTTCAATGAAAAAAAAACCAAGAAAGTCCAGTTGCCTTTTGGGAAAGCATCCCTGGGAAAACCATGAGCTGAATGATTGAGAATCTCCATAGGCATTTAAAAAAATCTCAAGAAGCCTAAGTAGTGGGGAGGAGAAAACTACTCTTCAGGGCAATTGGGTATGTTGTGGAGATAGCGGCAAACCATCCCAACACTTTGACGGCAGGAGGAAAGGAGAAGTCAATGAGTAGGATGAAGCTGGAGTTCCTACCAACTGGAAAATCTGCATCTCCAGAGGAAATGCTGCAAAACATTTTCACTAGAACAAAGACAGGAGTTGAGCTGATAATTAATTAGCTTCCCAAAATCCACATAAGCCCTTATTCACCCCCTTTTTTTCTGGGGTGTACAGACTCTCTTGCTCTGACCTGCTGCGCTGTAAGTAGGTCCTGTGATAAGTTATCAGATGTAGAGCATTCCTTCTGAGAGAACCAGAAACCAGATACCCTATAGTCCATCACACATTGTAATCAGTGGTGGGATTCAATTTTTTTTACTACTGGCTCTGTGAGTGTGACTTGGTGGGCGTGGCAGGGGAAGGATACTGTAAAATCTCCAGTCAGCAGTGGTATTTGCCGGTTCTCCGGACTACTCAAAATTTACGCTACCGGTTCTCCAGAACTGGTCAGAACCTGCTAAATACTACCTCTGGTTGTAGTTCACTAGCAAGCAACTGGTGTCCTTCAGATGTTTTACACTACAATTCCCTGAGTCCTTGACACCAACCATGAAGTCCGTGACTAATGGGAATCAAAGTCCTATACTTTAGAGAGCAACAGGTTGACTGTTCCTACTGTAGGGTAATCAATAAATAGAATCCCATGTGGAGTTCGGTCCTTTTCATTGTCACTAGTTATGGGGGTTGGATGCATAGAGCAGGTTTACCAGTATCTTTCCTTTTCACTCACATTAAAAAAGATACTTCTCATTTAGTCCCATAAAGAGAAATGACAGCAAGATATCAAAACAGCATTCTTCCTGACAGCGATCTTCGATAGAGTGATAAAGTTGAAATGTGTTCTGAGGAAGACACAGTTATGGACTGTAGCTGAGCGATAAAAATCTTTTTTCTATGTAGAGCCCACACAATCTAATGACAAGCTTTTCTACAATACCCGAAAACAAGAAAAAGAATATAGTACATATTGTACAGTCAAAGACTCCTGGCAACCCAAAAGAAATGCTTCATAATTTCCAGTAGAAATAACATAGATTATTTCCACTGGAAATTATATATTCTACATGAAATTACTTCAGAACGTAAGTTGATAAAGAAGGAAGAATTTGATGGTAGTAAATAAGCCTCTACAAATGAATGCCAGAACTCTAGGATGCCAGAATTGTTCGATCCATCACAACCTTTGGTCAAAGGTAATTATTTGATCTGTGCTATGAAAGTCTGCTTGTCATCACTCAATTCAGTAGCTGACATCAGCAGAAGAATTGGTGAGGTGAGGACCAGTTATTCAAATAAAACTTCTCAGATTAAAAAGTCTATGTCATGAACCTCATTTCATATATTTCTGATGGAAATTACAATTTGAAAGTCTCCAATACAACAAGTGGAACTGGGGTCAGCCCTTAGCTTCTAATCTCCAAGGATGTTGGACTCCAGCTAACCAGCATTTCAATTTCCCATTAAGCACTGGGGCAAGAATACACAGGGAACCTTGTTAAAACTAGAATTTTAGGTAATGTGACCATGCAATGCGACTTGGAGAACTGCTACTGCCATTGTGTCTATCACCACAAGAGAACCTGCCAACAGGGAATGTCCACAAAAAAATTTATTCAATATCTCATGCCCATATACAGTTGGCACGAAAGGAGACAGTAGTCAAGGATCATTCTAGAGTTATTCATAAGAAAACCAGCAAATAAACGCAAATTCATCCTTCCAGTCCATTATTGGAACATTTCAGACATTGTAAAAATTCTCCATTGCCTTGTGCTGTGCTGGCATAGTAATTAAAATCAGTGGTGAGATTCAAAATTTTTTACTACCAGTTGTGTTCTTGGTAGGCCTGGCATGGTTTGGTGGCCGTGCCATGGTTTCGTGGGCATGGCTTGGCATGGCGTGGCTTGATAGACATGGAAGGGACAGGATACTGTAAAATCTCCATTCCCTCCCCATTCCTGGGGGAAGGTTACTGCAAAATCTCCATTCCCTCTCCACCCCACTAACCTGCTTTCCAGCTCCGTTCTCCTGTGCAGGGCAACAAAAGAAGACCCAGCCGATCAGCTGGGACTCAGGAGGCAGAGAATAGATGGGGGTAGGGCCAGTCAGAGGTTATATTAGCCAGTTCTCCGGACTACTTAAAATTTCTGCTACCAGTTATCCAGAACTGGTCAGAACCTGCTGAATACCACCTCTGGTTAGAATGTAGGGCTACCTCATAGCTCCTTCTAGGAATTCAGTACTTATCAGCTCAAGGTTGGTAAAATGAGGACCCAGATCTTTGGGGGCAATACGCTGACTCCGTAAACCCTCTTAGAGTGGGCTGTAAAGCAGTATTGTTAATATTATCCTTTTTTTCTCCAACACTTTTTTCCTTCTATGCCATATATTTTTAGATTATAATCCATAAAGCAGGAATTGTCTTCTTTTAATAATCTGTAAGACACTCACTGCTTTTCAGTTGAAGAGAGTAGTATGAAAGCTTACAAATCCTCAGTCAATGACTTCATTTGAAATTTGCTTAGGTGAAATGCTTCATTTACCTCCTTTCCTTGAGAGCAACTTTGCGAAATAGAGGAAGCTGAAAGATAATAACTGGTCCAAAGTTATCAAACAAGTTTTGTGGCTGAACTCCTGGCAAATACCCTATATTCCAACTACTATACCGAAACCCTTGCTTATTTTTAGAAAACCTTGACAGGTTACATTTGCTCACTAAGTGCATAAACACTTCTTCCGATGAATGACACAGTACAAACTATGTTTGATTTACTTGTCTTGATTTTTACGAAGACAACATGAGGAGTTAAATTAAACAAAGGAAGTAAAAAGACAAAGGAAGCTGAATCCACTGCAGGCAACTTTCTGTAAGGCTAGTTTCAATCTTCCCAAAAGCTTAACAACCTGAACCTTGGAGTTTTGCTCTCCCAACACATGTGTATGTCGGAGAAGGCATGCCAAGAGTAAATTTGTAACATATGGCATTTATGCTTCCCATGTAAGCCTGAACCTTACAGCTGGATGGGGCTGTGCCAACTTCCCAGCAGATACCGAGTAGGGTGTGCTTTGAGGCAGGGCGTTGCCATTTGGATGACACTGATTAATATACCTACAGAGATCTAATTAGGAAAAAAGAAGATCAGAGAGAAGATCCTGAAGTACAGTAGCAGAAGCATTAGCGGGACACAAAGTCAAATGATGACCAACTTGGGGAATGGGAAAGGTCAAGTCCAGATTAATTCAGGAAGCTATTACTTTTTTTTTTTTTTTTTTAGGAAAAGCTGAAAAATTAAAGCAAAGTTGGCCACACACAGAGCATTAGAACAAATGATCCTTCTAAGGGCTATGAGATCCGGTTTTCAGCCTGAATTCCTCTGAATTGTTCCTGCTGCCACCTGAGTTGTTGCCACTGCCATCCGTGTCAGCCAGAGACCCACTTTTGAAGAAAATTCAAAGCACAAGACTTCTGAGGCTGTCCTGTGGCAGAACAATGTGCCACTAATCCATGTTGAACCCAGCATGTCACTGCTGTTCTGCAGCACTCATACTGTAAACTGAGAAAGCTCTGAAACAGGGATATCCAACCTTGGCAACTTTAAGACTTGTGGACCAACTCCCGAAATTCCCCACCCAGTCTTAAAGTTGCTAAAATACACTTAGGAGTTCCGTGCCAGGCTGAAATTGTGAATTGCTACAATCGGTTGGGTTTGAGCATCTCATAAATGTGCCACCTCCGTGCCTACATGGCTTATTTAACCGTATTACCCGTCTATATTTGTACACAATAAATGGAAATCTGAATTCAGGTCATGTTGGGCTCCCAGAAGAACATAGAACCATAGGGCTGGAAGAGACCTCGGAAGTTTTCTGGTCCAACTCCCTGCACAAGGCAGGAGATTTATGCCACTCTGGTCAAATGGTTGTCCAATCAATTTTTGAAAATCCCCAGTGATGGAACATCCACATCTCCAAGAGGCAAGCTGTTCCTCTGATTAATTGTTTGCACCGTCTGAGAATTTCTCCTTAGTTCCAAGTTGGATTTCTCTTTAATGATCTTCCACCTGCTACTTCTTGTCCTGCCCTCAGATGCTTTGGAAAATAGGTCCATACCCTCTTCTCTGTGATAACCCCTCAAGTACTGGAAGTATTGGTCATCATATGATGACCCCCCCTAACCTTTCTTTCAATAGGCTAGACATATCTAGTTCCTTCAACCATTCATTATAACCTCCAAACCCTTAATCCTCTTTGTTGCTCTTCTCTGCACTATTTCCAGAGTCTCAGGATCTCTTTGTATTACAGTGACTGGAACTGGGTGCAATATTCTAAGCGTGGCCTCACTAATGCAGCCTAAAACAGTCCTATCATTACTTGTGATCTTAATGCTCTCTATCGATTTGTCTTTTTGCAGCTACAGCACATTGCTGGCTCATATGTAAGTGATGATCTACTAGGATACGTAGATTCTTCTCCCAGATCTTCTCTCAGACCCAGTACCCAAGGTATTGTTAAAGCGGAACTGCTAGGAATTAGCCCTGGAATTCTTTGCTTAAAACACAGTTCTCTTCCACTAAATTATAGCTTTCCCAAAGGAACCAACTACAGAAGCTGGAACATGGCCTGGAGCCGAGCAAACGGTGGGCCTTGCAAGACACCTCTCCCTTAAACCTATTCTAGCTTCTTGGGTATGTAGATAAGGGCAAGGGGGACTGAAACTGTGCCACAGTTTTGGAACAGATCAAAATACATTCTGCTGATACATATCTAAAAGCAGTGACAGCGCTCTTCAGAGTAACTGCAATTCATTTATTTCTCGCATGACAAGAGAATCATTTGGGGCTAAGACGGCATCTACAGCTATGTAGATTGAATGGTTGTATTAAGCATACATTAATTAGACATCCCTGCTAAATCAAAACATTGGCTTTCCAACAATGAGCCATTCAATAATCTAACACATGTTTCATGGATGAAGCTTTTAAACTTTATTTTGCTATAAGGGAAGAATGTACATGGGTGTGGTACTCCAAGAACCACATGATTTCTTGAAGTCAAGTTGAAGAGAAAATGTTTCTATTGTTTCCCAACAGAGAAAAGAGGAATTCATATGGAACATTATAAATTTCCAAAGAAGCTGAGGCCTTGAAGTTTTGTGTTTTGTTTTTAATAGAATCAGTCATCCTGCTGCTGCTGATATAAAAATGCCCTCCAAATGTGTTGGAACTATAACCCCCTAAATTCCCAGCCATTCAGTGGGCTCTCGTTAGAGAAGGTTGCATTCCAGATGTTCACTTAAGGGCACCAGCAGATTTCAGTGCTGAAAGGGCCTTCCAAGCAATGATACTTGGAAGCATTTTCCAAACATAGTTCAGACTTAGTAGCAGTGTGTATTCAACCAGTTTGGCCCAGTTCAGCCAAACCAGTAGCTCCGAGGATCATCTGTGAGCGAAACGGTTGGTTCCGATGATCAACTGCTGGGCCCTTCCACCCACCTTGGCTCTATACTGACCTTTATTTCCTGCTTTTCAACCTTTATTTCCTGCTTTTCAACCGTGTATCAGCTGTTTTACACAGAGGGCTTGCAGAAGAAGGTGAGTTTCAAACGCTGTGCGTGTGCTAAGCACATGCTCACACTGAACCGGTAGGAAAACTTTTTGAAACCCACCACTGTTTAGCAGGAAATGCTATTGCTGAGACTCAATTTTTAAATGGCCAGTCTGTACTTTGCAGTGTTGGAGTAAATGAGATCCCACAGCTCACATGAAGAGATTTCTTCTTTTGCCAGATAAAATAGCTTAAATCTGTGGGTTTTGAGCCATGTGGATATCATCAAGAGTCATAACTTGGAAAAAAATCCCACAGCCCTACACCTGCTTCCTTTAATTTGTGCAACTGTTAAAAAGTAACCAATTTCTCCTTTAAGTTGCTTGTTGTCCTATGTTTGCTTGTGTGCACAGGTGTACCTACATATAGTCTGAATATGTATGTATATTATATTGAGATAGCTTTCTATTTCTATTTCTAAGAGCCACCATGGCACAGTGGTTAGAGTGCTCACTGCAGTACTGCCAACTACTTCTGCTGCCTGCCGGCTGCCTGCAATTTGGCAGATCGAATCTCACCAGGCTCAAGGTTGACTCAGCCTTCCATCCTTCTGAGGTGGGGAAAATGAGGACCCAAATTGTTGGGGGCAATATGCTGACTCTGTAAACTGCTTAAACAGGGTTGTAAAGCAGTATATAAATCTAAGCGCTAGTGCTATTTAATCCAGCAGAATGTTTTCCCCTGAGGCAAAACATGTAAATGAGACATACTAATTCATTTCCTTTTTCTAAGGTAGCCATAACATTTATTAAACTGTGACGAGTTATTAGATGTGTCTTTGCTGTTGTATGCTCCTTTTTGTATGAGATCCATTGAAAGGATCTGACTAAAGATCTATAAAGGCCATAACCAATAAATGTACTTTTATTTGCTAGCATAAAATATGCAACATGTGCAGAAGGGAATGGGCAGCATTACATAGTATAAGTAGCCATGAGAGTAAACATTAAATTGGGAAATCCCCAAGTTTCATCTTATCTGAGAACTTGGACTAAATAATTGTTCCCATGCAAACTGCTTTGATTCTGTGCAGATGTTCATGGTGTGTTTAGCTCAAGGAGAAGAGGGCAGAACGATGCCTGTTGGCCTTGTGCCTAATGTGCAGTCCTTACAAAAATGAAGAACATAAGTTGTATAAAGGGAACACAATTCAATGTTTTCTTGGGAGAAGACAGACACAGAGAATATCCTGTTTCCGTGAACAACTGAATCGGCCCACTAGCGATCAGCAGAAGCATTGACTACTATGAAAAGTCTTCCCAATTTTCTCGCAGGAGCTCAGAATGTCAGACGAGGAAAAGAAAAGGCCAAGCCTAAACTCTAACGCTAGCTGAAATGAGAGTTACATGAGGGACAGAGGATTTTTCCAGTGAGGCAACAGTTGTTAACACAAGGGAATTCAACACAAACACCATCCACGCATGCATTCCAAGCATGTACAAAGCAATTACATACAAGGTAGCTATGTTGTACTGGCTAACGCCACCCGTTTAATACAGTCACAGATTCACAGATACCCCCAAAAGAAAAAAAATATTATTATAACACACCACTGTAATCCACGGTAAGGAAGCTGCGGTTCTCCAGATGTTGTTGAGCGAACACACAGCTTTTCTCATCACTGGACATGCTGATTAAATCCGATGAAACGGGTAGTTAAATACTATTTTAAAAACTACCAGTTTCTTTCCCCCCCCATCCACAATCAATCGCAGGTTTTATTGGAGGCATGAATAACCATGGTCAGTTTATGCCTCTAGCAAAGAGGTTGCAGCTGAGGCCTGCCCAGTTGCGATTATGGATTCAAGGCCACCCCAGGACTGGTTTCCTCTCCTCAACTCCGTTTCGAATAGACTGAACACTGTGTGATAAACTTACAGGTCTTCTTCTCCTCCTCCTCCTCCTCAGGGATTTGTTTGCTCAGCCTCATCCTGTCCTTCATCTGATAATTCCGCATTTGTACAAGTCATTTTGTATTGGGAGAGAGTGAGAGAGTGAAAAAAAAAGAGAGAGTGCTTGGTTACATCCACATATGTTAGATCAGCTGACTCTGCAAATTCATTTGAGATCCCATTGGGATAACTGGAGCAGACTAGGTTGGTTGACTTGATTCGGTCCCACCCACTCTGCTTACTCAAAGCTGAGATGCTTACCTGAGACTTCAGTTGGAGCTGGTCTGAGCAGAAAACCTTGAGCATCCTAATATCACTACATCAGAACCGCAGCCTTCTCCAATTCTATTGGGTGATTTCACATGGCATCATGCTACAGATGTCTCTCCTAGATGGTTTAAATATCTGTGGTTTATTCTTCTGTCAGCACTTTTACAGCCAAGTTTTTATAATAAAGCCACAGAATTCTGAGTCAAGTGCGTTCAGTAACAACAACGTCCTTACTGGAAAGCGAGAGCTGCTTCAGATCACTAGGCACACATCTATGACAGTAAGAGATAAGAAGGGAATAATGGTATGATTTGGTGAAAGATGTGTTACTCACCATGAGGGAGTTACACAAGGCAAAGTGCGCATGGAGAGCAAGAAAACAATTAATGAAAATAAGGTCCCACGGATGGTTTCCAAAGGCCATTGAACTTCCAGAATTCCATTGTACTGACGTTTTGCAATTCACCGCTTTAAATCAATCTATTTAAGGTGTCTGAATATCTCACTATATAATGGTAGTAGAAATAATAGTAGATGCAGTTAAACGTAGCTTATCATAGGGGAAGTGATCCTGTGATCTCTTCGTCATGGTGGAGAGATTTTTGCCTACATTTTCTTTTTCACCCTATTGTTTCTTTTGGGAAGGGATCCCCATCAGTTAACTAAGGCCATGCCAGATCCTGGGTACAAAAGGAATATGGAAATATTCCAATATGGCATCTAGCCTACTGGTAAATTTATTGGGGTGGGCAGGGAGACAACAATTCATTTAAATAAACAGTTAAATTATAGGGTCAGCAGCATAATGTTTGAAAACTTTTGTCCTCCTACCTATTTTTTTTAGAAAATACACCTGAATGATTAAAGTATTTTCTAAATACTGTCAGCCCACTGTAAATAAAGCCTCAATAAGTCTTTCTTTACAACTAATTTTATTATTAAATTCATTGTAATACTTTCCCACCCACCTGCCTTATATATACAACAGCCTGATTGTGTGAATCATTTTCTTTCATGCTATTATGGAACTTTCCCTCTGTATCCAAAGCTTGTTCCCGTTTGCCTGATTTGTACCAGAGGCAGGGAAGCATTTTTCAGAGATCAGTCATTTAATATTAAACAAAATTATTACTCACCTCTTGAGCAAGATCATGCAGCTGCAACCTGGGTAATTAATTTGGGAGAGTGTCTCAGTGCAGTTTAGGGCGTTGGTTTGATCCCATCTCTAACTAAACACATACAACATTTTTAAATAACTAGAAAGTTGAAATGCTACATTTACTTAAAACTGACTGAAAGCCAGAAAGAAGCAACTTCACATAAAGAGGAAATATTTTTTTCATTCTGGAAAGTGAATAAAATGAGAGAAATTAATCAACCTCTTCAGTGGTGGGATTCAAAAAAATTTACTGCTGGTTCTGTGGGCGTAGCTTGATGGGCATGGCTTGGTGAGTGTGGCAGGGGAAGGTTACTGCAAAATCCCCATTCCCTCCCCATTCCAGGGGGAAGGTTACTGCAAAATCCCATTCCCTCCCTATCCCACTAACCTGCTTTCCAGCTCCGTTCTCCTGTGCAGGGCAACAAAAGAAGACCCAGCCAATCAGCTGGGACTCAGGAGGCAGAGAATAGATGGGGGCAGGGCCAGTCAGAGGCGGTATTTGCCAGTTCTCCGAACTACTCAAAATTTCTGCTACCGGTTCTCCAGAACTGGTCAGAACCTGCTGAATACCACCTCTGAACCTCTTCCTGCCTAAGTTAATAAAAAGAATAGAGGCCTTTTTTTAAACCACTAATTCTTAGACAGACCCTCTCTTTGGATAGATTGAGCTACTGTAGCTGCATAAGGCAACAGACCCAGCGCAATAGGCAAAGAGCATAGCAACCAACACCAGATTAGGGGATAGAGTTCCAGGAGCATTGAACGACGTGTCTCATCACAACCTTGGAAAAAGATTTAACAGCAGTCAGACTAGTTCCCACATATGGAACAAGGGGAGGAACAAATCTCCACCCTAGATTCCATTTCATAGAGCCTCAGACTCTCAAATGCTGATCTTGATATCTGGGGATTCAGGGTAGAAAAATAGTCAGGCTTTCAACTGTATATGTTTTTTTGAAATGATATTTATTTATTAAATTGTATTTGTTTGTAAAATTTATATGCTGCCCATCTCACTATCAAGAGATTGTGGGCGACTTAGGAAAGCCTTCAACACATTTATAGCCAAGGTCTATAAGCTCTCATCTATGTAGACACTTTAATAGTTGGCATTCCAAAATATATACCCTCTAAACATGTGAAGTTTTTTTTTAACCTTCCATAGCTACCACCTGGAATGCAAATGAGCCACGGCACAATTTATTTTCAACCATCATTGTATCTTGACTTGACACTATTGCCATTCAATATCTTGCTGCCTAGGCCTCTGTGCCGAAAGGCTTTGCCATTATAAAGACAAGTCTATGGAATCACTGATTCATGTTTTACTTTACTATAATTTTTAATTAAGATATGAATTATGAGCTAGCAACACCTTTTTTAAGCCTCTTCCCTGGACAGACAGAATAATTTTAGCTGCAGCTTCTTTGAATGAAGATCCTAAAATACCTCACGCTGTTGCTAAGTTTGTAATTGTAGCCTATAGCTGTTGTGCTCTGTTAATAGCAAAGCAGGCCAAGCACGAATGTAGGGTGTATTATATTGTGTTTTTTTTCCTATCTGGATCTATGACCAGTAATAAGCACTTGCAGACTAGTAGTGTTGACTGATTTCTGCTCCTTGCGAATCTGTCTAATGCCTGTTTTTTTTTTAAAAAAAAAAACCATCATAGCCAATGGTTCTCATTACCTCTGCGGGGAATAATATTCCATAATATAGTAGTGCAGCCTACATTGAAGTACTTTATTGTCTTGAGCTTCTCATAAAAGTTTTGAGTGAATAAATAAATGATATGCTATTTGCTTACAACTCAACAAAGGCACAGTTGCTTCCATTTGATGCTGGGGGTCTAATTGTCTCTTCAGAGAAGTACTTCATATTCAAAAATATTGGCCGCATTCTCTTGAAATATCAGCAATAATGTATTGTTAAAAAGAAATACTTTTTTAAAGAAACTCTCTAATACCCTTGACTTTTGGCCTTCAGCCATATTTTAAGGTGGAGCACCGTAACCCCAGAATGAACTGAGGTAAACTTCATGCAAATGTTAACATCACAGATCAAATACAGGAGTTGGAAGGAAAAGAGAAACTTGAGGGAAAAAATTATTGTTGCACTGACTGGTGACATTCTCTCTCCCTACTAGAGTTGGTGAACTATATCCTATCGTACAGTAATTTTTATAGAGATAAATATATGCTGTTTTAATTAGACCCCTCCTGCAGAAGAGATGGTGAATGGCATATATTTTTTCTTCTAACAGAACTATTTTTACCTATGTCATTGGCAGCTTTTGCCTTGCAGCTATGAAAACATGACAGCACAAATTTCCAGCATGGCTGAGTATATTAAAATGTTTGGGTTTTTTTCAATCTTCCAATAGATGATTCCTTCTTGAATCGTTCACTATTGCATTTATGAATTATGATGGTTTATATGTGTATATTCTTGTATACCGCATTACTCTGAATATATTTGTCCTCAAAACACAAGAGTATCGCACAGACATGTCAATAAGCAAAGCAAAGATATCATTGTGTCTTTAAGTTTTCAAACGTGTTACCTGCTTTGTTTGCTTGTAATTATTAAAACAATGCTACAAGCTTATTGTTCTCCATTTTTCATAAAAGATTAGGGGCTGAGGTGAGAGTGGGCTGTCCCAAGCACTTTCCTAGATCCGTGATATGTAGTGATGTACAACTGCATCAGGGATTTACTTATTGGTTACTTAGCGTGGGAAAATGAAACACCTACCAGGAGCCTTTGCTGGTCATGCACGATCCCTGCCAGCATTTTGGATCAACCCAAATTATCATGATCAGAACTCTGTGTCCAATCATATTATTACTACTAAAATTTTTATATTTGTGTATAACTTTTAACTGGGTGAAGCTCTGCGTTGTAAGGCAACAAAAGTACAAAATGTCATAAAACATTTCCTGTGGTCAGTTCTGAATGTTTGTGCTATGAAGTTCAATATGAGCAATGTTCAAGGTAGATACATTTTTGAATGTCTTTCCTGAATTGTTAAGAACTTTTCAAGTATATCTAATAAGGAACTATTCTGAAACAATGACCTAATAGTCTATATATACTATAAGGCTTAACTGAGCTGACAATTACAAAAGTAAAATGTCACCACTGCATACATCTTCAGGGTCTGTTGAAGATCTATTGTCATATTTGGAGGCTAGAATAATTCCTTAGGAAGAAAAACTACAATATTTAAGCTTCAGGTTGTGAACCAAAATAATTGTGGTTAAAACTACAGATAGCTACAAATACAAAAGACAGATTAATTTCCCTTTCCTGGAATACTAGAATCAAAGTTCATCAGATAAGGTGAATGGCAAAAAATTCAGGCCAGGCATAGTAATCGTATCATATAATTAATCTGTAAAATTGGCTATCAGTGCCCATGATGGTGACTATATTTGAATAGTTGAAAAGTGAGGGACAAAAGAGAAAGGTTAAGATTTTCATATCAGGAATACCATTTGCTTCCAGAATTGATATGTCTCTAAATACTAGTTTGATAGGATTCCAAAAGACAATATTTTGGCACCCATGTTATGACTGTAGGCTACTCATTGGTCTCTATGAGGCCACTATGGAAACAGGATGCTAAAGAAATGATCCGGTTTTCCAATTTTTTGTGGACACCAATAAGTACGTAATACTTCAAAGTACTATTGTATTTGAACAAAACCAGTTTCATAAGGTCGAAGAAAATTTAGCAGATGAGGCTTTGGGATATGAAGAACCCACTGCAGCTAATCTTTATGGTGTCCAGTTGTGAAGCAATCCTTAGCCTCCTGCTTTTTCAGGAGGCAACTGGACTTCCATGTTGTTGTTGTTGTTGTTTTTGAAGACGTTTCACTTCTCATCCAAGAAGCTTCTTCAGTTTTGACAGGAGAGTGGGGAATGGATCCACTGAGCTGCGATGCCGCAGTAGTTAGAATGCAGTACTGCAGCTATTTCTGCTGACTGCCGGCTCTCTACAATTTGGCAAATTGAATCTCATCAAGCTCAAGGTTGACTCAGCCTTTCATCCTTCCCAGGTGGGTAAAATGAGGACCCTGATTGTTGGGGGCAATATGCTGACTCTGTAAACCGCTTAGAGAGGGCTGTAAAGCACTGTAAAGCAGTACAGGTGAAATTCGAAAAATTAGAATGTCGTGCAAAAGTTCATTTATTTCAGTAATGCTACTTAAAAGGTGAACCTAATATATGAGATAGACTCATTACATGCAAAGCAAGATAGTTCAAGCTGTGATTTGTCATAATTGAGATGATTATGGCTTACAGCTCATGAAAACTCCAAATCCACAATCTCAGAAAATTAGAATATTGTGAAAAGGTTCAATATTCTAGGCCCAAAGTGTCCCACTCTCATCAGCTAATTAAGCCATAACACCTGCAAAGGGTTCCTGAGCCTTTAAATAGTCCCTCAATCAGGTTCAGTAGGAATCACAATCAGGGGAAAGACTGCTGACCTGACAGTGTGCAGAAAACCATCACTGACACCCTCCATAAGGATGGAAAGCCTCAAAGGTAATTGCAAAAGAAGTTGGATGTTCCCAGAGTGCTGTATCAAAGCACATGAATAGAAAATTATGTGGAAGGGAAAAGTATAGAAGAAAAAGGTGCACAAGCAGCAGGGATGACCGCAGCCTGGAGAGGATTGTCAGGAAAAGGACATTCAAAAGTGTTGGGGACTTTCACAAGGAGTGGACTGAGGCTGGAGTCAGTGCATCAAGAGCCACCACACACAGACGGATCCTGGACATGGGCTTCAAATGTCGTATTCCTCTTGTCAAGCCGCTCCTGAACAACAAACAATGTCAGAAGCGTCTTACCTGGGTGAAAGAAAAACAGAACCGGTCTGTTGCTCCGTGGTCCAAAGTCCTCTTTTCTGATGAGAGCAACTTTTGCATCTCATTTGGAAACCAAGGACCCAGTCTGGAGAAAGAATGGAGAGGCAAGATGCTTGAAGTCCAGTGTGCAGTTTCCACAGTCTGTGTTGATTTGGGGAGCCATGTCATCTGCTGGTGTTGGTCCACTGTGCTTCATTAAATCCAGGGTCAACGCAGCCATCTACCAGGAGATTTTTGAGCACTTCATGCTTCCTTCCGCAGATGAGCTTCATGGGGATGCTGACTTCATTTTCCAGCAGGACTTGGAACCTGCCCACACTGCCAAAAGCACCAAAACCTGGTTCAATGACTGTGGGATTACTGTGCTTGATTGGCCAGCAAACTCACCTGACCTGAACCCCATGGAGAATCTATGGGGCATTGCCAAAAGAAAGATGAGAGACATGAGACCGAACAATGCAGAAGAGCTGAAGGCCACTATTGAAGCATCCTGGTCTTCCATAACACCTCAGCAGTGCCACAGGCTGATAGCTTCTGTTAAGTATGGAGAATAACGGAGACCAGACATCTGACTAGTGACTTCAACTCTTTAATAAAGTAATTGAACATAACAGAGCAATGCTATGGGCAGCAGTAACCCTTTTATAGGGTTAGCTGCTGCCTCATTAACCAATGAAAATGTGCAACCAGTTCAAACTACTAACCAATAAGAACAGTCCCACAAAGTGGCCAATCAGGGACTGGTTCTGGCCCAATCCCAAGTTGTTGTATAAGGACCAATCAAGTGTGCAGGTTTTCAACCCCTAATTTGCATTTAGGTTATTCACTTTTATTGATTCACAACAGCTTCCATGCCACGCCACATTGAGGCAGTAATTGCTGCAAAAGGGGCCCAAACCAAGTACTGAGTACATATGCATGCTTATACTTTTCAGAGGTCCGATATTGTTCAATGTACAATTCTTGTTTTATTGATTGCATGTAATATTCTAATTTTCTGAGATTGGGGATTTGGGGTTTTCATGAGCTGTAAGCCAAAATCATCTCAATTATGACAAATCACGGCTTGAACTTTCTTGCTTTGCATGTAATGAGTATCTCATATATTAGTTTCACCTTTTAAGTTGCATTACTGAAATAAATGAACTTTTGCACGATATTCTAATTTTTCGAGTTTCACCTGTATATAAGTCTAAGAGCTATTGCTATTGCCTCCTGAAAAAGCATCTTTGGGACAACCATGACCTGGATGCCTGAGAATCTCTACAGACTTTTAAAGCAGAGCTTCCTTTCTTTTCTTTTTATTCCCCTTTTCTGTGAACAGGAAGGTTTTTTTCATTGCCATCAGAGAAGGCTACATCTGTTGTTTATCTACCTGTCTCCTTGATCAACATCATCTGGGAACTAACCTTTACTTCCTAGAATAGTTAACACTTTCATTGAAGCTTTGCATTATGCTTCTTGACCAGGCATTGTACCAGACTTATGCTATACGTATATGAGGGTATATGTTAATTAAGTAGATATAGATTTATTAAAAGAGGGGACATAAACACTGTTTAGTGTTCTTGGAGGTCTGTATATGAAATAATAATTGAAAGCATTACAAAAAAAGAGACTGATTGGGAAAGCTTTCTTTCAAATATGGAAATCCTTTCAAACGTTTCAGAGGATTACACTTAGCTACAGGGCATGGAAAGGAACCATCTATACTTGCCTGTGCATATGTACCTAATTTGTAATTTTAGCAAAGCTAATCCTACATTTGCATCTAAAAGCAATTTATTCACACACACAAAAATGGACCGCATCCTACTACATTGCTTAATTTCTTAGTAGTTTATTTTCCAAATATACCACCTTTCCAATTTCTTAGTAATTTCTCTATCTACCATTTTCACAATATTCAACTGGAAAAACACTGTCTCCCTTGGATTCTTTTCTTGGCAGATAATACTTGGCTCAGAACTACAATTCTGAGGAGCATCTATGATGGGCCAATTATATACATATATATCATAATGAATACCTTTTCTTTGCAAGGATTAACATGTTGAAAAGAGTCTGTACCCAGCAATTTGTACAATGCGACTTGTAGATGTGTGCTATGTCTTTCATAAAAAATACTTTTAAATACTTTTGTTATAGGCGTTTGCTCATCTAAGCCTTTCTCCCTCTTCACTATTTTAATCCTAGTAAGAGATATCATTATTATTTCCACAAGTTTCTGATTTCGTTTCAAGAACAGCCAAGAAAATATTTTGGATCTCAAATGCATTTACTTCCGAAGGACAAAGAGCTGCTGTATCAAATTCATATCTGTTTCAGGGGAGAGGGGTATCAAGTTATAGTGTACTATATTTCTACCCAAATAGCTGAGAATCTGCCAACGTAGATCTCCAAGGTTGCTAAATGTCATCTTTATGATAGGTCAATTTGATTTTGCCTTCTCTTCAACTGCAGGAATCCATAACAGTCTGGCACAAGAAAAATAAATGGCTTCCAAATATACTGAAACTGATAAGTTCCTCCAGAAACTGGGTAGTTTAGAGCCTTCCAGTTGTGATTGAATGCCAAAATGTGTCAGCCCCTGTCACCATGGCCAATGAATGGAGATTATCAGGAGTTAAGATCCAACTGTATCTGGGAAGTCCAATAAGTTTCTCCCTGAGTTACATTCTTCCAGTGAGCATTTATTTATTTCAGTGAAATAATTTAGGACATGACCGTATTTAGCCTCTTCTGTATTCTGAGATAAATTTCCATGAACTAGTTCTCTTCAGGACCGCCTTATCCTTCCTCTTGATGCTCTTTGTGTTGTCAAGGATTTGTCTAACATTAGTGACATATTATAAGTTTTGAACGGTGTTACATCTTTTTTTTTTTTTTGCTAATGGAACTATGAGTCAGTTATCCACTTGCTGAGTCAGCAGATCATAACCACTAGTTTCCATTGGCTCTCTTACTCTGATATCATAGTATGCAACATCACAAAGAACTACGTCCCAGCCAGTGGTGGGATTCAAATAATTTAACAGCCGGTTCTCTGTCCTAATGATTTCTTCCAACAACCAGTTCACCAAATGGCTCAGAAAGTTAACAACCAGTTCTCCCGAAGCGGTGAGAACTGGCTGAATCCCTCCACTGGTCCCAACCAATCAATTCTTATGGAGCAGTGGGAGTAATTTTCGTTCATGAATTGTAAGATCCATCACAATCTTGGCTTTTAAAAAAATAGCTAAGAATTCCCTAACACTGCTCAAATGAATGCCCTTGGATGGATACAGCATTTAGATGAATACAGCATTTCAAAGCAGGATTCCACTACTATATTCATAGTGTTGTACCATAGCTTTATTTTTTCTTTTAAGACTACTTTTAGACATGTCAATTATCTGCTTTAATGCGACTGACCCCCCTTTTTGTAAAATTAGTTTTGTCTTTCGATTGGAGCAGAATCTTCTTCATGATTCCAAAAAGAATAAATGAAGAGCTTGTTAAACAGTGACTTTCCATATTTAACATGGAAGCATATAAAAGAGAAAAACCCACATCAATACATTCTGAACAAATATGCAGTCAACTTGGAAAGAAAAAGCAGTTCCATATTTGACGTACATCTTTCCATCATTTTTAAATGGGAGTATTACGCAACACCCAGAGGATTAAAACCAACTTTTTCAGTTGGCTGATCTATCCTGTGTTTTTTAAAATTTTCAAGAAACCAGTTTTGCTTCCCTTGCAAGCTTTGATCAGCATCCAACCAGGAGATTCTATGCACATACCCCCAGAAGTAAGCTCAGTTGATCGAAGACAGTTTTGGGTGGCTGCTGTTTATGAATTCTGGAGAGTTGCAACCCTCAACCAATCTGCCAAGTTGAGAAACGTTTCTCTACAAGGAAGCCATTGCAGATGTTCAACTCAAACTTTCTTACCTGAATGTCTTCTTTTTTTTTTTTCTGGCTTTAAATGCTACATTGATTGTTATCTTAGCATTTATTGTCATCATTGAGCCTCAGTGGCACAGTGATTAGAGTGTGGGTACTACAGGCCACTCCTGCTGACTACCAGCTGCCTGCACTTTGGCAGTTCAAATCCCACCAGGTTCAAGGTTGATTCAGCCTTCCATCCTTCCGAGGTGGGTAAAATGAGTACCAAGATTCTTGGGGGCAATAGGCTGACTCTGTAAAACTGTTTAGAGAGGGCTGTAAAGCACTGTAAAGCTGTATATAAGTCTAAGTGCTTTTGCTGTCAATCAATCAACCAATGCAACTTTTCCCATCCTTTCCCTTGCCTACTGGTTGTCTCTTGAGTCATCCAAAGTCTTTCAACCTTTAGGGAACATAGCAAAGAAACACATGGCAGCTATAGGAGTGTAGTAATGCATGATAGAAGACTTCTCTACTCATTATTTTGTTCAACTTCTCCATCTATGTGTGTATTCCTTTACAGTAAAAGCATCCCACACATACCAGCATTTAAGCCTAGGAACATGAGTTTGCACTTTAACTAATACCCACCCACCCACCAAGCTCAACTATGCTCTTTCTGGGTGGCTCAGAGAATAGCACATTACAGTGGAAACACCCATTTATTTCACTTACTGCCATTTATAATATTTTCCACCATTCGGAGAGAATGATTTCAGCCATTATTATTTTTTTGCCAAGGTTATATAGCTGATTTATTGCCAAAAATTATCTGGGATCTCCTTCTCTCTTCCCTCTCCTATTCCCACTTCATTTTCTTCCTTTTTGGAGAAAAAAAAGTTATTGCCCTTGCTCTTCCAAGAAACCTTGGAGGGTTTGTTTCTTTAAAAAAATAATAATAATAAAACTAATACTAGTCCTATTAACAATGAACTCCAATTAGTTTGAACTCTCCAGTAGTTAGAGAAGGAAGCAATCCCTCAAGGATGCTGGCTTCAAGAGTTTTAATTGTTTGAGATAATTAACTACAGGCAAGAAATCTGGAATTGCTATTAGCTCTCTTTCTTGCACGAGTTCACTAATAGTCTTTTCAGATATATTAGTTTGTCCATATCTTTTATTTTTATTATTCCTTTTGGCTAAACTATTACTTAGAAGGCAGCCGCTATTCTGCTGGATAACCTCACAAGTGATATCTGGCTCATTTTAAATTTTACTATAAAGTAAAAGTATACACATCACAACCTTCAGAACAGGCCATCGTCCAGAGAGTTTGACGAAATAAATTGGTTGCTTTTTCACCGATCCCAAAAAATATGGCTGTTGAGTGTCATTTAAATTTAATAAATTATTTTTATCAACAGCAACAATAAAGTACCAATTGAACTTTTAAAAGCAATTCAGTCTGTTCTTACATTCTTGTGATTTCCTATGGATAAATCCCATTTGGAATCACTCCTGGCCCCGGGATCTTTAGAATACTCTGCTGTTCTGGACTACTAAAATTGGTAAAAATGAAAAACCTGGGGGAGGGGGAGGAAATATTGCCCGCCCATTTTTGCTGTTCTTGGAATATTAGTAAACCAACCCAGAAGCATAAAAAGATGTTCAACATGAACAGACACAAGTCAATCATGTTCATTTATCGGTTAGCTTAACAGGGGAATCTTCTGCTCTGTTTATTTTTTTGTCGTCTGTGTCTGTTTTAATGAAAAAACCAGGGAAGTGTTTACCATACTGTTTAGAAGCAACAAAAGATTGAGTTTCCTAGGTGTACCAAATGGCTAGAGAGCTAAACCTATCATTAACTCCAAAGCATTACCTGGGTGTTCACCTTCACTGCTGCTTCAGTGTGAACTCTTTATTCAGTCCTTGCCTTTCCCATAATACAGTACACTTCCTGGAATATTCTTGTGGCAATTTAGCTGCGATGGGCCCACACCCCATTGCTTTCATTAGGCAGGTCGTAATCCAGAGATGTGGCTAATGATTCAAAGTTAGTGCTAGAAACAGAGCATCTTAGAAGTGGTCTGCTGGTTTATGTATCTTGAGTAACATAACAAGTTCCAGAAGGCATGGTTCTTTATTTCAAAGAAATCCAAACTTTTCCCTTGCCTATATCCTAATTGCAAATGTTTCTTGGCCTGTAAGCTGCATAAGAAAAGGATGGATCCTGGAGTTACTATCATAACCTTATTTTCATTAGCTTTAAACTTTTTTTCATTACTTGGTTCATATATTTAATACTGTTGAATATATGGTTAATAGATTGTTAGTTTGTTCTTTGGAAGGCAATTTGTTTTTTTCTGTTTAGTGATTAGGCTTTCTGTTTTATGGCTATTTCAGAAAAATGCTTCCTTTTGTTTGGGGAACTGTCAGTGAGTCATTCTGGCCTCATTGGTTTTTTTTAGTTGCCAACTGTGCAATCTTCCAGTCTCATTAAATGGCATGGATGTGGGTGTAGATAGATAGATAGATAGATAGATAGATAGATAGATAGATAGATAGATAGATAGATGGATGGATGGATGGATGGATGGATGGATGGATGGATGGATGGATGGATGGATGGATGGATGGACGGATATCACTATGGAACAGACATTCTTTATGTATACTGCATGAGGTTAGACCAAATAATATTTCAGAGACCCTCAGATACCATAATAGCATAAACTTTATTGAAAAAAGGGAAGCTAGAGAAATACTTCCAAAGGATGATCAATGCCTATTTTTAACAGATCTGTATTAAAATGGAATTGGAATGCTAAATTTGCCAGAAGCACATTCTTTCTTTCATTATACCATCACTATTAGTTTTGGCACTATTTGTGACTTTGTGGGAAGGCAGAGGGGAGGGACATTTATGCCCTGCTGAAAATAATCTACCATCCAAACTATACTCAGCACTAAATTTTCTGATTCACTGGGCCAGTGTGAGTATTGAATTAATTTGCTACTGATTAGACATCGAAGGGATATGGAAGAAACCACACTGAATGGGAAGACATTCTGCTATTTGATTTGATACATATAGTCAGTCTCCTCGCCTCCATCTGGTAAAGATCCAGATATCATAACGTAGAAAAAAACCCACTGAAATCTGTCAGATTAAGTCATGTCTAACTTGTCCCATTTATTTCAAAAGGGATAATTATGTGTGGATCCAACACGATATTCTTTGGAGGCTTGGTTTTGTTTTTCATACAAATATCAAAACAAAACCATCAACTTTCGAATTGTACTAGAGCAGTTGTTTGTTTGAATTGTTTATATGTTGTTTTTAAAGCACATTGACAAGTGTCGGGTATCCATTTGTTTGCAAACTACATTCCCGCCCCCCAAAAAAGATTCATTTCAAAATGGGTGTGCTCAGTTCTCCATCATCAGCTCCATTTAGGAAATGGCACCATTTTCCTTAGTGGCCACTCTTTTGCATAAACAATCCTTGAATGACTTTTCTGAAATTTGGCATAAGGTCTACTGTAGCTATAGAGTTAGTCCCCAAGGAACCATGATACAGACGTTTTTCAAAAGTTGGATTTTAATGGCCCTCAAAGATTTCTGAGTCACTTTTATGAAATTTGGCAGGTTTGGCCCCATTTTAAAGATCTAACTATTTTAATTATTTAATTTAATTTAATTATTTTAAAGATCTAACTAAGATCCTATTTGGGTGAAAAACAAGGGAGAGGGAGAGGAAGGGGGAAGGAGGGAAGGAGGGAAGGAAGGAAGGAAGGAAGGAAGGAAGGAAGGAAGGAAGGAAGGAAGGAAGGAAGGAAGGAAGGAAGGAAGGAAGGAAGGACAGGCTATTTGTGTTTCCTGAGTCAGTGGAATGGATAAAACTCTGTTTAAACTTACATTCTTCTAGATTTAAGTAAAAACAATAGTTTGGTCATTTCAAAACCTCCAGATCAAGTCATTAGTTCAGTCTTTGAATATCCATAACATAAATTAACAATGTCATGAGCTGTGTGTATAAATCAAATATATTTGGAGAAAAATCCAGCTTTCAGTGAAAAACTTCGCATTTCATTTCCAATTAACTTCTTCTACAAGGTCGTCTGTCCTTTTGCTTTTATTTAAAGTACTATTTTACTTTTTCAAAGGAATTGATCTGAACAATGCAAGATATACTACCTTCACAATAGTAAGCCTCTGTGGAAAGGTTTTGTCCCTTAAGATCTTTCTTGCTGCTGTCATGCAGAATATTTTCTTCTTATTTATAGTACATACAAGTGAGACTTGTCCCAAAATACTGCAGTATATCTTCTCCTGCTCTCATCCTGCAGATTTCTCTTCTAACTGCCATTTTATTATATTCCACGACTACTGAGCATTGTCAGACCTTGCTAGACTGCAATTTGAAAAGGGTAGTGTGTTGCTACTTTATTTACTGATTTATTGGTTTTATATATTTTTATTTTTCCCTAGTGTTCAATCTCCCCAAAACATACACATATCTCCCTCTTGATTCTCACTGGTTCCATTCCGAGTTCCATTGAGTTGGCATTTATCACAAACATGAGTTCTCAGTGCAATTTGGCTTTGCCTTCCATGGTAGTCCAATTACGTGGCAGTAGCTAGCTGAGTTTGGTGGATGTTGAAAAAAATGAAGGTCAATCCCAGGCTAGATGGAGAAGTTCCCCTTGTTGCAGCAAACCAATCCCATATTGTGGTCAAAGAACTTTATGGGCCTTATCCATCATGACATCAACTTAGTTTAAAGCACTTTCCCTTCCCTTCTCTGATACTTAGGGATGTGCAACTCAAGAGGCTTATGTTTGATGATATCCTAAATATGTGTCAACATAATACACACACAATACACCTTTTTAGAATTAGGGGGTGCAATGGCTCAGCGATTAAAGACACTGAGCTTGTCAGCTGGAAAACTGACACTCTGGGTTGGAGACTTGAGCGCCACGCAACAGTGTCTTTAATCGATCTGTTACTGTGATCTGTTATTTGCCCCAGTTCCTGCTCATCTAGCAGTTCAAAAGCATGCAAATGTGAGTAGATAAATAGGTACCACTTAAGCAGTGGTGGGATTCAATTTTCTTTACTACCGGTTCTGTGGGCGTGGCTTGGTGGGCGTGGCAGGAGAAGGATACTGTAAAATCTCCAGTCAGAGGTGGTACTTGCCGGTTCTCCGAACTACTCAAAATTTCCACTACCAGTTCTCCAGAACTGGTCAGAACCTGCTGAATACCACCTCTGCACTTAAGTGAGAAGGTAACAGCTCAGTGTATATTCATGCTGGTCACATGACCACAGAAATATCTTAAGACAATGCTGGCTCCCTCAGCTAAGAAACAGACATCAACACCACTCCCTGGAGTCATAAACGACTGGAAAACCTTTACCTACATAGCATAAAATTGCTATGGTACCATGTGCCAGATATGAAACAGAAAGTGGCTTTGAAAAATGTGGTCTATTTAAGCCTGTTGAACTATAGGAAATGTCAGAATAGAGAGCATATGAAAGTTTGTTTGTTATGCCGGCATTGTTACTTCTTTAGGCATAGAACTGCCCAAAAGTTCTCCTGCCATTTCAAGGGGAGATTTCTCTTCAGCTGTGCTTCCTGAGATCCTTTAATGGTCAGACTGAATCTGAAACCCTGAGAATGCAACAATTGTGCTCTGTGTGATGTCCCTTCTCCCTTTTTCTTAGTAGTTCCTTGCCAGTGAAAACTAGAAAACGCATGGAGGGAATGGTCTGATAAGTCTGACTAATCTTCCCTTGGAAGGAACTTTCTAAAGATCTTTATAATATAATAAATTCAATCCAGATATGCCTTTCATGCAGACAGATCCAGATTGGTGGGCCCTGTCCTTGATATGGGGGAGTCAGTTGTCCCTGTCCTCAGCCTCTACATCAGGGGTCCACAACTTTGCCTGGGATAATAACATCAGGGGTGGTATTCAGCAGGTTCTGACCAGTTCTGGAGAACCGGTAGTGGAAAATTTGAGTAGTTCGGAGAACCGACAAATCCCACCTCTGACTGGCCCCACCCCCATCTATTCTCTGCCTCCCGAGTCCCAACTGATTGGCTGGGTCTTCTTTTGTTGCCCTGCACAGGAGAATGGAGCTGGAAAGCAGGTTAGTGGGGTGGGGAGGGAATGGGATTTTGCAGTAATCTTCCCCTGCCATGCCCACCAAGCCACGCCCACCAAGCCACACCACGCCTACCAAGCCACGCCCACAGAACCAGTAGTAAAAAATGTTGAATCCCACCACTGGATGACAGGTACAGTTGAGCTTTGAGTGGGCTACTAGAGTTACATTCATCAACATAGTTGACAGCCCCTTTTTTTTTCTACCATTCCATTCTTATTCTCAGTGACTGCCTGGACAAGACCCTGTAGTTTCCTTGGAAAGATTTTTCAAACAGCCTCCTTCTGGGACTGAGAGAAAGTGATGCCAGCTAGCTTTGTATCCAAGGTGGGACTAGAATTCGTGGTCTCCCAGTTTCTAGCTTGGTGTCTTAACCACAGCCCCAAACCGGCTTGACACTATTCTAACTACTTGCCGGTTTGAATGTTTCAGTTCAGGCTTCAGAAAGTAGCTCTTTCTGCTAAGACAAAATCAAAGGTCCCTACAGCTTTCTTGGGCTGAAAAAGAGTGATTGGCCCAGAGTTACTCATCTGGTTGTGTGTCTAACGTAGGACCAGAATTCATGGCTTCTAGCCTGATACCTTAACCACCACACCAAACTGGCTCTCAGAGACAAAAACTAACCTGGGTTTAATTTAATGTATATATAATTTTAATTAAAATGAATTACTTGTGTGTTAAATGATTTTCTCCTCATGTTGCATTAATAATGCTACTTTGACGGTAGCTTCGGGGACCAGCACATTTTGGTTCTTGGTGTTCTGCATTTCTACTGTTCCTAGAACCTGTGAAAGGAGTCTTTGGGGCAAACAGCTATAATTAGAGAGTGGAGCCCATGTGCCTGAAAGGTCGTGTGTAACCAGGCTTTTGTACTAATCAAGATTAAAGTTCGTTTGTAAATAGCACCCTATGGAAGTGGGGAGTTCTTCCCAAGTGAGACTGAAATGTGGAGAATAAAATTGAGAAAGCCAGTATGATCCTGTTCTCTCTACTCAGTTTATATAATTTTTTAAGTTCGAAAGAAATGACTATAGGTTTCTCTTGAAAGTAAGAACACCTACTGAGCAGGCTCAAACCTTTATCTTTAGAAGATGAATATCACATTGCATTTAGGGGTATTGCAAAGTGAAATAAAGCATTTTATTTATACATCATTTTCCAAACTAAAAGGAACATAACAGATGTATAATAGGAGAAATGTTTTCCAAAACATTTGGAAATGTTTTCCAAAACATTTCTCCATTTGTTATGATTAGTGCTGAGTGACAAAACAAGCTGCATGCCTATTCATTAAAAAAAATGTACCAAATGTGTCTGTAGACACATTATAACTCACAAGTCCTATACTAATCATCATAAAGTGTTGTAATTTCACACAAAAAAGGCCCTTTGAAAATGTAACTTTTGATCCAAGAGCAATAGCCTAAAGAGAATGCAAATGAACAAATAACTAACTAAATAAGTGAACACATACTCCATTGCAGTCTTTTTTTTTTTAATTACTTTTTCTGGTGATCTATTCAGGGAAATTTAGGAGTAGCAATAACAGAACCAAAGGGGCTGAAAGTAATTTTTTAAATTCAGCATTATTAGTCTATATTAAACATTACTATTCCTGTGGCAGTTCCTCCAAACAGAATGGGTCATGAATTTTAGCCATCTCCTCAAGTTTCAGTTGTTCTCCCTATCAGAAAGAGAATTGCCTTGGTTTCATTAAAATCCAGTTAAATGGAACACATTGACTTGGAGTAAGTTCAAAAAAGAAGTCACAGATATAGACACCTTCAGACTTTAGCTTGAAGGATTTAGATATGGTCAGCTAAACGCTGATTGTCATGTAATGATCAAAACAATATTGTGTAGCATCTTAAAGGAAAACTATTGGCATTGGTTTTTATGTACTTCCTCTTCAAGTATTGTAAGAAATGTAGAAAGATATTGTGATGACCCGAGATGTGGCACAAAGGCAACACAGCCACATAACTAAGAAGAGTCCCTTTGATACCTCCAATTTTGCCCCCAATGTCCAGGTTACCTTCGGCTGGAGAAAAAGCCCTCCCAAGAACAGTCTTTAAATGGAGGAAATTCAGTCTGAAAACAAAGTACATATAAACTGTAAATAAAAATCCACACAAACCATGCTGCAATAATTAAATTGACAGGGCAGGAGAAGGAGTTGCAGACTTGAAAGCCCAGCAAAACACACACAGTTGGGAAGATGCCAGGACCCCAGATAAGCCTCGACAATACCAGATAACTCATGATTTGCTCTCAACAATTTGCTGTGCGCAACCTCCCTTTTTAAACACTGTGTTCCCAGCTGCAGCTACTGAAGGGAATCAGGGCCCTTTCCTCCCCCGTAAGCCATGCAACTCATGTTTCTCCCTTCTCCATTCCCCACTGAGTGCCCTAGGATGAAGATGGGGTGGGCCTGGATCTTCCTCTGAATTCCCTCTGCCTTGCTCTACCTCTCCCCAGCCAGACTTTGCCCTTCCCCAGTTTCTTCCACAGCCAATGGAGCCACACTCCCCCTCCCCCTCAGAATCAGATTCCAACAGGGGCATGACAGATATATTATAAACACTTTAGACTCATGTTCAGTGAATGGGTCACTTCTAATTTTTGTTGCAATAGACGAAGATGGCTTCCCCTTGAAAATGATAGAAACAAAAAATACGAGCCCCCCAAGGGGTGACCAGGGGTGTCAAACTCAATTTAATTGAGGGCATATTAGGGTTATATTTGATCTCGGGTGGGACATGGGGTGTGGGGTTGGGATGGGTGTGGCCAGGCTGGGCATGGCCAGCTTGACATCACTCATCGAGACTCCATTTTTGGCCTCAACTGTGTCCTACGGCCCTCTGCCAGCGAAAACGAAACTTGGGGAGGCCATGTGTGGCCCTCCCAGGTTCCATTTTTGCTGGCAGAGGCACTGTGGGCCAGTACTTCATTGTTTCCAGGGTGGCCTCGCAGGCCAGATCTAAGCACCCTATGGGCCAGATCCAACCAGCAGGCCTCAAGTTTGACACCCCTGCACTAAACTGCACTAAACTCATGACCTAACAGATGATGACCCCTGCACTAAACTCATGACCTAACAGATGATGGACTCTGGACCAGTCACTAGCTTCAGTTCTATGTACCCCTTTGCCTTGTTGTAGTGAGGATAAAAGTATGTGATGTTGAAGACTCCCAGACTGTAAATAAAAAATAAGAAAAAAGAGAGGAAAGGAACTATTAAGGATAAAGACAGGAAAGGAGCTATTAGACTCTGGATTTGGAGTACTCTTCCCTCCTTCACTTTGCTCATCAACAAGCCTATGAGAAGGTCAAGAAAGAAAGAAAAATATACTACTAGCTTATTAAGTTTTGTGACTCTATAAAAATTGGTATAAATTCATTCATCTCTATAGATTAAATCCTCAGTGCTCCTTGACTAATGTCAATACTGGTTGAGGCCAAAAGGACTTATGGTGAGAATCTCTTGGAGAACATCACAATGCAGAAGGCAGCTCTACAGTAAACATATGGTATATAGTATTCTTCCCAAGAAAAAATAAATACTATTTATTTAATGCACAAGTAATTCGTTTTAATTAAAATTATATATACATTAAATTAAACCCAAGTTAGTTTTTGTCTCTGAGAGCCAGTTTGATGTGGTGGTTAAGGTATCAGGCTTAACAAAGAAAAAAGAAAAGGCATGCCCACGGTACACTGTTGTTTTTTATTTATTTTATTTTGTCAATCGCTTACAAGATAATAGATATAAGTATAAACATAGTTATGAATACATGAAATGGATACGAAAAAGAAAAAAAAGAAACAATAGGACAGGGACGGTAGGCACGATTGGTGCGCTTATCCACGCCCCCTACAGGCCTCTTAGGAAGGGGGTGAGGTCAATAGTAGACAGTCTAAGGTTAAAGTTTTTGGGATTTGGGGAAGAAACCACAGAGTCAAGTAGAGTATTCCAGACATTGACCACTCTGTTGCTGAAGTTGTATTTCCTGCAATCAAGTTTGATGCGGTTTACCTTGAGTTTGTATCTATTGTGTGCTCTTGTATTGTTATGGTTGACGCTGAAGTATTCATTGACAGGTAGGACATTACGTATAATTTTAGGTACTATACTTAGATCAGACCGAAGGCGTCATAGTTCTAGGTTGTCTAGGTCTAGAATTTCAAGTCTGGTGGCATAAGGTATTCTGCAACGAGTAGAGGAGTGGAGAACTCTTCTTGTGAAATATTTCTGGACTTTCTCAACTGTGTTAATATCAGATACACAATATGGGTTCCTGACTGATGAGCTGTATTCGAGTATTGGTCTAGCAAATGTTTTGTATGCTCCAGTTAGTAGTGTGTTATTACCTGAGAAAAAGCTACGCAGGATTAGGTTGCTAGTTCCCTGCATAGCCTTTCCAAACATTTACTGATTTATGAAATCTGCATCATCTTTCTGTTAGGGAAAGATGATCTGATTGGTTAACAAAAACTTTAAACCCAAAAATCCAACAAACATACTCAATGTGCTTGGTGTAATCAGCTAAAAATAGACGAGTCTTTTAACCTCCTTCTCACCATGTTGCCCCCATTACAGTAGTGTTGCTCTTATTCACATAAGAAAAAATTAAAAATGCATATTTACCAATGTGACACAATTAAAAATACACCCACAGCACATTTGTTTATTAATTCATTAATTCCATCCAGTTAATTCAGTAATCAGGTTAAAGGTAAAGGTTCCCCTTGCACATACGTGCTAGTCGTTTCCAGCGGTAGGGAGCAGTGCTCATCTCTATTACAAAGCCGAAGAGCCAACACTGTTTGAAGATGTCTCTGTGGTCATGTGGCTGGCATGAGTAAATGCCGAAGTCACACGGAACGCTGTTACCTTCCCACCAAAGTGGTCCTTATTTTTCTACTTGCATTTTTATATGCTTTCGAACTGCTAGGTTGGCAGAAGCTGGGACAAGTACTGGGAACTCACTCCATTATGCAGCACTAGGGATTTGAACCGCCGAACTGCCGACATTTCTGATTGACAAGCTCAGCGTCTTAACCGCTGAGCCACCGCGTCCCTTAGCCACCATGTCCCTTAATCAGGTTAAGCATGTGCAAATGCAGCCGGGATCTTAAACATTTGTGATAGGATCTTCTATCTATTGATGGTCTTGTAAAGCACTGCTCTTGCTAAAACATAAGGGCTACTACTGCCAGATGTTCTGATTTCTGTCCCCCTCCAGCCAGAGCAACAGAGAAATCTTTGCAACATCCTCACAATGGCTTCTCATCAAAGCGGCAGAAACTTTGGGTACATACAGTCAGCATCTCTGGGAAATTACTAACTCAAGAATGCACATTCAAAAGTTACAAGGGGAGCTCCTCCATTTCTGTTTCCAAAGAATAATTCACTCTAAGATAATGACCCCCCGGTGCCCCCTGCACATGTGACCCCCCCCCCGCAAGTGCGCTGTGTCCTCGTGTGCATGCATGCATGACCCCTGCACATACACCCTGAAACCCGTGCATGTATGCACAACCCCCATGTGTGCGCCCCATCCCTTGCGAATGCATCGCATAGACCTGAAGACCAGTTGCCCGGTGGAAGCACCACACATGCATGCGTGGTGGAGCTGAGCTGGGGTGGTCGCTCGCATGCCCAGAGAGAGGGGTTTATGTGCCACCTCTGTCACGCATGCCATAGGTTTGCCATCACAGACTTATATTCACTGTACTGGAATAATAAGAAAAGGGGCAATGACTTGTAAGAAAAGACATTTAAAAATAAGCAGGGGTGGGGTAATTCACAGCCAAGAGAGAGCCAAAAGTGTACAAACCACAGTGAAAGGAAGTGATATGGGAATCAGAAGAGGAACAGGATATTTATTGAGCCATCAGTATTGCCAGTGCTCCTTATACTTCTGCGTCTGCCTTTGCAAAGCCTAAGTGGAGAGGCGTGGTGGCTCAGTGGCTTAATGACGCTGGAAATGGTCTTTGCTCTAGTGGTTCAAGTCCTAGCGCTGCATGGCAGGGTGAGCTCCCGTCACTTGCCTCAGCTTTTGCCCACCTTGCAATTTGAAAGCATGTTATAGGTGAGTAGAGAAACAGATACTACTTCAGTGGGGAGACAAGCCGGTGCTTCGTGCAGACAGTTAGAATCCTGATGGCTCTGGACCTTCCTGACTGTGACTCCCTTTTGTGAAGCAGCTTCGGAGAAAGGAGAGGGCTCCAAATGACAATGTAGGAAAGCCGCTCATCTTTCTTTCGGATGGGAAGCTATCTTCCCCCCCCCCCCCATGGCACACCTTGGAAAGTGTGTGAGCATGAACAAAACAAGGCTAGCAGTCTTAGACAGCCAAACTACAACTCTGCATTAGCATTGCAATCTCCTGGCTAATGTAACATAGTCCTACACTAAATATATATGTAGAGAAAAGTAAAGTCTTACACTTAGGCAAGAAAAACCAAAAGTACACATAAAGACTGGGTGAAACCAGGCTCAATAGCAGTAACTATTGGAGTCTTAGTGGACAACCAGTTAAATATGAGACAGCAGTGTGCAGCGGCAGCCAAAAAAGCCAATGCAATCCTAAACTGCATTAACAGAGGGATACAATCAAAATCAATTGAGATACTAATCCCACTCTATAAAGCCTTAGTAAGACCACACCTAGAATATTGCATCCAGTTTTGGTCACCACATTATAAAAAAGATGTTGAGAGTCTAGAAAAGTGCAGAGAAGAGCAACCAGGATGATTAGGGAACTGGAGACTAGAACATATGAAGGATGGTTCCAGAGAAGGACCAGGGGAGACATGATAACAGTCTTCCAATATTTGGAAAGCTGCCACAGAGAGGAGGGGATCAAGCTATTTTCCAAGGCACCTGAAGGCCAGATAAGGAATAATGGATGGAAACTGATCAAGGAGAGATTCAACCTTGAAATAAGGGGAAACTTTCTGACAGTGAAAACAATCAAACCAATGGAACAGCTTGCCCTCAGAATCTGTGGAAGTGTCATCACTGGAGGCTTTCAAGAAGAGATTGGATTGCCATTTGTCAGAAATGGTGTAGAGTCTCCTGCTTGGGCAGGGGGTTGGACTAGATGGCCTACAAGGTCCCTTCCAACTCTGTTAATTTGTAAATAAATAAAAAGCCCAAGTCTAACCCAATTGGTATCCCTGCAGTGCTCACCTCTATTCCAGCCACTCCTTGGCCTCACTAAATGTGTTCAATGATACTCCCTGTAGAATGGCTGAGACCAGAGGCTTTGAAAGGGGCAAGAAACAGGAAATATCTTTTGACAATGTGTAGTGTTGCACAAGAGGCATAATGAAATGAAAAAGAAAGAATGGCCAACTCCTGAATATTAAAACCCAGCCAGAGACTTCTATATAATGGAGAACATAGCTAGGAGAAAATGTTACTATATTGTAATCCTCATAGGATCATGAAACGAGTCTCTCCCAAAGGCATTAATTTTGAGCTGAGCTGATAAGAATAGATGGGAATCCTGGCATGGCGAAGTAAGGTAGGACCTTAATGTCTGCTCTAGTTAATCAATGTTCATGCCTTCTTAAAAGACTTTTTAATCCACAGCTCTGAGTTTCCAATAATATATCTTGATATTGCTTTATTTTAAACCCTCAGAAACAAAACAAAGATCCAGCTCTTGGATGTAACTTCCTCAGTACTTTTAAAGAAAAGGAAATGTCCTTACATTTATTTCCAAACAAGAGAATTCCTTTGTGTTACAAAGATGAGTTTGGTACCAGACATTTTATCCTTGGACCGGTAAATAACCACAAGACAACTCTCCCAATTTTCCAACCCCCAGATATTTCTATTTATTTCCAGAGTTTGAAGGAAAAAATGCTCCTTTGGCATCTCAAGCTCACCCAACCCAACTCAAGAGACCCAAGCAATGCCTCGGGAAAGAGCCACATCAAACAGAATAAGTCAAACAAATTTTGGGACTCCTTCTGGATTGGCCAAGAGGAATGTAGCTGAAGCCAAGATATGTAAGCTTGCCACCAACTTTTCAGACTCCTAGATTTTAGAGGAATCTAAATTATCCTTAACTGACCTTAATTAATTTAATAGTAATTGATTTTACTTCTGGTTTAATTTAAATTAAATTTATACAATTTTGTTGTTTGGTGTTGACATCATTCAACATCATAAGAGTTGAAGAGCCATGGTGGTACAGTGGTTCGAATGCAGTACTACAGGCTGACTCTGCACATTGCCAGCAATTCGATCCTGACTGGCTCAAAGTTGACTCAGCCTTCTATCTTTCTGAGGTGGGTAAAATGAGGACCCAGATTGTTGGGGGCTATAAGCTGACTTTGTAATCTGTTTAGAGGGGGCTGTAGAGCACTTTGAAGCAGTATATAAGTCTAAGTGCTATTCAGTGGTGGGATTCAAATTTTTTACTACCGGTTCTGTGGGCGTGGCTTGGTGGCCATGGCAGGGGAAGTATACTGTAAAATCTCCAGTCAGAGGTGGTATAATTTGCCAGTTCTCCGAACTACTCAAAATTTCCGCTACCGGTTCTCCAGAACTGGTCAGAACCTGCTGAATACCACCTCTGGTGCTATTACTATTGCTATTCACTATTTGTTTTTACTCTCCCTCTTTGTTTAAGTCGCGGCCCAACAGGCCAACTCAAAGGCCAAATGCAGTCTTAGAGTTTTAGATTCCAGAGACCTTCTTGCATGTAACACAGAGTTTCTTTCATGTGCAACAAGAAACAACATTACACCATTTCTTTCTACCAAGGAATCAAAATCAGGATACGGTTTAGGATATTGCCATTTTTTTTCTGGAAGTATTTCTGGGAATTTGTCATTATCTGACACCTAGTAAATTCACCAAATTGACTGACTTACTTACTTCCCTACCTACCTACCTATCTACCTACTTACCTACTTACTCTATGATATAAATATAATAGGTTGTCAGGAAGTATACCCTGTTTCTCCAACAATACGGCCTCCCTCAATAGGAAGTCCCAGCATGTTTTATAGGCATGAAATGAAATTAAGCCCCTCCCCCCAAATTAAGGCCTATATTAAAATATGCGAAATGGGGGGGAATGGTGGGGGGCCTTGCCATTAGGAAGTACTTTTGTTGCACACCCGGATATGGTGCTGCCTGCGTTGACACCGATACGAAGTGCCCCACCAACGCCAAGGTCAACATCCAAGCCGTCGCTGCCCGCCCGAAGATGCAAGCGGGGGGGAATTAAGTCACCCCCGAAAAGACAGCCTAGCCATTTTTTCGGGGCTCAAAAAAAAAAAAGACCCGGCCTTATTATATGAGAAACACGGTACTATACAGTAGAACCTTGGGTCATGAATGCTTCTGACCATGACCAAATTGGGTGATGACCAAAAATTTTGGAAATTTTTTGCATCTGGTCACGAACACATCCTTGGGTGGTAATCAAAAACAGCCATGGCGATTTTCCCTGCTGCGGTGATTTCCTGCTCCACACACCATTTTTTTTAAATTATTTTTTTTTGTCCACACATGTGCAGTCAGTCTTGCTTCTGGTCATGACCAAATCGGGTTGCAACTGAAGTCCTGGAATGGATTACGGTCATGACCGGAGGTTCTGCTGTAATTGACAGTACAGAATTGAAAGAGGAGGCAAGGAGGGTTCAGCTACCTTCATCCAAGTCCTGATTCTGATTATCAGTGAGAACAACCAATAAGGTTTCTGCCGCATGCTCATATTTGAATCCAGATCATAAAGGAGAGGAAAGCTGCCATATAGCTAAGACCATGGTACATCAGCAACACCCCAATTTTGGGCCATTACAAGTTTGGGTCCATAACTGGCCAATGGCAGCTGATTGTTCAGCACAACATCTAAGGTCTCCTGGTGAAGAATTGCCACACCACTTTTTAGAATAGAATAGAATAGAATAGAATAGAATAGAATAGAATAGAATAGAATAGAATAGAATAGAATAGAATAGAATAGAATAGAATAGAATAACAGAGTTGTATGGGACTTTGGAGGTCTTCTAGTCCCTGCTTAGGCAGGAAACCCTATAGCATTTCAGACAAATGGTTGTCCAATCTCTTCTTTAAAACTCCCAGTGTTGGAGCATTCACAACTTCTGAAGGCAAGTTGTTCCACTGGCTAATTGTTCCAACTGTCAGGAAATTTCAACTTAGTTCTAGGTTGCTTCTCTCCTTGATTAGTTTCCACCCATGGCTTCTTATCCTGCCCTCTGGTGTTCTGGAGAATAGCTTGACTGCCTCTTCTTTATGGCAGTCCCTGAGATATTGGAACACTGCTATCGTGTCTCCCCTAGTCCTTCTTTTCCCTGCCTCTTGCAAAATATAAAACCTGACTAGCCAGACCATCACAAGGGAGAAAGAGAAAGAGAGAGAGAGAGAGAGATGAACATACACTTTTCATCCAGTCCGGTTTCAGTAATACATGCCAGGTCTGTCCTTTCATCTGGTTTTAGAGACAGGCCTGCCATTCAGTAATATCAGTCTGAACCCTGCAGCCTCCAGCAACCTGGTTCCTGAGTTAAGACCTGTGGTGTGCAGGGAGATTCCCAGTCTTTTATTTCCCAGCACAACTTTCTCCCAGCTTCCAGCTCCTCGATTACTTCCTCTTTTCCGTTATCTTCCTGTCCATCTTTAGCTTCTCTGTACCCCACTCTACCCCATATCTAGGGTTGGTTGCAAAAATCAAAGGAGGGAAATAGACCACATTTTCCTCTCTTCCACTCCCAGGCAGCCACTAGTTAACAACAGCATTGAATTCTTCCATCCGCTCAACCCATTAAGCCTAAACTGGTTCTCACCCAACCTCTCATCAGTCAGGAAAGCGGACATGACTGTTTCCACTCGTACGTGGGTGCAGGCACACTGATCTTTATGAAAAGAATTGTCCCAAGACATGCTGCCTTACATTAAAAAAAAATATATATCCTCACAGACACCAGCATTTTCTTTAAAACGTTCAAAGCAGACGATTATCAAAATTGCTTTGTCAATTTTTTTGCTGACCTGTTCTTTGCATTTTTCCTATTTCATGGCCTAAAACTGACTTCTCTGTGATTTAAGCTCATTGCTTTTTGTCCTGTATTTGGTGGATTAGGTGACTATTGCATCGCAGTGCGGAGAGAAGCATTTTTGAAATCAGGCTTAAAGTTTAGTAGATGATTACAACCAGAAAGAGATCAGCAAAGAGCGCCTGCTTTCTGGATTCCTGCCCACCCTTGTTAGGATATTCCTGCAGCGTCTGCCATATTACCATGTAAGAGCAAAAAACTCACAAAAGCCTTGCAGATCTGCTCACTCGACATAATAAGAAAGAGCTGACAAGGATAAGGTTGAGGCTGACGATTCCAAGGGGTTTTGTTGTGCGTTTTTCCAAGCACTGAAAAGCATGCTTGGCATTAATTGCTAATTCTATTTCAGTCAGCTTGGCTCCGATACAAAAGCAACTGGCCGTAACTAACTAATAAGGGGTCTGTGGAATTATTTTGACTCTGTTGCATTTTCGAGCAGAAACATCAGACTTTAATCGCAGGTGCCTAGTTCTCTTATAAATATATTAGCACCATAATGGAAGAGTTTTGAATGGGATTATAACTGCAGAGACAGCTGCTGGGCCGGCCAAAGGTGCATACAGCTGACAATACGGCTTAAGGGAATGAATGCGAGTCCAAGTGGCAAAACAGTGGCATTGCACACATGCAAAGAACCTCACGGCTTAGTGATAATGGGATCACGTTGCATATTTCAATGGATAGCCAAAATATGCTTAGAAAAGCAACCTCTGGGCACACCCATCACCCACTGCAATTGCCATTCCTGGGGCTCAACATTGTTCAACAAAGGACAAGCACATTTGAAAGAAGGGGCTGGAAGAAGAAGCTTTCGTGAGCACAAGGTAATATGAATGAGGTGTTATCCAAGGGAACTGACCTCAGACTCTGCTCTTCTTTCTTTTAATATGGCCTTCTCCACTGAGCTGCCATAGCTCTCGAGCCACCCATCCTACAACTCTTCAAAAGGCAGGGATGGCCAGAGGTAT
Source organism: Notechis scutatus (assembly GCF_049901735.1). NCBI lineage: Eukaryota > Metazoa > Chordata > Lepidosauria > Squamata > Elapidae > Notechis > Notechis scutatus. Next base: position 149,182,669 of record NC_142009.1, on the reverse strand, counting down.
ACACAGGGAGGAGCTGCTGGGCGCTCGCAGGGGTTCGGGAGAGCCTCTAGCTAAGATTCTGTGCAGTTCAGAGAAGCCTCAAATCCCACTTCTGGCTGGCCCAGACCACCTCTCTCCACCCCTCCCAGGAGTCCCCACATGGCCTGTTTTGGATGCAGGTAAGTGCAGGATGCACGTGGAGGCTCAGGGAGGGCAAAAAAATGGGCCTCTCAGAAGTTCAGGAAAGCCAGAAATGGGCCTGTTTCCGGCTTTCAGAGAGCCTCTGTAGCACAGGGAGGCCATTTTCGTCCTCCCAGAGGCTCAAAGAAAGTGTCGGGAGCGCGGGGAGGGCAAAAATGCCCCTCCCCACCGTGATGCAGGAGGCCAACTAGGCCATGACCACCACGGCCACACCCACCCAGCAACCGGGCAGAGAACACTTGGCTAAAAATTTTGAAGCCCACCCCTGGTATACACGTGTACATGTTAATAAATGGTTACAACCCGTCAAAAGGCACCTCGCAGAAGGATTCCTGGGATAACTTGAGGGTCAATGCAAATGTTACATCACGTTTCCAAGATCCTTTCAAATGCAGCATGCTCTTCTTCTCTCCAGTGTTCTTAGTTTTTATATCTGAATATATCCCTTACTTCACAATCCTTTCATGTTATGTCTCCATGGGGTCTCCAACCTTGGCAACTTTAAGATTTGTGGACTTCAACTCCCAGAATTCCTCAGCCAGCAAAGCTGGCTGAGGAATTCTGGGAGTTGAAGTCCACAAGTCTTAAAGTTGCCAAGGTTGGAGACCCCTGCATTAGATCTATTAGCTGCCCTCCTCCAAAATAGAATTGTCCCTTTTTAATTCAGTCACACACACAAAAAAGCTTTTTTGAAATAAATTCATGGGGCAAAATTACACGTTACAAAGAACCGCGTCTGATTGAAAGAGCAGTGTTGGGAGATGGATTAACTTCCTCTCAAAGATAGGTCTGACTCACACATCACATACTGTTTATCCATGGTTTATCGAAGAAGTATAATTGTCTGGGCTCACATGCAACCTTAAGCTATAAACCGTGTTTCTCAATCACAGTCAGCCTAAAACAAATTGGAATGGCATAATGCCATGTACTAACCCATCCATAGTGATTTTCTAAGTGCTATTTTTCTGACACAGAGAAAAGATTTATATACATCTGTGACTCTTGGCAACAGAATCTTAAATCACCATAATTTACAAACATACTATGAAGCAAGGGATGAAGAACAAAAATGAATCAAATTTCTAGTGCCTTTAGATGCAAGCGGTAGGTGCCAAATGCCAAACCTGTAGAACAAAAAAAAATCACTGTTCAGGATGCCCAACTGAAACAGTTTCAAATATTTTGGAAATTATCATCTCGAGCAATGGTCTTTGGACAAAAAAATTGAGTCCAGGGTCAGCAAGACCAGCCAGGCACTGGGACAGCTCAGTCAAAACCCCACGGTATCTGTATCTCCAGAAAGCTGAAAGACTACAACGTTGTGATTATCCCTTTTCTCCTATGTGGAGAGAGCTCTGTACTGAAGGGAAAATCAAAGAACTGGACAATTTTCACATAATCACTCTCTGCTCCATTGTCAGCATTTATTGGCAAGATCATGTCTCCAACCTGGAGGTCTTGGATCGTGTGGAGGCCATCACCAATGAGTCCCTGATTATCGTAGCTCAAATAAGATGGGTGGGACACATAATCAGAATTGACGATATATGCCTCACCAGTTGATGTAATCTATAGTGTACTGGAGTCTAGGAAGAGACCTCAAGGTCAACAACACAAGCATTAAAAAAGCATTAAAAAAAATCCTATACCACAGTGATATCCAGCCAAGAATACTAGAAGCTGTAGCTGATGACAAAGCCTACTGTGCTATGAAACCTCCGCCAGCTTTGAAGACATGTGCCGCCAAAAACTGATAGAAAACCATGAGTGGCATCACAGAATAACACCCATAGTTTCTTCAACGATGTATTTCCAGTGCCCCCATTGTGCTAGACTCTGAATTTCCAGGCTGGTATTGCAGAGTCACTCTATGTCCACAGATGAATCGCACAACAGCATGTCTTCTTTGAATCCAAAGGACTACATTTTGGTATTGGGATTAAGATATTGAAGTGACCCAGGAAAACCATGATTTAAATCTATTCTAATGGAAACTCACTGAGTGACTTTGAGCCAGTCTCTCTCTCTCTTCCCCCTCTCTCCCAGTGGTGGGATTCTAAATTTTTTACTACCGGTTCTGTGGGCGTGGCTTGGTGGGTGTGGCAGGGGAAGGATATTGTAAAATCTCCAGTCTGACGTGGTATTTGCCGGTTTTCTGAACTAATCAAAATTTCCGCTGCCGGTTCTCCAGAACTGGTCAGAACCTGCTGAATACCACCTCTGCTCTCTCCCCAACCAATCTACCCATAAGGTTCTTATGGGGGGAATTGAGAGAAGGGGTATCTCTCTAACAAACAGATGTGTGCATTTTGCAATCTACTATGCAACTTCTAAAAGTGCATAAAACATGTATGTTAGCAAACAGTATACAACACACAAACACACACTTTTTCTTGTAAATAATAAGCATGAGAAATGTCTTTGCCAATACCCCCAAATGTTCAAACCATTTTTTTTTGACAAATAACTACAGAAATGGGTCAAAATGAACTTACAATTGGAAGAATCAGAAATTAAGCTAAGCAGAACTTGATGAAGCCTCATCCCTCCCTGTACTTCTTAGACTTCACCCCCTTTAAATAGGCCCACTTTTATTAATCTCATCAATTATTTGCTGTAATGAATGAAATCCTCAACTGGCCTCTTATCTCAGCGAGCACCTCATGGCTGCAGAGAACCCTGATAAGAGTCTTCGCTGTTTCCAAATGTTGTCTTAGTTAGATAACTGATCTATATCTTCCACCACACTCTTCCTTGATCCAACCCTCATTTGCAGAAGGAAGTTACATAGCTCCATTGTAGCAAATCATTGTCAATTATAATGTACTGTATTTTATAAAGATTCTGTACATGAGAAGAAGCATGAAAATAATAGGTTGATGGTTGTCTGGATCCCATAGAATATTTGTATGGTATTTTCAGATGAATACCTAAGGAAGCAGTGCAACAAAAGGATGTCCCCTCCTTTCTCCTCTGCTAAATCCAGGTCATTGTCACCACCATTGATTTGTGTAGCCATGTGACATTTCCTCCTTGATTATTCCAGCTGAGCAAGGAGTCCTAAAGGAGTCCTAAAATTGGCTCTTCACCTGTAACTTCAGACTTACAGAGCCTTAGAAGAGATGCTTGTAACTCAATGCAATATTATTCTCTAAGGTTGGATGAAGTTAATCAGACCAAATGTAACCCTAGCAATGAAGATTTTTTTTTAACATGACAACCTAGGTTCACCACTTTAGACAGTAGCTTGACCAGGTAAGAGCAGTAGAAATAACAAGGATATAAAGGATAGAGTCATCATCAGTGGTGGGATTCAATTTTTTTTACTACTGTTTCAGGCTTGGTGGGCGTGGCAGGGGAAGGATACTGTAAAATCTCCAATCAGAAGTGGTATTTGTCGGTTCTCCAAACTACTCAAAATTTCTGCTATCGGTTCTTCAGAACTGGTCAGAACCTGCTGAATGCCACCTCTGGTCATCATCAAATAAGTATGAAAAGGGAACAATGTAAACTCCTACTGATAGTGGAGAATATTTAAGCCTATCTAATTTGGATTTGTTTGAATTGGTCAAAGTTATAAGGAACACTGAAATCTGATTTCATGCTAGCAAAAATGTACTAATTCAACAGGGAATCACTTACTGAGGGAGAAGATGAGTTCTCCTTTTTAAGCAAAACCTGAAAACCATCCTTCCAAGATACTTCATCTGGAGTACACCAAGTACGGCATTGAGTCTCCATAGCCTACAAAGACTTTATAATTCTAAGATTGAAGACATTGTATCCATGGAGATATTTTTTCATTTGCATATAAATTAAATACATATGTATTTGTTTTTTCTTTCCACTTGTTTCTCCTTACTCAATGGTTGTGTTCATGTGACATACTGAACCACAAATTAACCAAATGTATTTTGGCCTAGAATATAAACTAGCATGTAAATTCAGACCATATGGTTAGTTTATAGCTGAGGGTGTTGTGTGAACCCAGACAATTAGGCTAAGCCAATAAACCCAAGATAAACATAGAGGCTAACTATGAATATGTATGCAAATTAAGCCTATGCAATTGACTGGTCCAAATATTAGAAAAACATCTTCTGATCCAAGAATTTAGACTAGTAATGTCCCGCAACTATTAAGCCCAACCAGAATGGCATGATTTGAATGTGAATATGCTGTGGTTGATCTCAGTTATTTCACATAGGGTATTTCTACATCCGTTGTGGAGTTTCTCTATTTCATGTTTTTAACTATATGTAAGCTGTGCAGCTGCTCACCCATGTGAGAAGGGTGGCTTGTAAGCTAGCTAAATAAATAAATAATAAATGGTTTCTGTTTTAGAGAATTACAGTTGGAAAGGACCTTGGACAAATGGCTGTCCAATCTCTTCTTAAAAAAATCTCCAGTAATGGAGCAGTCATAACTTCTGGGTGGCTGTTCCACTTATTAATTGTTCTCACTCGAATGAAATGTCTCCTTAATTGTAAGGTGGATCTCTCTTTGATAAGCTTCCTTTTTTTAACTTCTTCTCCTGCTCTGTTATCCTTGTCCGGTTGAGGGATGAGGGGGGAAAAACAGGACTTTGGGGGCGATTTCACTCAGACAAAGGAGACATTTTTGTTTTATCTATGCATCCTGGAAGGCTCCAGGATTGGTATAGGTCTGCACTTTCCCATGGTCAAATGGAAACTCACCTGGCTGACTGGCTGAGGAGCAGTGGGACTCAGATAAGCTGGAGCTGGAAGACAAAGGATGATTACCAAGATGGAAAATGACTTCAATTGTTGACTTGTTTTATTTGCAGCATTGTGGTCTGCTTCAATACACTCAGAAAAGATTATGGATAATCAGAAAGGTTAATTAATGGCAAATATTCCCAATCTCTTTCCCTTCAAATGTGTTGGAATTTCAGCACCCAGAATCCCCTGCCAGTTGAGTCAGGAGACATTAGACTGGTGAAAGCTATGACTTGCGTTAGCCCACCCTAGTGAGTGTAGAACATAGCATTTTATATCTATATCTTGCAAGGAGAAGAAAAAAAAACAGTTTGGCATAGTATAAGATTTCATAATTTAAACAGTGAACATAATGGCAGTCTTAAGCCTGAAAAATGTATTTTTAAAAGGAAAATCAGAACGTACTTGGGCTGTGGTGAAAACATGAATCTAAACTAGAAAAGATACTGAGTAGGAAAGACCACCAGAGTAGACCATAATTGCATATCTACCCATAATAAAACTACACTTAAGTTCTGATTTGATATCCAGGAACTCATTTCAATGATCCAGCAAAATTCTTAACTCACTGGCTCACAAAGAAAGTGCTACCAATTAAGGTAAGCAAAAAAAAAAAAAAACCGCCTTTAACAGTCAGTTTTAATTACACAAGAGATTCGCCAATCCATCTCTAACTCAAGCTAAAGATTTGACTGGAAAGGTCTGGAACCAATTTACATGCTTTTCAAGTTGCGTCTAGACTTTAATAAGTGGTTTAGCACAAGGCAATACTATGTAAGGATCAAAGTATCTCTGATGCATAGGTAGAAAAGTACCAAACTCCAAAGTGTTTCGCATATTCATTATATAGTTATTCCCTATCATGTGCTTCCCAAAAAGCTGTGTTTTGGTCGTTCTGGGCTTGAGCACATGAGACTTGCTATCTGACGCCTCATCTAGTGCCACCTCAGTTGCTACTGAGCAAGGAAGAGTTTATAACTAGAATTTCTAGGTCTGGTTTTAGAAGGCTTAGCTTGAGAATTCCTGTCCGATCTGCTCCTGCAAGTTATCACCTTAAATCGCGGTTCTTCAAGAACTAATCAAGAAGATTTGAGGTTAAGATTTGAAATAGTTGTTCTTACCTTTAGACTCCAATAAACCTACAACCAAATTTACATCAGCTAGGTCCACAACTTGCTGGATTAAGTTAAATGAATTTTGTGACTTAGCGTGTAGTGGAAACCCAGCCACTGTCTTAGCATGGTTTGTGAACCATGCCAGCGTGTTAAGTCGTAACAGCACTCATGCCTCGCCCAAGTGAACATAGCACATGTGTTTTGTTAAGTCTGGTTGATGATCTGGCATGTTTTCTGTACCCAATTATATTAAACTTCTCTCCGCGAGTTAAGTTTTGAACAGGAACATGCGTGTACTTGTTTACTACACGGGCCAAAATTTAAAAACCAACACAGTAACCCAATTTTATAGGTAGCGAGATATATATGGTTCTTGAAAATATCTCAGAAACTATCAGTCACTGCAGAATTATGTGACCTATTCAGCTATTCAGAAGGCTGGATTACACAGCACATCAACCAATTAATGTGCATATACACTGTTTTCTGGAAAACTCTAAGTCAATGATGGTGAACCTATGACACACATGTCAAAGATGACACACCATGATATTTGGAGGGATACACCAGCATTCACCAACACCTGACAATTATTCTCAAAAGCACACCCTGTTCCTGCGTGATTTTTGAAGACTGTGGAGACCACCCAGAATGGGCTGGTTTCTTTTGTGGCCTCCAGATCCCGCAGAAGTCATGTGAGAAGGCTGTTCATATGTGGCCTCCAGAAATTTGTTTTACTCATATTTCATAACTATTTGAATAGACTTTTTTTAAAATAAATAAATGAATATGTAAGGAATTGTTTCACTTTTGTTCAGGAGTGCAGGGAGGTGAGACACCAGCAGAGTCAAATTAGGCATTTTTTTGAATGTTTGGCTTGCCAGGTCCATCAGGTTCTCCATTACTGCCCTAAATGGATTGGATATTAAAATGGAACAAGGGCTGCAAATATTTCTACCTACACTCTGCCCATTTTTTTTCTGTTATGGTATTTTTGGCAAGTATCAAATATCAACAAAGAGATCCAGGTTCACCACCATTCATCCTACCACTGATATTGTATAAAGATATCATCTTTACTGTCTTCCCAAACAGGCTTTCATTTTGGTGTGAGGCACAACACCCTACCGAAGGAAACCTGGTTAAGCCAACTTTCTTTGCTTTCCAACAAGCTTAGTTTCAACAAATGCCTTCATAAGGGATAGTTTTGCTGAGCTACATTTTTTGCTGCTGCTCTTTTGTGTACTTTTAGAAGCTTTGCATATTTTGAGGTTGTGGTACTATCGTGTGTGCTGTGCTGCTGGAAGAATGCTCCAAATCACATAGAAAGATGATCAATAAAATAACAAGAACAACAGCAGTAAAAAAAAATCTTGTTGAGGTTAGTAACAAAATATAAAGTATAGAGGGATTAGCAATAGACAGAAAATCAGAGCTTCATCCAGGCATCGTCCCAAGAGGTTCTGTTCAACACATCATGGCGAGCACAGATGTTGAGACTAGGGTAGAGGGAATCTGCATTCCTTGCCAGCTTTATATTGTGCCTCCTATATTTTTCTTACTGATTCGTCTATAACAGGGGTCCCCAAACTTGGCAACTTTAAGATTTGTGGACTTCAACTCCCAGAATTCTGGGAGTTGAAGTCCACAAGTCTTAAGGTTACCAAGTGGGGAGACCTCTGATCTATAACAAAACCAAATCGGCTATTGTTGCATTTCATATTAAAACAAAAACAGTTGAGGCTGCAAAAATAATTTGAAATGCCATTTCCATATCTTGTTTTGCTTCCTGGCAAATGAATCTGCTGAGGAGCTTATAAAGACTTGGTTGACCTCCAATCTGTATGAACTAGGGAATATGTCCTATTAAATTCAGCAGGACTGCTCTTCCTTCAGGGTTTAATTTCCTAAATTTCAGAAACGAGTTTGTTATTGTGTTGCATAGTGCACGAAAAACCAGGTTCAGCATGGGTTCCTAGATTGCAAGGGTAAGGAACCTTTAACTGTCCAGGTGTTGATGACCAACCATTTTCAATATCCCTCATGGATGGCCATAATGGCTGGAGCAGCCCAGCAGCAGCACTCTTGATATATTGTATGTGGAACATATTATGAGACAATATACCATGCGTTCATTTGACCTTCATATTACAAGGAGTTGAGTAGCATCTTTTCTGGCTAATAAATATTTTAAAAAGCATAAGCTTTAAGGAGCCACATTTCACTTCATCAGATACATGGAAGGGCTAAACTGATGACCTTAATGCTAACCTTGAGCAGCCACTGATGGCCTCCATTCTCCTTTCATTCAGCTGCCACCTTCACCTTACCAAAGCACAACCTGCCTCCACCAAAGATTAAGCTTTAAGATGCATACAAAACCCTATACTGGAGTTATGTCATAACATAGTTCAATCGCTGCTTTGACCAAGAGAGAAAAGACCAACTCCATCTGCTCTTTCTTATCTTCCCAGAAACCTCCCTGTCAAGCGCGAAGGAAATCAGCAGGCAGTTTAAATGTGTATAAAGATTTATTGCAAGCTTAAGGTCTCTACAAGAATCTGAGCTACTAATGGTCAAAGCAAATTGGCGGCAGATGAGAGTCAAGGGAATTGAAGGTGGGCTGGACTTGGATATCTTGTGGGCGTGCATGAACTCTTGACTGATGATGCGTTTGACCCCTCTCTAGGGCTCAGCCTGGTCATCTCCTGCACTCCCTCTGTGTTAGACAGGGAGGTCTGTCTCTATTCTTTTTTTACTAGAGCGAAAATAAAAGACATTGCTGCATTAGATGCTCCATTCACACTTGTGGAAAGGAAACTTCATGAGGACAGTGGTGTCACCCAAGCAGGAAAAGCCCAAAGGGAACACCAAGCCAGCCATAAAACAAACTTGCATAGGAAAAGGAATCAAATAAAAGGTATTAAAGAAGCCCCTTAGACAAAAGCCCAAATAATTAAGAAAACTAGGGAAACAAGAAAAGAAAACATGCCGTCTTCCGGTTTGTCGGCTTCGCGAGCGGCAGGGATTTGCGAAGCTGCGCGATCCCTGCCGCGCTAGCCGTTTTTGGGGCTCCGATCCGGACGGGTACGGAGCTAGGCTGCCCTGCAGGGGCAGCTGAAGGTAGGGGGATCCGGAGAGGGGTTTGGGGGTGTTGCAGACCCCCTCCCCGGCCGGCAGAACCCCCTCTTCCCAGGACGGTGCAGCGGCGGTCCGTAATGGCCGCCACAAAGAAGCTGGCAGCCGGGTAAGAATGCGCAGGAGGAAGTGGAGAAAGTGTTTGAAAGGAGAAAGTTTTTCTTGGTTCCTAGGACTCTAAGACATATTTAACAAAATTCCTGAAAAGTATGACTTTCTGAATGATACCTTCGAGAAGAGGAAAAAAGCGGCAGTTTGATGGTGCTGAAAGGATAGCTTACCCTCTTTTTCTACGGAATAAAAAGTGAATATTAAGAAACCTATTTTTTTTAGGTGAAAACTGGCTTTAAGCGATGAGTGGGAAAAGAGAGGATTAAAAAAAAAATTTGTATGCTAAGACTTTGTTGGAGGAGATGCCTTAAGGATTGAAAGACTAAAATATATTGCAATAAGATTTTAAGAAACAGATTTGGACTTTCTTTTTCTCTGATTGATACTACCCTAGGAGGAGAAAGTGAGAACTCTGCCTTGGTTTGGACTGATTGATAACTTTGGGGTTGTTTTATTTTTCCTTTGGAATATTCTGGTTGTTGTAAGAGAAAAGAAAAGAAAAGATTTATAATGGCTCCTTCTATTGAGGAACTGAGAAAAGATTATGAACAAGCAAAAAAAAATGGTAAAGCTGGTTTGAAAGAAGCCTTCCTTTTTTTAGAAATGGCGCTCATTAACTATCAACAAACATTACAACAGATGAAGACAGCAGAAGAAGAAGAAGGAGAGGAAGCCATCTTTAATAAATCTCAGAACTCGACCAAGAAAGAAGGAAGAGGGAAAGGAAGAAAAATAAAGGACTTAAGATTTAAAAAAACATTTAAGAAAGGGAAAAATAAGGTGCAAAATCAATATAATGATAGTAAACAAAAGGGAAGAGGAATACGACAGAGAAGGGAAGCCAGTAAGGCAGAGGCTAGAAGAAGGGGGGGTAGAAAGGTTTGTTGGGAGAAGAAAGAAAGGGAAAAGGTGGAGAAAAGCTACAAAGTTTTGAAATTAAATGGGAAAAAAGGAATCTTTTTTAGGGATAAAGGATAAGTATAATTTTTCCAAAGAGATTTTGCAAGGTACATAAGATGATATTGTAGTATTGTATTAGAAATAGAAAACTTAAATGGCTTAAGAGTTGATAAGAGATTAAAATGTTGAAATGTTAATAATGATTGGTTTTAAAATTTAATAATATGAGGGGAGGTTTAGAATATTGAGTTTTAATTAAAGAGTTTAATAAGATTATGGTATTGATGTTATTATAAAATTTTTATTATAGTATTTGTTTTTAATATTTAGATTTATTGTTTAACTATGTATTTAATTATTCTGGATGTATTATTCAGTTAGAATGTACCAAGCAAAATCGGATTGGATATTGGGTGTTATTTTAAAGATTAATTTGATTAATTTAGTGGGGAGATAGAAAGGCATCATACTCTGATTAGTGATTTCAGGAGAAATTTCTTTTTTATATATAAGGAATGAGACAAAGGTACAATAAAGAATGGACAAAAGATACAAATATAATGATTCAAATTAAGATGATTAATTAAGATAGAATTAAAAAGAGTGAAATATGTGGAGAAGTTAATATAGAAGACTTAGAATGGTAAATAAAATAAGTAATGATATGTAAGATGAGCATGAATACAGTTGAAGTCCATGAAGAAAGAGATACCTGGGTCCAAGTTACTTTCCAAAAAGATTTTTTTTTATGTTTTGTGTGTTGTGTATATATGTTTTTTTTTCCGGGGAGAATTAATGAAACCTTGCAGAAATATAGAATGAGAATAATGGTAACTAAGTCAGAAAGAAATAGATGAAATAATAATAATAAAATGGAATAAGAGTAAAGAAAAATAAAGAGAAAGTGGATAAGAGGTTTTTGTATGTTTATATGGAAATGGTTTAAAACAGAATTATAGTTCATCTGACTTGTTAAATTTATAATGGAAAAAGGTTTAAATATGTAATGGATAATGATGACTTGTGTGTTTTGAAAATTAATAAAACTTGTTTAAAAAAAAAAGAAAAGAAAAGAAAACATGCCAAATCAGCAAAACAAACAGACAAAAGACACAAAATATATTGCAAAGGAGACAGACAGGAGATTGCCACAAAACAAATATAAGAAAACATTAGGATGAAACTGATAATCCAATCAAACCACCCCGCGGAGTTTACCCTCTGGCGGAAATGAAGACAACCCCTGACAGGATTTAAAACATTAAGAAATACAGACACAAGCACTCACACACAAAAGGAGAAAAAAGTATAAAAATCAGGGGCTTATCATACAAAGCTAGCTAGCCCCAGGAACGCAGACTTCTTGCTATCTCTCGCCTTCCTGAAAAATAAAAAGATCCAGCTTTCAAGCAGTTGTCTGTATCCTTGCACCGGAGCTCTCCCAGCAGGAAAATGGAATCCTCAGAAGAAAGGCATTTTCCAAGCCTTTCAACACACTCAAACAACTGTGAGCAAAAGCCTCTTACAGGTTCCTCTGTTCAGGGCAGGAGACCCTGGGATGTTGGAGGTGAGACTCATGCATACAAGGAAGCACAGGAATGTCCAGGGTGTTCATTCTGCTAATAATATTCTTCTCTTTCCTAATTATCTCTTTCCTATTAATCTAAGATCTGAGTGGGTGAAAGTCCCGTTTCTTGTATCTTTTTCCCTACATCCATGGAAAAAAAATGAGAGCTTGATTGACGATGTGCCATCAAGTTGGTATTGACTCCACATAGATTTTTTCCAGGATGGTCTGTTCTTAACCTGCACTTCTATACAAACAATATTCTACTCCACGTAAAAATTTTCAAAAATCATTAAAAAAAAAAAAGTATTGTTGTTCTGTGATGGCAGCTTAGGAGAATCCTCACTAGCTTGTCGGAGTATATACATGAACTAGAATAGAGCTTGGGTAACAAGGTCAGCCAATGAATAGGCATAGTAACTAAGTCAGCCAATGTGGACTGTTTTGGAAACTGAAACTAGAATTAGCCTAGGCTGGAAACTGAAACTAAAAGTAGCCTAGGCATGGCTCTATGTTAAGCTCTGCAACTCTGTAGCTATGTTGGAACTCTGAGTCTGTCTATTGAAGATGAGCCTAACTTGCTTGCTTGCTGAAGATTGGAGCTCTGCTCTGAACTTGCAACATCTTTCTGTTTGAGTTTGCTCCATGTTGAAGAAATCTACAACTGGTTTGTAAAATCTACTTATGTTTATAAAGATGTTAAATGAAGCATCAGCCATCTGTGTTTATTTTTCTGGCGCTGAATTATCGCTGTAAAACTCTCAATATAGCATACTGTAGCTTGCTTTTACTTAGCTTAGTGTATCAGATTGGCATGATATATTAAAACTTGTCATCTACCTCTTGGTTGTGCCAGCAATTGTAAGCTAACCAAGTTAAAACGCAAGGCCACAGAGGCTTGAGAAAGTAGTATTTATACCTTCCCATTCTGAAAAACGCAGTGCCGGTAAACCCCCAATCATGCAGACGATCTCCCCACGAGATTAAAGGAGTTTAACTCAGTGGTAACAGTCACTATCATGCCAATATCAGAAAGCCTACCTCATCACTCCACATCCCCTCAGCCCTGTCCAACTATGGAAAAGATATTCCCACAACGTACAGTTATATAGCTTGGACTTATTCCAGAAGCCCACAAGTCTGCAAACCACTTCACAACCCTCTTGATTCAAGTCAGTTGACTCAAAGTGAGTCACAGCTTTGATTCATTAATCCGGTTCAACAAGGCCATGGGATCAGGTTCAGCAAATCAATGCTCCCTTTCAAAACTTTGCTAAACCCTAGATTACTACAAGCTAGATCAATACAGTACAGATGGAGAGTCATCCCTTTTGCATTTGGTGTGAACTCAAAACTCTCCCCAGGTGATAAGTTTCTGCTCTTTTCTGCACACTTTACTTTCTCACAGCTACTTTCTCCTGCTTGTCAGTCTTGAAATCTTCCAGACCATTATGACGCATGTCTCCTCTTTACTGCTTATTAGCCAATCAGCCTATTTCAGAACCCCTATTTGCCAGTTTTCTTACTCAACCAACTTCTAAACTTGTGTGTTCATTTCCATAAACCTCTGAGTTTTCTTATCCTAATGGCACATCCACATTGTTACTCGGTAGTCCATTCTGTACGTAAAGTTATTGGCACTCTGGGAATGTGCTCCCTACCACTAGGAGTGATGATGATCACTATCTAGCTGCTCAAATGTAATTAACTATGTTATCTTGACAGACTTGCAAATAGGTGGGTAATCTTGCCCAGCTTATATAACACATAAAGGCCTTTTTGTTTCCCCCCTACCGAGATCAGTCCTTAGCAGGCTGACCTTGAATCCACAGCCATTGATTGAGACATATCAGGGTGAAACTGATTGGAGCAAAGGAGCCCTCTATTCAAAGTGGAAGGAAACAGGGGAGGCCAAATTTACAAATATTGTATGTTTGTTGCCTATGGAAGAAAAGCTTACAGAAATGCTATGCAACGAATGGAGCCCAATTTAAATGCTCCTACATGAAGGGGCCCTTGAAACTAGCAAGTCCAGTGCAAGCATCCTTCATAGAAAGCTACTTCGTCTCTGCCTGTACAGCTAAAATCAAGGAGAAACGCTGATAGTATTAGGTATGTACAGACCACACAGAGGATGGGGAGAGAGGGAGACGGAGACGGAGAGGGAGAGGGAGGGAGGGAGGGGGAGACAGAGACAGAGACAGAGACAGAGAGACAGAGACTTCCAATAGGAAGGGGCTGCCATAAAGAAGAGTGGTTTAACCTATTCTCCAAAGAATCTGAAGACTGGAGAAGAAGTAGTGGAAACGTATCTAGGTTCTGCAACCTACCAGTAGAACTAAGGAGAAATTTCCTGACAGTTAGGACAATTAATCAGTAGAACCTCTTGCCTCCAAAAGTTGTGGATGCTCCAACACTTGAAGCTTTTAAGAAGAGATTGGACAACCATTTTGTCTGAAATGGTATAGGGTTTCTTGCCTAAGCAGGGGGTTGGACTAGAAAACATCCAAGATCCCTTCCAACTCTGTTGTTCTGAGAAGTTTGGAAATTGATTGGGTAAGAACATTGGCTTCTGAATGGCTAGCATGTAACAAAGAAGAGACATGGACGCAATGGTTTCAAGCCTCCTTCCTCCCATTCAGTTGACTGAAAGATGCTTTAAAAGGTGCTATATTTAAAATATAGCAATAATTGGTTCCACTGTCAAATTCCTCTGTTAGGAAAGTTCCTTTTCCCTGACTACCATTCTGTTGAAATCTGCCTTCCTATAGCTCAAATAAAGTATTCTGTGCTAGTTTTGCTCTTCCTCTGTATGAATCATTTTAGATATCTAAAACACTTTAATATTTCACCTGCACAGAGTCTTCTTTTCAAGATTGAACGTTCCCAAATCCTTCAATTTATCTTCTTAGGTCTTGAATTTTAACTCCCTGATTTTCCTTCTTTCCCTTCTGTAAACATATTCCAGTTTACCTGAACAACAGTACTGATCAGAGGTGATATTCAGCAGGTTCTGACCAGTACTGGAGAACCAGTCGTGGAAATTTTGAGTGGTTTGGAGAACCAGTGGTAATCTTCCCCCAGGAGTGAGGAGGGAATGGGGATTTTACGGTATCCTTCCCCTGCCACACCCACCAAGCCACGCCCACAGAACTGGTAATAAAAAAAAATTGAATTCCATCGCTGGTACTGATGGTATCATTTGACCAAAGCAGAGTTGGTTCTCCATTATTTGGAAACTGTATTTCTATTGATGCAATCTAAACTTGTGGTTGCCATTTCTGCAGCCACATTACTCTAACGACCTATTCGTTCCAAGCTCCTTTTCACAAACCGTGCTTTTCAAATACAATTTATTAATTAATGTTCTCTTCTCCTAACATGCAAATATAATCTTCATTAAAGGATTAGCTTGTTTAATTGTGCCCTCAATCCCTTTTTTTTCCCTGTAATGTGAGGGACCAAATACTCATTATAGCTATAAAAACAATTTAAGCATAACAGTGCATAAAATGTTTGGTTTTATTTTGTGAAAGAAAAACAGTGTATAAATGTTGGAAGCAATAAAAAGCTAAACGGACATGTAGGGCTCAATTTGCTGGGCTGAGGGAGAAATACAGGTGTAATATCTGATGAAAATTAAACCCAACATCTTCTGTTGTGACTAGGCCAGGGGTTTGCAACCCACGGCTCTGGAGCCACATGCGTCTCTTTCAGCCCGCTGCTGTGGCTCCCTGTTGGCTGATCCCACCACTGGCTGGCCCCGTTTCTCCCCTCCCCGTTACTCCTCTCCTGGTCTGAGAAGGTAAGGGTGATGGCAGGGGATGGAGACTCGCTCCATATTCCATAGCAGGAGGTGACTGAGTGACGTCGAGTTGGCCATGCCCATCCAGTCACATGGGTTGTTAAATTATTGGCTCCCGGTATTTTCTTTTCTGTGGGAAACGGGTCCAAATGGTTCTTTGCGTGTTTAAGGTTGCAGGCCCCTGGACTAGCCTTGTTCTGGTTCCTTTCTTTGTTGGTTCTTCTCTCCCATTCCCTTTCCCCTCCCTTTCACTGATCTCCCCCCCCCCACCCCCCAGTTGCTTCTGCTTTTCCTTACCCCTCGTCTCAGAGCAACTTTTAATCTTCAGTCTCCATAAGAATTCTTCTCTTCTTGGCTTCTGCCTTCAACCCTCTCCTCCCTCCTTTAACTTTCTTCTGCTTCAAGCAGACTTTGAATCAATTTCTCAGTGTAAAGGTGTGTGAGAGCTTCTACTGTATAAACATTCAACTAACCAAATTAATTCACATTTGAAGGGGGTGAAAATATATGGAGAACTTTAGTTTCTCCACTGCTTTAAATGAGTTCATCCCCATTGTCCATTCACTTTTCTTTTAGGTGAAATCTCTGTTTTTAGTACAGTCTAGATTCTAGAATTAAATGACAAAAAGAGAAAGGTAGCTTTTTTTTTTTTTTTTCATTTTTATCCAACATTAACTGCAAAGAGGACAAAGAGTTGGAGTAATGTTTTCCAGAGCAGATGCCTTCTGACATCAAAAGTTTCTAACACCAGTCCCAAGATGAACCATTTTAGTGTGGAAACACTGAGTTTTTATGGCCATATCTGGTTTTGCCTTGTCTGCGGAAGCAAATGGCAAAAGAATGGAAAGGGAAATTGTCGTGTCCGTCGCGGGAAGGAAGCTCAGAGTCAGTGACTTGGTTTCAGCTCTTTATTGGCTCTGGATACAGCTTAAACTTGGAGAGGAAAAACGGCGGCTTTTATTTCCGAGCCGCGTCGGCCGCGGCCAATGGCACCGCTTCGAATCTCCCGCAATTAGTTTCCACCAATCGCGGGGGATTCGCAACGGGCCAATCAGTGCGGCTCGCTCGACCAATCCGGTCGCCGCGTGCTTTAGCCAATCGCGACGCGGGGCTACGAGTATGTAATTTGACTGTACAGAACAGAAATTATACTTTGAGATATAAAGATAAATGTCTACACTTCATCCTTTTAATGTAGATTTATCTTCTTCCCTTTCTCAAAACTCTGGATCTGGATTAGAAAACAGCCTGGGAACTAAAACAGGGTTCTTCCATCAGCAGTTACACTGAGTAATATCCAAGGTAGGGATATGGTATAAATAGGGAAAGCTTTTCCCTTCCTCAAAAGTGCCACCTCATGACCGCATCAGTTTCTCATTGGAGATGCAAGGAGGAGCTGTGATGATTTAGACAGGAACAGTTGGAGTAAAACTGAACTGGGAGCCATTGCTCTTGCCTGTTTCTCTAAAAAGCACTTTTCTCTGTGCAGAAAAACGTGGGAAGCAATCCACTTTGTAAAATGAAGATAGTCCAATAACATATAGATCAAAAATGCCCGGGTGAGTACCAGAGGTGGTATTCAGCAGGTTCTGACCAGTTCTGGAGAACCGGTCGCAGAAATTTTGAGTAGTTCGGAGAACAGGGAAATCCCACCTCTGACTGGAGATTTTACAGTATCCTTTTCTTGCCACGCCCACCAAGCCACGCCCACAGAACCCGTAGTAAAAAAAAATTGAATCCCACCAGTGATGAGTATACACCTATAAAAGAACAGCAGACCCGGGAAGATATGTTGTGGTATAGCAAAAACATTTTCCAATATATACATCCAAGAACAACCCATATGTAAAATGTACATATAAGAAAGCAGGAAGAAGGCAAGGACAATGCATAAACATTCATACATTATTTGAGTAGTTCTCAGTTGGATACTATGAATGGGCCAAAATAAGTTCAACAAAATGAAAAACTGAAATTGAAAGACTCATCCAATAAAAATGCTTTTTGTTCCTTATTCCGTTCAATCATATTTGATTCTTGGAGACAAGTCCTTGCAATTTTTCCCCAAAAGCTTTTCAGAAGTGTTTTGCAGTTGCCTCCTTCCTAATGCTTAAAGGAAGTGATTGGCCCAAGATCATTCAGCTGACTCTGTGCCTAAGGCAGGACTAGAACTCATGATCTTCTGGTTTCTAGTCTGATACCTTAACCGATACACCAACTGGCTCTCAATTCAAATTATATTTGCCTAATAAATTGGCTTTTATTTAATTCAATGGAAGAAAGAAAAGTTTTGAAAAGCAACAGCTGACAATGACTTTCAATGTCTAAAGAGCTTTGTTGGCTTCCTTCTTAATCAGTACGTACAGCAGTTGTCCTAATATGTGTGTTTGCATAGTGTGTCTTTTTATTTGTTTTATTATTTTGATAACTTTCCATCTCTTTATTTTTACCCTTTGATTTTTATTTCATTTTTCACTTGATCATACATACATACTAGTGAACTTTCTTTTGATAGTGTTCATTTTGGTCTTTTTTTTCTCACTTCAGTTTGCTTCCACCACCACCACAACATCTTTCGTCATGCAGCAATTAAGCACAGCCTCATAAATCACCACACAATCTGCTTTACTGGCCTGGGCCTGCTGGGTCACTCCTTGTTTATTCTCCTTATGATTAAACTGAATCGCACATTAATCTTTGTTTGAAATAAACTTACTGATAACTACTCTCTCCAGTAGCTGTTAAGCTGTTTGCAAACAAAAAGTTGAAGGATTTCAGTGACCCAGGTGGAGATAATGTGACAGGTGAATTTAGTCTCAGGTTTGCTCAACTTCAAAGAGAGCTAAAACCTGAAACCTTAGCAGATTCCTTTTGGCTTTCTAATGGAGCTTTCAACTCAGCTTTGTACCTTTTTATAAAAAAAAAAATGTAAGAGTTTGTTTATACTTTTTTTCAGGTTTGCCCAAATAGGAACTGGCACCTGCTTAAAGCCAGACTCACATGCAGGTATGGAATGCTAACAACTATGGCACAAGAATTCCGTTTTAGTTGCTTACAAGGGACAATGAACTGAAATGAACCCATTTGGTTATATTCTTACTTGTTAGGGTGTGAATTGCTGGCTACAAAAGGGATTTGTTTTCATTATATATTCATACTTCATCTTCAGTGTTTCAGAATTGGCAGTTTCTGATGGCCATCTTCTGGCAACAGGGATCACTTTTTCCTAGAATGGTCCACATGTTGTATTCCTCTGCGGAACAGTAGAGAAATAGTGACAGCCAAGTAGAAGGACCGAACAATATTACAAAATTGTATGATAAACACTCTACATCAGGCCATTAGGCTGCTGTTTCTATCAAGAAGGAAAACCGTTTTTAAAGGGAAGGACAATGCAGCACAAATGTGAGTTGTTGTTATTGTTGTTCTTCTAGAAGGCACATAACAACCAACCCATTCAAGAAAACAAAGCTTAGATGGAGGATTTTCACTATCAGCTCCCAAAACACACAACCAAAAGTTTATATTGGGATCTTGTACCTAAAAGGAAGTTACTGAGAGGCTTGGGGTACCTAGAGACTAAAGGAAACTGGGGGCAAAGTCCAAAGAAATGCAAATAAAATGTTTCTATTTGACCAAGCCAAAGAGGAAAGGATCAGGGACAGAAGAGTTATCCATAGATTTTTGCAGTAGTCAAAGTGCAACAAAACCAGATGTTGTATACTGGAGCTGCATAATATCTGTTGTAGGTGATGGTGGATCCATTAAAGATGAATTTGATGGGAATTGCTGTATGGGCATTAGTTGTTACAAATGGCTGCAAAGACAGTCCGTCATCCCATGGAATTTTAGGAGACAGCAACTAAGCAGAAGGGAGTCCTGGAGACAGATGAGAAGATCAGAAGGAGTGGGAGGAAGATAGTCAAGGCAAAATGATACAAATATATTAGTGAGTGAGTTAAATAATCAAATATTTGTAACAAATGGTTGATGGCATCATACTATGACTTAAATAAACGCACACAAAGTTGGTGTGTGCCCCCTTTATAAATGTACATCAGGGAAATTATAATGGTCTGCTCCATAACTAATTTATTGCAGAAAAATCTATTGCTGTTCATGGTGCATTTGCAATGTAATGGGGTTGCACATTTCTGGCTTTATGGATTTCCAATCAGATTACGCTTTCCACACACTGCGAGTCTTATATGAAAGCAAACCAAATGAGAATTATCTCCATTGTATAAACACTTGAGGCTGCTATGAATGCAATCTCTGTGAAACTGGAAAGAACGTTCATTACCTTAGTTGCATGGTTACAGATATGGGTAGAGACAACCAACATCATAAATCTGGCATAGTAATACACAGAATATGCAAATAATGACCTTTTGCAATATACCCAAGGGCTGAATACACAAGGCCTGACCTAAATCAAAATCAAACTTTACTGAACTTTTCAAGAGATGTTCTGAAGAAGATGCATGACAAGTTATCTGAAAATGAAACAAAACTCCAGATGGATTATGTGTTTAATTTGCTCATAGTTCATGTATGTAAGTGCTTATTATTTGGTAGAATTAACTTTATGAGACAAATGCTCAGAAGAGATGGATGGTGAAATATAGATTTAGGTGTCTAAACAAATTCCATATCAGTTTTCAAAAGTTAATCAGAGATTAACAACTGTTACCACTGTTTTCCTGTGAGATTTTAACTCAACTGTTAACAGTGGATGAGTTCAGCATTTGCATACAAAATACTACAAGATCTCAAGTGAGAATACCCCAAACTCATAAAATGTGGCCATTTATGAGGTTTGCCACTGTTTCTAATGTTTTAAATATATTTTTTAATTTAATATTGGGAGTCTGTAAGATTTATTTAGAGGTGCCATGCGGTGCTTGGTGCCTGTAGCTACCATACTATCAATCCTTTCTCTAATTCATATATGCCATCACACTGATTGTTTTAGTTGCACAGAAACTTTGCACATTTACGGACAATAAAATATCACCTCGGATACACATCCCTTCCTATTTAGGTGAACAAAGCTGAGAAAGACAAACATTTGATGATTGCCTGGAGCTTATAAACAGCGGCAGTTTTTAAGAAACCTTTAAATTCATCCCACTAAGAGTTCTATCTGCTCATTAGACTGCATATAAAGAAATATAAGAAAAGAGAGAAGGAACTGAAGGAACTGAAGTTGGCTACTGTAATATGGTGGACAATTTGAAATCAAATTAATGCCTGCACAGAATGAAGTAGAATGGGTATCAAATTACCCAACCTCAACTGAAAAGTTTTGCAACCAATTTCATGCTCCGTAGCAGTGAAACCAGAGACACCTGTCTACAAGGCTATCTTAGGTTGGGCGGGGGGGGGGGTTCTTTTTGTCTCCATAAAACCCCAGGGAGGAAGAGGAGCATATTCACAAGTCTATCAACAGGACTGATCAGCTATGACTCCTTTTTTTGGTCTTCATGATGTTCCATCTTGTCTGCCTTGCCATGCCATCCAGCAAAGGGCCAGAACGATCATCGTTCCATCCTAAACGTCCTACCAAAAGACAGCAACTGCTCAGGCTTATATGAAATCGATGGAAGCTTTTAGGGACAACTTTCAAACGAACCCACCTGCTCTAAAGTAATCTTTGAACAATCCTCAAGTGGAAATACTTAGTTCAATTGTGATCTACCCAGCAAATATAATTAAGTCTGTCTCTATAGAAAACATACCTATCGATGTATTACACCTATTCATCTGAAAGCAATAATCAAAACTCAGATTCAATCCAATCATGGTTTTTTTCCTCCTACCAATGATCTTTTCCTCCAAGATCACTGAGTTTTCAGAATTGGCACCCAAGATATTTGGGGCACATACATTTGGAAAGAACAAGCTTAAGGCACCTCTCTTCCCTTAATTTAGCAACTCTAACCACTAAGCAGAGATTGATTAATCCTTTTTTTAAAAAATGTTGTTAGATTTGTATAGACTTCCTTGCATGAAAACATCTCAGCCAATCTGTCTGAATTTTATTTGATTTATTCACTTAGAAGAAACAGCTATGCTTGTAAATGCATGGCGTGCTGTTCAAAAAAGAAAAAAAAGAACTTGAAGGAGGGTAGTTCCCAGTCTTATTCCTCAAAATTGCTTCTAAACATTTCTTGGGTTCCTGTTAAAAAGCAAACAAACAACAAAGCAGCAGTCTGCATTTTCCCATGCCAGCTAATAGGAGCCACAAACCTTGAATTGCCTTGAATTAGATTCCACATCAGAGAGAAGAGCTCGGAGTTGCGTCAAAGAGGGATCGTTTTTTAAAACACTGAATTCAGCCCTGAACCAAAAACTTGATGGTAGATAACTTGACAGAAGCATGTGAGCACAGCCACACCTATTTATTTATTTATTTATTTATTTGTATGTGTGTGTGCACGTACGCATGTATGTACGTACATATGTATTGCAGGGTAGCAGTAAATAATCTAGCAGTAGAATCCAATTATTAATGGATTTCAGGAGGGTCTCCTTTCTTGCTGGTACCACTATTCCTCCAAACTGAAGTTCTTTATGCCTGGCGGTAGATTCCTTCTCATGTTAAACATGAGTGTGCATAAAGAAGCATGGTTTTGCAAAAGAAGAAGGCCTTTTTTTGAGCCTGAATCCATTGCTAACCTAATCTCTCCCCACCCCCCACCCCCATTTTTTAGAATACTGAAACCCACAAAAAAAGAATGCAAGCAGCTGATGCTAAAAGTGAACAAGGATGCCTTCCTCTCCCCAGTCCGCTCCCCCTTTTCAATCAATCATTGTAGCAATAATGTGACATGGCCCCTGTTATCCCTACAGCTCTAGCAAACAGCTTTTCTTTGCCCCTCTATTCAAGCTACCGCCAAGGCTACAGGAGGGGTAGGCAGGAAACCGCCTGTAATTCAATTAGAAAAGCAAGCATGAAGTCAATATTCATGGCAGTGAACCAGGAATCTTGCCGGACAACGAAACGATAATGAGGAGGTTCACAAAGGAGATATGCTCGCTCGGTGATAAGTTTTTAAAAGAGTTGCTACAGCATGTGACCAGCATATAAAACTGGCAGAGGCTTGGAGACATATAGGGGATTCATCCGCCAGGGACTGAGGCCCATGCACTGGCATACATATTTTAGGCAGAAGATGAGCTTGAGACTCAAGAGTATCCCACGGTTGCTGCACAAGTCTTATGATGAAGGTAGTTTGGTCCTTAAGCCCTTGAGGTTTTGGAGAATGAAAGCATTTTTTTTTTTCTGGATTGTTGGCATTGAGACTGTTTCTTGATTGCTAAATTCAGTCTGGCTGGAGGAAACTCAAAGAGGGCTTGGAGGCACTTTCATATGCAGTCAAGCTGAGGCTCCAGACCAGGGGTCTCCAAACTTGGCAACTTTAAGACTTGTGGACTTCAACTCCCAGAATTCCCCAAACAGCATGGTTGGCTGAGGAATTCTGGAAGCTGAAGTCCACAAGTCCTAAAGTTGCCAAGTTTGGAGACTCGGTGCAAGTAATTCAAGAATCGAGGAGAACTAATTTGATCAAGAAAAGAAAGCAATAAAGCGGGCAAACAAGTTGATAAGCCAAAGTAGCTTAGCAGCAGCTAGGGCTGAAATTGAAAACATCTGTGAGTTCCAAACTTTTGTCAAAATATTGAAAGCTGCTTTTTGCTTGTTCTGGATCCAACATCATGTTGCATGTACAAGAGAGGCAGAGCAGCACAACTCTGACCCTTTGATGTAACTGGATCCCATCCTGCACATGATCTCCTGGAGGAAATCCAGGTTCCAGGTCCCCATCCAGTTAAAGACTTCATTGGGTGACTTTGGGTCATTCACCGTCTTCACTTCAATCAATGTCAAAAGCGTGGCTGTGGTGATGATAAAATTGGGGAAGAAAGTCCCCCCCCACACTTTTGTTTTACTCTCAGAAAAAAAAGATCACGAATAAACAATATATCCACAATAGGTTTCAGAAATGTGAAGTTTGCATAAACTGTTCGGGTGAGTTTGAGCTTCCGTAAAAATTCAACACAAGGCAGCAGATTGCTTTCCTTAGCTCAGGAGCAAACTCCATGCTTTCTTGATCAAGGATTCAATCTGCCCACCACCATTATGTCTTCAATTAAAAGCACCTCAATAATTAATAGGTAGGATCTCCACCTGAAACAATGAACCGTCTTTCCAGACATGCAGGCTTAGAGGAGCATGTATTATTTAAAGTGTATTATTTCATATAATTTGCACATCCTTTTTTTCCCCCCGGTGCCACTACAGTCTCTGATTAGGCTGCTTTGGCAGTGCTTCTCAGTGCTTTGCAAATGCTGTTTGACTGGAGAGCAGGAGCAGGAGAAACTGTGGTGAAAACATATTGCGCAACAGGTCATAATGGGATCCAGCGTCTCATAATCCCAATAGCTTCCACCAATGAGTAAAAGCAAGGACTTGTTTTGAAAGCCTTTCTCTAATAGCCAGGGCAACTCCGCATTCAGACTCTATTAAGGAACTCTGTTTGCATTTGGCACAGCAACTAGGGGAAGCCAAGGATAAGCCTTAGCCATGGTTCTCTGCTGGGAATAGGATGGGACGGTATGCTGCGCTCAGACGCCACTGAAGACTGAAAAACAAGGGTTGCTTTTCTTTCAGCCTTCTATTACTTGGCCAAGTCAATAATAGGCTGGAGTCAGTCTGCTCATTCAGAGATTCTAATAACACAACCTTCCGCCAACCTATTGTTTAGCATCAGCTAGAGCAGCAAACTGCAGTGACATCCACGCAGTGACACGCAGTAATGGTGGCATCATGCTGACACTGCTTGTATATGTCCTGATGAATGATACTGCATTTGTGGAATGATCTGATGCTTTTTCTAGAAGTGCTATCAAGCTAAGAGGTAGATAATAAGAGTTTCTATTTAGAATACTGGAAGTGGTCCATGTGCTCCTTGGTTGCATTTATATCATCCCTCTCAAAGAGGTGCACAGCCAATCAATCAATCAGAATAGACCGGGAAGGGACCTTGGAGGTCTTCTAGTCCAACTCCCTGCTCAAGAACAGTAGACCCTATACCATTTCAGACAAGTGACCGTCCAGTCTCTTCTTAAAAACTTTCAGTGATGAAGCACCCACAACCCCTGACAGTAAACTGTTCCATTGGTTAATTGACCTCACTGTTAGAAAGTTTCTCCTTAATTCGAGATTGCTGCGCTCCTTGATTAGTTTCCATCCATAGTTTCTTGTCCTGCCCTCAGGTGCTTTGGAAAATAAGCTGACCCCCTCTTCTTTGTGGTAATGTCTCAAATACTGGAATACTGCTATCATGTCACCCCTAGTCCTTCTTTTCTCTAGACTAGTCAAACCAAAATCCTGCAACCGTTCTTCATATGTTTTAAACTCCAGGTCTTTAATCATCTTGGTTGCTCTTCTTTGCACTTGTTCCAAAGTTTCAACATCTTTTTTGTAATGTGGTGACCATAACTGGATGCAACATTCCAGGTGTGGCCTTACTAAGGCTTTATAAAATGGTGCTAATACTTCATGTGATTTTGATTCTATGCCTCTGTTTATGCAGCCAATGATTGTATTAGCTTTTGGGGCTGCCACCGCACACTGCTGACTCATATTTAACTGATTGTCTCCAAGGTCCCTCTCACAGTTACTGTTTTTGAGCCAGGTTTTGCCTAATCTTGACTTGTAACTTTTGCCAGATGATTGTTTTGAAGTATTTTCCTCCAGTTCGTGATGTGGCAGAAATATGACACTAGACTTTTTGCTAATCCATATTCTTCTGCCTCAGTGTTGAGGATGGCCAGTGAGGATGTCTCTACAGTTTTAATGCAGAACAAGTTCAGGAAGATGGTTGGTTGATTCCTCTGCCTTTGTTGTCCTTGTCATTGTTACCTTTCACCAATTGTTCTCTTTAACATATGGTGTGGGAGGGGCAAAAACAGACAGGTACTTCAATTGGCTGGTTTACCCATCTGCCAAATTTCCTGATTTAGGACATAGTCCTAAATCTATGAATATGGGACTAATGCTTTTCTGAAAGCAAAACCCATTTGTTTTGTTTTTATTGGTCAGCTAACAAATCATGGGAGTAGAGAAGGGGGTTGAAATGTGAGGAAACCATAACTAGCCAGCTCTGGTCTCAAGTGACACTGCAAGGGAATGGGAGTGTTGGCAGTAAGTGGTCATGGATGGCAATACCAAGGGAATAGGCAGAATGGGTAGCAATATGGAAAATGGTGCTACCAGCCCCCAGTAATAAAATCTGCAAAAGCCAAGCCTTGTTAAAAAAAAAAAAAAAACCCAGCACAAAATCTGCAAAACACCCTCTGAGGATAGAGCCACCCACACAGAGCTGGTAGAATAACTTTCCAATTTAAAATGTACATTTTAGTACTAAACCCGTGTATATAAAGAGACCAGATCACACACATAAGTGCTTAGGAAATACAAATCACACATTATGCAGACAACAGCCTCTATGGAATACAAGAGTTCAGGTTCTTCTGCAGTTAGAGCCAAATGCCCATAGACATAGATATAGTAGCTGTTGAACAGAAGGAAGGAGATCTGCCAGCAGAAACCTAAAAAGGCCAATAGGAACTAGGTAGACCTCATCTCAATTGTGTCACCAACAATATTGTGCCAGGAGAAGAGAGAAAGGACTTTAAGGTGCCTCAGCAATGGGCTGGGGTGACACGATGGCAGTGTCATGAGGATATTACATTAAAAAAAAATACTGGGGATGTTCAGTTTGAATCATCATGATAAAAAAGATGTGGAGACCAGTGGTGGGTTTCAAAAAAAAATTTCTACTGGTTCAGCATGATCGTGCGCCAAACGCATGCTTTGTGTGCATGCAGCGTTTGCAACTCACCTTCTGCTACAAACCCTGTGTGTAAAACAGATGATGCATGGCAATCGGCCATGCCATGCGAAGCAGCTGAGGTTGAAAATCAGGAAATAAAAGTCAGTATAGAGCCGGGTTTCTCTCACAGATGATCGTCGGAGCTAGGGCCAAACCGGTAGAATACCACCACTGCTGGAGACGCTGGAAAGAGTGAAGAAAAGAGAAACAAAGATTAGGGGGCATATGAAGAATAGTTGCAGGAATTGGGTTTGTCTAGGCTGGTGAAAAGAAGGATTAGTGGTGACATGATAGCAGTGTTCCAATATTTGAGGGGCTGCCATAGAGAATAGGGGTCAACCTATTTTCCAAAGCACCTAAAGGCAGGATAAGACGCAATGGATAGAAACTAATCAAGGAGAGAACCAACCTAGAACTAAGCAGAAATTTCCTAACAGTGAGAACAATCAACCAGTGGAATGGCTTGCCTTCAGAAGTTGTAGGTGCTCCATCACTAGAGATTTTTAAGAAGAGACTGGACAGCAGGGGTGGGATTCTACCAGTTCGCACCTATTCATTAGAACCGGTTGTTAACATTCTAAGCAGTTCGGAGAACCGGTTGTTAGAAGAAATTACTGGCCTAATCCTGTAAGGAAGGCAGGAAGGAAACATTCTGGTGTTGCTTACAGAAACTGCCTCTCCGTTGACTCTTATTACATTCTTGGCAGGACTAGACTTCCTGTCTCAGGAACATCTCTGGAGTTATTTTTCCTCCTTTGCTGGTACTTTCCTGTGTGGAGTGACCATTCAAAGTTACAATGGCACTGAAAAAAGTGACTTATGACCATTTTTCACACTTAAGGCTCTTTGCAGCATCCCCACAGTCATGAGAGGCCAGGCAAGATGTGTGCCTCGATGTGAATGATGTTGAGTTGACCATGCCCAGCCAGTCACATAACCACCAAGCCATGCCCACCAACTAAGCCATGCCCACAGAACCAGTTGTTAAAAAATTTGAATCCCACCCCTTGGTTGGACTCCAAAGCCCCTTCCAGTTCTGTTATTCTGTTCATGCTATGCTTAAAGGGAAGTGAGGAAGCTATCCATTTTCTATTCAGCTAGTTTTTGTGGATGCATTTAAAATAGATGTGGATTTCTATAGATGATTTTAGTTGGGTAGCTTTTATATGTTGTTTGGGAGCAAGGAAGAAGGACAAGCCGTGTAAGACATGTTGTCCACTCATGTGCATGAGTAGACCTCATAAATTGCTTTAACTAAATTTCCAGAAAAGCAAACTTGTTTTCCACACAGCTGGTGTTTAGTGATTTTAAGAAATATATACAGTACTTCAAACTTAGTATTCTATGATTTTGCAAGTGAATCACTATGTTCCTCAGAGAAGAAAGGTCAAAGGCCCCTATGTAAGTCCTGCCAGTATCAGCTGGAAATTATTACATTATTTCCTTTTCTTGTTCTTATTTTAAAGGCAATGTGGTTAGATTTCCAACAGTCTGAGTGTCCAATAAGATGTTCTGAGACCACACCTACCCTCTTGGTTAAAGGATATTAGATAATGTTCCTTTGTATTTAATTATGAGAACACTCTTACTTTTAGGATAGTTGTGTTAATTATGCAATTATTATCCAGCATTGTATTTTTTTCTGACATTTTTAGGTGGGTTTTTTTTCATTATTCAATTAATAGTTTGGGGAGGCTGGCCAAATTCCATAATCCCAATGTTTGCTTGTATAGTATATTAAAACCTGAGGACAACAAAGTGGTAGGAAAGAGGAAAGAAGAGATCCCTCGTCAGTTCTGTTCTGTTTCTTCTTCTTCACCCTTCTTTCTTCCAGAACCCAAACTGAACATGCAGAAATATCCTGTTGTGCTTCCCCAGCCTCCCTATCTGAAGAAATACGGAGAGTGGTTCCTTCATCCCTCTTTTCCAGGGGAGGAAAAATCCTCCAAATTCATAAAGAGAGATATGGATTGAAACTTTCTTTCTCCGTGGAAGGTAGCAAATACGTTAATCATCAGTCTTGCTTGAGTCCCGACCCCTTTGTGTTTTGACTAGTTTTAGTTTCCCAGATGAACCATTCCCTGGATGGTTATTTCAAGCCATGATAAAACAAGGTCTAGTTTAGCACAAACTACGGTAGGTGTCACGTGGCCCCCTCGAGCGTGATGGACTATAATTTCCAAAAAGTTCCGTTTATGTGGGCCACTGAAGGAGCTTGCAGCTTTCAACATGCTGAGGCCCACTCTGCCCTCCTGCAAGAGTTGAAACCACATCCCAGTGTTGTTCTAGCTGAAAATGCACTGCATTAACCCACAAACTAGACTAGATGTTCTTCAAAAATCAGGTTTAGTTGTGATCATCTCTACATGCGTTGAACAAGTAACAAGCTTACAAGCATAGAATTGTGTGTGTGCACATTCTCACATGTGCACCCACCCCCCACATACACTTTTATTTACATGTGGATTCTTTATCTATGCCCAGAACATTTTTAAGAAGGGAATGGATATACTATACAAAAATCTGCAGCCATAATTTAAAATGGGAGAGAGCTTTAGGTTCATTGAAAAGAACATCAAATCATTTTTCAACCTGGTAGCCTTGGAAATGTCAGAGACCCCTGTTAAACATTCAGTGCTATTCAGCCAAAACCATTTTAGCATATTCATATTTCCAACTATCCTTCTTTTTGATAAATATGATCAAGATTGAAGCACACAACAAGGGAGAAATCACTGGGTAAGCTAGCTTGCAGAAAAGCAATTTTCTCTTTAAAAAATTGCCATTTGCAAGAATGTCAGGAAATTTTCCTTTCTTAAGATGCATGTTCCACCTTCCACCTTCCCAACTTAATTCATTTATTATTGGAATGAATGAATGAATGAATGAATGAATGAATGAATGAATGAATGAATGAATGCTATTTCCAGAGTGGACACTTCTCATTTACCCAACTTCCCTCCCTCTTCTTCCTCCTGTCTTTTTGCAAATATCAAGATATTTGAGGTTCCTTCCTATGTTTTTATGTTATAAATCATTCTTTTCAAAAAGCTGTTCTGAATTACAGAAATTGATTTTATGATACTAGCAAATCAACTTCTTCCACTTTTTAATTGCTTGATCCAGATTCCTAGCTGGCATCAACAGTGTAGATTTACTAGATGGTCAACAAATGAAGCAACAATAAACTGTTAATATCTATTTACAGATAGAGAAAATACTCTTAAAATGCCAATCCTGTATCCGATTAACTGGGATCTCCTTCCACTGAACTTTGTGAGAATGGACCTAAGTGGATTTGTGTCAGGATTCATTGTTGCACAGAGCTGCTGATAGCTCAACTTTGATCTATGAGGATATGTTTGAGTCTGCACATGTACTTAAAATATCACCAGCCTTTGAAAGACTCCTGACACATGTAGCAATCTCTGTACCTGCACAGCAATCAGAGTCTCCTGACTTTCAGATCATGGTGATCCAATAACAAGCACTAAATAAATTTCAGGTATTGTATTCCCCTTTGGAGTTCAGAAAGATGTAGACCCATTCCCATGAAAGCAGGTTCCAATAAATCCAGAAAAACTCGTGTGTAGGTCTAGAAGCTTATCTGCAAATCATAGTGTGCTTTGTTTAACTTTGGGCTGACTGAACCCTGTGGAGTTTAATTTTCCTACTTTAGAAATCAAATACAATGAATATTGTGTTGTAAGTAATGAGATTTGTCTTCAGAAGTTCATAATTATGATTCCATTTGAAGCACATATCCAGAGGTGGTATTCAGCAGTTCTGACCAATTCTGGAGAACTGGTAGCTGAAATTTTGAGTAGTTCGGAGAACTGGCAAATCCCACCTCTGACTGGAGATTTTATAGTCTCCTTTCCCTGCCACGCCCACCAAGCCATGCCCACAGAACCGGTAGTAAAAAAATTTGAATCCAACCACTGCACATATCACTGATTGACCTTCCATGTCAGAACTCTGTATCAGTTGAAAGGATTTGGAAAGTGAGCAAATTTCATATTAAACAAATATCTGTTCTATAGGATGGCCACAGATTTACTTCACAGAAGAAGTGCTGTTGTTATTATTATTTCAAGATGTCCTGGTTTTAAGAATCTAGCTAGTCAAAGTCCAATTTAACAATAAAACGTAAGGAAGGCAAGCAGTAAGCTGGTAACTGTCCATCAAAATACTACCCCCAAGACAAGAATCTAAAAATGTATACAAATTACTTTAACAATTTTCTCTGTGTAATAAGATCTATCCTAACTATATTAAAATGATAGTAGGTATTTTAAATTGATATGATTTGCACATTAATATATGCCAATTTTCTTTTAAATTTTTGTATTCTTTTTGGTAATGTTCTGCTAGCTAAACCCAACCAATCTACAATGATGTTGTTGATATGAACTATTATAAATAATGTTAAAGCTTTCGTTCTGAAATACTAACAGTTTTCAATTTAAGTATGACTGGCTTAAACAAGTGAAATCTCCTGGATTTTACTTTTTAAAGGCATATGCATCAAGCAAGATCTCATCCCTCGATGAATTTATGGCCATGCATGGACACTGCTCCTGTTGACAAGCATAAAGCCTAAGGCAAATTCAGATGACAGGAACGGTCTGTCTCTGATGATATATGAGGTCTGCCTCATCCTTTGTAAGTCATCAGGTGATGTTTCAACAGGCAGTTGGCACTTCTTTCCAAAACAGTTGATGCAGGGGTGTCAAACTCGTGTTGTCACAGCAGCGTCACATGACATATTGTGATTTTTTTTTTCCCCTTCTCTAAACCGGACGTGGGCATGGCCAGCATAAGACACATCCGGCCTGTGGGCTGCAAGTTTGACAGCCCTGAGTTAGTGGGCTTGTTTACAAAGAGAAATGTTGAAAAAGTAGGATCATACAACAGAACAGAACAGAACATTTTATTGTCCAAGTGTGATTGGACACACAAGGAATTTGTCTCTGGTGCAGAAGCTCTCAAAGTACATGCGAAGCAACAGAGTAATAATCATATGATATGACTAAAAGGGGGTAGTAGAGCAGATGAGAAGGATGATAATAATACTACAGCTATACAACATGGGTAAATAGACATAAAACAACACTGTGAGGATTAGTATTCAGTGCAGTGATGGCACAAAGGAAAAGACTGTCTAGATGTTTTGGCATGCAATGCCCTATAGCAGCATCCTGAGAGACTGAATGCGACTGAAGACAACATTATCTCATCTCCTTCCTTAAGATCAGAAGGTCCCCATCTGTCTGTCAATTTAGCCAAACAGAAGGCAACAGTGGTATGTACAAGTGAAGTGAACAATTGTACTTTATCTAAAAAAATGTCAGAACAAATATGTAGCTCCAATAAACTAGAGACAGTAGTAGGTAAACCAGGGATAGGAGACCTGTGGTCTACCCCTTACTATAGAACTGCACCTCACAGCACTCCTCAATAAGCCAAGTTATCTTATATGAGGGAAAATAACCTCTATCCCAAAAATATTTATCATGCAATGACTACATTGGATTAAATACCGTTTTGTTTTTTTTTTAAACAGAGAAGCTAACTATTTACTATACTCTGCTCTACTCCCATTTTTGAAGGAGCCTAGTTCCAAAGGCTAGTGGAGGTTTCTCATTTGTTGAGATGGGAAACCAATCATACAATTTCAAAATGGAGGGAAGCCAGTAGCCCCACTGCCAAACAAAATGCCTCAGCCCCACTTAAAGCCGTGATGTTCCATACCCACTTTTCCTCATCTTGCCCACTGCAACTTTTGCCCCTACCGGAAGTTTTGAATAGGCTCTGGAACATATCTTTTTTCTTTCCTTCTTGACTGTGCAAGGCTGAAATTTCTCTCCTCGTTCATCCAATCGCAGCCTTGCACCATCAAGCCCCCTGATCCTTTCCAGGGACCCTGTTCTGTATCACTTAAACTGCCTCAATCTAGAAGGCCACCAAGGTCAAGGAAGTACCGGGAGTTAAGTTTCTTAAGTGCAGTGTGTGAGACACCATCTGACACTGTTTATAGATAGAGTTTGCCTCTGATTGACCACAGGATAGAAGTTAAAAGCATCAGTCTGGGAGTTCAAACACGTTAACCTCTGAAGTGATGTTTGAATTAGTGTAATAAAAAGGCTGAGGTGGGGGGGGGGAGTAGATAGGATACCCCAAAAGGGAGGTTAAACTACAAAAATTGGAAAATATTTTCAGAGGTGATGATTGTGTCTAAAGGTGAAGGTGCCAAATGCTATACTATCTGGGACTCTGGGATAGGAATGTATTTATTCATTTTTGTGAATTATGAGACGAGGCTCCAGCCATGACAAATAACATAACTGACACAATACAGAGGACTTTTTTTTTTTTTTTTTTGCAGGTTGTGGGATCGGCCTCAAAAATGTTGGTAGCAAACATGTTTGCTGATTCCAGCTAGCCCCAAGAAGGGCAGTGTACTTGGATAATCTCCCAATTAATTTAATTTTAGTTCCAACAGAAAGAAAGAGAAGAGTCTGGTTCCAAAGGCTCATTTTACTTCTTGGCAACTGGCGGCATCTCATAAAGAAATGGGTGAACAAACTGGTCAATAACGAGCACTGCGATTGGTCAACAACATTCTTCTGAGGGGCTTCAGATGAAAGCATGCAAGAAGTGGCATCCAAGCCAGCTAAGGATGTATGCACTGCATGGAGTGTAATTTGATAAGTGATAAACCCAAATGGATTTCTGTAATGTGTTCATTGTGTGGCTGCCCTTGAAGAGTATCCGCTTCAGCTTCAGCTGCTGCAAAATGCAGAGATGTGGGCAGTTGTGGGTGCTCTAAAAAATTCACACCTTACATCTCTGCTGTGCAAGCTTCTATTGGTTGCCGGTTTGTTTCCAGGTCCAATTCAATGTATTAGTTATGATTTTTACAGACCTAAATGGCATGGAGCCAGGTTATCTGCTTTGGTTACATCTATCTGTCCTATGGGGAAGTTGGCAGAAGAGACATGTTGTGAGTTCTGCCATCTAGGGAGTTTCAACAGGTGAGATTTAGAAGGAAAGCCTTTTCTGTCATGGTCCCCACCCTGTGAAACATCCTTCTACCTGATGTGAGGCAGGCTCTCACCTGTTGACCTTACAGGAGGCCCTCAAACATGGTTTGGTTGAATGGCCTGCAGATCCCTGATAGAGTGAAATCTGTTTAGATGGTTACATGACGGTTGACTAGAATGCACTCTCTGTATCATTATTACTTTTTGCCATTTGTTTTTTGCCTTTTAAATTTAATTTTGGTTGTATTTTTAAATCATTTTTTAATTCTTTGGATTGTTTTATTATCTATGCTACCCAGAGTTACTGCTTGAGATGGGTGGTTATAAAAATGTGATAAATACATTGTAGATGATATAGATATGATAGATAGATAGATAGATAGATAGATAGATAGATAGATAGATAGATAGCAATAATATAGATTTATATACCGCTTCACAGTGCTTTACAACCCTCATTAAGCGGTTTACAGAGTCAGCATATTGCCCCCAACAATCTGGGTCCTCAGAACCAGGATGGAAGGCAGAGTCAATCTTGAGCCCGTTGAAATTTGAACTGCCAAATTGCAGTTGGCAGTCAGCAGAAGTAGCCTGCAGTACTGCACTCTAACCACCAAGGGAGAGAGAGACAGAGAGAGAGACAGAGACACAGAGAGAGAAACAGAGACAGACAGACAGATGATATAGAGATATAGAGATGGATGGATGTAGAGATGGATGGGTGGACAAACTTACCGTGGATAGACAGACGTGTTGAGAGGTGATACTTAGTGGAAGAAGCAGCCAAGCCAAGGAAATGTGCCAATAATTTTCCTTTATATGCCCTGCTTTAAAATCATAAGGAAAGCACCATTCTCAGCTTCCTCTTTTTTTCTTGAAGTAGAACAGGGATGTGCAATCCAGGCCTCAGAGTTTACACTGGGATACTTTTCTGCTAACTTGAGGACCGGAAAATAGCATGTCCATGCAGCCATCTGGCTGTACATGGGAAGCCCAGCTTGATCTCACTAATGCATGTGACCCATATGCTAAGAAAATGGCTGAGTGAAGCTGATACGTTTTACTGTATCTCTCAATTCAGCCAATTTATTCACTCCTTGCACAAATGCCCTATTATGGAGATTTGGCAGATCTTTTTTCTTTTCTTTTCTTTTTTGAAAAATGGAGCAGTTTCCAATTGCAAAAAAGAAACAAACCAATCTGCTATTGAACAAATAAAACCTTGGAAGTGCCCCAAGAGAATTTTTTTTGATGTCCTTCGTAATGCAAAAAGGACAAAAATCTGTCTTGCTTCTTACAAGAGAGAAAATGACATAGGCGGTTGCAAACTTCAGACACATGGTGGGTGTGGTTTTCTGTGTCTGGTCCTATATCTGCATGTGTGTCTAGTCACAATATCTAAAGGTAAAGGTAAAGGTTTTCCTCACACATATGTGCTAGATGTTTCCGGCTCTAGTGGGCAGTGCTCATCTCCATTACAAAGCCGAAGAGCCAGCACTGTCTGAAGATGTCTCCGTGGTCATGTGGCCAGCATGACTAAATGCCGAAGGCGCACGGAATGCTGTTACCTTCCTGTTAAGTTTGGAGAATAATGGAGACCAGACATCTGACCAGTGACTTCAACTCTTTAATAACAGTAAATAGAACAGAACAGAGCAAGGCTATGGGCAGCAGTAGCCCCTTTTATAGGGTTGGCTGCTACC
This sequence comes from Notechis scutatus, assembly GCF_049901735.1. NCBI lineage: Eukaryota > Metazoa > Chordata > Lepidosauria > Squamata > Elapidae > Notechis > Notechis scutatus. Next base: position 149,147,461 of record NC_142009.1, on the reverse strand, counting down.
CTATTAACCAATACTAAGTGCATCAAGTTCAAACTAATAACCAATAAGAAGTGTCCTAAGTTTGGCCAATCAGGGGCTTGTTATGAACCAATCCTTGTTAGTTGTTTAAGGACCAATCAAACGTGCAGGCTTCCAAAACCTGCTTTGCATTTAGGCTTAGTAATTTTTATTCATTCACAACACCCCTCCCCCTTGGGTTCCGTTTGAGGGGAGCTGTGACAAAATCTTCAAGATAGACAGGCCGTTTGGTCTGTCTGGATGATTTCCGTGGCTCCACCGGGTTTGTCCTCAAGTCCGGTTCCGGTGGAGCATTTGGATGATCTTTATTAAGTTCCGGTTCGCTGCACAGTGATTCCGTGCTGCTTCCGTTGTTGTTGTCTCCGCCAATCAGTGTTTCTTCGGGGTTTCGCAGTTCGGTTTCCCCCGTGTTCGAGTCCCATGGAAAAGTCAACTCCCTCCCCGCTTCAATCCCCGGTACTTCGCTGGGCCGTAGGGTTTCCGTTGGCCTGCTATCCATCATATCGAAGTCAATTTCCTCGATATTTCCTCCCCCCTCAGTTGGTGAACCCGGGGAGCCATGGGCGCTGGGTAGTAATCTCGAACGGAGTTGGTCTATGTGGCGTTTCCACACCCTCCCATCGTCTGTTAGCAGGCGGTAAGATTTAGGCCCAGTGAGGTGGGTAACGGTTGCGGGTATCCATAAAGGGTCGCCGGAGAAGTTTTTGGCAAAGATTAAATCGCCTACCTTAAATTCCCGGCATTTGCTGCTGGAGCCGAAAGGCTTTTCGGGTGCGTATGCGGGGTGGAGCCGGTCGAGGTGCGATCGTAGTTTCCACCCCATAAGAAGTTCGGCGGGCGTTTTGTTGGTAACGCTGTGGGGCGTGATGTGCTGCAACAATAAAATTCGATTGATTTTCTCATCGATGTTTCCGAATTCCATTTTGTGGAGGGTCTTTTTTAAAAACTGTACCATGCGCTCTGCACGTCCGTTCGCCGCAGGGTGCGCGGGCGAGGTTAGCGCATGGCGGATGCCCCGGTCAGCAAGATATTGTTCAAATGGTAATGCTGTGAACTGTGGGCCGTTATCCGAGACGAGAACATCCGGAAAACCATGTGTGGCAAATAATCTGTTTAATTTGTTGATAACTGAGTCCGTTGTAGTTGTGTTCATTCGATGGATCTCGAGCCAATTTGAATAGGCATCGACTGTAATAAGGAAAGTGTGCCCTTTTGTAGGCCCCGCAAAGTCAATATGGATACGGGACCATGGTCCTCTCGGAGTTTCCCATTCGGTTGGGCTTGCTTTAGGTGGGCCGTTGCTGACGTCTTGGCAATGTTGACAAGTAGCGACCCAGGCCTCAATTCTTTTGTCGATTCCCGGCCACCAGGCGTAGCTCCGTGCGAGTGCTTTCATCCGCACGATGCCCGGATGTCCGTCGTGCAATACCGCTAAAACAGTTCACTGCAGTTTGCCCGGGATTACGACTCTATCGCCCCACAAGATGCAGCCCTTTTGAGAAAACAGTTCGGTTTGGCGGGCTTTAAAAGGCGCCCATTCAGGTGATAGCTGTTCTGTTGGCCAACCACGCTCAACCCAGCGTAGGATGTGTTGCAGGACCGGATCTCGTTTTGTCTCGAGGGCAATGTCTCTCGCCATCAATGGCGGCGCGTGTAGAGTCTCAATTTGCAATGTTGTGATGGTTGGGGCTGGATCTTCAACCGATTCTGGAAGCGGTGTTCTGCTCAATGCATCAGCGTGGAGAATTGATTTCCCCGGGCGGTGTTGCAAGGTGTAGTTGTACGCCGCCAAGAATTCAGACCAGCGGGTCATTCTGGGGGACAATATATACGGGGTTGGTTTATTACCCGCAATAATCCCCAGTAGTGGTTTATGATCAGTAATTATTGTAAACGCACGCCCATACACATATTCATGAAACCTTTTAACTGCCGCCACAATAGCTAAAGCTTCTTTATCCAGCTGACTATAATTTCTTTCAGCTTTAGCTAAAGTTCGTGAAAAAAACGTGACAGGAGCTTCTGCTCCGTTCGGTAATACGTGGGCCAGGATTGCTCCAACCCCAAAAGGTGAGGCGTCACAAGTAATAGTAAACGGCAGAGTCTCGTTGTACTGCATAAGTACAGAATCAGAAGTTAGCAATTTCTTTATTTGTTGGAAAGCGTGTTGTTCACGTTGTCCCCAAACCCACGTTGCTTTTTTGTCTAAAAGTCTATGTAATGGTTCAGCTACCGTTGCTTTATTCGGTAAAAAGACGTTATAAAAATTGATAAGTCCAAGGAACGCCTGTAGATCTGCCTTGTTCCTTGGAGTGGGGGCCTTCTTAATTGCCTTTAATTTGTCCTCAGTGGGATGGATTCCTTGACTGTCCAGGAGGTATCCCAAAAACTCCACCCTTTCGGTACATAACTGGCATTTATTTTTTTAACTTTGAGGCCTGCGTTTTGGAACCTTTCTAAAACTACGTGGAGTCGTTTTTCTAGAATGTCTCTGTTCGGGCGGCGATGAGCACATCGTCGAAATACGGTACGACCCCTCTTATTCCTTGTAACAGCCTTTCCATTAAGCTCTGAAAAATTCCTGGAGCGACGCTCACCCCGAACTGGAGCCGGTTGCATTTAAATGCGCCCCTATGCGTGACGATAGTTTGCGCCTCCGCGGTGGCCGGATCTACAGGCAATTGTTGATATGCCTATGCTAGGTCTAGTTTAGCGAAAACTTTCCCGCCGCCCAGGGAATGGAGCAGGTGTTGCACTACCGGCACTGGATACGCACTTTGCTGGAGTGTGTGGTTTAGGGTGGCCCGGTAGTCTCCGCAAATTCTCAGTGACCCATCAGGCTTGATAGGTGTCACTATTGGGGTTTCCCACCGGGCGTGGTCGGTGGGTTCCAGCACACCCTGTTCTATTAGTTTATCGAGTTGTTCATCGATTTTAGGTTTCAGGGCGAACGGCACCCGACGCGGCTTAAGGCGGATGGGTGCTACCTCGGGGTTCAAGTTAAATGAGATCGGGGTCCCCTTGTACTTGCCTAGTCCGTTCGCGAAAACGTCTTGGAATTCTTGCACGAGGGCTTCCTCCCAATCGTTGCTCTCGGCACGGTGGACTCCGGCTACAGTGATTCCAAGCGGTCTGAACCATTGAAGGCCTAAAAGACTAGGCCGGTCACGGTCCACGACAGTCAGTGGCAGTGCGACGGTGCGGTCCTTGAAAGAGACCTGGAATCGGCGGGACCCGACAACGGGAATTCGGTTACCCTGGTAATCTTTGAGTATAACCCTTTGAGGGTTTAGGTCTTGGCGGCGAATCGTCGGGATGAGCTGTTGAAGCGTCTTCCAGGACACCATCGAGAGAGATGATCCTGAGTCCACCTCCATTACACAGGGTTTGTTTTCGATAGTGACCTCTACTCTGATTTTCCCGGCATCAAGGGATGTAGCGTGGCCTATGGTAATTGTTTGGTGGGTCTCTTCCCGCCTGGTTTCTTCACGCCTGGTGGAAGTGGTGGACGGTTTGTTTCTGTAGGAGTGGCTTCCCCATTGGTGATTCAGTTTGTTTCGGGGTGTGCCGAAGAATTCTGAAGACTGGCATTCGGCCTGTTGGGGTTTTGAGTTTTGTTTGCTTCTGCAAACCTTTGCGATGTGACCTCTTTTCCCGCAAACGCGGCAGAGTGCGTCGAGGAATTTGCAGCTGGATCGTGGGTGATTCGCCCCACATCCTGCACAAGGTCGAGATGAGGGTTGTGTGAACTGGTCTCGTTCCGTTCGGAGTCGGTTTACCTCTTCCTCATCGCTTTCTGATGGGGATTCTAGGTCTTCGTGGTGAGTCGATACCTGGTGTCTCTCTGAGCGAGGCGAGGTATCTTTGGCGAGTTGACGTAGCGGTGCGCTGGTGCGGCGCATTCGGGCTGCCGACTTTTTGGTCGCCTCCGCTGCAGTGGCTTCTTTAAGGGCATCGGTGAGGCTGATGTCCCCCTTAGCCATGATTTTGCTCTGGATTGCGCCGTCTTCTAGGCCCAGAACCAGGCGGTCTCGGAGGGCTTCTTCTAAATCAGAGAATCCGCAGAGGCCTCCAAGGTTGCGGAGGTCTGCGATGTAGTTGGCAAGGCTTTCGCCTTTCCGTTGGTCCCTCTGGTAATATTCGTGTCTTCGGACTAAGGTTGGCACGGTGGGCGCGTAGTGGGCCCGTAGCAAAGGCTCGAGGACGTCCCAGTCCATCGCTTTTACTTCGGCTGGCTTGGCAAGTGATTTTGCCATTTTAAACACGGTAGGCCTGCAGTGGGTTAGAAATATAGCTCTTTTTTTGCTGGTTGTTGCGTCTTTCAAATTGTTGGTCTCCAGAAACATCTGGAACCGATCCATGTATGACTCCCAGTCTTCGGTTTCTGGGTCGAATGGAGCGGGTGGTATGGCACCGCTGGTCATGTTGCCGTTGATGGTGCGTGTTTGACCACGTGCTCTGTTGGTTGCTCTGTAAATCAGTCAGCTCTTCGGTCTCCGGATCCCATCCTCGTCGCCAGTGTTAAGTTTGGAGAATAATGGAGACCAGACATCTGACCAGTGACTTCAACTCTTTAATAACAGTAAATAGAACAGAACAGAGCAAGGCTATGGGCAGCAGTAGCCCCTTTTATAGGGTTGGCTGCTACCCTATTAACCAATACTAAGTGCATCAAGTTCAAACTAATAACCAATAAGAAGTGTCCTAAGTTTGGCCAATCAGGGGCTTGTTATGAACCAATCCTTGTTAGTTGTTTAAGGACCAATCAAACGTGCAGGCTTCCAAAACCTGCTTTGCATTTAGGCTTAGTAATTTTTATTCATTCACAACACTTCCCACCAGGTATTTTTCTACCTGCATTTTTACATGCTTTCGAACTGCTAGGTTGGCAGAAGCTGGGACAAGTAACGGGAGCTCACTCCATTATGCGGTGCTAGGAATTTGAACCGCCGAACTGCCAACCTTTCCGATCAACAAGCTCAGCGTCTTAGCAACTGAGCCACCACGTCCCTTTGACAATATCTAACTTAAGGCTTTTTCAAGCAGGTAAAGATGCAATAAAAATTATTCATATTCAAACCTTCTGGGAAAAGATAAATGTAGGCAACTACTCTATGGCATGTCGTCCCCCCCACAATAACTTATTTTTCCCTATCTCATTTGTAGGTGCTTTTCAGTTTTGTTGACCAACCGGTCTCCTGGCTCATTGTTGTCACTGACAATAGAAGACATATTTTTATTGCTGCTTGTTTCATATCAATGTGTTCAGTCATATTCCTACACACACACACACACACACACACACACACACACACACCTCTGTATTTTTCTTTACTTTCCCCACTTCCCTATTTTTCCTGTGGGAAAATGAAAAAAAACAAACCAAAAACTAAAAAAAAAACCCTCTCGTGAGGCTTCCACTGGAAGTTAATTGACTTGCAAAAGGCCAGGAAAAGGCACTTGTAGAACACAGGATTAGCCAGTGAAAGGCAGGATAATTCTAACCTGCATCCCTTGGCCACCTCATTATGAAAATAATTACAGCCACTTCTGTCAAATCTGCCAAAAATGTCTTCTCTGAGGGAAAAAATGTATGACTCTCATTTATTTCCATCAAATGAAACTCTTCCTCAGCAGTAAGTATATGGATGTAGGAGAATGGGGGAGGGGTGCTGGAGAAGAATATGAGCCTGTGTGTTCTGTGTGCAGTTGAATATAGGGATAACAGAACAGCACATTCTACCTCTGCTCCACAACCTGCAATGGTTACCAGTTTGCTTCCAGATCCAATCCAAGGTTCTGGTATTAACCCTTAAAACCCCTCATGGCATGGAACCGGGCTATCTGAGGGATCTCTCCCCCAGATCTGGCAGAAGAACTATGCTCTGGGTCCCATCTCCTAAGAAACTACATCTAGAGCAAGGGTCTTCAAACTTGGCAAGTTTAAGACTTGTAGACTTCAACTCCCAGAATTCCTAAGCTAACATAACTGGAGAAGGAATTCTGGGAGTTGAACTCCACAAGTCTTAAGCTTGCCAAGTTTGAAGACCCTTGATCTAGGGGGACCCAGAAGATGGGCCTTTTCTGCCATGGTGCCTTCCCTGTGGAATATCATTTCCCCACACCCCTAAGACAAGACTGGCCCCATCCCTGAAGTCCTTCCAGACCTGGTTATGTCAACAGCTTGGGGGAGAAGTCCTTGTCGTTTTTTAATAATAATGTTGTTTTAATTGTAGAATATTTTTGTAATTACTCTTTTTATGCTGTCGAGAATCATGTTTCTGTGATATGGGCAGCATACAAATATAATAAAAAAGAAACAAACAGCCACATTATATATTATAGGTAAATGTCTATGAAGGTATTGCATGAGTATAGAAAACCATATGGTTTAGCCCTGCCAACTGAAGGACCTAGCTAAGTATATAATCCTGGACAATAATCTTCAGGATGAAAATGGATCCTAACCCCGGGCATCTCTGACTGTAAATATATATCCTTCTTCAGAGACAGGATATCATTCCAACAAATTTCTGCTGCAAAATTAAAGCAATCTATAGCTGGTTGTACCTCCTTATTCCTTCCCTACCACACCACTCTGATTCCAATAATTCAAATTCAATACTCCAGACAAGGCCTGCTGTGTAGAACATCATCCTGGGTTTGTTCTAGAAAGACAATTAATGAGACCGTACATCCTAAAGAGAGAAGGAAGGTGAAGCTTCTTCAGCTAGTGCCTACCCTTCTCTTCTCACTGGGCATCACCACCAACCGCTCCATGAAAAGGATCCAATAAAAAAATTGCCACAAAGCGTGTATATGAAGGGATCTCAATAATTTAAAAAGTTTATCCCCCTCCAAAATCCCCTTGGATGAGGACTTGGTAAAAGGGCTCCAAGAAGGATAACCTGAATGCATTTCTATCAACAGTATTAGGGCTGACCAGAAAAAAAAGCAACTGTTGATTCTAATGGAAGTGAGTTAATCCATTCGTATCAATGGAAAAATTATGGCCAGTGGCAGAAAATCTAATTGCACAATGAACATCATCAGTTGATGCAATATCCTTCAAATAAGGACAACTACAACAAAACAATGTACGAACAGCATAACAGAGCCACAATGGTTTTGTTTATTAAACAGCTGGGAGTCCAATTTCATTTAATTAATGGAGCTTGTAATGAAGTGGTAAATGCAAATAGACCTGTCAATCATCCTAGGGCAGCCTTCCCCACTACAGCAGTTTCAGGCTCTTTATGTTCAATGGATAGAAAACTGGAAAGTAGGGGCATGCTTACTGGTTATTTGAGCAACTGGAGAAAACATTACAGGTGTGTGGCAAGGAAAATCAAGCTATTCGTGACATTCATTTTCTTTTGCTATCATACATAGAATTCCTCTATCACAATAGTGTTTGTCTGTTGTCCTACTGGTACATCAGAAAACTCCCATAATTGCCAGTTACACTGGCTGGGGGTTATGATATTGCAGCATGGGATGTTGGAATAACATCAGATTGAGAATGCTTCTCTGTCTTGTTTTGACCCATCCTCCTTACCAATAATGCTTAGAACAAGTAATGCACCATATGAGCATAGTGTAGGCCATGCGTCCATTGTGTTGTGCAAAGAACGATCCAGCTTAGCTGAATAATTCCAAATTGTTAAAATTACAAATTGGAGGAAGTTATTTGTAACACAAGCCACTACTACTTATCTGTTTAGCATCTGACTGGGCAATTTCAAGGACGATGAACAGTCAAGCCGTTTCAACAGCAGCCTACTCCATGCCCTATGATAAGCTCCTTTGAAACTGGGGAGTTTAAAAAGATATTAGCCTTGGTTCAGGGGAGTTGTAGTATAGCAAGTCTGCCATGTGAATGGGTTATATGTTTGGAATCAGTCTAGGCATCTAGCACAGCTAAAGTCTTTGATTTTCTCCCTATCTTTTCTCAGTAACTGTACAATTTCTAAAATATATCTGCCTTTTATAAATATAAAATACCCTCCTCCCTACAGGATAAAATATCCTGTCCCTACAGCAAGGCCTGCATTTGACAGATATTTGACAGAGGCAGAAACGTGATGGCTAAGCCAATCAAGGCAAACACAGTTTAAAATGCTAATGCAAAACTTAAATGATTATCCTCATAGTCACATCCTTATTATTGTTGTCATCATCACATGAAATTGATCCTCTTCTCTCTTTTTTTTGGATAGCATTGTCTTTTTTTTTTAATAATGCTTTATTGGATTTTTTTCCCCATGTATACATAATACCAACAGTCATTAAACAGCGCTGTGACATTATATATACATTTATGTGTCCTATTGAAACTTACAATGCATAATACTTTCATACCCTCTTATTTATTATATACATTATTTACATTTTCTATTTTTATATCTATTATCTATCCAAATAAACCATGTTTCCCATACTGCGTTGTATTCTGTGTCTGTTTTCCCTTTTAATTCCATAGTTAATTTATCCATTTCCACACGCTCTAATTTTTTTTTTAATTATTAAGCCTTCAGGTGGTATAGAGTTTTCCTTCCAGTACTGAGCATATGAAATTCCTGCTGCTGTTAATATATGTAATATAAGATATTTTATCTTTCTATTATAGTTTTTTTTAATTATTCCTAAAAGGAATGATTCTGGAACAAAATCAATTTTGTTTTTAGTTAACTCTTTGGAGAGCATTGTCATGTTCTTCTTGCTGCACCCAGTATCACTGTTGTGGCTTTTTTTTTTTCCCCTTCAGTTTGTGGTTGTTCAAAGTAAGGGACAGAAGAAGAAACTTTGAAATAAGGCTTAAGGTTATATTTTGAGAAATTCATCTTACTGTCTGGAAAACATTGAACCCCGCTGGATCATTTCAGACACTGAGCCATTCTTTGGGATGGGAGCTCCATCCGTCGAAAACAATGTTCTGTTCTCAAGGTTGGCTGATCCCACCTAAGAATAAATGCCACAAGAAGCCTCCATCCTGCTCTCAGACATTTCCCAAGCATGACTCAACGTAGAGTATGTGTTTGACTTTGTTTTGCTTTTTCAGACTGGCTTTTGGGGACAACCATGCAGGATTCCCATGTGAATGATAAGTTCTCCCACTACTTCTGTATAACCAAAATATTTCTACGAAGATGAAATACTATTTAAAATATGCCTTGTTTTTGTGGCTCTATTTTAATTCTGCGGCTGGGTTTCAATCAAGAAAAATGTTTCTTGTCTCGTGCTTATGAATCAAAATAGTACCTTAAAATAAATAGAGAGAACATACAGCTTTGGAAACAGAGATTACACTGCTTCTTTTTTTTTTTATACATGAGACCTATGCAGTGAATTTATGGGAAAGAGATTATAGGCCAGAAACCTGGCTCATGGTCTCTAGCCACAACCTCAATTCAAATATTATTTTGTTACATGCATTTAATGTTTCTATTCTTGACCCCCAATACAGCTAACAAAATACTTACTTTGTTTATTTAGGATGAGGTTCTAGAGTCCTCGCATCAAAGGATACTAAGATGGTTCTGTTTTCCCTCTCTGAGGTTGGAGGTAGTGATACAGCCTCAAAGGGGGAATGCTAACTTAGCATCTGCCTTTTGCCTCCCTGCCAGTCTTCCTGTCTGGTCTTTCCAAGGATAAGAATTCCTGATCTTAAAAAAAAAGTCTGGACAGGAAACAAGAGCAGGATTAAACAGAAGGAAAGGATAGGGGTTAGGCTAGGGCAGGGGTGTCAAACTCAAGGCCCGGGGGCCGGATCCAGCCTGCAGGGTGCTTAGATCTGGCCCACGGGGCCACCCTGGAAACAGCAAAGGACCGGCCCATGGTGCCTCTGCCAGCAAAAAATGGAGCTCTGTTTTCGTGGCAGAGGGTTGCAGGAAGATATTCACAGCTGAAAATGGCGCTCGGGCCGCTACAGGTACTCCTGACATGAATGACATAGGGCTGGCCATGCCCCCCCTGGCCCCCCAAAGTCAAGCACAGCCCTGATGCAGCCTTCAATGAAATTGCATTTGACACCCCTGGGAGAGGGGAGGGGAGGGGAGGGGAGGGGAGGGGATGGGATGGGATAGAATAGAATAGAATAGAATAGAATAGAATAGAATAGAATAGAATAGAATAGAATAGAATAGAATAGAACTTCTTTATTGGCCAAGTGTGATTGGACACACAAGGAATTTGTCTCTGGTGCACAAGCATACATATACACAAGTAATAGGTCACAGGTCGTAAATCATAGTTACAATAATTAGATTTAATGAGAGCTGTGGTGGCGCAATGGTTAGAATGCAATACTGCAGCCTATTTCTGCTGACTGCCGGCTACCAGCAGTTCTGCAGTTCGAATCTCACCGACTCAAGGTTGACTCAGCCTTGGATTCTTCTGAAGTGGGTAAAAAGAAGATCCAGATTGTTGGGGGCAATATGCTGACTCTGTAAACCACTTAGAGAGGGCTGTAAAGCACTGTAAAGCGATAAATCAATGCTATTGCTATCAATCTAAGTTATTATGATTAATAAGTTAATAACTTATTAATCATAAGTTAAAAACAACAACTGATAAATCATAAGAAACCAATAGGAGGAGATAGTAGGAAAGATGAGAAGATGAGAAATGAAGACAGTCAAAGGTCAAAAGAAAAAGACGCAAATGTTTTCTTCAAAACATAAAAGTTTAGCAAATATTCCTTTCCCCCCACTTTTACCCCTATTCTTGGGAGGCATTTAGGAATTGTTGAAATGCTCCGTCATTAGTATTCTCAGTTTCCCTCAAGGATTACTCTGTTTGAAAACTGATACCCAACTCTTCCAATGCACTCTCATGGCACAGGATGACCTGTAACAATTAAAAGCATTAGTGCAACCTTATCACGTACATTTGTTAAAAGCAAAAAACCAGGAAACAGGTTCAGTCGATAAAAACATTTTAAAAGGAAGATCTGCAAAATAAAAACAACCATTGACTTGGCAAGAGATATATTCAGAAGGCAGAAAGATACCGCACACCCAACCTGTAAGCATTTCTCTCAGGGAAAGTACCTGCCCACAGCCACAAAAGGAGGCCATTTTCTCTATCTACTGCTACATCACCATTGCTGTTGTCATCTGTGAGAAAGAAAAGAAGGAAAATGGGGGGGGGGGGGGAGAACAAACACATCTACCTCATACATATTAAATATTCTCTGGTAATATGATACAATTAATTTGCTAGCATTTAGTTAACATTGCAACCAGAAGGGAAAAAATGTATAGACTATATGCAGCCCAGATTTTGAAACAGGCCTCCAAATCGGATTGCTTGTTTAAAAATAGATAAATTTTATATCCATTACATACATTGATGGAGAAGAGATAATGTTCTGGCCTTCTGTTATCTCTTTTTTTTTTTTTTTTTTTGTGGCCATAAACATGCTAATCTATTTCTGTTGCTCTCCTGCTAGATTTTTTGCGTATAATTTCTAAAGAAAAAATGTTTGCATTTGCAAACAAAAAACAAAAATCAGAATATGAGAAGGAACTTGTGCAAAAGAAACACATGGCAGTGCATAACCACATGAACCAGTGTTGCCTTTTTATTTATTATTATGTATTATGTATTTTTATTTTTATCCCATCTTTATTATTTAACTAACTGAGTTAGTTAAAGGCGGCAAACTAATCCAACATACCTTTCTCCTCCTAGTTTCCCCAGGGCAACCTTTTGAGGCAAGTTGAGCTAAGAGTGTGTGACTGGCCCAAAGTCACCAGCTGACTTTCATGGCTGAGACAGGACTTGAACTCAATATCTCCTGCTTCCTGGTCTGGAGCCTGGCTCTTTGAATGCCATTTGTCAATAATTAATATAACTTGCCAATTACTTGTAAATAAAAGCAAAGGTGCCCAATGCATGCCAAGAATAATCTTTCCTGAATTAACTGTAATTTTAAATATATTGAAATAAAATATGGTTTTTGATTCCTGATGTTTGTCTCCTGCCATTACAGTTCCTCATTCTATGGCTTCATACAGATCATTAATCATCACTGAAATCATCACATAATTTAATGGTTGGGAACATTATATTTGTGGACATCAAGGCATGTGTGTCCTGCCCAGGAGGAATTCAAAGAGGTGCAAAAACCAATAAAAACTCCTTTTTAAAAGGTTAAATGAGAGGACCAAAATCACTTAGAGCGTTTTGTGGAAGAATGCCAAAATGCTGGTATCCATGGGTCACCTGCAAAGTATTTTTGAGGACTATCCATGATCTCTGGAAGTCTGGTGGGGTTTGGGAACTACAATCTTATACTCCTGGCTTCCCAGTATTTGTAAATATCTCAATTCATATGTCTTAACTACAATTTCTGGGGATCTGTTTAAAAAAACAAACAGAATCAGGTCATAATTCCCAACTACTAGGTGCGTAGTTTTCCAGGCCTTCCAAGAACAGTGAGGATAGCACCAAACTGGGTGTTACCAGAACTATCTGCTTCTCTTGGAGCTGCAGAGGGAAAACAATTTAAATGGGACCTTGGCCAAGGAGGTTCCCTTAAAATTGGGACAAGCTTCTCTTATAGGTATTATTCATTCATTATTCCCGAGGATATTCTTTGGGGAGTGGGGAGAGGCCTTCCCCCTTCTGCAAAAAAAACCTGCTCATTCCCAAGAAGGCTTCCAGTTGGTTTCATGGAAGAAGCCAATCCAGTAAATCCATTATCTTCTCCCTAAGAATGCCCCTATAACCCAAGGTGGTCTGAAGGCGTCAGGATGGAGGGGGAAAGAAGCGGTTTTTGCCCGCGAAGCGGACTGAAGACGTTGGAATGAATATTTATGCCGCGCGCCCGGACGGATCTCCTCCTTCACTACCCGGGCATCACGCGCGCGGCTTGAACTTTTGCTCGCGGGGAAAGGCGGGGCGCTCCCGCCTCGTCCTCCTCCTCCTCTTGACTGCCTCCTTTGCAACTTTAATCTGTTTGCTTTAGCGTTAGGGAGAGTGAGAGACCTCGAAGAGAGCCGCGAAAAGCTGAAAGCCTCCCGGGCAAATGCATTCCGCTTCAGGGCGCCCACGGCTGTAGGACAAGAGGCAATTAAAAGCCGAGGTGGCAAATGGCAAAGCAACGCAAACGGCCGGCTGAGCGCGGAGCCGGCCCAACCTATAGTAGAGGGAGTTTGACAAGTTGTTCTTGTGTTTTGACCGGCCCTGCTGTGTCATTAATTCAGCTGGTGCCCCGTCTACTTACAGTAAGCATTCCTCTTCGACATCGCCGAGCTTGCATGTGACCACATGTAAATGTGCATTTTTATTTTATGGCGCTGTAATCGAGGGCTTTTAAATTCCTCATGGCTGGAAGGCATGCTGTGAAGCAATGCGAGCTCGTTTAGGGTTCAGCTTGGACGATCGCTGGCTTGTTTGACTGGACCTACCTTCTCTGCCGGTTCCTTGTTCCCTATTAACTCTATGAACAAGCCTCATTAAGGGAACAGGCAAGCCTATTTGTAGTTAAATACCTTTATTCCTTGGGGCGTTCCAGACGGAGACCCATCTTTCTCACTCCTTCAGAATTGGGGAACCTGGTTCTGAATGAAAGTAGCTGAAGTTCCTGCTTGCTCATATTTTTCATCTCCTTAATTTGACTCTTAGAACCGATCAGTTTTGCTGCCTTGGATTAAAAAAATATATTAATTGACTTGATTATTTCATATTATACCTTTGCATGAGACCTCTTCCGTAGGTGGGCCTCAAAGTACTTTGACCCTCTGCATCCCATTTAGAAATACCTTACAAGTGTGTTCAACCAAATCTTTCTTGAAACTTGACTACTGGCAGAATAGAGAACCTTATCAATTTTGTAAATTTAATTACTTGTTTTTCAAAAGAGAAAGGAACCCCTTATTAGGAATTCTTGCATCAGAAAAAGGAAACATTTTGAATTTCTTCTTACAATGCAGCATGACCTGTCCTTAGCACTAGTAAAGTCAAAGAAATATATTATTATTTTTATTATACAGAAAGAAGAGACATACATATAAAAACAACTCAATGTTTAAACCCAGAGCTAAATTATGCCAACATGGAATGGAGTCTTTTCATACCTTATTTATTTAAAAGTCTTAAATACAATTTGTTAATATGGAGATACTCCCTTTATGCCAAGTTCTTACAAATACTTAATAATGCATAGCATTATTAAATAGTACAGTAATGATTTGGAATTACCACAAACACAAAAGTTTTAGATGCTGTTAATACATCTGGACCAAATAGTAAAATCAAACCAAATGTTTAAATAATCCAATTTCTTGCATTAACTCAGGTGATTTATCTTTTTGCTTAGCCATTTTCTAAAGTATTAATATCCCTCTTGCCCATAAATACTAACAATACTAATAAGGACAAAAATAATTTATTGGAATTACCTCATAGGATCAATTTATCAACAGCCAATAACTATCTGTTGCACAACAGTCAAAATTGGACTTGTAGCTCTATATCTTAAACAGGCCTTAAAGCCTTTAATGTTAGAAATACAGTAGAATTTTGATTAAAAGCAGAGGGGTCATCTTATAATCTAATAATGTTGCTGATAATGTTTTTTGGAACTAATCACCTGGTTTCATAGAGTAATAGAAGTCAAACAAGTAATAGAGGTCATTTTTAACCTGCCCTGAGTTTAGTCAACAGTACATATGTTTATATATACTATATATAATAGGGACGCTGAACTTGTTGAACAGAAAGGTCAGCAGTTCGGCAGTTCGAAACCCTTGCACCACGTAATGGAGTGAGCTCCCATTACTTGTCCCAGCTTCTGCCAACCTAGCAGTTCGAAAGCATGTAAAAATGCAAGTAGAAAAATAGGGACCACTTTGGTGGGAAGGTAACAGCGTTCTGCGTGCCTTCAGCATTTAGTCATGCTGGCTGAATGACCACGAAGACGTCTTCGGAAACACTGGCTCTTCGGCTTTGTAACAGAGATGAGCACCACCCCCTAGAGCAGGAAATGACTAGCATGTATGTGCGAGCGGAACCTTTACATATATCTATATATACTATATAGTCAACCGTACATATATCATTTCACCAAATATTTTCCAAGATTTGTCCATTTGCACATTGAAAGGTGGAACTGACAACATAAACATGCCCCATGGTGTACATCCTGATCCATTCCCCTGGAGGATCTTTGAGCCCATCCATTACATATGCAGTAGCTTGTAATCAAGCTCTCTCCATGGCCTGGATAATTATTCCCTAGCCTTTGCTACCAAGTTTAAAAAAAAAAATCCCATTTGTCATAGCTTGTTTTCAGCACTGCCCTTATTTTCACTGCAGTAGCATTCATTAGAATAAAACAAACAAACCTGTGAAAAGACTCACAGTTTATGAGTTAGTAGTAAATATGCACATGGTCATACCCCACATGATAAATATTCATCTCCTGCCACCAATTTAATTCCCACAGAGGAAATATGCTGTATATAAATACCTCCGCTACTTTCACACTCTTCGTAAGCAGGAAATAAGATTCAGGGCAGGAGGTGCTTCTCTGTTTCATCTAGGATAGTCTTACGTAAATGGGGGGCGACTCTCTGATCACACACCTGAGCACCTAGGGGTAAAGTGACCATCATTCTGCTGGAACCTGAAGAGCAACAGTCTGTCCCTTGTTTGAAGGCAGCAGACCTCAACCCCACAGGATGCTTTCGGTATTAATCTTCCATGAAAGAAGATGGAGATACTAGGGCTGCAATATTCTTTCCCAACACTTTAGATTCCCATCACACCAGGGAGAGAGCATTTCTCAACTTCAGTGACATCTGCCACACACAGAAAGAAGTGAGGCAAATCTAGGGGTGGGAAGAGAAAAAAAAGTACTCTCAACAGGATTTTTTTCCCCTCAGCAACAGAGAACAGCTTGGCTTTCTCAGAGGTTCCATGCAGCATCAACCAAACCAAACCCAGCTCTGACCTTGTCTTCTACTGGGGGTTTTAGTGCATTGCTGCAGAACTGAGCTCTCTAAAAACAAAACAGAATACACATCCCTTCCGTGCCAGTTTCCCCTTTGCAGCTTCTATAGATTTTCTTTAGCAGGGCCAGTGCAGCAAGTACAAACAGCACTTATTATAGTTTAACTAATATTGTTGGCTGAAGCAGCCACGTTGACCTGGATCACTGATGTGTCAAGGTTGGCCTTTTTCTCCCAAGCTCCCCTGAAACAAGCCTGGGAAAGATCGTTTTTATAAAAACAGGAAAAGGGAACAGATGACACAAGGATGTATTCATGGTGGGTCCTTTACATCCATCTGCAGCAACCATAAAGTATCTATCATTGCTTTGATCATAAAAGAAGCATATTTGCCTAACTGATTACAGTTCACTTAGGTTAAAATGAAAAGAGAACAATGAACATGGTATGTAATAATGTTGCATGTGTTAAATCCTACAGTTATGATGAATGAAATAAGCTTGAAATTCACACACACACACATTGTGGCAAATGTAAACAATTGGATTAGTGGGGCTTATTAGCACATAATATGAATGACTGAGATGACACTGGTATCACAATTAAGGTCAGGGGGCAGGCATTGTTGACTGATGCACAGCTGGGGGAGAAATGAGGTCATTTGGAAGTCTGCCAATATTAGAAAGTAAGAAAAATTACTTTAGTGGTAATTATTATACCCAATCTCAATTTAAAAAAAAAGTGTTGGCCTTCCTGTGAAGTTGGTGTCCTAATCTGATCCTTCTAGTAGAGCTAACACAATTTTTAAACAATGCCAACCAGTGTGGAGTTAATTTTTTATTCATAGACCAATGATGTTGAATGAGATCTGTCTACATTAACACCTCATCAGATTTGGAATGGGATTCTATCCATCCATCCATTCATCTTGTAAAGCCACCTGACTCCATAATGACTCTAGTAAGCACACTCAATCAGTTGTATGTATTTAAAACTTTAATAAAACCATACTACCTTTGAATATGTCTTAAAACATATCCCATGTTGTTATGATGAGGAGCTAGTCTGCTGGAGAATGGGGGTTGCCCATGTAGATCTTTCCAGACCTTGATAACTGTTTTATAAAGAGACTTGGTCTAGCTAACTTATGGAGACAAATTTCTACAGTAATTTTCTCAGAGGCATATAGGAAATGCTTCAGCAACTTTTGTGTTAAAAATCTGGCATTTTTCCCTAATCAAAATTCCTTATGATCCTTATGAAACAGAAAAACCTCACCCCAATTTTATTTCTTTAAAAAAGTATTATATATATTGTGCTGGTTAAACAGTATATAGTTAGTTTGGGATTGAGAGCTGTCCCCTTAAGGGAATGCCTCATGGGAAATGTAGTTAATGCCTCATGGGAGATGTAGTTCATGTCATGTGGTCACATCTGTAATCCTGATTGGTCACTGAATTGACCTCGGGTTGGGGGGAGTTTCAGACATTCCTACCTGGACCCCAGCATCCTGCTGGAGTCTTCCTTTGCTGTATCATTATGGGATGAAGATAACTATCTTTTCACACTATGAAGACGACAATGCAAAGATTGGACATTAGATGAATCTCAACATAAGTGTGAGTTATACCTTGAGGATGCCTGATATAATCCAAAAAAGAAACTTGGTATGGAAGCCTTTGTAGTGTTTAACTCCTTATCTCAGGTATTTTGAGAAGATAAATATTGCCTGAAATGAGACAAATATAATATCTAACATTTTAGAATGTGTTAAATATATATTTAGTAGACATGGCCCATCATAGTTTTATTTTTTGCCTGGGATAGTTCTTAACTGGCAGCACAAAACATTAATATTTGCACAGTTACAAAGAACAGGATAAAAATAATCCTTCAGCTTCCATGTTTTAGATGGTCAGTTTCCCAAAGATTCTTCACTTGTAACAGCTTAGGGAAGCATTCCCTTGTTTCATTTAATTTTTATATTAAGAAGAATACATTTGTGAACCAGTTTGTTTGCTCATTTTTATTTGAAATTTATTGTCTCGGATTCTGCAGATTAATGCCTGAAAAGATTAGTTAGGTTGTCTTTCAAAGCAAGCATTCCATGTTGAAATTAGTTGGGGGGGTGCCTGATTTTTCTACCTTCACCTTGTGAATGTTCATATTGCTTTCAAGTAGTACTGGACGGGAAGAGCATATGTTTTGCAGCCATTTTAAGCAATGATTAACCGAAACACATTTCTAGGTTGAACTTACCCCCACCCCGTGTTTAAAATTGCCTTTCAAGCATTGTAGCAACAAAAATGGGGTGGGGGGAAACACCACGGTAGTGGTATTTCCCAGGGAACAATGATAAACATTCCGAACACATAGGATCCTGTGATTATGCTAAACTGCTTAAATAAATTAGTAAGATAAATACATGAATTGTAGAACAGCTGGTGCAAATGTATGCAACTACAAACAACGGAGGCATTTAAAACACAGGGAATTATACTGAGGTCTTGATGAAACAGGTCTTTATTTTTTGAATTTGTTATCCCTAATGTGCCTTTTTACATTTGTATGCAATCTTGACTTGTGAACGAACTGGCAACTGTCTTTACTTTCTTTTCCTCAATTCTTCTTAAAAAAATAAAAACAATGAACCTGGCATTTTGGGAATACTTGAAGGTGTAATTTACCCAAGTTAGCTAAATGTGGCTTGCTTGATAGTGTCCTTCACATGTCTTGAAAGCAGACCTTTCCAAATTCTGAGAACTGCGGTCTCAATACAATTGAAGCATACAATGCTGCCTGGATATGGATACATTGGATGTGAAAGGATTCCTAGGGAATTATGCCCATTATTTTCTTCAGCATCTTTATTCTTTTTCATGGGCCTGAAAATATCAGCTTCAAATTTCTATCAGCAAGAACTTCTATGCCAACAATGGAAGAGGACAGTTATTCTGAAAGATTTGATATTTATAGAACGTAATTAATTCCACTATGCTTGTCCATCTAAGACATCCTTCCTCACACAGTATTAACCTGAAATTATGTATTGAAAAGGTTAAGTAAATAGAACAACTCAGTCTTTTTGCTAATATATTTTGACATATTTTCCTTTGTCTGCATTCTTTTTGCCTATGTATATGGAAGACTGAGGGATAGTAGCACTCATTTTATGGCTACAATTTTAATTTTGTTAATTTTATCTCCAAAGGCCACAAATAGCATTCTAATGACATTATTAAACAGAGCAGAGTCACACAATTATTATTTTTTAATATATTCTTGAAAGTTTAGAGCAATGCTGGCTGGGAAATTCTAGGAGCAGAAGTCCACATAATTTTGAGATTGCCAAATTAATGCATCTGTTTTATATCCATTGGAGACATACCTATTTTTTTTTCTTTTTACAACGCTGTAGTCCAGAGGTGGTATTCAGCAGGTTCTGACCAGTTCTGGAGAACTGGTAGTGGAAATTTTGAGTAGTTTGGAGAACTGGCAAATCCCACCTCTAACTGGAGATTTTACAGTATCCTTCCCCTGCCACGCCCACCAAGCCACGCCCACAGAACCGGTAGTAAAAAAAAATTGAATCCCACCACTGCTGTAGTCTCTTAATTCAGGATACAGATGGGACAACTGGATGGAGCTGAGTGTTTACTGACTGGATAGTTATTAAATTTATATGCCACCCATTTCACCAATAAGGCAACTCTGGGCAACTTACAAATGGTAAAAATGTAAATATAAAATCAATTAAAATTAAGAAAAGTTATAGAAAAACTAAAATCAAGGGGACAGACAGCACGGAAATGAGATTTTCTTCTTATCCCATCAACCTCTCCAGTGAAGATCACCCCCTTGGGACCAGAAGCCAACCAACAAAGCCCAATTGCTTATTTCTCCAAAAAGCACACAAACTTAACCTGCGTTGGGGAAAAAAACCTGATTTTTGAGTTATGATTAGAATGCCCATCCCATTCCAGAACAGTACACAATTTCCTTATGTCTTCTACATCACTGTCTAATCAAGCTAACTTTGTCTGAGCTCAGAAGCTAAGCAGGGTTGGCCATGTTCTAAATGTAGATGGGTAGCTAACATAGAAACTCAGGCTATAAATGAGTCTCAGAAATAAAATTTAAAAAAAGCCTCCAGAAAGAAGACAAAAGTGTGTCCATGCTATTGGTGAGAAAACTATAGGGATGTGTCTGAAATTATCCAGTATTGGAGTCCATGACTTGTTACTGAACTGCACCTTCACTTTGAATATTCCTGTGATCTATCCATTCCTATTCTCTCTTGTCTCTAACGAATGTAGAGGACTATAGAAGGCAGGTCTCTGCAGAGGAATACAGAAGGCAGGTTCTGTAGAAAGCTATCGTTAGCATTCTGGAAACACTGCAGCAGCGCTCAACATTTGACCTGCATCCAGTGGGGAGGAAGCTTAAAGCACAGATCGAGATTGGAAGCCCAGGAGCAAGAATATTCAGAAGTAATTTCCGTTTCTCATCCTTGTCGAGACTCACCACAGGCAGGCTCTCAACGGATGGTAGCCTTCCCCATTTTTCTTTGCTCTCCAAAAAGAAAAAGAAAAAAAAAATATCCATAAGTAACTGTGCAGTTTCACGATTCCCCTTTGATCGGCCTTTTGCAACAGTGACTCTCACTTTTTTTTGCTGGGGTTAGATTCCTAGATCCCAACATTAATACAATAGCAAAACCCTCGTCTCCTGAAACCTCATTAGACCCCCCCCTCCCTCCCCCCACCCTCTCATCTGTTCCACTACATTCTTTGTGAGACTGAGCGGTCTTACTGTGAGAAGCAATAAGACTTATAAAAACAGCTTAAGTAATTGGATTGCTAGATGGTATTGAATTTCTGACAACAAATGATATCCATCTCTATTCTCCTTGCTGTATCTTTGTTCCTGCCCTGAATTTATTTAGAGAGGCACTTGGAGAGGCGGGGGAGGGGGGGGCAGCCTCTGTTGGGTAGGGGGGGGCACAAAGAGAGGGCCAGATGATGAACACAGGGGAAACCACAGTGCCCTTCCAAGAAGTTAATTACAGCGAACAAAAGCAGCAGACGATGACTTGTTGATCATTACCATAATCACATTACTCCACTCTTCGTGCTTTCCCAGCAGCGGTGTGCCTTTTCTGCCTTTTGTTTGACACTTGTGCATCCCATTAATTGTTTGTCACCCTAAAGTCACCAGCGAAATATGGACTCGAGAGAATGGAATTCCTAGTGCAAAAAATGAGGATAAAATTTATGTGGGAAGCCACTGGGCATTTTCGAGAAATAAGTCTCCCCAAGCCCTCCCACTGGAAAATTCTGGGAGGAAAATATACAGGAATACCTTCATTAAAATAAAATTTAAAAAAAAGCAAAAGAGTTGAGGGTTTTCTTTTCTTTTTTTTTTCCCTGCCAAGAAAACAGGGAGATTTACATAAGGAAAGGGAAACATCCATAAAATTGTCAGATCCTTTTTATGGTGCAGACTTTTTAGGTTATACTAATAGTCTATGTAACCTTTGCTTTCATCAGAGCACCATGCTTGGAGGCATGTTCTACCTTTAGTAATGGTAGATTTCATGCTGATTTGTCTCTCTCTGGTCTCCTGTGAATTTAGCTCTCATCCAGACTCATCTTTTAACGCAGCTATAGCTTAAAACAGCAAGGAACAGAAAGACGTACCAGTCTGGTGGCAGTGAGATCTTACAAACGAACAACTTGCTAAGATATTTGATGAACAGGATAGTTAGAAAAGGGGTCCTCAAGGGTAAAAATCTAGTTACACTTTAAAAAAGAAAAAAAGAAATGGGTGGATTCAGATTCGATTGTCAGGATTTGAATACTGTTAATATCCGTGGGTTGCGCCATTCATTTCTGTGCCAAGTAAGTTCAGTTGACTGAGTCTAGTATCTCTGATCCCGAGCTCTTATGTTCCATATGCTAAACAGTGTTGCTTCTCCCAGAAATAAACTAGAGAGTCTCGGTAAATTAAAAATGCAAGTTGTGCTATATTAGCATACTCCAAACCCTGACACCTGATTGGTCCGCACGGAGCGCAACCGGATTGGTTGACTCAGCGGCTGTGATTGGCGTGCTGGGAATCTACCGCGATTGGCCGAGCTGATCGCGGGAGATTCAAAGCGCTGCCATTGGCCGCCGAGCCGCGAGCAATCCCTATGTGAAGGATTGCCGCGGTTCCAGTTTTCTTGTACTGAACTGGACACAAATAAAGAGCTGAAAGTTACTATGGTCTCGCGTCTCTCTGGGAACCGATCCACCCCGATCTAACACAAGGTATGGCACTGGGTGTCCTACAGGTTCATGAAAATGCCTGGGGATCAGTATTAGCAGCAGAACTATTTCAATAGTGGTCAAGAAGTCACAATTTAATGCAATTGTTTATTGACCAATTATAAATGAGGCTCACGCAAGCCCTCTTTGAAAATCATTATGAATAGGATGTTCGTGCATGTTCCAAAAGGAGAAGTGATATCACTCAGAAAACCACCATAGAAAAATTATTGGAATGATACAGTAAGTAAAAAAAAAAAATATTGGAATGATCCTGTGTTAAAAAAAAAGAAAAAA
Source organism: Notechis scutatus (assembly GCF_049901735.1). Classification (NCBI taxonomy): domain Eukaryota; kingdom Metazoa; phylum Chordata; class Lepidosauria; order Squamata; family Elapidae; genus Notechis; species Notechis scutatus. Next base: position 149,124,879 of record NC_142009.1, on the reverse strand, counting down.
AAAAGCACTTCTTTAGTATTTCGGTCCTTGGGTTTTCTTCACTTGATTTTTTGCAAATCTTATTTTCCATTCTTCTTCTCCTTTCAGTTTTATAGCTTTGCCTCCGCAAGCAAAAGTTAGTTGTTTTATACGTATTGCAGACATTCCTGTTTTCTGCTAAAGTTGACTCATCCACTGCCATCGTTAGATGGATTTCTGGCACAGAATATGAAATACTGGCAAAGCAAAATATCTGAGGGGTCTCAGAATTTGAAATATTTAAATGTAAGCTTTCATGTCCCTTGAGATGCGTTACTATTAAGTGCATTTGGTACAAATGATAATTGGACAATATTATCCACATCATGGCTACAATGTATAACTAGTAGAATTGTCTACTAATTGTTACCCATAACTAGTCATAGATCTTGAGTGAAATTCTACAAATCAAATGAACATCATTCTGTTGGTTCACTAATCATCCAATGCTTTCTAGAACATAGAAATCCTAAGAATTTATCCAGTTCTTTAATCAGTAGTATCCTGTTGCTATGCAGAGGCCATAACTAGGCCCTGATGCACATTGATACCTATAAAGATGCAACAATTTTCATGGGAAAAGCAAAATTCACATTGACTTGTCTAAATCACACTATGACATTGTTAAGCCTAACACAGTTGTTTCTAAAGCAGAAGTGGGCAAGTAAGTCCCCTTTACAACCTGTAGACTTCAACTCCCAAAATTCCCAAGGCAGCCATGCTGGCTCAGGAAATCTGGAAGTTGAAGTTCTGAGGAACTTCATAGTTGACTCAGGAATTCTGGAAGTTGAAATCTACAGGTTGTAAAGGGGACCTTGTGGCCCACTAAAAAAGATTGAGTGCATTTACTGTTAGACATCTGTTCTGTCAGCTATTGACCAATGGATTCATTGCATTTTAATGCATCACAGGTAATCCCATGTTGTTCCAGGCAATAACAGTGGCTTTTGCACTCAGCATACACAGCAGTTACTGCATGTCTAATCTAGTCTTCCCTGGATTAGAAGTACAAAGTTACATTGCTTGCCACAGATAAGGCTAATTGGGGCTTGTTTCAGGCCTTCCCAGGACACGGCAAAGCTGATGTATGATAGAAAATCCCTAAGATCAGTTTAAGTGGAGCCTATCTGCACTATATAAAACAGACAGGTCTAGTGCTATCCTAACAACCTTACAGTGCTGTCTCCAAACACGGGAGAAGCCTGCATACATATTAGAAGCCTTGCAGAAACCTGGGCTTTAGATAGAACCAATACTCTACATTTGGAAAGATCCAATTTTCTGACCAATTGTTTCTGCAGTTGATTCTGGGAGATCTCTCTGAGGACGGTGCTAGTTGAAGCTAGGGCAAATGCTGATCTTTAAGGTATTTGTGACAAAGAGTCCATGAGGCATTCACAGGATTAGCAGATAGCAGGGTGGCAATAACATCCTCACAACCACTGATCCTCTCCAAAAAAAGGCATATCCAGATCACTTCCCTGTTTCTGGGCTTCCTTTCTGACTTAGGAGGCCATCTTGGAAACAACATTTAAAATGGTTACAGCAATGTTTCCAGGAGAAACTACTACTTTTCCGTCCTATACAGTGCACCAAAGTAGGCAACCTGCTTAAACATAGATATTTTTTTTCAATGCAATCAACCGGCCTTTTGAATCTAACATGGAAGAAAAATATGCAAAAGTGCAGATATATAGGACTGCGATTCCTTTAAGGGGGCATTATGTACCAATTTGGCAGCGGAGGGAATAGTCATTCATTTTCTAGCAAAGCATCAGGCGAGAAGGTTTTAGTTCTCATTTTGCAGTTCTTCGGCAAATTGGCTTGCGTTGTAATATGAAGACATATATACTTATGACATTGCTCTCTTCCCTGCTGACCTTGTTTGTTATTTTATGCATTTCTGCATCATTTAAAGCATTCCCTTTGATGTGCATTCATCCTGGATGTGCCATTTCCTTTCCAGCTAATCAAAAGAAAAACCAGTTTGTTTGAAAAAGAGGTTTGAAGGTTCATAGGGCAAAAGCATCTATTTTTAATTCAAAGTAAGAATGACAGTCCTGTCTTTCACTCTCTCCCCAGCATCTTCATGTGTGTGTGAGAGAGAGAGAAAGGGGAGGGGAGGGATCTTTTCCCATTATTATCCATTATTGGACATCAGCTAATGTAACTCTTGGGGTGTCTTAATTTTTTAAGGGTTTTATCCTTAAGTAACATTGTCTATTGGTGCTTTTAGACTGCTCTGAACAACTCGCTTAATTTGGCTAGTGAATGAATCAATTTTCAGGATTTGCACTATGTGGCAGATCATAAAATATTGCAATATTTAGCATGCTGAGGGTTTGCCCAACACAGTAAATGTTAAAAAAAGGAAAAGTGGGAATCAAGGTTAAAACTAACCAAGTTCAGTATTTAGGACAAATGCAGTTGTGGGATCTCTAACTGGCCTGGCTAAACACATGGCACCAAGTCAGTTTGGTTCTGAGATTCTCTAGACTGAGTTGCAAAGCCAAATCCATGCTGTGGTTAACCACTAGAAAGATTAAAGGCTGAAATTCTTGTTTTCTCAAAAACTCAATATACTTCAGAGCAGCATCATTAAAACAGAAGGAATGAGGGGGGGAGCTATTTGTTGAGAATCCAGATATTTATATGACTAATTAAGTCTTTGGAAGTCCTCAGTAGATTTGTAATCATAGACCCCAAGGGGGATCTAAATAAATATTTACGTTCTATATGGTGTGTTGGTTCTGTAATGCAATTATAGATCTATTTCATGGGTAGATATATATCTCATTCATATCTATGGATATGAATGGATACAAGAGTGAGTGTGTGTGTGTGTGTGCGCACGCATGCGCATGTAGTTTGGGATCCTAAAACCTTGTCATAGGCCCTGGGGAGCTTGTGATATGTACCAGCATTAGCTGTAGATTTTTAATATTATTGTCAGGCAGAACTGTTTATCCTACTTTAAGAGATAGACCATGTGTTTATCTGCTGCATGTTTTACAGTGCAGCATCTCTCATTCTGTTTGAAATGCACTACTCACAAATATGGGCCACTGCTTCAGTTTGGAACGATACTGGGAAGTGACAAATTCAAATTTTAAAATGTATAGCGATTTTCCACTTAATTATATAAATTTCAGTTTTATGCCAGTTGGCCATTCCAGTATCATATGAAATGAATGTAGCAAAAATTCTTAAGAAAGCTAGCTCCATGCATACTGTTACCACCTAAGAGGAAATAGTCCACAGAGAAAACTTTTGTGTTTGTATCAACAAATTAAATAAAATTAAGTAGATAGGTTTTATTTGGCCATATTTCTAAGTTGACCCTGTGACACGTTTTTTGCAGAATCAAGTCCTTTCACCAAACGACTATTTTCACTAGTGTGCTATAAGGTAAAACCCATTTTTAAAAAAATAGATAACTTTGATTATAACATCTATCAATCATTTCAAACATATTTCTGTTATTTAAAGCTTGCATAAGCCTACAAAGCTTATGTATGATTAGTAAGATTGTCATAGCCAACAGGTTTACAACCTAAAAGGTGCAATATAAAGGAGAAATAAGAAAAAGAGGAAGAAAACTGCAAACTGAGGAGCGTATTTTTAAAAATGTTTAAAATCCTAATAACCAGCTAGAACTGAAATCATTTGATGATTTCAGGTTTAGGCTGGTTGATCAGCATACATGACCAGTGGCACATGAAGTGATTCTCATATGCGCAAGCCTTTCACCTCTGTGTCTTCATGTTCAGAATGCTCCTTATAGTTCTGGAAGATATGCTGACTTTGTCACACAGTCAATACAACTGTTCCCAGAAGGAGAACTGTTCTTTATTCCGATTCTATATCTCCATCATGCATCAATATATGAAGGGCAAGAAGTCTTGAATCTTGAAATAGCCTAAGGTTCCTTTTAGAAACAAGTGAATTATTTTGCTAGGGATCCAACCACATTGATAATGTGTCCTGAAGCAGCAATGCAAATAAGAGTTTTTATTTATTAACATAATTTCTTCTTTATTTAGGTTTAATTTCAGTTCCTCCTACCATCATATCTAGCCTATCAAGCTTAGGTTAGAGCCAGCAGAATAACTTATTTAGGATTCCAACCTTCATTGAGATCATTGTTTTAAATTTAGGTATTATTTGAATGATTACATAAGGACAATCACTGAGACTTCTGATAAAAATGGAAAATGTATGGAGAGGAATCTCACTACTTTTTCTATAATGTTAAAGAATTATATTCATTCAATCAATTAATTATTTCACACTTTGAGAGTTTATGAGCGATCCTGGCTACTACTTTTATGTTATTTTGGTGGTGGTTGCTTTTAAATTCTGGCTGTTTGTGTCGATTTTTACAAGGTTTTAATTGTTAGCTATCCAGAGTCCTATATATGAGGACAGGCTTATATTAGATGATAGATAGATTAGAGATGGATGGATGGACGGACAGGTGGACGGATGGGTGAGTGGGCAGGTAGGCGGGTGATAGAAAAATCTCAAAGCTATGTAGAAGGTTCATAAAGCCTGGTAGGTAGAAAAAAGTATTATAGAAATATAAATAGGGGGGGAAAACCAGAATGACAAAATGTACTCATTCTTGGGCAAGTTGTATGCAATACTGTATTAATAACTAAAAGAATACAAGGCTTCCAGCTAATATCAGAGATACTGCCCTAATGTAGAGTAATATAAAGATTCATGGGAAAAATAACATAAATCAAAGATAAAAAAAAATAAAACTGTATCAACTTTATAAACAGTAAAAATAGATAACTATATAAAATGATAGTACCAGATGGTTAATGTTGTTTATAGTTAAATAGATGAGGCATAAAAAGGCAGGGAAATGTGAAAAATTAAGATATGTTCAAGGGACATATCATTTATTTATTAAGAGTATTTGCAGTCTACCCAGTAACAAAGTTGTCTGTATAGTTTATCATACCAGTGAAATATTAAAATACAGTAATCAACCATAAAACAGCAGAGAACTCAAACTATATGCAGTGACAATAAAAAAGATTCACAAGTCACACTGAGAGATATACATATCATTTAAAGCAATTTAAGGGCTCCAAATGCACCCCACATTAAGAAACAGAGCAGCAGCCCAGAGGTGGGTCTATACAAGGAACCAAATTTATTTCAGAGAACAGGAGGAGGGGAAGCCAAAGAGAAAATGTTGATGGAGCAAAAATAATACAAAAACCAGAAGAGTGGTAACATTTGAAAATCACAAGGACATACAATGGACACAATGGACTGAGAGGAGATCTGGACCCCACTCTTGATCGGTAGGGACTCAAACTCTTAAAGTCAAACAATAAAATATCCTTTCTCTATCCTAATCCCTGTATGAGTCTGTATAAATCAGTAACAATTGGGACATGCTTAAATACAAAGGAGTGCAGATAAATGTTCGTTTCTGGTCCCGAAACTGACTTTCTGGGTAGTTGAGCTTTGAGGCATCTTGTTCCACCATTTTGCATTCTCCTTCATTAGCCATGATCGGTTGATGTGCTATGAATAAGTCTGAGAAATGCCCACCCTCAAATGAAAATCATGCCCATATGCTTATCTCTTCAGTCACTTCTCCACTGAGTGTGAATCAGGTAGTTATGAGCCATGGTGTCTGAGTGGTTAGAGTGCAGTACTACAGGCTACTTCTGCTGACTGCCAGCTGACTGCAAATTTGGCAGTTCAAATCTCACCAGTCTCAAGGTTGACTCAGCCTTCCATCCTTCCAAGATGGGTAAAATGAGGACCCAAAATCATTGGGGGCAATGTACTGACTCTATAAAACTGCTTAGAAAGGGCTGTAAAGCACTGTGAAGCGGTATATAAGTCTAAGTGCTATTGCTATTCTGATTCTACAGGTGATTCAGTACTTCCATGGCATTCTTACTCAGTTCCATATTGCAAATATGAGAAAAGCAAGGACCACTACAAAACATGGTATCACAATGGAAAAGCCACATAGTCCTGTTGGACATTCTTTTTAAAGGTGACTAGTGAGTTGCGTTTTCTAGAGAGAGACCATCCAAATCCAGCAGCTGATGTAAATTAGTTAGGAGCACAACTCCCCGAATCCCTAGCCAAAGGCCATATTCACTGAGAATTCTGGACAGCACCAGGTTCCAGAAAACTGCTGTAGAAAGTAGTAACAACTACTACTCCGTAATGACTGTTTGTGTAGGATGTGCTTCATTTTAAAGTTGTATCTAAACATTTACTTGTCCCAAAAGAGGACAAAAACAAACAACAGCAGAGTAAATTACAGACTATACCGTGTGTGTGTGTGTATGTGTGTGTGTGTGTATGTGTGTGTGCATGCATATCGTTGAATAGTTAAGACAGCCGCTCTTCCTCATTCATCTCATTGCAGAAATTAAAGAGAACTCATTCAAAATGTAGCCAACCCTTTCAGCAGGTTGAATTTAAAGAGAAAAAAAAAGCAATCTTTAATTTTGGTAGGCTCCTTTATTGGCATCTTCTCATTCTGCTACTTGTTCATTTCTTGCACTGTTGCTCAAGAGTTTTGAATCCTCTAATCATCCTTAATGCCTTGCATTTTCTTTAGTTCAGTCTCCCTCTATTTGACTGCATTAGGCCTGATCTCCAACGTGCAGCTCCAGCCTTTGTTCTGTTCTCATTAAATTATGCCCCTGTGTCTGGGCACACCCATTTTTCAGTGTGAAAAATTCCTGGTTTAAGAAAGCAAAAGTGGGATTTAACAACGGTATAATTAAAGATGGCAGGGGGCAAGAACATCTCAAAGATAATATTAAGTGAAAGGAGAGCTAGACAGCAAGAACAAAGCCATGACGAACACATTTTTTCAATGTTGTCTATGATTGATTTGTCAAATTTAGATACTGCACATCTACCTCTCAGATAATTGTACTCATGAAATAAGTCAAATTATTGTTATTGTTTCATACTCATATACCTAATTATTATGTTTATCACACTCATAATAAATGGGAAAATGTTAGTGGGAAATTAGAGAAAAAATCAGTAGAGGAAACTTTCCGTGGTATTTGCATCTTTGTTTGGAAACATGCTGCATCAATTGAATCTCTCTTAAAATGCAACCTTGGTCAAGCATAGAGAGATCATCATTTAATGCTGGCCTGTGCAGAGATGTCCGGAGAGATGTTGTTCTCCATCAAGAAAGATGGTGGCTATGATTTAATGGTTGAAGCCCTGAGCCATTTTATTGATGCTGACACACTAAATGGCAAGGCTTCAAGCCCCCCTCTCTCTCCCTCTCCCTCACACACATATAAATACGCCACCAGACTTGAAATTCTAGACCTAGAAAACCTAGAACTACGCCGCCTTTGGTCCAATCTAAGTATAGTACATAAAATCATACATTGCAATGACTTACCTGTCAATGAATACTTCAGCTTCAACCATAACAACACAAGAGCAAACAATAGATACAAACTCAAGGTAAACCACACCAAACTTGATTGCAGGAAATACGACTTCAGCAACCGAGTGGTCAATGTTTGGAATACTCTACCTGACCCCAAAAACTTTAACCTTAGACTGTCTACTATTGACCTCACCCCTTTCCTAAGAGGTTTGTATGGGGCGTGCATAAGCGCACCAACGTGCCTACCGTCCCTGTCCTATTGTTTCTTTTATTTTTCTTATATGGACCCATTTCATGTATTCATAACTATGAATATACTTCCACCTATTATCTTATAAGCGATTGACAAACCAAATAAATAAAAATAAATAAATAAATAAAACAATGCCTCTGCTATGTACTGATGCTAATAAGTTGACTTTACTAAGCTTGTTGAATCTACCAAGATTTGGAATACTGCATCCAATTTTGGCCACCACAATGTAAAAAAGATGTTGAGACTCTAGAAAGAGTGCAGAGAAGAGCAACCAAGAGGATTAGGGGACTAGAGGCCACGGGGTGGGATTCTGCCGGTTCAGACCGGTTTGGGCAAACCCCTTGCTCTGAAGATCAGCTGGCAGTGAAACGGTTTGCTGTGATGAGCATGTGGGCCCGCCTCTGCTCTTTCATGTGGTTTATTTCTTTTTTTTTTTAGAGCACAGCTGATTCACACGGCAGAGCGGTTTGCTGCACCTCAGCTGTTTTATTCACAGGGATTTCAGTAGAAGGTAAGCATTAGAGCTTTTTAAAATGCTGAACCGGTTGCTATACTTGTGGAATCCCACCCCTGCTAGAGGCTAAACCATATAAAGAATGGCTGCTGGAATTGGGCATGCCTAGTTTGATGAAAAGAAGAACTAAGGGTGACATGGTAGCAGTGTTCTGATCTCTCAGGGGTGGGCAGAAAGAAGAGGGAGTCAAGCTATTCTCCAAAGCACCTGAGAGCAGGACAGGAAGCCATGGGTGGAAACTACTCAAGGAGAGAAGCAACCTAGAACTAAGGAGAAATTTCCTGACAGTTGGAACAATTAGCCAGTGGAACAACTTGCCTCCAGAAGTTGTAAACGCTCCAACACTGGAAGTTTTTAAGAAGAGATTGGATGACCATTTGTCTGAAATGCTATAGGGTTTCCTGCCTAAACAAGGGGCTGGACTAGAAGACCTGCAAGGTCCCTTCCAACTCTGTTATTCTATTCTATTCTAAGATTATTGTTATTCCATTCTATAAGGATTAAGGAAATAGCATTGTAGCCTTTTTATAGCTAATCTCAGCAAAAGACAGTTGATGCCTACAAAGCACAAGGGCAGTTCTGCAAGGTTTATAGTCTGGATTCTCACAGCACTCTGAGTCATGATTTAGCCACCGTTCATTGCATAATTCACAACTAGCTGTATTCAGTCAAACATCCAAAGCTATTCCTGATTCACATCCACCATGGCTGGCTTTACCCAACACGCTAAAACAAAATCAGACAAACTACCTCATGTATGAACCAAACGATCAATTCTGTTATCTGAAAGGTAAGGGCTTACATGATGACACGTTTCCCACAGATAAAGATTTCAACATATGGGCTGGGTTTATACATTGGGCTAATTCTCTAAGCCCAAACCAATGCATTGGATCATAATTTAATGGGATACATTAACTCAGCCACCCATTGGCATGAGCAAGAACTACAAGGGAAGGGATACCATGCTCTTCTGTAGCTGCTTTTCATTGAATAGAGTTTGTAATGGATTGTCTCCTTTACTGGAGCAAAGTTCCAAGTTTATCTAATTCCCATGTCACTCTTGGGGTTATAAGGAGCATATGATTTAACATGCTTCTTTTCCTTTAGGCATCATGCATAGAACATAACGTTCCATAACGTTCTCAAAACAGTAGATAATGTGAATTCTGTTACCTGAAAGGTAAGGGTTTACACAATGACACATTTCCCACAGATAAAGATTTCGACATATGGGCTGGGTTTAAACATTGGGCTAATTGCCTAAGCCCAAACCAATGCATTGCCTTATAGTTTAATGGGATGCATTAACTCAACCACAGAAAGACAGCATGTCGATAAAGTTCGACAAGAATCTCTCTCAAGTCCATGTTTTCTCTTCCCGCTTCCTCATCCCACTGTTTATGGCACTGTACCAGTCCAGAATTAGTTCCACACTTGTTTGGGGCCCAACATAGAAGAGTTTGTGATTTAACTCCATTTATTTCTGGTTTTGTTTGAAAACTGGGTTTTCCCTTTAAACTCTGCCTGTGGAAAGCCCTGGGCAGCCTGTTTTTATCCCACCTCCTGGATTAAGGTAGCCATTACTTTTTCTCTCTGCCCTCCCTCAGAGGCGGTATTCAACAGGTTATGAAGAACTGGCATATACCACCTCTGACTGGAGATTTTACAGTATCCTTCCCCTGCCACGCCCACCAAGCCACGCCCACAGAACCAGTAGTAAAAAAAAAATGAATCCCACCACTGCTTTCCCCCCACACAGGACATCCCAACATGCACCTAGAAGCATCTTAGAATGGGACAAGAACATTTCTTTTTTTTTTCTCCCACTCTAACATTGCAGCAACAGAAAATCAAGGTTGCAGCTATCGGGAAAAGCTCCTCATTTCAACCTGATGGCTCCAATGGGTTTTTAAGAGCAGGAAAAAAATGGTGGAGAGGAACCCAGGATGCCTTTCCTCCTAGCCATTATTCTGTTGTGTTTTGCTGGCAAGCAAGAAGACAGGTGTCCTGAAAATGTGGACAGGGCAGAAGTGTGCAATCAGTATGTTTTATTTCTCTTTTTAATGGCAAAAGGGTACAGGATACAAACTTTATACCATCCTGTTCACTAGCATCTACTTGCTTATGATGGTCTGTGCACCTTTTAATTATTTTTTTTAAAATCTGCAGCAGGAAAGATGACCACGGGACAACTGCAGGCTGTAAAAAAAAATTCAGGGACTGGAAGCCCTGTGTGTCTTATATGGAAGAGGTACGTTGGGGTATGGAAACATTTAATAAAAGAGGAATCAACCATCTGTAATGGTACTGTTCAAGTTATCCCTTTAACAATATCATCTACTTTTATTACGAGAACTAGGCCAGAGAATAAAACATGGAAATGACATTAGCAAAACTTCCACCCAGTACCTTGCCTCTTAATTAGTGTGAGAGAAAGTCAGAAGCCCTCGTATTTTTCCAAACTGGATTATGTCCTTCCAAAGTGAATAGGTTTGGAATAAGCTGCACTGTTGCTACAACAGCTGCTCTGATTTCAGAATAAAAGAATGCAGGCTTTGTGTTGCGGGATCTATTATTGATCAGCCCAAGGTTAGAAGAACAGGAGGGAAGGGCAGTTCTCCTTCTTTTGAACTGTGGTGTGTGCTTTTCAGGCTCACATGATCTAGCAGAAATAACAAAAGCAAACCCCCCCATCTCACAAGCTGCTCTCTGCAGGACTGCACTTGTTGAAAATTAATCAGATGCACCCATTTGGGTAATTTCAGACTCTTCCTCCATTTCTCACAACTGGCTCTATTGTGGCGCCATGTAGTACAACAGATGGGTCTGCAGAGCTTCTGATGGAGGGAAGAGCTCTTCCCCCCACCACAACCACCAAAACCCAAGTTTTGCTCATATCTGAGGCCTTGCACATATATTAGCAACCCCCATAGTGCAGATTCCTTAGCATGTGCTTCCAATAAATATTTGAAAGGGGATGGGAAGGAAGTCCCATTTCTGAATTGCAAAGAGGAAGGTCTACTTAACAGGTTGGTGTACACTTGCCCTCCTTTACATTGTACAATTTCAGGACCAAACAAAAACAAAAGAACAGGGTTCTTGTCTAAGTTGCATCAGATTTAGTTATGTCCTTCATACCTTTAGCAGAACTCCATTACTGTAGCAGGGGTGGGATGCTAGCGGTTCTGCCCGGCTCTGTAGAACCGGTAGCACTGAAAGTAGCAGACATAGAACCGGTTCTGTGTCTGCTGCTGTTTGGCCCACCTGCCCACCTACGCTCTTACCTGTCCTTTATTTTCTGCTTTTTCAACCTCAGCTGCTTTCCGCGGCACAGCTGAGGTTGAAAAAGCAGGACAAAGAATGGCTTTTCAGCTGTCCGGGTGGCACAGCTTAAGGTTCTTTACACACGCACAAAGTGCAAGTCAGTCGCACACGCAAAACATAGTCACCGAACCAGTAATAACACCAGTTGAATCCCACCCCTATACTGTAGGTCCTGCATCAGAGGTGATATTCAGCCGGTTCAGACCGGTTCTGGCCTACCAGTAGCAAAAATTTTGACTGGTTCAGAAAACTGGCAAATACCATCTCTGGCTCGCCCCAACCACCCACCCCTGTCGTTACCTCTCCTATATTTCCTTATTTTTTATCTCAGCTGATTCGTGTGGCAGAGTGGATTGTCGCACCTCATCTGAGCTTAAAAACATTTCAGGAAGCTATCTAGCCTTGACAGAGGTCGATGTTTGAGCCCTATGTACGCACGCAAAGCGCACATTAGGTGTGCATGCACGCACATAGAACTGGTAGGAAAAAAATTGGAAACCCAACACTGTCTTGCATATAGTAACCCCAAATAAAACACTTGCCCTGGATGAGCTTCCTCACGTGACCCCCAGAACAAAAAAGCAAACTGAAAGGGAGAAGAGCCAACTTTGCTCATGCATTTATTTATCAACTTGCTAGATACATATCCTGCTTTGAGTTCAGGAGCTCACCCCCACTAATCTGATGTGCACAAAGTCAGTGAACATTTCTCTCTACAGTAGAACAGCTTCAGCAGCTCCAGTGTGTACATAAAAGGCCAGGCTGCATCTCAAGGCAGGACAGAAAATCTAATAATTACCATCACCCCAATATACATTTTGGCTGACAAGTAGCAGATACAAATCTTCAGATTTCCAGGCAAGACTTCCAAAACAATTCTGCCTCAAGAATAATAATCTGAAGAAACCAACTTTCCTATTGTGGAGAAGGAGGGAGTCTTTGATATCTATCTTCTCTGAATGAATGAATGAATGAATGAATGAATGAATGAATGAATGAATGAATGAATATATGTTTTCTTAAGTTTTCGCGGGTACTCACATGTATGGTGTTCGGCTTGGTTCGGGTATTTTCCCACGTCATTGTAGTTCTTTTAAAGTTGTAGCAACGTTTCAGCAGAATCTCATCTGCCATCATCAGGCTTCTGTATTGTGTCCGTCTGTGAGTCAGACTTTTACAGTGGTTTCAGATTTAAATTTGGGGCAGCCTATTGCTGTGCCAGAATGGTTTTTTCTTCATCCTGATTGGTTGGGAGTCTTGGTCTGTGTTTATTGGTCTCGGAGTTTGCTGTGTTCTGCTTGATGGGTGTCTCTGATATCTTCTGTCTGTTTTTTGGTTCTTTTTGTATCTTGATTGGCTGGCAGCGTTGTGTTACTTTAATGGAGGCCTTTAGTGCAGCTTGGCTTCGGGTAAATGGACGGCTATCATTAGTTAGGAAGCTGGGTTTCATCTGGGTGCCTGGTTGGGGTGTGTTTATATATATATATATATATATATATATATATATATATATATATATATATATATATATATATATATATATATATATATATATATATATATATACATACACACACACACATACATACATATACATATATACATACATACATACATACATACACATATTTATTTATATTTATATATATACCTTATTTATATGTATATTTATATTTATATTTATTTATATTTATATATATATTTATATATATACCTGGTTGGGGTGTGTTTATATATATATATATATATATATATACACACACACATACATACATATACATATATACATACATACATACATACACACACACACACACACACACACACATATGTGTGTGTGTGTGTGTTTTCTTAAGTTTTTGTGGGTACGTACATGTATGGTATTCAGCTTTGTTCGGGTGTTTTCCCACGTCATTATAGTTGTGCTTTTAAAGTTGTAGCAACGTTTCGGCAGAATCTCATCTGCCATCATCAGGCTTCTGTATTGTGTTCGTCAACTATAATGATGTGGGAAAATACATGAACAAACCTGAATACCATATATATACAAATATATATATACATATACATATACATATACATATACATATACATACACATACACACACACACACACACACACACACATATATATATATATATATATATATATATATATATACACACACACACACACACACACACACACACACACACACACAATACAGAAGCCTGATGATGGCAGATGAGATTCTGCCAAAACGTTGCTACAACTTTAAAAGCACAACTACAATGACGTGGGAAAATACCCGAACAAAGCTGAATACCATACATGTAAATACCCGCGAAAACTTAAGAAAACAAATATATATGTATATGTATATGTATATATATTTATATAGATTTATATATATATATATATTTGTTTTCGTAGATTTTCACGGGTACAGGTATGCAGGTCTTGGCGTGTTCGGGTCTTTTCCCGTGTAAGATTGAGAGTATCTTGGCAATGTTTCAATGAGGTCCCACTTGCCATCTTTAGGCTGGTGCTTTCGGCTTCGTGCTTGTGCGAGCAAAGCGTGATTGGAGCTGCCGTCTCCCTATATATACTGATGGGGAGGTTGGCTGTGTTGTCATTTCTTGATTGGTTGATGGAGTTGATGTTTGCAGATTGGCTGGCTTTTTCTTAAGAACATGTGTGGCTGAGGTATTGGCTGTTCATCTATCAGCCTCCTGTGTTGTAATGACCTGGGTAATGGGCTGTGATGACCTTCTGAGTTCTATAGTTTTGACATCCTGGGTCTTGTGCTGTAATCTCCTGGGTCATTGGCTGTGTTGTAACATCCTGAGGTTTTGTGGTGTAACCTCCTGAGTTCCATGATGTGATATCCTGAGCGGGTGGCTGTGATGTGATGTTCTGGGTTTTGGTTTGGCTCCGAGTTTGAGGCCTGAACTCAGAAGGTCATCACACAGCCCATTACCCAGGTCATTACAATACCTCAGCCACACATGTTCTTAAGAAAAAGCCAGCCAATCTGCAAACATCAACACTGAGGTAGAGGTTGGTGTGTGTCTTCTGGTATATGGTGTGTCCTAGTGTGTCATCTGTTTTTTTGTAGATTAGTACATCTAGGAATGGTAGTTGTTTGTTTGTTTCCGTTTCCATGGTGAATTTGATTTTGGAGTGTGTGCTGTTTACCTCAATGCCCAATCCCACCACCACCCAGCACAGATAAACTCCGTGGCCAAAACACTAATTGCCAGAACCAAACGCCTGGCAGACAAGACACACATAAAGACTGAACTATGCACCCTAACTAAAGGACTGACAGCCAACAGCTTCCACAAAAGCAAAATCACAGGCCTGATCCACAAAAACACACTGAGACATAATGGAGACCTAGAAGATGAACAGACCTATGGAACAGCTGTCCTGCCCTACATAAGAAGTACTACAGACAAAATCAGTAAGATACTACACAGGCATCACATCAAGACTGCCTTCAAAATAGACAGAAAAATAGCAGCCATCCTAAGAAACCCCAAAGATAAAATTGACCTGGAAAACCAAGGCATATATGAAGTCCCCTGTGCATCATGCCCTGCCACATACATTGGACAGACCAATAAAAGAATAAGTACCTGCCTAGATGAACACAAAAATGCAGTAAAAAAGCTGGAACACACTTCCTCACTAGTCCAACACATGAAAGCCACAGGTCATAGCATCAACTTCAATGGCACCAAAACCCTAGCCACTATAGAAAACCCCAGCTACAGAATTATCAGAGAAGCCATAGAGATTGAAAAAAGACCTGAAAGTATGAATAGAAGAGATGACTCCACCAGACTGTCAATTAACTGGAAGCCTGCACTCTCAAACAAAAAAATCTCCATACCACTAGCCAGGCAAACACCTGGGCACAAACAGACTCCCCCTGATACCTCCAGCTCAAACACACCCCAACCAGGCACCCAGATGAAACCTAGCTTCCTAATAAATGATAGCTGTCTGTTTACTCGGAGCCAAGCTGCACTAAAAGCCTCCAATACAGGAAACACAATGTGCCAATCAAGACCAAAAAAGCTACAAAACAGACAGAAGATATTAGAAACACCAATCAAGCAGAACACAGCAAACTCCAAGACCAATAAACACAGACCAAGACTCCCAACCAATCAGGATGAAGAAAAAGCCATTCTGGCACAGCAGTAGGCTAGCACCAAATTTAAAACAGAAACGGCTGTGGAAGTCTGACTCACAGATGAACACAATACAGAAGCCTGATGATGGCAGATGAGATTCTGCCGAAACGTTGCTACAACTTTAAAAGTACAACTATAATGACGTGGGAAAATACCGGAACAAAGCTGAATACCATATATACATATACATATACATATACATATACATATACATATACATATACATATACATACATACATACATACATACATACATACATACATATAAATGGAAGTCTCAAAATGTTAGGAATGTGAAAGGATCATAGTTTTGCATTGCTGCAGAGCTTTGGCTAAAGGAGTTGCACTGCTTTAGCCAGATGCAGGTGCTATATCTGTATATT
Source organism: Notechis scutatus (assembly GCF_049901735.1). Taxonomy (NCBI): domain Eukaryota; kingdom Metazoa; phylum Chordata; class Lepidosauria; order Squamata; family Elapidae; genus Notechis; species Notechis scutatus. The sequence goes on along the minus strand of NC_142009.1, from coordinate 149,108,785 downwards.
AAAATAAGCTTATGGGTTAGGTAATCAGTCACCTAGGAGAGAGCACCTATTTGCATTCTAAGAACTTAAAAGATCAACGTGACCTGAAATAATTTTACATAAGGAAGAAATGTAGTAGAATACAACGCCTTTGATGAAGCAATACAATGTTTCTATTATTTAGGATTATATTTTAAAAGAAATAATAAGGCTGTTGAGGAAAACAAACCAATCTTAACATAAAATTTGCTAGTGTTGAGCTGCAAGCCATACTTCATCCTATATTCCTCTCAATATAAATAGCCTGGTTTAGGATAGAAGCTCATTACAGGGTCAAATCTGACATTTAACAATCATACTGTCACAATTTAAGTCTTATTTCCACGCAAGTGCACACAGCAGATTGCAGGCCGATTTTCTTATCTGCTGCATATTATGCGGGTCATATTTAATTAAAACACAGAAGATCTGAAAAGCAAATAAAATTAAACCTCAGACTTATCTACGAAGTCAATTAAGCAACGATAGCCTATTCAATGTATTAAATATTCAATTTATAATGAATACTGTTTACCCAAAAAGACAACATATTATTAGCCAAGAAGAAGATCTGAATGTAAGAGGATTTCCCCCAGAAGACAATTCTCCATTTTAAAAAAAAGAGAGAAAGATTATATTTGAGGAAAACTAGCCTCCTTTTCTGATAACCACAGTATTAGTCAGCTGAGAACACTTCCACAAAATGGTGTTAATGCTACTTTGCAGCTTTCAAAGCAAGGGGTGAATTTGAATCATTCCCTCAACAGATTTAGAAACAAGCATTTATTCTCACATTCATGAACTTTCCACAAGTGGAGTAAGGAAAAACTATTCAACCCATTTTCACAAATAGACCAGCAGAACATAGAGCATTTACAATGATTGCCTCACCACAGACATGAATAGTAAGTAAATCAGATGGCAACATTGTCCCATTTAAAGCGCCAGACTATTTCTTGAAATTTTAATAAAGATTATCTCAATGCAGACTTAAACTGATCAATAGGTAATTTTTCAAATCATAATACAATTTTTATCATGGAGCACCACGGTACTTGCTCAGTATTTGCCAATAAAGATAAATCTCTGAGCTGAAATATATCACTTGGTCAATTTTTATTTCATTTAATCAGCCATCAACTTAATTCTTATAATTTACAGAGAAACTGTGGAATTGGCTCAGATGAACATTTGCTATTTTGTTGGGGAGATGAGAGAATCGCTTTGGAGAAGTTTGGATTCAACCAGCGTTTCTCAAACTTGGCAACTTTTAAGATGTGTGGATTTCAATTCCCAGAATTATTGGTTAGGGAATTCTGAGAGTTGATGTCTACACATCTCAAAATTGCCAAATTTGAGAAACACTGGTTTCAGCCACTCCAAATAGTCTCTGAATGAGAAGCAATAAGCTTTTTTGGCACACAGTTGAACAGAATGCAACTTTGAATCTACTCATCATTTCTGGGTTATTTTATGCGGTTCTCCAAACATTTCTAATTCTGAGCAGCAAAAGCAAACAAATTAAAATTTTGGGTTTTTTTTTTAAAGGGATTACTTTAGAAAGGTTAACGTTAGGCTAATTGTTTTCTTGGATATTTATGTTCTCAGTAGTGTTTAAGGAAAAGATTTGTATTAGTCTCAGACATAAACTATGCTGGTTTTAAAGAGCTTTTCTTCCCATAACTTTATTAAATGTTGTCTTCTTAAATCTATAAAAGCTGCCTCCTGACCAGCCATCCTTTTTGGTTGGTTGGTTGGTTTCTAAAGGGTTCCATTCAGACATCACACTAAATCAAAGTTGAATTAATGTCTGGAAGCAGAGTCGTAGTAATGTCTGAATTGGCAAACAATCCACTGGAAAGATGGCAGGCTAAAATGAGACACAGATACAGTATATTCATAAGTCATTGCTTGCTTAGAAACTCCCAATCTTTCCTGTTCAAGAAAGAAATCAAAATTATATCAGAGGCAAATACAGAGAGTGTACATCAGGGGTGTCCAACCTTGGCAACTTTAAGACTTGTGGACAAAGCTGGCTGAGGAATTCTGGGAGTTGAAGTCCACAAGTCTTAAAGTTGCCAAGGTTGGACACGCCTGGTGTACATCATCCTCCCCTTCTCTTGAAGAGAAGAAGCTTCAGAGTATAGAGCTTTCACCCGCCAACATTTTGCTGTGGCTTCTTGTTCTTATCAAATACTGTTTAAGGCAGCTGCCTCATTCTATCCAATAACAGAGTTGCCTCCGTGCTAAAAAAAAAAAGCCAATGTTCTTCATGCAATACTGTTGAAGATCTTGAGCAGATGTTTATGGATAACTCCCCTCTCCCTACCATATCTGGGCAGTTTTCTCCATAATGGATGGGTGGCAGACCAGGGTGGGATTCAAATTTTTTAACAACCGGTTCTGTCAGCGTGGCTTGGTGGTCATGTGACTGGGTGGACAAGGCTTGGTGGTCATGTTATTGGCTGGGCATGGCCAACTCAATATCACTCACATTGAGGCACGCATCTCCTTGCCTGGCCTCTCATGACTTTGGGAATGCTGCAACAGCCGTAAGTGTGAAAAATGGTCATAAGTCACTTTTTACAGTGCCATTGTAACTTTGAATGGTCACTCCACACAAGCAAAGCACCAGCAAAGGAGGGGGAAAAAACTCCAGAGAAGTTCCTGAGACAGAAAGTCTAGTCCTGCCAAGAATGTAATAAGGATTAACGGAGAGGCAGTTTCTGTAAGCAACACCAGAATGTTTCCTTCCTGCCTTCCTTACAGGATTAGGCCAGTAATTTCTTCTAACAACTGGTTCTCCAAACTGCTTAGAATGTGAACAACTGGTTCTAGCGAATAGGTGCGAACTGGTAGAATCCCACCCCTGGTGGCAGGGGCTCTCTAAGAGCTGGCAGCAAACAAGAGCAGCTTCTTTGCAGCTAGGAAGTACAAATGTTAACCTCATACTGTCTTAGGTGGCCACCTAGGAACACTTTGTGTTGGAATTCTTGGCTGCCAGATTTTTATGGCTAAGATTTTGAAGGTCAGCTAGTGACCTATTGGTGATAGAAGTGGGGTACATCTATAGCAGGGGTGGGCAAACTTTTTGGCTCGGGGGCCGCATTGACTTTTAAAATTTGACAGACGGGCCGGGTCAGCACAAGATTTTTGGGAATCACCCCTCTCCTCTCCTCCTTCCCCTCCCTCGGAGGCTCCCTCCCTTGGAGGCCCTCTGAGTCAGGAGTTGCTACCGCCGGCGCGGCTCGCACGGCTCCACTCCCGTGTTGCCTCGGGAAGGGAAAGGCAAAAAGGAAGAGCCGCGGCAGTGCTTTGCAACGGAGCAGCGGTACCGGAGGCTCAGGCTCAGCGGCTCCTGGTTTTGCCTTTTCCTTCCCAAGGCAACGCGGGACTGGAGCTGCGCGGAGCTGCGCCGGCGGTAGCAACTCCTGACAGCCCCAGCCGGACACCTGAGCGGAGCCGGGCGAAACTGCCTCTTGCTGCTGCCAGAGCACCGCCGGGTCGCCTCCAAGCAGCCTGCCCGCCCACCGGGCTTCACCTCTGCCGCGCGGCTCGGAGCCAGGCGCGAGCGCCCGCGAGTTAAACGAGCCGAAAGTTGCTGGGAAGTTGCTCGGGTGCTGGGAGCAGGCTTTTAAAGTGCCGCCCGAGCAGGACCGCCGAGCCGGGAACGGGCACCAAGCCAGGGCAAAGCTCCACCAGCAGCGGCCTAGCTTTAGGTGGCTCCAAGCAGCCCCTGCCCGCCGGGTGGAACCCTTCCCGCTCCTCGGCAGGAAGGCGCTCCAGCCTGCAAGCTTTGCCTTTGCAAAGTTTAAGCCTGGAAGCCCCGGAAAAAAGGGGGATCGGTGGGGACTCACCTTCGGAGAGGTCACACTCGAAGGTGATTTCGAACTCCCAGCTGAGGCCTTTGCAAATTCTTTTCTTTCCTACCCTAGATCGCTCCGCACTGTTTTGCAGCTTTGGGGGCCACGCGGCACAGGGCAATTACGCCACGCCCAGCGATTTTTTTTCAGGGGCGGGCCGCATTGGACAGACCAATGGCAGTGATTTTTTTTCAGAGGCGGGCCGCATTGGACAGACCAACGGGCCGGATGTGGCCCGCGGGCCGTAGTTTGCCCACCCCTGATCTATAGGCATGTCAGCATGTGTTGAAAGATCCATTTGTGTCAACTAGTATAATGCATACCGATTTTCCTTTGAAGCCCCCACTCAAACTTTTCAAAAGTTCCTCTGGAGTGAAGCCTGCCTTTTTAGTAGTTATATCCATGAAAAGCTATATCCACATCAACTTTGTAGCCTGGCCATTCTCATAATCACAGGCCCCAATAGATGTGCACATAAGTTTGTGCACTCCATACATGGCATCTGTCCCATAATATAATCATACAATACAGTCTTTTTATGCCTAGAACTTTGTTGTAGGTCCTTGGGAGTTTACAGATCTGGGCACAGGGCAATGGCTTATCCTTATAAGTTGGGGAAGAGAGAAGGCCCTCATTCTAGGGCCATTTTGGGCAATTAAAAAAAGGCTAAGGAAGGAAAGCCACTTAATCTTAATTGTTCAACTATTACTAAGTCTGCATTACTATTATTGTTAATCTTCTCATCACTTCTTATCACCCATCCCCTCCCACTTGTGACTGTGTGACTGTAACTTTGTCGCTTGTATCCTAACGATTTATACTGACTGTTTCCTAGTATGATTTGATTGCTTATTGTGCCCTATGACTAACATTAAGTGTCGTACTTTATGATTCTTGACAAATGTATCTTTTCTTTTATGCATACTGAGAGTATTTGCACCAAGACAAATTCCTTGTGTGTCCAATGACACTTGGCCAATAAAGTATTATATCTATCTATCTATCTATCTATCTATCTATCTATCTATCTATCTATCTATCTATCTATCTATCATTGGAAAGCTTGTAATGCACACACAATCTTCCACTAGTTATTCTCAGACACGGAAGGTCTGAAAAATGCAGGAATTCACAATTGGGTACTCCATGGGATAGTGAATTTTGCAGAAATAAGCCATTCTTTCTATCTGTCACCAATCAGCTTGGCATTTTAGTAGAGAAGTCTATAACCCCTCTCTGTGGATATAATTTTTGAATACTGTACCCAAAGATGGCTTTCCAAAACAGGGCTGTTTGACACATTGGTCTTATGAAAGCTTCCTCCCTTCACTCAACTTTCTAATTATGGATACCAATTTCCCCTTGGTTAAATATAGTACAATTAAGAAGAAGGGAAACCTCCCAGTTAAGTACTTTCCAATTAGTTCCTTGCCCCCTAACCCACTCCCGTGTTAAATGGCTATGGAGGCCCAATTCTCATCCCATGCTGGCGATGAAAAGTTTTGCTGGAGTTCAATTGCACTTGGTAATTACAGAAATTAGCTTTAAAGTTTAGATCACTCGGCTGTGCAAATGGGCTCCTCTGGTGGAATGCACATCAGTCAACCATGAAGCTGGAGAGGCCCTATTCTTATATTCAACACCACCACATGCATTCAAGTGAAGGAGATCGGTTTCAGCATAAGAGCGAGATAAAAGTGGCCTGGGGGCACTTATGGAGGCCTCTTTAACAAAAAGGAAGCCTTGCTCAACATGTTCTCTCTGAAAGCACACCTTGACATACAGTAGCTTTAAATCCTCATAAAGGGATTAGCTAGATGGGTGGCATCTACTCTCCACTCAGAAATTCAACAGGGTGTCTTTCCTAATAATACATTGGGAGAGAAACCATACCAGTTAAATTGTGGTCTGCCACGCACCTCTTAAATGAGCTGGAGAAACGGGTGGAGCAACCCAGTCAGTTGTTGAATACCTGCCGTTCTACAGGGCGTATTAAGTCAAAGGTGGTAGCACATGAAGAACTATCCACATGCCTAGCGTTATGATGATAATTACCAGCCAGGTCACAGCTCTCGTCCAAAATTGCAAGGAAAATTACAATTTCTTTAGCCCAGAGAACATTGGATTTTTTATTTTATTGGTTTTCACAGCGCCGCTTTACTGTCTCTTGCAAAACGGAGCTCCATTATTTCATTTCTTTAAACCTGTCCTATTTCTAATTTGGAACAAAAGTGCCTCGGGTCAGGGTGATCACATCTGGATATCTCATACCGCGCTAATGCTCATGGTTTCCATGGCATATTTTAGAATGACAGTAATCTTATGCGGCAGTTTCTATTTTACAGAATGGGAAGATGCACAAGATGGGAGCAGGAAAGAAGAGTGAAAGTTGCAGGAAATGCTGAAGGCTCCCACTGGGACACTGTTCAATCTAGAATGCTTGCCAGGATCCTCGAGAGGTTGAGACAAGTTTAGTGATACTGTGCTGTCAATTATCTGCCACTTGCCTGGTTTGGGGATACAAATTTATGCAGCTTGTAGAACTCGGTGGCATTATGAATTCTTCCTCAAGTAAATTCTCTTATCTTGGAATTCTGCAGACTCTTAGGTTGTCAGCTCCACTAAGAAAAGCAGATCTGGAAATCAACTCCTTGAAGATTACAACTACAGTAGTCCTCACCAGTGGTGGGAGTCCATTTTTTTTACTACCGGTTCTGTGGGCATGACTTGGTGGGCATGGCAGGGGAAGGATACTGTAAAATCTCCATTCCCACCCCACTCCAGGGGGAAGGTTACCACCGGTTCTCCGAACTACTCAAAATTTCCGCTACCAGTTCTCTGGTCAGAGACTGGTCAGAACCTGCTGAATACCACCTCTGGTCCTCACTTAATAGCCAGTCGCTTAGCAATTGTTTGATATTACAATGGGCCTCTCCAGCAGATCAGCAATTCCTTTTTGAAGTTCTGACAGCTACATACGCATACCCTGTGGTCACGTGATTGTATTTTGGACATTTGGCCACTGCAGCATTCCGTGGTCATGTGACCACAGCTTTTGTTATTCTTTGCCATGTTTACTTCTGGACTTCCAGCAAGCAACAGGCCAAATTGGCCAAAACAGGTTCACTCAATTACCAAATTTATTTTAAAAAGATTGTAAAATGAGGTATGGTCACATGATGACCCCCCCCCCCCCCCCCCGAAGGATCACAATTTATGACCATAATTCCAGGCTCAATTATGGTCACACATACCGGTATTATCTGTACATTTTACGGAGCTTGAATATTGTAACAGAATCTTGTAGATCTGATTGCGCTGTACTTTCTCCCACCTCTTATATTCCAATGAATCACAGAGGTATCTGCTTGAGTCGCTTTTGAATATTATCTTGTTTCTCAGGGTTTAAAAAAATGTTTTGCCCACTCCCTTTGCCTAGGTAATAGTTCTTGCATATTTCCATCAATGTTCTCTTATTCTCTACACAGGTCCGCCCCACTCCCCCAGAAGGGGTAAAAAACACAAAGAGAAAAAGCAGATATCCAGTAGACATGTCTATGTTGCTCAAAAAGCAGAATGGAACCCAATTATGGTTGATACAGCACAGCTCTGCCTTGACTTTGCTTTCTTGGTCCCATTGAAATATGACAAAATGTTGGGAAAGGCAGGGATTAGTTTGCATAATATTAAAATAACTGACCGCAGTTAACTAGAAGCTGCACAGTTAAAACTAGAGTTGGTGTGCTATCGCTTGTAAGCACAGAGAACCTTAATTCTGGTGCTTTAACCCTTTCAATGGATCTGATTGTATTTACTCCAAGTAACAGATTCTATTCAGGAATCTGCAGTACGGTATACTCAGTCCCATGGTCCTCCACATTTAGCAGTTTCAGCATACCTTAAAAATAAATAAATAAGGAAGTAAATAAATAAATAATTTAAATAAGTCCCAGTGTCAGTGTTCCAGAAAATATCAACTCCAACAAATAACTCTGAGACAGATATCTTCTCCAAGGTTCCTTTTATTAGAGTAGTAAACTGGCACATCTGGGAAATCCCGAATCTGAAAGTTCTGGATTTCCTTGCAATAAGTAAAAAATTACAAATCCACCCCAATCACCATCCATCCCAACTTGAGATGTCCCCTCAACCAGGTGCAGAAATCACATGACCTTGACTTAGAAGAAGAATGCTATTATGTCTAACCACATACACTCTAAGAAATTCCCCCCTCCCATTTTCCCAGGCTCAAGAATGTGGCAGTGTCTGGAGCTAATATGGCTTCCAAAGCTGACACTCAGATCTTGTGAAATTCCCAAAGGCTCTTGTGCCCCCAAATAGTTGCTAGCTCCTTTCCCCGTTGATAGAATGACCGCAAACCCCTCCAGATTTAAACAGAGGTGAGATTTACTCTGATGAGATTTACTCCGGTGAGACTTGCTCAGGATGGTAATGTCTTCTCTATAGTTAAGAGGCATCTAAGGCAAGAGAAACAGGAGAGAAATAGTTGTTTATAAACACGGTGAATGCAGTCCTTTAAGACTCATCTGGCCATAAGCCTTGCTAAAATCAATTGGACTAACTTTTGAGTCAATATACGTAAAATAGGCTTTAAGCTATAGATAAGCCATCTATTGAGAGTGAAGAACATTTTTTTTTTCTAAATGCCTATTCTAATTTGGAAGTGATAAAAAGACTCATAGCACTTGTCGTAACTCATCAGCCCTGTCTTTGGTATTTAATGCCCCTGAATATTGCTAAAGCGTCAGAGCACCTCAGCTCGTGTCGATTTTGGGTGGCTCCAGTGATTTCCCTCATATCGTGTTCTCGCCTAGCTCTGGCGGTTGTAGCAGGCGATGGAGAAGTCTACCCTTTTGGTTTTACCCAAGCTTACCTGCAGCTCTCGTCATCGGTTGGGAAGGTAATCAAGCTGTCCTTTGACAGTTTGGGTTTGCTACACAGCAGATCTTTAAACAGCAGCCCAAGTCATAATGACAAACAGCCTTCAACGCAGCTGCCCTGCAGTGAGCTTGCCAAGCTCACACAACCTTTACTATGCAGTGGGGATGCTCTTCTACTCAAAATTAAACCTCAGTTTGATGGGACAGACTTGGAGCTAAAATGTGTAGGACTACAATCCTGCAGCACTCCGCTTCGTAGATGGAAGTCTTTTGCAAAGGGACGCTAGTACAAGGAGTCGGTGGTGCGTTTCAAATATTTTTACCACCGGTTCGGTGGGCGGGGCTTGGTGGACACACACTTTGCGCATGCAGGCACGCCAAACACATACTTTGTGCAGAGGCTTTGTTGCTTCAGCAGCTGCCGCTCGGCAATCTGCTGTGCCGCACAAAGCAGCTGCATTTCAAAAGCAGGGAATAAAGGTTAGTATGGGAGGCCAGGTGGGCGGGCGGGCGGGCCAACAGCAGAACGCTGCTCATCGGCACTACCGGCTCGGCAGAACCAGGCCAAACCAGTAGAATACCACCACTGCAAGTAGTCCTCAACTTATGCCCACAGTTGAACCCAAAATTTATGTTGCTAAACGATAAATGTGTTGCTCTTCCCCATTTTATGACTTTTCTTACCACATTTCTTAAGTGAATCACTGTAGTTCTTAACTTAGTAACACAGTTATTAAGTGAATTTGATTTCCCCATTGACTTCGCTTGCCAGAAGGTTGCAAAAGGGGATCACGTGATCCCAGGACAATTGTCATAAATGGGAGTCAATTGCCAAGCGGCTGAATTCTGATCACATAACCATGGAGATTCTGCAACGGTCATAAGTGTGAAAAATGGTGGTAAATCCCTATTTTTAGTGCTATTGTAACTTCAGTCAGTAAATGAAGTCGAGGACTACCTGTACAATTTAAAGGCAAAGGAGAGCCAGCAAGATGCAGAAATTAAGATGTTGGATTTTCACCTGAGAGTCAGGTATGAGTCTCTCCTCAGCCATGGAGCAGTCCAATTTTATAGGAACATTGTGGGATAAATGGAAGGAGACATGATGTGTGCCACTTTTCTTTCTCCTGAAGACAGGATTGAAATCTTACTATGTAAATCTAATAAGCCAGGGGTCCCCAACCACCGGGCCGCAGAACAAATCCTACCGGGCCGCTGGTTTGCTGGGCGCCGCCATCTTGTTTTGATGAAAAAGTGCTTCTGGTGAGCTTTTCCAGGTAAAAAGCTCACCGGAAGCACTTTTTCATCAAAACAAGATGGCGGCACCCAGCTGATGCCGGTACCGGGCCGCGGCATAAAAAAGGTTGGGGACCACTGTAATAAGCAAACAAATTGCTTAGCATTTAGTCCTCGGTCTAGGCAAGAGAAGAATTCCTCTGAGGTTTAGACTTTTATGAGGGAGAAACGTGGATACACGAATGCTTCTCAGTAGAGATTATGGTCTATTAGGGAGCAAGATCCATCCCTTTCTTTCTGGAATCCTGATTGCTGACCTATGAATTTGTTTCTGTGAAGACCCCCCGACAATTGGTCACGCCCATATTAGCAGTCATCCCAGCTTGGAAGCCACTTGGTTTTCTAGTATTAGGTGTTTAAATTGGTGGTCTAAAATAGAGGTGGGGAACAATGGCCTTCTTTATGACTTGTGGACTTCAACTCCCAGAATTCCTGAGCGAGGGGCGGCAAGTCCACAAGTCATAAAAGGGCCATCGTTCCCCACCCCGTCCCCAATTTTAAAAAGATGTTCCATAGATTGATACAGAATGATTTGACCCATTTTTCCTCCCCAAAAGATTATGGTTTGTACAGAGAAATACCTCTGAGTTTATACCGCTCTCATGTCCTTTTTGTCCCTGATATTCTGCTGAGAATACAAATCCTCAAAAAAAGCTGGTTCAAGCCAACCATTTGATTCAAGCTTGTGTTGGTGCAACATTTTTAAAACTACAAGTAGTCCTCGACTTACAACCACAATCAGGACCAGAATTTGTTACTAAGCAAAATGGTTGTTGAGTGAGTTGCCTCTGTATTTTCATGATTGCCATGGTTAAATGAATCACAGCTGTAGTCAATTGTGGGAGTTGTTAAGCGAATCCATGCCTGACCTTTCTTTCCAGCTAACAAAGGTCACAAATGACAACCGCAGAACCCTGAGATGCTGCAACGGTCGTAAATATATGCTGGTTGCTAAGCACCCAAATTCTAAATATGTGATTGTGGAGATGCTGTGACAGTCATAAGTGCAAGGACTGGACAAAAAGTTCCTTTTTTTTTAATGCCGTTGTAACTTTGAACAAATGGTTTGCCAGAGCATTTGCAGCATGACTACTATTGTGAGACAACCCAGGAGCGAAACACAGCACACACATTTAACAGTAGTTTATATACAAGACAGTTATATACAGAAATATACATGGTAGGCAAATACCTGACAATCAATCAATCTTCTTAACTCTACATGGAGAACTCTGCAATGAATACAAGACACAAGGAGAGAAAATATGCCCTCTAATGGCTGCCTTTATATAGACACCTCTTAAAGAGGTAAAACTTCTGTGGATCCATTCTTTGTCTTAAAAGGGCAATACCCATGCTATGCTGATTCATCCTTATTGCATCAGCCTTTCATTGCATCAGCCTTCCATCAACTGGTCAGCCCTTAATACCTTAACATGGTTGCTATTACCTGAAATAGGATGCAGACAGGATTAGATACAGTGGACCAGCAACAACACTCACCACCCCAAGAATATCACTCCTATGCTTCAGGCCCTGTGCTGGCCTTCCTCTTAGCCTCTGGGTGCGATCAAAGCCCTTCCTGTCTCTGTAGTCTGACGTGACCCTGCCACCAAGATACCTACAGGACCATCTCCGGCCAATGGATTTGATCTGTGCCCAACCCATGCACCCTGGGAGACATTTTTGGGTATTTTTCTGTTTCTGCTTCCACAGAGGAGGAGGTGCTTTTCAGTGGCAACACTTTATTTCACGGAACAGTCTCCCATTAGAAACAAGGTTGGCCTCCTCAGTGCTCTATCTGAAAAACAGACGTATTCCAGAGAGCCGCTAGCGAGTGGCGAGGTGTCTGGTTTTGGTGACGTTTCTGGCTTTAGAATGGCATATATTTCAATTCCTACAGTGGACATTTTATTTAAATGCTTGGGCTGTTTGAAATTACTGTAAACTGCTGAGAGTTTTGCAAACTGCAGCAGAAGAAACCGGCAGGTAGATAGATAAAATATATTTATAGATTATAGAAACCCCTCTGACAGCAGCTTTACTGCAAATTTTTTCCTCCGTGGTTAAGAAAAATACATTTTTTTTAAAAAAAAGAATCGACTGAAGTATAACAAATCTAGTAGATCAACTATCTACCGGGTTCTCCTCACTTAACTCTGCACCCTGTAAACATCCATCTCGGGTAAAACTGGCAGCAAACTGAATGGCAATTCCAGGGCCCCAAGGCCAAATTACAGTCAGTTTGCTCCAGCCTGCAAACACAGCATTGTTCCAACCACATTTAGGATCCAAACAAAGTCTGTACATAGGCAAGCCATGAGCAATATCGTTGCTGGTAATAAAACTGCTATATCTCTGCCCTTTGGTATACCGACTAATCTTATGATCTCTCTGGTTCTTGAAATCGGATGGAGGCAAGGCACAAGGTGTGCCACCAAAACCTTGCCCCACAATTCATAACATCCCCATCTTTTAGAGACAAAGTGTGTGAAGGAGCATAAATGACACCAGATCCTCAAGTGGCAATAAGTCCCTAAAGGAAGTGGGGACCCATAAAGTTGGAAAGTAATAAACTTGTAATCTGTCCCACTGGGGTTCCAGCCAAATCCTTTCCTAGTATTTTATCATTTATTTTATTAAACCAATTTATGTAGTCCCTCATCTTGAGATACAAGAGTTTTATTTCCTGCACTCACGTTCAAGCTACTCAGTTTAGATATTATTAGTACCAGTAATAATTATATTTCTGTGGTCCTCAAAATTCTCACGATCACCTTGGCTTATAAAGAATGGAAGTCAGAAAAATACAAGGGATCGTGTAGAGAAGCTGATAATTTGGTGTTTTGTTTTATTCTGTTTCCTTAATAATATTGGAACTTAAGTTTAATCCAATATAATTGATTAGAAATTGTGACACTGTTTACTGATTTCTGGCATTCACAGCCACAAGGCCTGCTGAGTGGTTGTAAAAGCAAATTTCTGGAAAAAGAGTTCTATCAATGATTATTTAAGCATTTCAAATAAATGGAACTTCCAGGAGCAGATGCAGTATACCTGTAAATCATAGTTGCTGGAAAATACAAAATGATAGAGGGCTATGCCCTTCAGGAGTTCCTTATTAGCTTCCAAGGATGTAGTAGATGCTCTGTGGGTTTTGTTTTCTTCCACATCCCATCTCAACTTTTAACTATCTCACTTACGAGCTCTATGGAGCTTGGGAAATTCCTAACAAAACAAATCTTACTTCTTTGCACCCTCAGCTTTAAAATAGTACGAGCCTGGAGGGGACCCCACTATACCTGGAAAGGAGGAACCTGTTCCCAAAAAGGAGATTGGCAACCCTATCTTGCCAACACAACCAGCACGGCTCAATGCACAGGAATTCAAAAGCGACGCACTTGGCTCTATCTGCCCAACCTGTTTTTCTCCTATATATATATATATAATTCTGATGCTTTTAGGGCTCCTTTATGACAAAACGAGTTTGCGGGTTTGGGTGAACTCTTATCAAAAGCTAATCACGTTCTCACAGGAGTCTCACCTCTCCTGATTCAGAAGCTCCTGGCTAGTCTCTGTGGGAAACAAAACCCTGGATTTGGATGGAATGCTCTGTAATTCTTACCTGCTCTAGGGACAGAAACCCCACTATACTTCTTACAGCAGATGTTTGGCAAAATAAAGAGAAATTGAGATGCACCTAAATAACCTTCATGGCTGATTCAGTACACATACCAGCTTTGCCTTTAGCAACCGAGGTAGCAGCAGACAGTACAGACTTGGGGGCAGGGTCTTCTTTTGGCAAACGTTCACAGCTCTCAGGATGGTATATGTCAGAGGTGGTATTCAGCAGGTTCTGGCCAGTTCTGGAGAACCAGTCGTGGAAATTTTGAGTAGTTCAGAGAACCAGCAAATACCATCTCTGACTGGCCCCACCCCATCTATTCTCTGCCTCCCGAGTCCCAGTTGATTGACGGGGTCTTCTTTAGTTGCCCTGCACAGGAGAACAGAGCTGGAAAGCAGGTTAGTGGGGTGGAGAGGGAATGGGGATTTTGTAGTATCCTTCCCCTGCCATGCTCACCAAGCTACACCCACAGAATAGGTAGTAAAAAAATTTGAATCCCACCACTGGTACGTGTGATATGACCAAGGGAGTTAGAAAGGCTGGATAGGTGGAGTTGGAAGGGATGCACAGCCAGGAAATGCTCAAGGAAACTGCTATACAGCTTTGGGGTGCGAAGCCAAGGTAGAGGTCACACTAAATATTTAGCCAGGATTGATAAAGGAGGCAATTAATCATGGTTTGCAAAGAGAGGGTCACATGCAAGCTAAGCCAAACTGCACTATGGCCTAATGTGGCAAATGAACTCAGGTCATACAGAAAAATACTTAATTCCTTAACAAGATATGTCCCAATAGATAAAAAAGCAGCCCCAGTGGGATGACATTCATTTAAAAAGCTTTTAAGCCGCCTCTTGAAGAGACAGAAGTTATCGTCCCAGGTTGTGTCCTTCAAGAAAGCTATGTTTAGGTATTATTATATTTTTGCCTTTCATCCCAGGCATGAGCCTTCTGTCTCTCTCCTTTTAGTATTGTCTTAATAGTAATACTTTTGAGCAGGACAGATCAAAAGATAGTTTTGGACCCATAGTGAAAGGAGCATTCATTCACAGGGTGTATGTAGTCTGTGTCAAGAGGGCCTCTACAAACATGGAAAACAAACCTTTTGATTGTTGGTGATCAATCCTGCTAAGTCAGAATATGGCTTCCTTGATTTTGGTTTGTTCCATAAAACCTAGCTGCTGTAGTTTGTAAACCATTGTTGATGTCTTGGTGAGGTGTGTGATCCTGACCAACAGGATTTAAGATACACACCCAGTCAATTGTGTGTGTTTTTCCATATATATTTTTTAAATTTGTAAGCCACCGGGTCATTACAGAGTTAGATATCGTCAAAATTAAATAATTTTACCAAGTCTACATTGAAGAAAATATACATTTTTTTTGTGTGTGTGTGTGTGTATCTTTTCTAGCTTATATATTTTCTATTTTCTATATATTTCATTCATATATATATATATATATATATATATATATACATACACACACACATACATACACACACTATACATATTTTCATATACATACATGCATACATGTATACATACACACACACACACACACACACACACACATTTATTTATTTATTTGCATAGTCTCAGGCATTACATTAAGCCACAGCTTGTTAAATATATTTAATAAAATTTTAATATTTATCTATTTTTGGGCCAAGTTCTCCTTAAAGCAATTTAGGTTGTCTCACTTCATACTACAGATAGGGAACTTCTGGATTTCATATTCCACTCTGTAAAATAAATATTGGCAAGTAAAAAGCCCAAGTAGATTAGAATGGTTACACTAAAAACCCCTGCCTGCGTGGGAATCTTCTAAACTCAGCAATGTTTAACACAAAGCTCTATCACCTGAGTCCTTCCACATAGCAGTTTGAAATGATGTTGCTGAGTTAAAGATTTCCTGGTTCATTAGGAGCAAGGTTTGTCTTTCAGGCTCAGCTCTGTGTTCAAGGAGATAATGCCAACTTTTTATCTTTTTTAATAGCTCTGAAGTCCATCCAAAGAACCTTGTTAATGGACTGATTAGAAATAATAACCAATAAATGGGAGGTTGCAAGGATTACTCTACCTTGTGTACATTTCAGCTCTTAAGAAATTGAGAACATGAACAGGAATTGTTCTTGAAGTCCACAGACAAAAAAAAAAACCTAATTGGTAGAAATGACCCAGTCCTTTCTGCTTTGAAGTAATTGGTGTTTTCATTCCACAGAATCCTTATTCCCAAATTATCATCTGGCAGTTTTTGGTTTCCTTAAGAAGCCCCATTCTAACTGGGTCTGCCTCACTCCCTAATAAAAGTATTTTAGGCCTGCAGCTAAAAAGCAGATTGCCTGGTTGGGCTCCCTCACAGGATCACTACTGCTCCAATTGCACAGCAGTAGAAACACTTAAGAGTTGTTCTTGGCTGCTCCTAGGAGAGTGCAGCAACTCTCAAAGTAATCCCTGCTTTGCTTGCACTAATTTTTATCAGCCTCCCCACATTGCATCAGGTGAGTAACGGCTTCTGGACTCTCCTGAAAGCTCTCCCATTGCCAAAAAGAAGTTTTCCAGCCAGCTTGTACAGAGTCAGTGCTCTAGCACATTTCAGGAAAGGAAAACACTGCAGCTGAAATGCCACTTTCCCAGCTGAGAACGTCTCTCTCCAATACACACCCTCTTTTTTCCTCAGGCTGGCAATTTGTCTTCAGACAATGATTTCCAACACATGCCTCCTTTTCCCAGTGTGATTATCTTCACTCACACAAATACACACCCTTTCCTCCAGCTATTGCCATATAGCCTTGAGCCTGTGCATGTTTAATTGTGACAGGTAACCCTGTCTTCAATTCAAGCACACTTACTCAGGCAAGGGGGCATGGAACTGTGGCAAGGGCCTTTTCTTTGCAGGCTTTTATCTAGCTTGGTCAGCATTTTTCTCCCTTTTAAGCTGCCTTAAAATCCATTTTCTGGGGGTTGCCAGACCCTAAGAAGTCTGTGCTGATATCCAGTCAAGGAAAAGGCAGCAGCAAGCCATAGACAAATCTTAACAAATTGACAAAATCATTTTTTTTTAGTTTTAATCATAATAGAACAACTGCTTTAAACTTAATGTGAACAGCTTTAAGCTTGATTGTAAAATACCTGATTTTTGGAAGTTGAAATCTGGAATATCTTATCTGACTCACTTGTCTCCGCTGCTAACTTTCAGTTTTAATTCCAATTTAACTTCTGTGGACCTCATCTCATATTTAAGAGGTTCCTAAGGGTGTGTAAGTACACTAATGTGCCTATCATGTCACATTTTAGTTTTTTTCATTTTGCTTCATTTTGTAATTTTTGTTTGATAAATACATATACCCCTGCTACCTCTCATAGGTATGTAGTTTTTTGCAGCCCGGAAAGAATAGTGTGAAACTTTTACTGATCCCTACAAATTCCTGAGATGGCTGGGATCATTTGGGCATAGGGAAAGGTACTTTGGTACATTCATAAATTTGCTTTTTCTTTCAGTAAGAGCAGTATACCTCCTCTTTCAGGATGTATGCTAAAAAAAGTCTAAAACCTGACTGACCAACTCCATAACCCAAGTCAAGAAGTAGCAGCCCTGGGAATCCAGCAGACGAGCCAAATTAAAAGGTGAGAACAGGAAGCAAGGAACTATTATTCCTTTCTAGAGACAGTCAGGACAAGTTAACTTACATTTGAGCTATACTATTTCAGACAGCTAGGGAAAAGCGTTCACTTGATGTAACATTTCTCCTTCCCCTCTCTAGAGAAGAAAAAGTTAAATAAGAATGCAATTTTCCCACCTAGAAAATGGGAGTGTGAGAAAAATTCTAGTTGCTTTCCCTTATAAACTACCTTTCTACATGCCAGGAACTCTAATCACATTAAATGATTAAGGAGGAATAACTTCCTCTTCAGGTAGTGTTGTGTATTACTTTTTCACAATAAAACAGGGAGCCAGATTGGGGGGGGGGGGAAAGAGGAGAGAGAAAGGCTATTGCAGTATACTTTTCTTGTCCTGAAGCATAACTCTGGACAAATTTACTATGACAGAGGCACTTTCCACCACATATGGTTCATTACAATCTGAAGTTAGTAGGATTCACTGGGTTAGGGATTTTTCTTTCTTGTCCTCACTGTGAGTTGTGTTGGGGGGAAGGGGGTGCACGAAGGGAGACTCAGCCAATCTCATTGTACACATGTTGTACTCTGACAATAAAGGTTGATTTGATTTGATTTGAAGTTGCCCAGCATGGAGATTGTAATCCTATAGATTTCTTCAGCAGTAAATAGGGCGACCCAAACCCTACTCCTTACTGAGGGAGTAAATACAGTTTCCCTCCAATTTCCGCAGCCCACACATTCAGGAATTCAGTCTTTTTAACCTTCCTGCAAAACAAACAAAAAACAAAAAAAAATCAGTTTCCAAAGTGACTCAATGTGGAGAGAAAGCCTACGGATCGTACTTGAGAATTAAAAAGCTGTTCTTTTATAGCTCCCTCGCCACGTGCACTGTTATTCTTTGCACCTCTCGTGAACTTCGTGATCGGAGCCGTGGTTAACTACGATTTCTCCCTCACCTCCACCCCGCAAAAAACCCCAACTCCTGCTCACCAGCATTCATTTGGCCTTCCCAGGCTGTGAGAACGGGCTCCGCTTCTCGGAAAGATTAGGGAAGGGCGCGTTTTTGGTTTTTGTTTTCTCCTCCTCCTCCCTTTCCTTACAGGAAGAACAAACAAACAAAAAAAAGTCTCGTCGGTTTTTTGTTTTAAAAAGAACATATAAGTTTCTGTCAAATAAGGGCCGCACTTCGCCAGACGCGCGAGGGGCCGTTGGCGCGTGTGCGTGTGAACCTTCATTCCCCCACATGTACTCCGAGGGGGAGGGTGGGGATGGAGCAGTATTTCCAAAGCTCCCCCCCAAATGAGAAAAAGTCGCGGGTAGGATCCACGACAGTTCCCCCCCGGCAAAGGGGACGGCGCTGAGGAAAAGAAGCCCCCCTTTCACGCCTCCCGGTGTTTTTTTTTCCCCTTAGTTTTAGAGCGTCAGGCGGCGCAAAGATTTGGTGGGTTTATGATTATTTTGGTTACGATTATTATTATTATTTTGCAAGCAAGAGGCCGCTTAGCGCAAAGCTACGGGATCGGGATGAACAGGAATGTGTGGCGCGAGGGGGGGAGGGAGACGTAACCACGCGGTCCAGCTCGCCTTCCCCACCTGCTCGCCTTTACCCACCTATTGCCAACCTCCGCCTCGCCTTTCGCGCGTCTTGCCCTGCGGCCCCCCCCTCCCCCGCCCTCCCTCTCCCTCTCTCTCTTTCTCTCTCTCTCCCGGTGGGCCGTCGCCCCTCCTCTTGTCACCCTTCCAAGGAAAAGGCAAGCCTCCCTCAGGGACCCGAGGCGGCGCTGCCGCTTCCTTTCCACCCTCCTCCTTAATGCATATTAATGGCAACGCATGCGCCGCCTGTCCCTTTCCCCTCCTCTTGTGGCCATGGGCTAGCGCGGAGAGGCATTCTGTTCAGTGGGGCTTGCGGGACGGGCGATCGGTTCTCCTCCTTCTCCGGCTGCTGTTTTTTTTTTTTTTTTTTTTGGAGGGGGGTTGGTTCCCACTCCTCCTCCTCCCCTCTTTTTTCTTTGCGCGCGTGCGGGTTTTTCTTTTTTGTTGTTGTTGTCGTCGTCGTCTTTGGGTGTCGTCTATGTGCGTGTCGCGGGGGGTGGGGAGGGGGGCTCGCCCGGGTTATTGTGTGGCCTTGAGCGAGAGGTGGCAAGTGGTCTGCAAAGAAAGAGAGGCGGAGAAGGGGGGCAGAAAGGGACCAGAATAACCACCGCTAGTTAAATATATATATATATATATATATTTGGAAGAGGGGAAAAAAGAAGCAAAGAGAGGGGGGGGCGGAAAGAGGGAGGCCAAGGAGAATAATAAAAGGAGGCTGGGCTGCTATTGAAAAGCTTTTGAAAAGTGGTGGTGTCTTCCCACCCGTGCGCACTTCGATTCGGGGAGTATATTAGAGCCGGACAGCGGCTGCCACAGCAGCGGCACCTTGGGAGCGTCTCTGAGCGAAGGGGACTCTGCAGGAAAGAGGCATGCTTTTATCAAGGAGACGACCGCAGCTCACGGAGTTTTCCCTAAGTCTTTTTCTTGCGCTGTTATGCTTGCGAGTCAAGGTACGTTGCACATCCCGCTTCCCGCTGTAAGCTTAGAACGAGTTGGCTTTTTCTCCCCCTTTTTAAGCCGCAACCAAAAAAAAAAAAAACCCTGAACAAAACGCATCTCGGTTCTCCTCTCTCTTTCTCCAGCGATATCATTAGTTGTTAATTTTGCACAACCAAATTGGGGGGGAGAAAGGGGGAAGGAGGTTCTTCAGGACTCCGAAGAACCTCGTGCGTTACAAACCCCGTTTTTTTTGTTTTTGCCCCCTTTCCATTTTCATTAAAAAAAAACGCTGTAAAATGCAACGTATCTTGGAACCGCCGGAGATTAAAAAAAAACAAAACTGCCCCGCCCTCTTCGCAGATTTATCTAATTACCCCAAACTTTCCAAAAAATGCTCCGTTTCGCTTTTTCCTACAGGAGTTCTGCTTTTTTTTTTTTTTGCAAAGTGACACAGTTTGTACGGTTGCATGGGTTAGATTTAAACTGTGGGGTTTGCCCTGTGTGCGGATTATTACGGGTTCGAAAGACAGGTTTTTAAATGTCCCCTCCGGAGACTACATACAGCATTGACACCCTTTTTCCAACTCTGATTATTAGAATTTCCTTCCTTGCTTCTTGGAGGGAGAGAAGGAAGAAATGCATTGGTGGTCTTTAGTTTTCATAGCTTAGTTCGGTACTTTAGAGGAAGGGTAGAAATCTGCCTTCCCGTTTGGTGTGTTTAACTGGTCGGTTTCTTTTTACAACCCGGTGTGACTAAAACGCTGTTCCTCTCCCTTTTTCTGGGGAGGGTCTTCTTTCTTAACAGGTGACTCTAACATCGGGCCAGTTCGAGTTCGAGATCATATCCATGCAAAATATCAATGGAAAATTGCAGAATGGAAATTGTTGCGATGGGACCAGAAACCCAATTGATAAAAAATGCACCAGAGATGAATGTGATACCTATTTCAAAGTTTGCCTGAAGGAGTATCAGTCCCGCGTTTCTGCTGAGGGCGCTTGTAGCTTTGGATTTGGATCTACCCCCATCATCGGTGGGAATACCTTTAATTTAAGATACAGCCGGAATAATGAAAGGAACCGGATTGTCCTCCCTTTCAATTTTGCCTGGCCGGTGAGTTGAAGCACTTAAGGCATCCTGCCACATTGTGTGTGTGTGTGTGTGTATGCATACAAAAGTGCTGGCTGCCTTCAATATTCTTGGTGGAGTTCTTGGCTTCCCTTTCTCTTTTCTGTCCAGCCCCAAGAACAAGGGTTTGGCAAGCATGTACAAAACCTTCCTAGGCTAGAGACCTACTGCTTGGTCCGATTTAGTTTAGGAGGAATAGGAGCCTCAAGTAGCTTGTACCACCTGAAGTATATAATGTACTCTGTGTGCATTTGCTCTAAGCTCTTTTGAAAGTATGCGTGAGTTCCCTTGAGAAATGACAAGAGGTCACAAGTTCATGTTACCGATTTTATTTTTCTTCCCAATTAGTTCTTGTGCCCAGGAAAAAGGGAGGGGCAATGCCTCTCCCGGTCCCTTGGTGAAATGTAGCTTGCCAGAAAAGGGCATGCTTAGGGAGTCATCCCTAAAGGATTCTCTGTATTCTCCCTGGTACTCATCGGAGCTGTTTGCAGTGCCACCTTCTCAAAGAACCTTGGATGCTTACAAAGCAGAATGAAAGCCAGAGACCCACCTTGCAAATCGTCTGATCTCCCCTTGTAAGCCACCATTGCTGCTGGCCAGGCACAAAAAAATCTCTCTCTCTCTCTCTCCTGGAATCCTGGTCCTTTAGTGTTAACTGGGATGTCTATTCTAAAACACAAGGATTTACATTGGGGAAGGTTTGAACTTTCACTTTTGGAGCAGGCCCAAGAGTTGGCTGTAAGGTATTGGCTGTAAATAATCCAGTCCTTAAATAAGTGATGAATCCATCTGTGCCTTATGCATATCACTTGTTCTTGACCATGCTTCTTTGAAGTTGAGGTTGTTGATTTCAGAATATGCTATCTTTGCTCAGGACCAAAGCTTGAATGGTATTTAAAAAAACAGAAAAGGAACAACTTTGGCCAGACATGTGGGTTCCATCTAACATCCTCACTGAAGATGCTGAACAGTTTGTAGGTGGCGAGTAGTTTTCAAAGAGCATTTCCTGGTTACTTGGAAATCCTAATGAAAATCTGCCTCTTCTTGAAGAGGATCCCCCCTCCTCCCATTGGTTCTTTGGAAGAGATGCAACTATGAGGTCTCAAGACACAAGATTGTGTTTTCTTATTGGCTCAGATTACTAAATTGGAGGCAGCTGAGAAATCAGTGGGAGGGATGCCCAAGCCACCGCCTCTTCTCTCTAGTAGTTAGTTAGGAGCAGAATTTGCCAAATGCTGCTGTACTGCCTCCTGTCTGCCTATGTGGTAAAAATCTTCAGCTCACTCGTTTTTTCTCATCATTTGCCCCCCTCCCAACTTTTTTCCTTTGTTTTTGGGTGGGGTTGAAACCAAATTCATGTATTTAAAAAGATATTACAGGGAATAAGTAGAAAAATGTACTCTATTCAGGACTTCAGGATTCAATAGGTTGCATTTTACTGGGAATCAGATAAAAACATGCCAACCATGCCATCAAAGTGCTACATTTTTAAAGGGGGGGTGGTGACAATGGTCAGGGACTGCCACGTTTTTATTTTAAAAATTGGACTTTTTCTCTTTAAATTGAGAGAAGTCTGTTGAAGGATGCCTTGTTAAAAAATCTGTTTCAGATGTCATAAAGCAAATTGTTTCTGTCTAATTACCAAACAGTGACTTGCACTTTTGCAAAAAGGGAGCAAGGATTGAAATTGGTTGATAATGGGAAATTTGGTGGAACACAGCTCCACACATTTGTTTATCACATAATCACTGTATTTGGAACCAGGTCTAACTGAGGTCAGTGCAGCTTACTTCCAGATAAATCACTATAAAAATTGGACCTTTGATCAGGAAAGAAAGTGGAGATTATTTAAAACTAAAGTGCACTTGTCTCCCTGTCTTTATGTTCTAGCATGGCCATGTGCTTTTCTTTTCAACTCATTCAGAAACACCAACCTGCCTTTTGCAGAAAGCATTTAGAATTAGAGACAACTTAATCTTATAGCTTAAGCTCTTTGTCTCACCAGGTTCCTTAGCAGGTGTCTCTGCCTCTAAAAGTACTAGCTGTTGATTTTTTTTTTTTTGATTTGCCAGATAAAGCATTTCTTACCTAAGCATTATGATGGACAGTATATGCAGGCAAAAAGACACACCGAAATCGATTTTGGGTTGGCAAAAGATTCCTGAATCAGAAATCTGATTCAAATTAAAGCTAGTTTCTACAGCATGGACAGAGGTTGTGTTTTCCTCTAGTGCTCCGGAGGCGTGGTGCTTTTTTCCTCCCTTTCATCCATCTAGCTGGGCGTATTTGTTTTCCTAATACAGCTCTCACTTTTGTTGTTACCTGTCTTCTGCAGGCGTGCTTCAGGCCTCATGCCACCTCTTGTTCGTTAAGTGTTAGGCATGGCCAAGTCATCTGCAGGCATGTTTTGGGATATTGAGCTACAAAGGCAATCCATGGCATAACTTGCACAACTCTAAACTTGTTAACCAAGGAAGTTGGGAGGCTTGGGTGAGATGTCTACTCTGTTACTCATAGAACAGTTATTGTCTTCTTTCTGGTGATGCGTAGGGAAACTTCCTAGCCTGTAACAAATTGGGCAGTTTTTTGAAAGTTGGTGTAAGCCAGTGTTGGCTCCCCTCACCCCCATTTCAACAGTAGGAGACACATAAATATGAATTGCTATTGCTTTGAGTGATGTTGAGGGAAGCCTTTCTAGCTTGCTTTTAACAAAATCTTGCATCTTCTATTTACTGAAAATGTTTCTCCCTGTGGTCTTTTCAGAAACTACACTTGCTGCAATAATATTGTGTGACACAGCATTTTGTCTACCACTTTTTCCTAATAAACCACGAACTCTTGTTTTCTTTGAGTGAATCAAAACAGTTATGTTTGTTTTGTTTTTACAGGGAGGTGTAGGAAGTAAGTTTGAAATTTGTTTGTTAAAACTTCCCATTGTCTGGTCTGGATTTTGATGTAAGCTGGATGAGTAATGATTGTGGGGACAGAGGGCTGTAAATTTCCTTTTAAGAGATTGGAGATTTGAATTAGTTGCTAGGAAACAGGACAGCAAATCAGCAGGAAGGAAATAAAGGGAGCCATCCAGAACACCACACCTGCAATCATGGCTAAAATTAAGCAGGGGGGGAATGGAATTGGCTAACATTTAGAAAGCTTGACCAACACTTCAGCCAAGGAGCATTCTATGTATTGATTATAAAATCCCACAAAGATGCTTAGTCTCTAAAGAGACTCGATTCTTAGCTCTTATTCCTTAGAATGGCATTTGTTTAAAGAGCTCAATCCAGTGCATAAATAGATTTATCTCCAGTATTTGAACTGTATTGATCCATTGAAGTAAGCCATTATTAAATGAGGGGAGCATTAAAAGTTTGCCTTTTCTTTTGATGAAAGGCCCCATCTCTCCCTGTGTCCCAGGCGTTTTGGGCTTTTCTAAAATATATTCCTCAGAACTTGAAACAGTTCAATTTTTTTTATCCCTGATGAATTTGATAATATATAAAGTGTATCAACCTGTTGGATTTGGAATAAGGTGCTAAAGTACTTTGGCTGGCCGCAAAAAAAGTTTAAGATGGGAGTTTTAAATGCCTTACATTTGTATGAACCTTTGGGTTGGAAAAGCCTTGGAAGCAGGCCAGCTGGTTGTTTCAGAAGATTCTTTTACAAGTAGTTTGCAAAATGGTAAAATTCCTTCAGTATCTGTTGTTGGGGAAAACTATCATTTTGCTGAGTTATGCTAGGCTTTTATTGTAGTCAGTCGCCTAAAAGCCTTTTGTCTGGTCTATCAAAGGGTCTCTGACCTAAAGAGGAAGGAAAAAGAAAAGCTATCAGATTATCTCTGAGCTTGTGAATACTTTCCCATTCAGACTTTGCAAGACCAGTCACTCCACTTAAAGTAACTTTCTGAAAGTGAAATTTGCAGCACCAAGCATAGAATTAAGCAGTGTTGGGCAAACGTACATTCACTAAAAGGACTGAGTACATCGTGGGAAAGACTGTGGAATGTGAAAATACTTAAGTTATTTTTAATGAGAGGCTACAGCAAAGCAGGTAATTGTTTTCATGGAGTTGGTTACTTTTCCAACTTGGCTTCATCCCTGTCAGATTGTAGCTCATTGGGGCGAGGTTGGTAACCCACAATGTGTAATGCTTTGTAATCTGATTGTAATACTTTTTTACACCCTTTGCCCATGAGTTTAACTTGGAATGTATGCATTTTTAAACTGATTTGTTTATTCCCACATCCTCATGCAGCAAAAACAAAGGCCCACTGTAGGTAAATAAGGCTATACAGTTTTAAAGATAACCTAATTCTGTAGATGATTGGACTGTTTCTTGATTTCCCCTTGAGTACATTATTCAAAAATCAATGTAGGTTATGCATTTATGCACAGTAGCAAATAAATGCTTTGGGTCACTTCTGATCAGGCTGAAAGTCCATCAGCTTGTGCTTTTGGATAAGTACATGAACAACCTCTGCTGTAAGAAAGAACACAGCATTTTTTTAAAAAAAGAAAAGTGTGATATTCCACCTGTGGTATTATGCTCATCATGCTGAGGTTAGAAGACTTTGACTACTTAGCTTCTTGATTGAAGTATTGTATTGGAAATGACGTGGGTGAAATGAGAAGGTGCCAAAAGAAAGCTAAAATGAGAAATGGAATCATGCAGTGCAAATGACCCAACATGTAATAAAATGGCTAAATTGGCTCAAATAAATGCCCCAATATTTTGTTCGGTTTTCTTGTGGAGAATACCGCCACTACTATCTCTTTTTCTTTCCTTTTCTCCCTGTTTGAGGCTTACTGGGTGCAACTCTTTAAGTTTTTGCTTGGCTGGCTGCTAAGTATTCTGTCTATTAACCTTGTAACCCTGTCCTAACTAGGGCATTAAATAATCAAAGCTGTGCTTTAAGCAGGTAGTGAAGCTAAATGCTGAGAATAGCAGATAATCTTGGTGGTGAGGTTTAAACTAGCCACTGGCAGCCCAGCATGCTTGGGTGGAGGTAGGTGTAAACAGATATAGAATTATCAGGGTTTTTTTTTTTACCTTAAAAAAAAATCTTAGCCCCACCCCTTGGCCAACAGATAAAGTCTTTTTTAGAGAATATTTAGTTAAAGGCAAAGGTACCATGATTCCTTACTAAAATTGCATGTTCTTCCTCTCTCCCTTGCCTCCCCCTTTTTAAAGCAGATCACTTTAGTCCTTGGAATATTGTAGCCTGACCACCCAGACAGAAGCACTGGTGGCTAATATTAAGCAGTGACAATAGCATGGCCATGCTGACTGCAGAGAGGATTATTGAATATAATGGGAACAGTCCAAAAATAATGCTAATATAGGGCAAGCAACAGGAAGAAGCAACAGTAGACTCAGCATAGTTTGGCTCCCAGACAAACTGTGGGCTAGCTTTACACAATGGCAAGTTCAGCACATCCCTAATAATAGTGATTATTATTCCATCAGCCTTGCCAGAGCCCTGATTGACTTGGTTCGTTACAAGCGGAGCACGCACATTCAGAAGTCACTGTGTCTTCATTTCAGAGGGGAAGAGGAGTCGTATTTGGGGTACTTAGAAATCTTTGCCGCTTCTGCAAAGTGGGGGGGGCAGAAAGCTGACTCTGAATTAAAGAAACAACTCAGTATTGTCCATATCCAGTAAGGTTTTGTTTTCCTCAAAAATTGCTATCAGCTTCCCAGGGCCTCGAGCTGTCTTGCTGTGCTGGCTATCTGATTCCCAGGCTTTCTGTTATTTGTATTATTTTGTTGGTCTTGAACTAAAAAAAAAAAATCACACCATGTTCAGCTAAGCATTCATTTCTCTTCTAAAGATCCTAGAAAGATGACTTGATTTTCAGTAAAATATATTACCGAAATTAAAATCCATTTTTTTAACAGCAAAGCCAACTGTGGTAGGGAAATAAAGTGAGAATTGCTCTGATCAAGCAAACCTACTTCAGTTTGAGACTTGTTGGGTGTGCTTGCTCAGTTACTCTGGGAACTAGAGATGGAAAAGTTATGTGTTGGCCATGTGTGGTCCTTAGCTGCAAAAAATGCCACTGTAGTTCCCTTCCTTCCTTGCCAGCCAGCTGATCCAGCTGATCAGCTAGTTGGCATTAAATGCTGATTTTCCACAGCTGGTGGAAACACTTTGAATATTTTGAAAGCTATCTGGACAAAAGGGAGTGTGTGGAGTGGCAGAAAGAGGAAGAGGTTTTTTTTTTCTCAGATGTTTTGAAGAAATGGACCTGTGTGATCTTCAGGGCCATAACTGTCCTCTGCCCCTGATATAAGCCTTTTGTCTAATGGCTAAGATTGAGAAAAGGGTAAAAGTTCTCAAGATCTGTGTTAAAGTATGTTGTGGAGGAAAAGAAACCACATCACAGAGCCACATCTTGGCAACCCAAGTGTTACAATTTATTACATAAAACATCTTCATCCCATTTTTCCCCATTTAAAAGGCACTCCAAGCGGGAGGAGGCATAAATCTTGTGAGCTAAAATATCAAGATTGGCTTCGCATTTTTGCTGCATCCATCAGCAGAGGCTAGATTTGAACCTGGGGCCTTCAGATAAAATCTCTTACTACAAAGTGTACAGTAAGGCATTCTGGTTCTTTGGGGGAAAAGTAAAACAAGGGTGAGGTGCGTGGGAATGAGAGCCATTGCTGGCAAGAGTCATCCTTAGATCCCTGCTTTTCCCAGACTTGTGGAATGTAGCCGGGGCCACAGAGGCATGTCCCAAATTTAGATTTTTGGGGGGCGTTGTAATTTCTCTAAGATGAGTTGGCTCAAGAGGGAGCTTGGTTTCATGTTATAAAAAGTGGTAGCATTGGATATGTTTCCTGTGAACATCCTAAAATTCTCTGGTTTGCTCAGGCATTCCTGTGCCTTTTAATTATTTCTGATTATATCATGAACTACAATTCTCCCCCTCCCAAAATGGGACAAAGCGATTTTCTTTGGGGAAAAAGAGAATAAATGGCACCTGTTTCAGAAGGTTTTTCTGAATTGCAGCCTTTAAAAAAAATATCCTCTTTTATCCATTGATGTAAGCTTTTCTCACCCCAGGGAATCCGATTGTATTCTTGAGGTTATATACTTGGGTTAGGAGTGTGTAGTTAACTAAGGAAGGAAGAGGTAGGGGTCAGTTTTATGGCCGTGGGAACCTAACAAGTATGCATTTTCATTGGATGCCAGGACATAAAAGGCCTGCCCCAGTTTAAACAAATATCAAAACTGTTGTCACTCAAACTGTCATATGCGTGCAGGAGCCCAGGAAGATTTGCAAACTAGAAGTAGGTAATGGGCACGTTCTAGAAACTTTGGGTTACAAATTCTGAGTATTAACCTTACACATTTACACTGATCCAGAATCACAGCCCAGGGTAGCTGGAGGCTGATGTTGGAAGCTAAACAGCATCAGCGCTGGTGAAGATTGGATAGGAGGAAATCTCCAGGTTGTAAACTAGAGTAAGAAATTTTTAAAAATGGAAGAAGGCAAGCGGCAAATCATTTAATCTCTATGATTACATTCATAATTGTCACCAGGACCTGAGGGAGCCTCTTTGTAGCAAGATGGCTTGCTCTGAAGAGCGGAAAGCAGGCTTTTTAAAGTAATGACCAGGATTGCAAGGCTCCTCTTGTCAGTATGTCCCAACTAGAGACAGACTTGAACAAGCAGTCTTGATTGCTGAAAGAATATCCGTGTGCATTGGGATGGCTGGCAAACGGTGCAGAGAGGGGGACAAAATAGTATTTGCCCAGGAAGAGCAAATTCACTCAGCAAAAGAGAACCACGAAAGGACTGGATACCTGGCTCTTACAGATATTAAGTTTTACTTCTAATATCAGAAATGTGATCAATAGTAAGCTTGTGTTTCGGATGCTTGATAACTGGCTCTCCCAATCTATTTTGCATCACAAGGAAAACAATTGAGTTTAGAGAAGGAGGCTTTCCTTTGCCTTACGTCTGACATTTATAAGATGGTTACAGGTGGGGCAGCTTCATCATCACACCATCCTCTCCTGGTAAGCCTGAAATGGTAGCGGGCAGAGACCGTGTGGCTCGCTGATGAGAACTGGCCTGTTAAATAGTAGCGGGAGCCCATTCCTTCCTTTCTGAAGGTTCGTATTACATGCCTTGGGGGGCTGCTTGCTTTGGGTTTTTGACTCTGAATAAACCATGCAGGGGGTTTTCATGGTTCCCAAGCCTAAACTTCAGGCATACATGGTTTTCTTTTCCTCTAATTGTATGGAAGCCTCTTTGTCTCTGGCTGGCCAGGGATAGAGTTGCACTAGTGAACTGGATGTGACTTTCTCTCGTAGCTGCCTGCCTACTTGTTGCCTAGTACCTTGACTTGATGGGATAAGGTTCAAGATGTGGAATTCCTTGTGTCTGACTGGTGTATTTATTCAAAGATGTGCAAAGGTCAGGCATGGCATGGGAAAAAATTAAGCCTCTGTGCTGTATGCCTGCATTCCTTGGCTATCTTAATTGTTGATCTATAGAGTGGGGATTGATGCACACCTCTTAACTCTCTAATGTCTTGGTGGCACATGACTTTTAAAGCAGAAATCTCCGATTGGGTGCTACTGGAGACTTTCCTGACCCTGACAACTAAAACGGATCGGGCCAAACATACATGGGAATCAGGCTGCTGTGTTAATTGTAAAACAAAACGTGCAAAAAATGAGTCCTTTCACTAGGCCAGGTGAATTTCCCCCCCATGCTTTTGCTAACTACATGCAAGCTCTTGAATGGCCACGCTCAAAACTCTCCCACTTAAATACCTTTTTGCCTAATAGGATTGCCCAGGGCCACTATCACTCTCAGATCAAAGAAAAATCAAAGGATAAAACAATACCATGAAAGTGACTCTCTTGAGTTGAGCATACAAACAAGACTTGAGCGGCATTAAAATGTGTGGTGTGGTGTGTGGTGGATAGTATAGCAACGGTAGCCCTTGTGGCAATATAATCCTGCAGTGAAACATGCTGGCCAACAATGCTAAGAGGAGCAGGAACTGTTTTTGAGGAGGGTATCTTCTGAAATGATTGTGCAAGCCAGCAATGAAAACATCCTCTTAACTAGAGGTAGCATGAGTGGGCATAATTGATTCTTTGTTTTGTTTTTTTGTTTTGTATGTGTGGTATGCTTCCAGCTTGCTCTAACATGTTGTGCCTCTCTGCATTGCCAGAGCCTGAATATTGCTGCAATTAATCCAAGGAAGAAGGGTGCCTTGACAGGTAGAACGGCTTGCCCATGAAGCTTAATGTATATTTATATACTGGTGCTGGTATCTTGGGTTTCCGAAAGATTAGGGACAAGGGGGGAGGTGGCACGAGAAGGAATGATATTAATAAGGTATTTCAGTCTCTCTCTCTTTTTTTTTTTAAAGATTATTCATGTTTAGTTGTGACTCAGGAAAAAAAGCCTGTAATGGAGTGGTAATAAAATATGAGTGCTGTAAAAGAAAAAAAGAAAAGAAACCGGCCATTCATTGCAAGATGTGGCACAAGCCTCTGCTTGCCCAACTTTGCATGCTTTTGGAAGCATTTTCCCACAGTTATCAGTGAATGAAATGGAATCCTTGTCTGCTTTCAATATGAAGCATATTTAGGCTGCAGGCCAAGACTACCTTTAAAAAAAAAAAAAAGAAACACTAAACTTTTTCTCTTGTTCAGAGACCAAATGCAAAGCAAAGTCAAGAGCAATTCATTTGTGTTCTGTTTAGAAAAAGTCAGCTTTGTGTATATAACAGTGGTTGTTTTATCTCAAAGAAGCTATTTGTTTCAGGTACTTTTTCATTCCTTCCCACTGGTCGTCTAAGTGGATTGCTAGCAAATGCAGAGCAGTTAATAAACACAAGGCAAATGTAAGCCTTAGGAGTTACAAAGTTCTTTTTGGTTGCCCAAAAATCATTTGACTTCTCCCACGTTTCTCAAAATTATGGTGATCTAATAATTGCACCTGGTCTCTTTAATATTTGGCAGACTCTTAATCTTTTGGCACACAGAGTTAAATGACAAATAAGCTTTCTTTATATGCGTGAGGACCAAGTGTGTATTATTTGTTGTAAATGCAAAAACTTTTAAGCACTGAAATGATTCCAAAGTTTTTGATTGAAAAGTTTGTTGTGGTCAATCAGTGTAGAAAAATTTAAAATCCATCCAGAACTTTCAACATGGAGAATAATACCCAAAGAAATGTTCTGGAGAATGTGTAAGTTTGTTCACTCTTCCATGCTATTTGGATTGGTTTTCATTTAAATGTGTTAGCTATCTCTGAGGTTTGGATGTCATTTTTAATAAAGATGTTTTAAAAAGTTTCTATGGCTTGGAATAATACCTTCCAGCCAACTATGCCCCTTAATTTTACTGTAATGTCCTGGCATTTTACAGTTTGACAAGCAGTGTTCAGCATTCATAGGAAGTACTTATTGTACCCTTCATTTCATAGTTTCATTGGTTATAATGTTCATCGTAGGCAATGTAACCTTACTACACATATTTCATGGTTTTAACTGCCCAACTCCTCCAGTCCAACTGATCTAAGCATTTTGACACACACCATTCATTCTTTGTGGAGTTCTGAGGGAGCCAGTTTGGTATAATGGATAATCCAGGAATCTGTGAGCTCTAGTCCCGGTTAGTCGTGAAAGCCAGCTAGGTGACTTTGGGCAGTCACTCTCTCTTAGCCCAACCCATCTCACAGAGTTGTTGAGGAGTAAGGAGCATTATTACATATGTCTGCTGCTTTGAGGTACCTACAAAGTAGTAAAGGCAGGATAAATTTAAAAATTGGCTATAGAATGGACAAACGGAGATGACACCTACCACCCTCTACTTCATTTGGGTTGCAGGTCCCCTTATGCCTCGCTGCTGGGTCTATAACTTTGATAGGGAGGTTAGAGTTCAAAACCTGAGGAAGCACCAGATGATATCCCTCTGTTCTCTTGAGTTTTTAAATTCCTGTTTCAATTCAAGATTAAAGAGAAGGTGGCTTAGCTAGAACAGCTGGCATCCTTCCAGCCTAAATCTGTTTGTCTTGTACACAGCAATGATCCTTGGCATTTAGATCTCACAGGGCAACTTAATGAGTTTATAAGCACACAGTTGCCACTAGTTCAACCATTTTTAAACTCTTCCTCCAGGTAGGTTTTGAAGGAGGAGAGACTACCCTTCTATTCCTTTCCCCACCCTTCCTTTCAGTGGCTGCTTTTATGCATTTCTCCCTCTCTTCCCCTTCCCCCCCTCCCTTTCCAAATTCATCTGCTCTTTCCTTTCTTTCGTTACCTGATCCTTGTGAGAGCAGTGATGGCTTTGCTTTAGACAAAGTGTTCAAAGAGGTGCTGAAAAGCTGAATCTTTAGAGATTATGGCTCTGAACCTTGACAGTGCAATTCTAGCAACCATGCCTGGCTTTCTGAATGGGAAACATTGATATTTGTAAAATGTTCGGCTTTTTTAAAATTATTTATTTATTTATTTAAAAAAACCCACCTCCCTCTCTCAGGGCTGTTTTCTTCCGTGCACATGTTGTATGTAACACAACGACAAAACCTTGGAAGGGATGGCAACTTCCTGCCTAAGTAGTATATGCAAGATGCATTAGTGATAACAAAGATGAGACTTTTCACCTTAAATTGCTTGAACCAGGAAGGGATAAGGCAGCTTAAGCAGCTGCAAGAGGATCACCTTTGTTTCAGCTATAATCTATTGACTGTTTATGCTTACAGGCAAGTCACAATTTAAAGGAAGAAGTTCAACCGTTTTTCAGAAGGTGCACTATAAAACTTAAGACAATAGTAGAATAAGTGTGTCTTGCAAAAATGATTGATCCTTATTACTATCTTGCAGAGATCCTACACGTTACTGGTTGAAGCCTGGGATTACAGCAATGACAGTGCTAGTAAGTATGCATTTCCCTTTTTGTTTCCCTTTTCTGGAATTATTTAAGAGTAAGCATTTACGATGGCATTACAAAAGATGGGGCCCTTCTCCATGCTTTGGCAAAAATGTTGTGCATTTCTTAATCACAACAGCGTGCACCTATGGAAAAGGGAGAACTGATAGACATACACTAGGAGTCTTCTGGATTACTTGAGAGTACAGCTCCCAGAATTCCTAGTTACCGGTAGCCTGGTGTGATCACAATGCATCTGATGGTACCCTCTTAAAGAGAACATTATAGAATATCTCCAATCTTGGACAGAATTTTGGGTGAGGTCAATATCAGGGGATACCCATGTGGTTAAATTGACCAGATAAGGGATGACAGTTCCTTAAGTTATCCTGAAATTTACATTTTTGATAGTCATCCTATTGCAACAACAGAATGATCCACCCCCTTCCCCTTGGGGTTCCCAGGTTGAATGAGAAGAAATCTGCTACATTAGGGAAAGAGAATTTATCTTCCAGGAGAAGCACATTTGGACTGCTGGTCTATTGTTGCATGGTTCATAATGAATGTTAGTAAGAAAAATGAGATAGAAAATTCTCCAGGATATTTCCGATATTTCCAGGATATTTTTGGGAAATTTTTGAAGCAAGTATAGAAAGTACTTGTGGGAATCTACTGGAGTTGGTTGATCCAGTTTCCCCCCAGGTGGCACTGAAGATCCTTGCTAGGACAACTGTGGGTGGTATCACTGGGTTATGTGACCATTTGCTAGGCAGCCTCCTCAAACCTGGAACCTTAATATAATAAAACGTTGGAGAAAAGGTGTAGGAAAGAGAGAAAATGAAATCAGAAGAAGGAAGCAGGGACAAAGAACAGGATAGATAAAATATCCAGGAAGTAAAATGAACAAACAGAACAACTAGCAAGTGGGTATTGTGGAACAGTAGCAGAACCCCTGAATCCAGAATCACCCCTGTCCCTGAGAAATAAGTCATGGCCTTCTTTCCTAAAAGTAGAAATTCTTGATACAGTCAAGATCTTGCCAAGGAATAAGGA
This sequence comes from Notechis scutatus, assembly GCF_049901735.1. NCBI lineage: Eukaryota > Metazoa > Chordata > Lepidosauria > Squamata > Elapidae > Notechis > Notechis scutatus. The sequence goes on along the minus strand of NC_142009.1, from coordinate 149,074,847 downwards.
AAACTGGGTGTCTTCTACCAACCTTATCTTTAAATATACCGTAATTTATAACTTGGTCTATGATGTAAATGTTTTTCCACCTGTCCTGTTCCCGCCATGATAGAAACTTACAGACGTGCCACTTAAGAGTATCAGTCTTCCCTAGGAATGAAGCTACTAGCAGAGGTAGGGACCTAAGTGGCAGAAAGAGGAGCCAAGAGATGATGAGATAGGCATGTCAGGTTTTTTCTAGCAAAATAAATAGGAACCTGGACAAGCCTTTGATCTCAGGTGAGAGATCCAAAGAAGAATGGGGTTGAGGGAAAGAATGCATCTGAAACTCCCGTCAGTAAGGCATAAAAGGCTGTCTGCCATGAAGAATTAAATATAACTAACAATCAAGATCAAGCATTTTGTGAAAGACTACTCAGTTGTCCCTCTCTTCTCCTTGGGAGCAGACTTGGGACAAAGCCCAGGCATATCCTTCGACCAATGAAGCCAAAAGAATCACCCAGCACTCTTTAAGCTTGACATAAGCAATGGAGCATTGGTTCAATTATTTTGGCCCGTGGGATTATGAATCTTGATCACCAGCCATTTCTTATTTGAATTCAAACCATAGAGAAATGAAGTTGGCAAAATCTCTGGAAGACCCCAACATATAACCACATCTGAATTCATGAGTGAGCACTGAGACCATAAGTGTCCCACTAGTTTTCTTTTAGAGAATTTCACCTATGCAATCCTCCCTAATTTTCCCAGGTGAACTCACAAGTGCTGATTTTACAGCACTTTCCTCTGCGCACATTGCTTCCCATACAATGTTTATGTTGTGTACTTGGTACTTTATGAGTATATTTTCAGTTGGTCCACAGCATGATGCTATGTCATGAAACTCAGATGAAGGCTAGAGGAAAAACGGCAGCATATAGGTCAGCTAAATAGGTGACAGGTATGTTGCAAAGATAGAATGAGTAACATCTGCAGTCATTCTGGCTTTTCAGAGATGGGAAATCCAGTTCAAGGAAGAGATGAAGTTTTGGAGATCCTTCCTTCATATTTGAAGCAACATGATGTTCTTAAGCTTGCTCACATTGCATCTTGATTTGGAGATAGAAGCAAGTGACTTCCTAGATCTTTCTGATTTAGGCAGATGTCCACCACCACCACCCACTTTTAAATCACATGTATGCCTCCTCCCGCTGTTAACACACAGTTGGATTCCAGTTCTTTTTGGATCTCCCTTTTCAGCTTTTTCAGACTACTGCATATAGCCATTTCCATTGGTAAACATAGGTTACATCAGAGTGATTCAGGCACGCTTCCATTTCACTAAACAACTTTCCTAATGGCTAGGAAATGTTTAGGGTATTTCTCTTCAATCTTGAAAGAAAAAAACTAAGTTCAAGAATTGTTATCCCCTTATATAATTGTAGTTGATGGGTGATATAATGCCTTCTCTAAGAACACCTGGTGGTGTCTGAGTGAAATGCTTCCCTTCATCTACAACTGTGTTTACTTGTTTGAAATTTACGTAACTCTGCATAGGAACTACCATATATGAATTGATAAACATAAACATGAAATAGAAACACCCTTTTAAAGGGAGGAGGAAAACGATGAGTTCACTGTGCAGGGCTGTGCTTCTCATTTCTATCTAGCCAACCTTAAACCTTCCTCTCCCAAAATTGTTGTGAAAGCTCTCTTCCAAGAGAAACTTGCTTGCTAACATTTACTCTTGGTATATCTTATCATGGTGAAGGTTTCATCATTGGTTAGGTGTTCTCTTCTGTATTGCAAGGAAAGGAAGGAGAACACTTCCATTACAGAAACAAGTGCATTTTGTGGACACTGAAACTAGAAAATGCAAGATTGGCCATGGCATAAAGGCATAAACCAACATATGAAAGAGAAATGACTCTCATATAGGTGTTGCCATATTAACTCTACTGGAGAAACTCTGCATTTGAAAGAAGCTCTTGTTTGCTTGAAGAGCCTAATTCTTTTCATTCTGCATCTTGTACTATCTCTTTCAATAGATCTCATCTTTATTTCATGAAACAGAATGTCTGAAGCTTCACAATGAATCCTTTATTTGTTTGAACATTCTGGAAGTGAAGTTTTTCACCAACCCCCCCCCTCCCCAAAGTTATTTAAAATCCTTTTTCTGAAAAGCATGTTTGACCACATCCAGATGGAGCTTTGCACTTATTCATGAGCAAGTTTGCAATAGATCTGGTATTGCATAATTTATCACAATGGGGACCATGCAATGCAAACTTCCCCCTTTCAATATTACATTGTTTATCTGCTATTGCCAAATTTTATTAGATCTCGTAGAACTTTATGATGAATAGATTAGCATGCAACACTGTAATGGCAATTGACTCATAATTTACAGGTGTTTCAAAATAATGGGATAGATTAATTAATGTAACTAAACCATTTTAAATTGCTTTTGGAGAAACAAAATTTAGACTGGATGATAATACATTGATCTTTCCTAACTGAAATATTAAATATTTTGTGGAAAATTTTAGAATGCTGTTCCCTAAAGCTAAAGTCCAGAAGCCCTTTTAGTGTCAGATTGAAGAGCAAACTTTCTCAATTATATTTCAGTTCTGAGCACTTCTATCTTGCATAGCCAGTAATTGGGATAGATTACTGGAAGAAGTAGTCTAACGTATCTGGAAGATAACTGTCTAGTCTACCATCTTGCTTCTAATACCATCCAGTCAAAGCTTTCTGAGTGGCTTATGTTCAGCAGCCTTCCAAAACAAATACTGTCTTATTCAAGTCCAGGCGAGCCTTGAATTTGTATAAATTCCAGGCTCTCAAAAGAACTATAGGAATCTTTCTCTGTGTTACCTTGATGTGCTTTTCAGATATGGCATATGAAGAGCTTATTGTTCTTGAAGAATAAGATTAGAGGCAGGTATGGAGTAGTTATGTTATATAAGCAGGTATTCTGTTGGTCCTTTCTCTGAAAACGGATGTATGAACACTTTCTTCAGGTGTTCTTAGATGGAGCTGTCAAATGTACTAAAAAGGATAGGTAGCTTGCTGGGAAATCAGCTACAATGACTATAATGAGATTTGCTCTACAAATAGTTTCAGCCATGGTGCATAGGAATTCTGGGAGTTGCAATTCAATGTAGGTTTTAAAAGGCTGGGTCTGAAGATAGCAAAAGTCATGCTGGTTCTTTCAAAGGACTTGAACCTGTAGGACTGGGCATTCCTCTTTTGGAACATATCATGAAAATCTCCTTTCAAAGGGACACATCAGCAACATAATGAAAGTTATCAGGAATTCTTCCTAAATAAGGCTGAGATAATACAGATGAAAATTACAGGTGTCTGGAATCTTTTGTGAGATTGGAATCTCTTATTAGAATGAGAAAGTCAACTAACAATGTAAAAGAATGCATTCTGAATAGCGTTAGATATTGTCAGTATACGTTCTAATAATTCAAACAGACCTTAGGAAAGCATTTTGAAGATAATGTATGGTCTGGTTCTCCCTACCCTAATCTTTATAGTCTTTAAATCCAAGTAGATTCGTATTTAGGTATCTACAATGGTTGAGATCACTAAGGGATGTTGTTGTTTTTTTTTTAAATGTATTCCATTTTCTGGATACTGGGTAAAGATGGCCTTGAGGATTGGTTTAACCATTGAATGTGATATGGTAATGCTGATGGATAAATAAGGACCTTATGAGCCTCTTGAGTAGGCATAGCTTCCTTACTTCAATCTTAAAGCTGTAGCTTACTTGTTTACCTTAACAAATGGGGGAATCTACAGGGCACAGCTTGTGCCCATTTTTGCCCTAGTAACAATTGATTGCCAAATGTGTCCTGGTTTAACAGTACAGAATACCCCCTTGGAAATTTCTCGAGAGGGAAATTGGATTTCGATATCAGAAGCTAAAAGGATCTTAACAGTCAGACATCCCACTACAACAGACCAGATTGCAGTAGCTAGATTAATGATCCTGGTGTGTCTAAACCATCTGCCATTTAAGCAAGAAAACAGCATTGTATCTGTGGATTTTGACTTGCCCCAAACAGCATAAACACATTTTGTGATGAGCTTAGGAAAAAAAAAATTAATTCTGGACACCTTCACCTCCCTATACATACCTTCTCTTTCCTACATTCTTATCAGTGTCCAATTGCTTTTCTTTTTCCCCCCCTCTTCTCATTTTGATTCAGAGTGTAAGATTCCAGCGATTCCAGTGGCAAAATCTACAGATCGCTTTCTCTCTAGGCAAGCAGGCTGGCTTTCTTTTCTTTTTTCTTTCTTTTTTTTCCCACTGTCTGCCGCCATTGGATTGCTAGTCATTAACCTTCCATTTCTGTGGCTTAGTAATGGCAGGTTTCTTCAGCTCTGAACTAATTTTCTTTGGGTACTGCAAGCTGCCAAGGTGGGAGTGGAGAGAAGGAGTAAAGAGTATGTGGAAAATCCTACCACAGCTGGTTATGTGAGCGCTTGTTTTTTCCTGAGTGGTGGCTAATAACTGCCCAATGATGTTATGATATACCAAGGTGAAGGAGGGGGAGCAGAGGCGGAGCATTTTACACATACAAGTTGCATTCCCCTTGTCTCTTCAGAGCTTTATGCGAACATAAAGCTAACTCTGCAGACATAGAGGTCATGCGGTTGCTAGCAGCATGCTCTTGCACCCATGGATAAGGGAACTGTTGCCTTATATGTGTGAATTGGCCCTACAGGTATCTCCGTTATTAGGGAAATGAAGTGTGCAACAATGGGCCTTTATGGTGCAATTTACATTACAAACTGCCCTGGAACAAATATTTTGAAAGCTGTTAGCTGAATAAGTAACTAGGTCTGTGTTCCCAGCATAACTGTTCTCAAAAGAAGAGGTATGATATCCTTGCAGGAAGCGGTTTTTAAACACAGTGTCAAACCTGGACTGTATAGCATAATATTATCAGTCTTTCCACTATGCCTGTAAAGCCAGTTTATACATAGGGAGCGAACATGTTCTATTCAGGATTGTAACTGAAGATAAATTGTAAATGGCCGTATTACTGTCCTAAAAGAATAATATAGTTTGCTGAATCTTTTTGCTGAAAATCCGTAATTCGATATGTTATGTTAAAATCATAATCATATCTTTCAATGTAACTACTTTTCCCAAAATCATTTGAACAGATAGGTGAGCATTCAGCCAAAACTGGTCTTTAATGGGGCAAGTCCAAATTTTGTGCACCCAATCATTTTTAAATTCCAGCATTCCTTTTTTGAATTTCTTAAACTAATATTTGAAAGAGATTTAATAATATTCTTAACTTTTTATTTCAATGTCTATCTCCTCAATATTTTTTAACTGTCTTATTTAAAAAAAAAAACCTGCAGATATAGAATTGTCTAACTTAGCACTTCTGAGCTGATAAGAATTTGGAGGCTTTGGATGTGTTTGGCTCACGCGGTGAAATCAGGACAAGTTTTAACAGAATATACTGCTATTCCACATTTCAGCTGCAATTCCTCTTGTGATAAATCAAATGGTTTAAAAGCTTGATTGGTGTTTAGTTGTTCAGAAGTATTAATACCTCTATTAGCCCATAATTAAAGCAGCCTTTAATGCTGGAAATAGAACTGTGGCTAAAAATGGAGCAGAGCCTCTCCCACAATATCAAGTGGGGTCACATAATCCTCCCTGAAGCTCTAATATGATAAGAAGAAGGAAAAACAAACAAACAAGGAGGCTGTTTTAGTAGTAGAGCCATCAACTTGAAATACCTGAATTGACTTTTGTCCTTTTTTATAACTTCATGGATTACATTTTTGCCATGGGTGTTCTGCAAGCGAGACTAACTTTAGAAATGATTTGCATGCAGATGTCCATGTTCAGTTTCTTCCAGCTGAAGTATTCTCAGCTGAACTGGATGAACTTTTATGATCCTCCCTGGATAGCCATGAAAAGTTGTAATTCACAATACTAGGCTAAATAGGACTGTCATCATCTAACTTAGTTTAAGGCCGTGGAATACATTCATATGCTTGTTGATGTTTTTCACCAATATAGCTAAACATAGCCTTCAAAAGTGGCTTCTTTTTCAATGTACAGTTAGAATATTCATCTCTTCAATTTAACCTGTTGCGGTATATATTAAAAAACCTGAGAGAGTTAGTAATTATCTTCACAAAGCGAGCAACCAGGAGTTCATAAGTTTCTTTTTCATTGTTGTTCCAAAATTCATCAAAACAGAAATTATATATATATATATTTAAAAAGTATCTTTAAAAACTGCTTGAGCACACTTACATCTTGACATCAGTGCCAACTTTTTCTCTTCCCTCTTATTTTCTCTCTCCTTCTTTCCACCCTCCTTTTTTTCCCCCCTGAGTGTATTAGGCACCTTTCCGTGCCTAGAAAAAAATGTTCGTGCTATAGCCCAGAGCTGCTAGCAAGCAAGTCTTATGGCAGTGTCAGATAACTGAAGTCACAAGGCTAGACTACAAAGTGAAATACCACAGATCTATAAACAATGTTCCACGCTAATGTGAAATTTTCAGGTTTTTGGGTATACCCCAGAGCAGTTGAGGGCTTTCTTTTAGAACTAGGTTGAGTTTCATGGAAACCAACCCTTCCTTCAAAGAGATCATGGAGAAATCTTCTCAGATTATATCTCTACCTTCATTTTTCCAATTTAGCCCTTTACATATTCACGCAGACACTAGGAATTCATCAGGCTTACTCACAGTTAAGTGTGTATATAATGACAGCTTAAAGTAGCTTGAAAACTGGCATCTAAAAAGATGGATAAATATCATAACTGGCTTTTAAAAGTTACTTGGAAAAGTGAGCAACCATCTCTTATTGCTTTAAAGTACTTCTTGCTTAGACCTGTTTGTCTGGAAATTTTTGGCACTGGTTTCCCAAGTCCAAGTAGGTTGTTGCAACCCTTCTACTGTATATGGCCTGAAGGCTTTATAAATGCTATGCAAAGGCTATCGGGTTGTTGGATTGAGTGATCAGAATAAAGCACAAGACATTGTAAGTGGGAGGTGGGCTCCTCTTGTTTGGAAAAGCTGTTCCAGCCTTGTGCTGCCGTCCTAATCATTGATCATCAGTCAGTGTTGGATTTTTTCTTCCGCTCCAGATTTAGAATTAAGTTTTTCTCCCCATAAAGCACATGTTTTTGAGCTGCACTTTTTTGATTCATGAAGTTCATTTTATAATTGATTTAATGGATAGAATGTTTTACAACAGGGCAGCAAGGCACTCTCTGTAGGAATAAATTTATTGGATTTTGCAAGGCGATCAAACCGGTCAGTCCTAGAGGAGATCAACCCTGACTGCTCTTTAGAAGGCCAGATCCTGAAGAGGAAACTCAAATACTTTAGCCACCTAGTGAGAAGGAAGGACTCACTGGAGAAGAGCCTAATGCTGGGAACGATTGAGGGCAATAGAAAAGGGGACGACAGAGGATGAGGTAGCTGGATAGAGTCACTGAAGCAGTAGGTATGAGCTTAAATGGACTCCAGAAGATGGTAGAGGACAGGAAGGCCTGGAGGAATGTTGTCCATGGGGTCACAATGGGTCGGACATGACTTCGCAACTAACAACAACAAAAAATGTGTATAGTGTATTTAAAAAGGCTAACCAGGAGAGCAACAGCAAAGGATGAAGTAGCTCCGAATTTCTATGAAAATGTATGTTTCTCCGTTGGTGACACTTCAATGCAGGCTGGTGCTTCAAGACTTGACAATATTGTTACATTAACTTCTACGCCTTTCACTTCTTGGGGCTACTTGGATTAATTAAACACTATAATTGAGGTCCTCCCAAGTGGCTGTTCCATTCTTACTGATTTTTCCTCTTTCAGGTGCAGATAGCATTATTGAAAAGGCATCACACTCCGGGATGATCAATCCAAGCCGTCAGTGGCAGGTCTTGAAGCAAAATTCTGGCGTAGCTCATTTTGAATACCAGATCCGGGTCACCTGTGATGAACACTACTATGGTTTTGGATGCAACAAACTTTGTCGACCAAGAGATGACTTCTTTGGACATTATACTTGTGATCAGAATGGCAATAAAACCTGCTTGGAAGGCTGGATGGGACCAGACTGTAACAAAGGTTTGTTAATACCCATGTCCTGTTTCTTGTATATCCTCCACTCCAAAATTCTAGAGGCCAAGAAGGTTAACTTTTTAGGCCAACTAAATATCTGCTCAGAAAAAATGTGTTTTGTTTTGTTTTGCTGTAACTTGGGAAAAATTAGAATATAGTTTTATTTAAAAATATTTTAGGCTGAGGCATTTTTGAGTCCAAAACCTTTAGACAGCTAACAGCAGTGGTGTCAAACTCACAGCCCATGGGCCGGATGCATCACCTGCTGGCCATTCCTACCCACCCACTCCCGGTTTATCAAAGGGGGTAAAGTCCCGATACGTGACAACGTGAGTTTGACATCCCTGGCTTACAGGATCAGAACAAATTAACAGTAAGCAAAGTCATGAAGGAGCATTATGGAAATAATAAAGGGGACATTACACCCATTAATGTAAAGGACAGCTACATCAAATCATCCACAGGAGGGGCTATGTTTTGGGTGATACCAAATTATCTCAGGCGATTAAAACACAAGGACAACAAAAGGTCTGAAAGAATATCCCTAAAATAGAAGAATAGGCAATTAAATGACCAATGTAGTGTCCTCTAACAAATGGAGTCAGAGACTGAATAGGCAGAAGGATACAGATGTGGTCAAGAGGGTTCTAGGAAACATCCAGGGGTTGTTGTTTTTTTTATTGCTGTGAATAAAGGCAAATTCCATGCTGGGAAACATGGAGGAATGAACAGATATTTAAGTTACCAGAACTGTAATACCTTTATGGGGAGGTTAACTTTGAATTTTGTATGCAGTTTAGTTTAACTCAGGATATTTACAGCTGGAAAAGAGTACCCATATAATGAACAAAGGAAACTGCTCTAGTAGGAAAGGTCAAATATTTGGGGTTCTTTTGCTCAGAAAAGGGTAAGCAAAAGAGATACAAGTCTATAAAATTATGTAGGATAAAGAGAACATAAATAAATGGTCTTCCTCTGTTATAATCCGAGAAATTAAGGTTAACTAAATTGAATGGTGAACAAATCAAAACAGATAAAAGTACTACAGGATCCAATCTGGGTCGGAGGAGGGCTCCAACACAAGTCCGAAAACTCGGAAGACAAAACCTCCGGTTCCGGTAACCGACCCAGATTGGATCCTGCAACATTATCCTGGGACATGTATATTCGTCTTCATTCTAAAAAAGAAGTACTGCTTCATACAAGATGGAGATAAACAGAACGAGTTGCTTCTGCAAGCTGTAATGATGATACCAGTTTAACTTGTTTTGAAAAGTGGATTAGATCAGTAAATGAAATGTACTTGCCCACAGTGCAGCTGGCAAAATGCAGCTATCACATGAACCAACTTCTTTCACCTACTGATAACAGCCATCCTTGAACAGTTACATTTATTACCAGTGAAGGTTCTAAAAGGATTTCAGTGGCATAAAGGCTGTGTTACAGCAATCCAACTTGGACACCACTAGCACATGAATAACTGACTTCTCCAGGGAGAGCTGCAGCTGGCAAAACAAAACAAAACTCCTTAAAACATTGCTGCCTAAGCTTTCTCAGCTAGTGATATATCCAGGAGACCTCCCAAGCTGTGTTTTTATTTAGCTTAATAATGCATGATTATTTTGTGAGTTGTGACTTCCATTCAGTACCTCATATGACTTGGTCTAACATGGCCTCTTGGAGTTAGGAGTGTTTGCAGATCCTCACTTAATATAGGCCATTAGGCCAATTCCTCTACCCACCTGGGCTGTAGGTGTGACTGAGTGAATGAGAGAGAGTGATTGTCGTTTTTTGGAATACTTGTTTTTAAAAATTATATACATATTGACCTGCAAAACAAAACTTAAGCTTCTTTATAGCTAAGAATGCATCTGAGGCATAATAGGCCTCATAATTTTATTTTTAGAATTTAAAAATGATGGTTTTCCTCCCTTTCTGGAAGAAGGACAGTAGTAAATGGGGGATTCTGTTAAAGAGGGGCTTCAATAGGCATCAAGAAGGATCATAATTAGGGATTATATCCTCTATGTCAGCCATTTTGTGAATGGATGAGCCCCATCCCAGTAGCCATCTTCCAGCAAGCACCCATGGGATGTCCTCAACATTCCAGACAGAGGTGACCCCACCCAAAGCCTGGGGTCGCATAAACAATACTTGTTCAGCATGAAGGCATCATGAATTGTAACCAAATGTGTCCTCTGTTTAAAAAGCATCTATAAGGACCGTATCTCAATTGCAGAGTGTTAATTAACTTTGTACAGCACAGTCCCAGGTATAAGCCGTCAGATTTCTAAAATAGAGGAGCAGGTAGCAGAGTGATAGGGAAAGATTGCTCCTGCTACTAACCAAAACAGAAGTTAATTTTGGGGTATCATTGTAAGAATGTTTTGCCCTTGAGACTTCCATCAGTTGGCCTCCTCTAGTTTTATTTTTTAAGAAATCCTTGTGAGAAGTTTGTTTAGGTCTACACTTGTTAGAAATTGGGTAGAGTGGATTTTGCAGTTGGACAGACACTCCCTCTGTGCTGAGACCTCTGATCAAAATGGCCTTGGATACCTGCAGCTGCCATTTAGGCTTGGCTTGCTCGAAGGCCTTTTGGAGACCACATTGTTGCACACATCCAAGAAGAGTGTGGGTTGTCTTTGAATGTCTAAGATAGTGGCATGCCCATGCCTGCTTGCTTTTGGGGCTTTCCCACTTTTGGCATGCACCCCTTTCCTGAAAGTTAGATACAATTTTGCTTGATTTGAAAACAATCCTATTTTGAGTCTGGTAGCTCTCCCATTCCTACCCACAAACAAGCATTTTTTAAAAAAAAAAAAAAAAAACACAGATTCCTTTGTTAATGCTAAGAAACCAAGTGAAAGACCCTTGGTTGCTTTTCTATTGTGTTAGCTGTGGTGCTATCAATGCACTGCAAATCATCAAACCTTTCACTGTCGGAGTGGGTGAAAGGTGCTCTTATGCAAATGATTTTGCAGCTATAATATGTGGGTGCGTTAATGTATAGACTACGTTGAGAGATAGAAAATGCTGCAGGCCAGTAAAGTCTTTAGAACTCTCAACATTGGGCTCATGTAATTTTGTTAATGAAGCTTTCACCAAGCAGTTGGGACCCCTTCTTTGCAGGTGGCTGGCACGAAGCACCTCCGTTTCTTTTGCAGAAGGTTTCATTAAAGGGGCCCACTGCCGTGCTAACTGGGCTATTAAAAACTTTCCAGGGGATTCAAGGTGCAAGAAATGTTCTCCTTCATTTCTCCTATTTCCTTTCTTTTGAATTTTCTCCATTTTTTTTTTCCTTTTCTTTTTCAGCAATCTGTCGTCAGGGTTGCAATCCCAGACATGGTTCTTGTAAAATACCCGGCGAATGCAGGTAAAAGCAAAGACATCTTTTCTTCCTTAAATGATTCAGAATTGTTGTAAAAGTACAAAAAAAAAGAAACAAGAAAGAAAGAAAGAAAGAAAGAAAGAAAGAAAGAAAGAAAGAAAGAAAGAAAGAAAGAAAGAAAGAAAGAAAGAAAGAAAGAAAGAAAGAAAGAAAGAAAGAAAGAAAGAAAGAGTTAACATTAGGGCAGTCTTGATGTTTAATTTCGAAGCAAATATTCTCGACCCCAGGGCTCGGGAAAGAAAACAATGTTTTGGGGAGATGCCTTGGAAAAAGCCTGTTGCATGTAAACGTATTTTTTTTGGGTCTGGAGGCAGGAAGTCAAACAGATTGTGAACCTTCAATACTGAATGGCAGCTAAAACTCTTGGCCCAGCGTTAGCGTGTAATCCGTTTACTTACTTCTAGTAAGTGTAATTATATGACTGGTTTTAGCTTTCGCCATCTCCTATCCTCCCCCCCCCCCTCCTCCTTTCCCTCAACTTTTCCCACCAGTAGGCACAAGTTGAGCATTCTTGAGGTGGGATTACTTGCCTCCTCCTTAGGTCCTCTGCTCTTGGGAGCCAGACTTCGGAGTGATGAGAGGTTAATAGCTTGGATGGAATCTTGTCCGTCCGTAGATCTTCTTGATGAGGCAGAGGGCTGCTGTGGGTTCTTTGATGTCTCCTTTCTTTTCTGGCAAGCAGGCAAGGTTGGGATGAGAGGGTATGGGTAGGGAGGACAGCTCGCATGTAGCCAGACTCTGAAAGCCAAGAATCGTGATTATGTTGCGTCCTTGAATTGGGTTTGCATTAAGGTAAGGCTGGCGAGCGTTGTTGGGGTAGGGACCTTTTCTTTTTTAACGCTTCCTTTCTTTCTGGAGTAATTGCCGCCTGTATTTCAGGCTCAGGAAAAAGGGAGCTCCTGAGATTGGCAGGCAGTGGCCCTCCAGAAGCTGGCTGTGTAATCCAGACGCATGGTGGGGTTTTTGGGGTTTCTTCCCTAGACTGACTCCGAGACTCGGTCACGGAAGCCAGAAGCATTTGGGGAGGTCAGGAAAATCTCTAGCCTCAGGGAACCGCTTGAGGTTTGGAGGTTTGCAAGTCTGAATCCGAAGGATAGGTTTATATTCCAAAAAGCGGTGGCAAGCACAGTGAAAAGAGGGTCAACCAGACCTCATCTTTCCCGTTCCACTGGCAAGCATTGTTGACCGATCATCCCCAGGCCTCCCCAGTCACATCACACCAAGCCAACACTCTCCTTCCTCTTTTCTTAATCTCAAAGCCAATCAACTCCCTGCTTTTCTCTCCCTGGAAACAGCTCCCACCCCGTTTACGTCCTCTCAGAAAGTCAAGTTTTTTGGGAAGAGGAGTGGACCGCTGCCAATAACTTTATAAACACTTTCTTGCCTCTCTGTAGAAAACAGGACTATTACTTATAGCGGGGAGGGGGGAGAAAACGCCATGTGTCTGGCAGCTTTGATCCGTATCTGCCTGGAGAAAATCCTGAAAAGGGAAAGGCATGTACAGATAGTCCTCGACTTACAACAGTTCATTTAATGACCATTCAAAGTTAGGACCTTACTGAAAAAACGTGACTTATGACCGTTTTCCACGCTTACGACCCATTTCAGCATCCTCGTGGTTACATGATCAAAAATTTGGTTGCTTAGCAACTGACTCATATTTTATGATGGTTCCAGTGTCCTGGAGTCATGTGAACAACTTTGGTGACCCTCTGACAAGCAAACTCAATGGGGGAGTCAGATTCCCTGAGCAACCGTGTTACTAACTTCACAGCTGCAGTGATTCACTTAACAATTGTGGCAAGGAAAGTCATACAATAGGGCAGGATTCACTTCACAAACGTTTTGCTTGGCAACAGAAAGTTTACGCTCGGTTGTTCTGGTGCGTTGAGGACTACCTGTCAGTGGGGCTGCCAACTGGTTACCCTGGGAGGGCTCTTGTGCAGTACACAACATCCATTCAGCAGCAGTAGGAGACGCTCCGCTCTCTCAGGGCCCTTGCTCCACGTAGGAAGTGGCTTTCACCTTGTAGCTGCCCCTCAGTATTTGCAAAAGAGAGGAATCTGTCTGGAACAGATACACAGATAATCAGAGTTGGAAGGGACCTTGTAGGTCATCTAGTCCAACCCCCCACCGCCCAAGCGGGATACCCTACACCATTTCTGACACATGGCAGTCCAATCTCTTCTTGAAAGTCTCAAGTGATGGCGCTCCCACAACTTCCGAGGGCAAGCTGTTCCATTGGTTGATTGTTCTCACTGTCAGAAAGTTTCTCCTTGTTTCCAGGTTAAATCTCTCCTTGTTCAGTTTCCATCCATTATTCCTTGTCTGGCCTTTGGATGCTTTAGAAAATAGCTGGACCCCTTCCTCCTCTCTGTGGCATCCCCTCAAATATTGGAAGACTGCTATCATGTCTCCCCTGGTCCTTCTCTTCACTAGACTAGCCAAGCCCAGTTCCTGCAACCATTCATTGTATGTTTTAGCCTCCAGTCCCCCAATCATCCTGGTTGCTCTTCTCTGCACTTTTTCTAGAGTCTCAACATCTTTTTTATAATGTGGTGACCAAAACTGGATGCAGTACTCTAGGTGTGGTCTTACTAAGGCCTTATAGAGTGGGATTAATACCTCCCTTGATCTTGATTGTATCCCTCGGTTAATGCAACTTAGGATTGCGTTAGCTAACAGGACGACCCCAGCATCGTTGCTCCCCTGAGAGCCTTCTCATTTGCAGAAATGGAATACGATTATGTTGGGAAGAGGAATGTTAACTATGAATCAGAATCCGAATAGAGCTGGAAGGGACCTTGGAGGTCTTCTAGTCCATCCCCCTGCTCAAGCAGGAGATCCTATACCAAATCGGACAAGTGACCATCCAGTCTCTTCTTAAAAACCTCCAGTGATGAAGCAGCCACAACAACTGAAGGCAATGAGCTCAAGCGGCCCTTCCCCTTTCAGCCATCAGAGCTTTCCTTTGAAACCTCTTCCACCAAAGGGGGGGGGGCTATCCCAGGGCTGCCTGGAATGGAGGGAGCTGGAGGCTCCCTACCCCGTGGTGGAGACATTGCCGAAAAGCAGGTGTGCCTGATTTTAAAAAAGCAAGGAGCGAACGGGCCTTTTTTTACACAAAAATGGGATCAACATCAATCCAAGTGGCCCTAACCAGAATGATCCCGAAGAGAAAAGCGGTGAGATTCTTGCTGTCTGACTGTCTCTCCGTGCAGACTTGCCCTCAGTCAGTCAGCCTGTCGTATTTCTTTGCCCTATTTTGGTTGGGCTGGATCCCAAGAGATGCACAAGCCAAAGCAGCAAAAGATTTGTGCTTCTGTCATCCAGCTGAATGTGCCTTAGAGGGTTTGCCTGCATTCCTTGCTAGCCAGAACAACAGGCTTTGTTTTCAGAGTTCAAGCCTTCCTGTGCCTCTCGCCTCCCACTTGCTGCCTAGACATGCATTATTGCCCTTATTTACTTAAGGTGCAACTTTCCCACACTTCTTTTTTTTTTTTTAAATATATATATGTATACTTCCAGCGGCAGAGCTGCCCTTCCTGATACTCCAGCCTCAATTATTTTCTTGGATTCGGGAAAACCAAACTATACAGTGTGTTTTTTTTCCCACTGAGTTGGGATGAGTCATAGTCTGCTATGTTACAGATTGCAGCCGTTTAAAAATAAAACCCCAGCCAAAGCTGCTTTTAAGGCCTAAAAACAAAAAAATGTATAGAAGTTTCTCTCATTCTTATTAGAAGTGATGTGGAGCCAAAGGAAAAAAAGGCAAAAAAAGAAAAAAAGACCTGACCAAGATGAAATGGGCCCATTTTGTAAGCCAGTCTCTATTTTTGAAGCATACGATGGTTGGATGTACGTTAATGTGGAAAGGCCTAATAAACTCCTCTGCTAAAATTAGCCTGGCTTTAGTTTGGCTTTTGTTTTTGGAACAGAACTATCAAGATGGGCTTTGCCTAGCATTAAAAATAAAGTTAGATTTTTAGAGGCTGGTGGTTGTTGTTGTTATTATTATTATTATTATTATTATTATTATTATTATTATTATTATTATTATTATTATTATTATTATTATTCTGCTGCTGCTCTGTGTTGACACTCAAGAGGCTGTTGACACTTAATTTATAGCGGCCTGTTCTGGAAGTCCCTCTTCCCTAACATCACGTTCTCCTTTCCAGCGCTGGCTGCCAGTGAGTGATGAGGGCCTGTAGTCCAAGATTTCAGGCAGCTTTTTGTGAGGGGCAGGAGAGAAGCTGTAT
Organism: Notechis scutatus; assembly: GCF_049901735.1. NCBI lineage: Eukaryota > Metazoa > Chordata > Lepidosauria > Squamata > Elapidae > Notechis > Notechis scutatus. Next base: position 149,059,110 of record NC_142009.1, on the reverse strand, counting down.
AAAGCTTTTGTTCTGTGCAAGGATTGAAATCTGTCTTTTGTCCTTCTGGGCCGCCTTTATTCAAAGGGGAACTTCCATTTCCTCTGCTCTGCTGCTCCCAGAGAAGATCCCACAGTCAGGACTTGAAATACCTGTTGTTTTCAATCTATCAGTGGCATCAAGGCATCTCTCTTTCTCAAAGCTGCTGCTGCTGTAAAAAAAAAAAAAAAAGATAATAATTAGGGGGAGTGGCTTTCCATTTGAGGTTTTTTTTTTAAGGAGAATTGAAGCATGATATTAGTGCTAAGTAATTAGCTCCCTATCATAACCCTGTCATTTTTTTCCCTCATCACAAGGCTGTGTGGCAAAGTATTGCTTTGAAAATGAAATGAAAAGACTTGTTTTGGAAAGTTAGGTCCCGTGGAGTTGAGTAATTGCAGTTGATTGTTTCTCCCCGGATATTGGATACAAAATGCTTTTTGTGTTCACTCACAATTTCACACTTGCAAATTTTTCATTTTCTACCACAGATAATATATTTTATTTATTTCTTTATTTTTTTAAAAAAAATGGCAGTGCCCTAATGCATAAGGGCAGGAAGCAGGGGAGACTGGGTATTTGGATAATAAATTATTTTTCCCAGATTTTGTTGTTACATCAACTTGCGTTGTAGTATGTGTTCATTTGTTTTAAACTCACACACACCTTTGAGCCAAAGTTTTAAATAAAATCATCAGAGAACTAGGGTCCCTTTACTGAGCTATGTCTGGGGCAGCTATATCAACCCCACCCCTGTCCCCTTCCTTTCATGCTGTGAATGGAAATATCAATTATCAAATGGAAATATTGCTTTAGAACTTCTGTTCTTACCTGTCTTAAAGTGGCTTCCTTCTCCTCATGTCAGCCTGTGACTCCTAGTAACTGCATAGTGCATACCCCCAAACAGTGGTACATCTATGAGCAAGAGTTGTGAGCAAAGGGAAACCTAGTTAGCTAGCTGCTTCATCCTGCTGGGCTGTTTGCCTTTCTGCTGAAATGCCCCTAACCCCTTGTATTCATGAGGGTCTTTGGATAATTGTCGCTCCTCCTGACTCATTCTTTTCTCTTTTCACCCTGATCCCTTTCTCTAATCCATTTGTCAAGGCCCAGAGATTGATCTCTTGTGTCCACCCACCCACTCTCCCTCCTGCGTTTGTGTGAGCTTCAGAATAGCATAGAGTCTTGTCTTCAATGGCTCCACACTGAGCCTCCCAGAACAGTTATTCTTTTGTACAAAGGCTGCCTTTAGAGACCTTGGTTAAAACTGTTTGTTTACAAGAAGCCACCAAACAAGTCTCGGAAAGAATGCTGCCTTTAAAAAAAAAAAGAGGAAAGCAAAATTTGGACTTTCCAGCCGCTGGTCCTTTTATTTCCTTTCGGGATATAATTCCAAGCTCTCTTTCTTCGAAGGTGTCAGTATGGATGGCAAGGCCAGTACTGCGATAAATGCATTCCACACCCGGGCTGTGTCCATGGAACATGCAACGAACCGTGGCAATGCCTCTGTGAAACCAACTGGGGTGGCCAGTTCTGTAATAAAGGTAGGCTGAATCTAGGAGGAGGCTGTGAGGAGGTTTGAAATGCAGATCAATATCATGGAGGTTGGGATGGGTAGGTAGAAAGTGGATTTTGGCCCTGCTGGCTTTGCTTCCTTATCCTGCTTATGAGCTTGCAGCCATCTGGTTGCTTTGTCTTGGGGAATATTATGGCAAGGGACACAGAACATCTGTTTTGAAATACCTTATTCATTCTTTGGCTCCTGTTTATCCCTTGCAGATCTCAACTACTGTGGGACTCACCCGCCTTGTTTGAATGGAGGGACCTGTAGCAACACGGGCCCTGACAAATACCAGTGTTCCTGCCCTGAAGGCTATTCAGGACAAAACTGTGAAATTGGTAAGAAATTCTCCAGGGGGTTACTTCGTTTTATTCAAGCACCCTGGCTGCAACCCTAGATATTATCTGGGCAGTACAAGAGATGGGGAGAGAATGCAAAATTATATTTCAGTGCATAGTAGGGAAACAGTGGTTCTCCAGAACTTTGGACTCCAGCTTTCATCTGGCTTTCCCAGCATGGCTAATGGCAAGGATAATGGGACCTGAAGTCCAAAAGAACTGGAGAGATACCTTATGGCTTCCAATCTTGAGGAAGTCAACCGCAACCATTATTTTCATGCATTTATTAAAGGTTAATTCCCATTCACAAGAATTTTTTGGTCATGTTATAGATGCATGCGTGCACCAATTATAATATAAATATAACACTGAAGTATTAATGTAGTACTAGTATGATGAAATACTAGCATAGTACTGGCACTGAAGATGTTATCTAGTTGGGTAATGAAATGTCTGCAGTGTGATTACCTGAAATTTCTGGAGAAGGACGTTGCCTCAAGTGGATCATTTGGAAATGCTCACCAGTCACCATGCAGTTAAAATCAGCTTGGTTCAAAAATATGTGGTGTAATGAAAACAGCTGGCAGGTTTTTCCAAACCATCTAATCCAGATAACACTCTAGACCAGATTTCTCCAACCTTCCCAGCTTTGCAGACCCGGGGGCGGCGGGGGGAGGGAATGATTCTGTCTGAGTGGCAGGCAAGTGCCATGCGCAGCTCCATTTGTGTGAATGCTGGGCATGTGTACCTGCTACTCGCACAAACGAAGTGTGCATGCACTCGCTGCTCGTGGATGTGTGCATGCGCTCGCCCACCACTTCCGCGGCCCAGTTGCGAACAGTTGAAGGCCTGATTGGGGGCTGGGGACCCCTGCCCTAGTCCTTGGAGAATGCACTGGGAGGAAAGTGTGGTCAGGAAGTGTGAAGTGGTTGTTGAAAAATGACCTGATGGTCTCTAGTTTAGCGCCCTACCATTGGTTTCAGGGTAAACCTTGGTAGTGTTCAAAGATGGGCAGAGTATCAGGACTACTGCAAGATGGAAAGTTGGAGAAGCCCAGAGGAAGCAAGGAATGACTTTGAGGGTCAGAGGAGGGGTGGTTCACCTTGGCAGCTTTGGCTAAGCTGAAGGAGATTCTCTTCTTGTTGCAGCGGAACACGCCTGTCTTTCGGATCCTTGCCACAACGGAGGAAGTTGCCTCGAGACCCCTACTGGATTTGAATGTCTCTGTGCACTTGGCTGGGCAGCACCAACCTGCATGCTTAGTAAGTGAACTGGAATGACAAAGCTTTAACCTCTCTTGCCTCCTTAAGTGTCACAGAAATTTCCAAGGGCTTCTTAACAGTTAACTGCTATCAGACATCATGCCGATTGCCAAAACACAGTGCCAGTTTCTCCCTTTTAAAGATTCTCCGTTAAGAATTCCTAAATCCTTAAACCGTTTATTTGTTACCCGTGTGCATCTTGCCAGTATTATCTGCGAGTCTGGAAGAAGAAAACCAGAGCATGTTCTTCAGTCTTATATGTGTTACCCTTTCAGTTCCAGTGTCCATGGACAAGTAGAAATTGTACTTCAGGAGAGATTAGAACTGCAGTTAAGGACAGATTAGAACTGAAAAGCAGAGCTGGCCAATACTTTGGTATACAATCCAGAAAAGATGTTTTGGAATATGCAGGAATCCAAATGAAAATAGAATGGCACTGTTTCTTACTTATTATAATTATATTATAAGGAAAATTATTATAATAAAACAATGTTCAGAATGTTCCAGGTTGGTTGAGGAGATATTAAAAACCTTGGGCAGTCCCACTTAGTGTTGAGAACACAAGACTGGAAGAGTTGAATTGATTTATAATAAGACAGCTCTCTGTGTTTTCCTGGGCCCCATTTGAACCTCTCCCAAGTAGAAATGAATTCATTGGAGTCTCTTTTCAGACTTGGGCTTCTAATCCTGGCACTTAAAAAGCAGGACAGGAGTGTGTGTGTGTGTGTGTGTGTGTGTGTGTGTGTGTGTGAATATCCATGAATGAATATTTTCACTGGCATTCTGGCTGGAGTAGTTGTCTCTGTGTGAAGACAATGTGAAATTGACTAGCCCTTTTATTGAAGGCTATTAACGCCAGAAAACCCGACCAATGTGCATATTTGTGGTGTTGAAAATTTCTTCTTATCAAAATTCATAACGAATGTTTAAGGTTGTCTGAAGCACAAAAAGAAAGTTGAGCGGCAGGGAGGGATGAAAAGTGAAGGGCACAATATAAAAGTTGGATATTTCCTTTGGTATATAGCAAAAGGATGCACGATTGCTAATACGTTGCTCAGGTGATAATTGCCCTAACCTAAGGCTAAATAAATCTTTTCTTGACAGATATTGATGACTGTTCTCCAAACCCTTGTGGGCATGGAGGAACTTGCCAGGATCTAGTTGATGGATTTAAATGTGTTTGCCCACTACAGTGGACTGGTAAAACTTGTCAAATAGGTACGTGTAATGTTGAGGGATGCTGTGTCTTGAGCTCATCAGGGAAACCTCAGGTCCTTCTTTTCCCTGGGCCAAACTGATTAAAACAGCTTCCCAGATATGATGTACAGCAGTGGGTGGGATTCCATTTTTTTTTTAACCACCTGTTCTGTGGCTTGGTGGGCGTGGCAGGGGAAGGATACTGTAAAATCTCCAGTCAGTGGGATTTGCCAATTCTCTGAACTCCTCAAAATTTCCGCTACCGGTTCTCCAGATCTGGTCAGAGCCTGCTGAATACCCACCTCTGATGCTCAGTCTGTTGAAATTTTTAAATTGCATAATATAATATATCTTCCATACGTCCCGGTGCATTGTGGAAGGAAACGTCAGAGCATCTGAGCTGCTGTATTATATGAGAAATTCAGATATGGCTAATCTGGGAATCTCTGGAGTTGCTTGAATTCAGAGGAGGAGAACGTCCTTACCATTTGCCCAAGGACACAACTGTACTAACCTGTACAGTTATCTTAGCCCTTCCCATCTCCCTGCATGTTGATTTGCGGGGCGGGGAGTAGCCCCCTTTATGCAACTCTTGAGACTGCTTGCTTATCTTGGGATCGGCTGGGATACGTAATTGGTTGTTGTGAAGGGCAAATATTCCTTCTCAAGGCAGTGCACTCCCTGTTTTTTCCTTCTCTTTTGGCCTTGTGGGAAAGTTGGGGCATCCCACCAGCCTCACTAACACATTCAACCAGGAGAATTTTGCAGCAGCTGCATTCCAACCTCTGGCTTGATCCTCGGAAGAATGAGTCCCCTGCACTTTGAAGGCCATGTTTTAATCCCAAGGCCTGGGGATTCTCTATTCCTTAGCTAATCTCCACCTCACTCACCTCTTCCTGCCTCCCCCTTCCCTTTTAAAAGTAATTGTTCTCAATTCACGGGGGCCAGGGCCTCGGTGCTACTGATGACATTGTGAGAAATCAGAGTATGCTTTTAGTGATTTTAAAAGCAGTGATTTAAAAGCATCACTAAGCAGCCTGGAGCCGCTCCTGAAGTTTTGGACTGTACTTCCTCTAGTTTGTGATGATGGGCTGTGGCTGCTGAGGGGTTGTATTCCCAAATGTTTGGAGGGCATCAGGTTGCCTAGCCCTGAAGTTGTTCTCGTTGTTTATGCAATCGTGTAATCTTTCAGAGTCCGCTAGCTTTTAATAAACGTGGAGGGCCTGCTGTGAAAACAAGAGAGGGGTGTGCTTTCCTCTTTCACTCTACCCACAGCTGAGTGTTGAGCAATTCGTTTTTCTCTTTTCAGATGCCAATGAATGCGAGAGCAAACCTTGTATCAATGCCAATTCCTGCAGGAACCTGATTGGTAGTTATTACTGCAATTGTATTGCTGGCTGGACTGGCCAGAATTGTGAGACAAGTAAGTTGTGTGTGTGTGTGTGTAGCTTGGGGGGGAGGGTGTCAAAGGGCAAAGTGTTGCAATCGAACTTGGATTTACATTTTGTCATAATTCAGCCAGGAGGAAGGGGGGGGGGGAGAGTCACTGATGTTTTTAGAAAGGGAGTAGTCAATCTGGCAAGAATAAGAAGCAATTTTATCAGACCCATTAGTCCACAATATGGCTAGGTTCTGATAAGGTGCCTTGAAACAATGATGTGAAGTTTCAGTTTAACTCTACTGGAAGAATTGCTGAAGGTTCCCACCCATTTACAATAACGTTATCTCGAGGAAAGCAAGCAGGAAACTTCACAGAGTTTATCTAGCTAGAGCTGCAGAGCCCCCTGATTTTTTCTCTCTCTCTCTCTCTCTCTCTCTCCAATCTTGGATTTTCGGTTGCTTTCCCACTCAGCTTGTGTTTTTCTTCTTTTAATTACAGACATTGATGACTGTGTGGGACAGTGTCAGAATGGAGGGACTTGTAAGGTAAGTAAAGTTTGATTTCCCCTGTGAGAATCTGCCAGTTTTCAGCAGAGGATAATGATGGAGAGTGAAGAGGCAGCACAGTCTCTCTTGAATTTGTTAGATTTCTGCTAATCTGGGAATGGGATTTGGGAGAGGGGTGAAGTCCTCATCATTCTCACTGAAAGAGTCCTTTCTCTCAAAAATACGCCTCTGAGGTTCCATCTTTCTCCTTCTCTCTTTTACGTTAAGCTCCACAGTGGACAATTGGAGAAAGATCACAGATAATTAATTTTAAGTTCTAGTCTACAAGCAAATCCAGGGAACAGATTGGGAGGCTTGATCATTGAATTCACAAAAATCTGAATTCCTTAAGCAACCCTACAACAGCCAGAGTTATTTCACTCGGTTCAGGAGATTGTGGCGCTGGATGGCAGATTATTTCCCGCTGTGAAACAAAATCTCCCCTTTGGAAAGGTTGCCAGTCAAATCTAAATTCAACCATTTTACTCTTTAAATCTCAAGCAATTGAATTTCATAGTCCATCTGCATTTGCTTATTTTATTACCACATTGTTGCATAGAAAAGATCTTTTTTGATCATTCTAAGAAATGAAGGTCAACACTCAATGCTTGTCTAGTTTAGTCTCATTACTGCTAGTGTCAACTCGTTAACCTGCCCACAAAGCACATAACCATGGTTTGCTTATAATCATGGATAGTTTGTACACACCATAAGCATAATGGGTGGATTTTCCATCAGATGAATCGACTGTGAAATGATCACGTTAAGACTTAGCATCATGCATGAACTAGGCCCTTGCATACGAAGAAAAAATCATTTTACGCTAAATAAAACAGAAAATGAGGTTAATGGTAGCCTTCCCTTGCAGGGACATTCAATTTCATAACACCTTCCAATGTCATTTTTCACAGTTTAGAAAAATACGCTATCACATGCTATTAATGCATGTTCAGCAATCTCAATGCGTGAATGCATAATTTGTTGCTACCAGCAGTTGTTGTCTATATTTTAATGTATTCCGTCTTTAGCCTATCCTTCATTCAAACTGGCACACTTCTCCCTCTGCTCTGCTCCTGCTGGCTTCTCATTTTAATTCTCTCACCAGCTAGAAATAGAAGGGCTTCCACGGATGAAATGGGGGTTCAGCCTGACATGGAACAGATTGTTGCTCACCCACAAATTTCCTTGTTGAGGATCCAAACTTTGTCAAGGACATTGGAGTACTCATCTCTAGTGATCTAAGTGCTAGAGCCCACTGTAACTACATAGCCAAAAAGGCATTAAGAGTTGTTAATCTAATCCTATGTAGCTTCTTCTCTGGTAATATCACACTACTAACTAGAGCATACAAAACATTTGCTAGACCAATACTTTAATACAGCTCATCAGTCTGGAACCCAATATCTGATACTAACACAATTGAAAAAGCCCAGAAATATTTCACAAGAAAAGTTCTCCGCTCCTCTACTCATTGCAGAATACCTTATGCCACCAGACTTGAAACCCTAGACCTAGAAAACCTAGAACTACGCCGCCTCCGGTCCGATCTAAGTATAGTATATAAAATCATACATTGCAATGTCCAGCCTGTCAATGAATACTTCGGTTTCAACCATAACAATACAAGAGCAAACAATAGATACAAACTCAAGGTTAACCGCACCAAACTTGACTGCAGAAAATACGACTTCAGCAACAGAGTGGTCAATGTCTGGAATACTCTACCTGACTCTGTGGTTTCTTCCCCAAACCCCAAAAACTTTAACCTTAGACTGTCTACTATTGACCTCACCCCCTTCCTAAGAGGCCTGTAAGGGGCGTGGATAAGCGCACCAATCGTGCCTATCATCCCTGTCCTATTGTTTTTTTTATTTTTCTTATAAGTATCTATCTCATGTATTCAAAACTATATTTATTCTTATACCTGTATCTTGTATGCGATTGACAAATCAAATAAATACTAAATGCTTTGTGGTTTATTGGCAAGGTGAGCTAACCTCTGTTTTGTTTTGTTTTTGCACCCTTTTTTCTTTCCAGGATTTAGTGAACGGTTATCGCTGTTTCTGTCCACCTGGCTACATCGGGGATCACTGCGAGAGGGACATCAATGAATGCGCAAGCAGCCCTTGTTTGAATGGGGGCCACTGCCAAGATGAAATCAATGGCTTCCAATGTCTCTGCCTGGCTGGCTTCTCGGGAAACATCTGTCAGGTGAGGCAGGTTCCAGATAAGAGCCAACTCGCTGTGCAGTTCCTGGATCTGTAGGCTGAATGCCTGCATTCAAGCGAGCAGCGTTAATAGACGTTTTATTTTATTTATTTTGTTTTATTTTTAAAAACAACATCAAGGCTGAGGTGTGGGAATTCATAACTCAGCTGGCGTTGGTGTGCATTCACGTTGCGAGCTCTGCATGCTGTTGGATAACATTATTTTAGCGAGGCTGGTGAGAGCTGCCTTGTTTCTGGCGTGCACAGGCAATAGAGGTGGCAGATAAAAAAAAAGGGGGTCAGATTCCACATTTCCTTCCTGTGACCGTGGGAAGAAGATGAATAAAGCCTTTGACTTAGATCCTCTCTTCTGTCCTCCTCTTTCCTCCATCACTGACAGTTGGACGTAGATTACTGCGAGCCCAACCCTTGCCAGAATGGGGCCCAGTGCTTCAATTACGAGAGCGATTATTTCTGCAGCAACTGTCCGGATGATTACGAGGGCAAGAACTGTTCCCACCTCAAGGATCACTGCCGTTCAACTCCTTGTGAAGGTATGCTTTTTTGCGTGCTGTGTAGTATAGCATGCGCTCGGGGACGCCCTTCGTGCAGAAGGTCCCAAATTCAGCCTCCAACATCACCTGAGCAAGGTGTCTGTCTGATATTTCTGGTGACTCGGCAATAATCAGTGCTGTGTTAGGTTAGCTGGCTTGGGTCCAGGAGGCGGCAATAGCTCCTTCAGACCAGTGAATCCTTCAGGGATTCAATTTTTTTTTCCTATCAATTCTGTGGGCGTGGCAGGGGAAGGATACTGTAAAAATCTCCAGTCAGAGGTGGGATTTGCCAGTTCTCCAAACTACTCAAAATTTCTGCTACCGGTTCTCCAGAACTGGTCAGAACCTACTGAATGCCAGCTCTGCTTCAGACCCTGTTTTCTGTAGTCATACGGAGTATTGAGTTAACCCTAACTCTTTAAATACATTAATAGCCATTGATCTCCTGCTATTTCGAGAAGGAAGGCCCAGTAACTTGACCATGTGTTTCTAAATAACTTTTAAAACTACCAGCTCTGCCCACTTGGAGAAATCCAAATCAAAGCCAACCGTCTGCTTCAAAGCCCATCCTAATATTGTTTAGCACAATCCTCAGCCACCAATGATCCCTGATCTAGCTGGAAAAAGAATCTGGTCTGATCTAAGGCCTTCCTGGTTATGAGATGCTCTTGCTCCTAAAGAGTTGGGGATACTCAGAAAACACAAAGTACTTTAGAATGGTCTTTTACACTTCCAAGGGAATTTTAATAGCAATATTGGGTCATAGGATGTAGGCATACTGCTCTTTGGGACCGAAGGTCACATACCAGGTTCTGGAAAATATTGGGGCTGGGTGGAAGACATGGCAAGAGAGAAGCAGATGTGTTCAAAGCAGAAAGTGATGGGGTCCGAAGTTGAAACCATTGTTCTTTCCAAGTTGGACTGTGTTGCATTTCCTTGTCCACCCTCTGCTTCCTTATCAAGCTTTTAAAACAGGAATGTCCAACCTTGGCAACTTTTAAGACGGGTGGTTTTCAACTCCCAGAATTTCTCCAGCCAGCCATGCCTGGGAGTTGAAGTCCACAAGTCTTAAAAGTTGCCGAGGTTTGGGGAACCCCCTGCTTTAGAGCCTAGTTTAATTTGAATTTACCTTCCCCACATCAGCAGCAACCGCGGAGACTCCATAAAGTTACTGGTAAGACAATGAAGATTCATTTTTGCTTGCTTGTCTCTCTTCCGCAGTGATTGACAGCTGCACTGTTGCTGTTGCTTCCAACAGCACCCCAGAAGGAGTTCGCTATATCTCTTCCAATGTTTGTGGTCCCCACGGCAAGTGCAAGAGCCAAGCAGGCGGCAAGTTTACTTGTGAATGCAACAAAGGCTTCACTGGCACCTATTGTCATGAAAGTAAGATTTGGAGATGCTTATCTCAAGATTCCTCTCATTGACATCCAAGTTTGAAGCTCCTTGGGTAAAACAGTAAGATCATTTGTCCTTGGGACATGGTATTGGCCCTCGTGCATCTTTTCAACCCCGCCCGAGTTCTCTTTTTCCTCCTCCTGCGGTGAATTGGAGACTGGAGCCTTGGGAAAATTGTTTATTAAAAGGTCCCTGCCCATGAATATTTAACTTTTTAATAAATTATAACATTAACTTGGGCGTGTGTACAGAAGGCTTTCTACTAGCGTACAGCAAACTTAGCCTGCCATTTTTATTGATTGCCTTACATAATGATTAAATCATGGGGCGATATTAAGAATAAGTTGTTTTTTTATTAGCCTGCTTTCCATTTTTTTTTTAAACAAAGGGCCGGGCATCATGGTAGAGCAGTTGCATGTTGAAGCAGAAACAGATTTAATCTTGACATCTCTAGGGACAGGGCTAAAATAGTTTTGTTCCACGGGGGTGCGGGGGGGCATGATATTTTGCAACTTAGATTCCCTGTTTCATTTTTTTTTTAAAGGGCACTGTCAGTCTACTCATCTCCTTTTCAATCCTTGTTTTTCAGACATCAATGACTGTGAGAGCAACCCATGTAAAAATGGCGGCACCTGCATTGACGGCATCAACTCCTACAAGTGCATTTGTAGTGACGGCTGGGAAGGCACCTTCTGTGAAGCCAGTAAGCGGCTCCTCCTTTTCCAACAGGCGGGAAGATGGGAGGAGAAATCTCTTGAAAACACCGCGGGGTTCCTTTATCAAGCAGCCCATCTAGATTTCAAGAGAATTGGGGATCTCCATTTGAATCAGAAGAAAATAGTTTTCTGAGTTTTGTAGGCTATACAACATTAGAAGTTGCAAGTATGTTTTCTCCCCTAGGTTGTAGGAATAGTACGTGAGCGTTATATCCTGCCCACTCGTATCCTCCTTGGTCTTCCTTTGGGCATGGGGCTCGGCAAAGAGGAATTCATTCTCTTTTCACAAAGCCAAGAAGTTGCTCTTTCTGACCTCACATCTGAGCCCATCCTATAAGCCCTTTTGTGTTGATGCTTTATTTTTACCTGCTTGTTTGTCTTGCTGTTGAGATACTCAGGATTGGTTGTCTTACGTTCACCTCTCTCTAAATTGCTGAGAGCGCTTATTTATTTATTGGCTTTATTTACTGCAGCTTTTATGCACCTCACAGCAGCTTACCGAGGATAAATAAAAGAAGAGCTATCGTAAAGCATTAACAGAAACGAAACAATAATGCCCCAAGCATCGGCTTCAGCATCCAAATCTATAGCATATATAAGATTTGGAACAATGTTCCAGACAGCCAAGAAGTCTGGGAAATGTAGTTTTCCCAAAGCATTTGAGAGGGTTTGTTTGTTTTTTTGCAACGAAATCTGGTTATAAGTTCCAAGCGGTTGCACTGGAATGGTAACTTTTTGCATTTCATTTCTCTTCTCACTATGTGCTCACCTAAGACATAAATGTTCTTAAGCAAAAAGGATACCCTGTGCAGGAGAAGCTTTCTTATAGCTGTCCTTCTGCTCCATCTAGTTATCTGTGTGCCTGAAGTGCTCTGTCTAAACTTGCTATATGGTTAAGGGAATGTTGGCTTCCCGTGATCTGAGTTTAGTATAAAGTTGGTGTAGCTAAAGTACTGGAATGTTTTCCATTACAAGGCATATAGAGGTAATCCTTGACTTAGGATCACAATTGAGCCCAACATTTCTGCTGTTAAGTGAGACTGTTGTTAAGGGAGTTTGCCCCATTTTACGACCTTTCTTGCCACAGTTGTTAAGTGAATCACTGCAGTTGGTAAGTCAAGTAACACGGTTAATTAAATCTGGCTTTTCCCATTGCTTGGCAAAAGGTTGCAAAAGCTGTTCACACGACCCCAGGACACTGCAACCGTCATAAGTATGAACCAGTTGCCAAGCATATAGAACAGTGGTGGCTAACCTTTTTGGGCTCTTGTGTCAAAAATTGCTCGCGTGCCAGCACCCAGAATGCAATGCGCGCACCCCTTCCCCACGCTCCCTGCGCATGTGTGCACAATCCCCTCCCCCCTTACCTGCACTGGGCCTCACAGCTGCTTTTTTGGCTGGTTTGAGGCCTTTTTTGTCCTCCCAGAGGCTTGGAAAAACCCTATGCAAGGCTTTTCAGGCCAAATTATAAGCCCGTTTCATCACTTCCGATATTATGGGAAGTGACGAAACAGGCCTTATAATTCGGCCTGAAAAGCCTCTGGGAGGCCGAAAAAGGCCTCAAACCAGCCGGAAAAAAACAGCTGTGAGGCGCACAGAAGTGCAGTGAGGTAACTTTACCTGCGGCTCACGTGCCAGCACAAATGGCTCTGCTTGCCATTTGTGGCACGCGTGCCATAGGTTCGCCATCACAGATATAGAATTTTTGATCATGTGATCATGGGGCTGCTACAAAGACCATAAGTGTTAGAAATGGTCATAAGTCACTTTTTTTCAATGTCCCTGTGACTCTGAACGGTCACTAAATGAACTGTTGTAAGTCAAGGACCACCTGTACACTAGGAGCTGAATAAATTGCTGATGTATTTTGCAGAGTTAAACTCTAGGTATTTTCTTGTCTTCATCCAGCAGACTTAAGTTTTATGAAGCTTATACCCGAAAATAATCTTTTTACCTTTTGAATGCCGTATTGCTGTTGTCCTCAGTTTTAATTTTTGTGACAATAATACTAACCTCAAGGGGAGTTTGCCACATACCTGCAGTGTTTCAAGGACACCCAGGGCCATTTTGGCCTGGAAAGGGTGTAATTACAAGGTCTTGTTTTTCATTCCAAGGGACTTGCAATTTTCTCAATAGTGAGAAAACCCAAAAGGGAACACAGGGGCGGCGTGTAGAATAGAGGGTATAGGCATCAAGGTTTTTTTGCCCCATTTAATCCAGGAACTACAGGCTAGAAAGAAGAATGTGAATATGCAGAGGAAGCGCATTCTATAAATATTTTTAGCTACCACACTAGCCGACATTCTCCTCTTATTATCTCCAGATATCAATGATTGCAATAAAAGCCCTTGCCACAATGGAGGGACGTGCCGAGACTTGGTCAATGACTTTTTCTGTGAATGCAAAAATGGCTGGAAAGGAAAAACTTGCCACTCACGTGAGTGTTTTTTAATACCTTTGCGAGACTTATACTGGTGGTATTCAGAAGGTCATATTTTGTGCCTGAACTCAACTGAATTTACTCAGTTGAGGTGATTGTCTTCCGAGTAGAAGGTGGGTTTCTATTCCTCTGCCCTTGAAGCGTTCAACGTATCCTGTGTCCCAAAGATGCTTTTTTTTTTTCCCCCTCAATAGGCAACTGGGCTTCCTTTGTTTTCTGCTTGAAGATCTTCAGAAGCTTCTTGGATGAGAAGCAAAATGTCTTTGAGCAAAAACAAAGGAAGTCCAGTTGCCTTTTGAAAAAGCACCTCTGGGACAGCCATGACCTGGATGAGTGAGAAATCTCCCTAGGCAAAGCATCCTGTAGTTCCAGGCCAGTTGGTTTATGAACGCCAGTGTTGAAGTTACATAATGCCAATCTCTGCCTTGCGTAAGTTCAGGACACGTTTCTTTTCACAAAACTGCGTCATTTTGAATATAGGGATCGATGGGGAAATATTCTCAGCCACAACCTGATGGTGCCCTTTTCTCTACCCTTTTCCTATATGTTAGAAAATTCCAGCAACATTGAGGGACCAGAGCTTATATTGGGGTGGTGGTGGTGGGGTGATGAGGGAGGGACAAGGTTAAGCTCACATAAACTATTATGACTGAATGGGGGAGAATACATTTCAATAATGTTGTTTTTTAAAAAAAAAAAATGGGGTGTATCAGATTCTGATGAATTTGAAACTAAGCTGAATGCAGCTCAACCATCACCCCATATTGACCACTTGGCTTTTTTTTAAAGTTAAAAAAAAGGAACGTAAAGTTGAACACGGTTAAAATATATATGATGTTCTTTCCAGTTGCTCTTAATGGGAATTGCTTGACCAGGACTGAATGACAAGACTTTAAAAAATTGTTTATAGATAGGATTTGGGAAGAAGACATATAGAGACATACGCAATATATGTGTATATTGTTGTGTTTTCAGACAAAGTAAATAAGATCTGGTGTTTAAAGTAAAAGTTGAGTTATTTGGTTCAGGTTAAAGTGTAGATGTTCTTTCTGGTATAGGTTAAATTTGTGAATTTATGAAACGAAAGGAAGAGAAAATGATACGAAATTAAAGTGGGACACTATTTGAAGGGATCCAAGATCAAGATTTTTAATATGTTGCTTCCTGTAGCTCTGGATTTTTCTTGACTAGATTGAAATGAAGAGGCTTTGAAGATTTGTTTATAGAGAAGAGATGGCAAAGGGGGGCTGTATTTTTAGAGGAAATGATAAATTACTATATTAAGGAAAAGAAATATGTAACTGATTTATTTGATTGAGGTTCAAATAGCTTATCTTGTTATTTCTGGTAACTCTTAACGGGCTTTTGCTGATAAGGCCTGAATTATGAGGCTTTATAATTTGCTTATAGATAAGAGATATGAGTGGAAGAGATCTTTTATTGAAATTTTAAAGAAGGTGATAAGTTACGGAAATGGTTCTTAGGTGTCTGGATAAAAGGAGAAATCATTTCTTTATCTTTCTTCTTTTCCTCTTCCTTACGTATTTTTTTCTTTTTCTCTGCTATTTTTCCTATAAGGTCCCTTTCATATTTATTTTTCCTTAGTTCACGTTAGTTCTTTATCTTTGTATTTTTAAATTTTAGTAAACGTTGAGGGGGAAAAAAATGACACTTTGGCTTTTCCCCCCCATCGGGTAGGTGACAGTCAGTGTGACGAAGCCACATGCAACAACGGAGGGACTTGTTATGATGAGGGCGACGTCTTCAAGTGCATGTGTCCTGCAGGATGGGATGGAGCCACTTGCAATATAGGTACGAACGAACCTGTGGGTCCTCGCCTTTCCTTCTCCCGAGGCGTGTGCCGAAGAAACCGGCAGCAAAGCTTTTTTTATGTTTCTGGTTTACAGCACGGAACAGCAGCTGCCTGCCAAACCCTTGCCATAATGGGGGAACCTGTGTTGTAAGCGGAGAGTCTTTCACATGTGTCTGCAAAGAAGGTTGGGAAGGACCTACGTGCACGCAGAGTAAGTTCTCTCTCTTCCTCACCCCACCTTTTGTTCCATAAATGCATCTATCTAGAGGGGCTTTGTGGAGGCCAACAGTGCTCTGGGGAATTGGAGATTGAAAGCAGAAGTGGGAAAGCTGTTGCACCGTGGGACCTGAACCTGACCTCTTTCCTTTGGCTATAATGATGGTGTAGGATGAAGCTTTGACCTGGGCCTGAGAAAAGTGGCAAGCAAGCTAAGTGGAGGCAGATGTGGACTTGCTCCTCCGCATGGCTTTGCCTCCCTCTTCCCTCGCAGCCACCATTCAAAGCTGTTCCCTTGGAGGCTCTTTACAGTAATCCTCCTCTTGGATCCCTATCAAGTTCTGGGTTGCACAAGAGTCTCTCTATGTGAGCCTGGATACAAAAGTTAGCATTCTTTAACCGTTCTAAATATGTATCAGTTGAGCCCCAGAGTTCTATGATGTCCATACTGAAACCATGTCTTTCTGTGGAGGAAAAAAAATATATCCGTTCCTGACTATTCTGAGCATTTTAGCAGGATGATTTAAAACAAAAATACCTGCGTGTATGCATTAAATCTGGGACAGCCCTGCAGCTGTTGCCACTGTTAAACAACTAAGAGACTAAAAGCCTTGCCAGTCGCCTCAAAAGCTGCAGAGAAAAGGAGAGAGAGAGAGCGATTACTCTGTGTGAGTAATAGAGCTTTAAAGGAGGGCTGCTTATTAACTGCACAAAAGCAGAATGTTGTCAGTGGTTAGTTAATTGAAAAGTAGTGAACAAGCCTTTTTTTAAAAAAAAAAATAATATCTGCGTGATCCAAATTTCCGGCTTAAAGAATGAAAACCAAGATTTAGAGGCCATCCACAAGAAAGTCCATCACTCATCCGTTGCCCAAGCTTCTTTTATCATATTTTTCCCCTAACTTTGCCTTTCTTTGATCTCTCCGCAGATACAAATGACTGCAGTCCACATCCTTGGTAAGTCACTTTCTTGCATCTGAATAAAGCCCAGAGGTGAGGGAGGGGGAAAAAAGATGAATGGGGGAAGAAAAAAAGCCTCCACCCAAGACATTTCCCTTTTTTTTCCTTGGACTGGCCATCTCTATTTATGCTGTAGATGTCTTTACTCGGAGCAGAGCTCCCCAACCTTTCCAACTTTGCGGACCAGCGGAAAGGGGGCGGGGAGGAAAGGTCCGTGCATGTGTAAGTGGTGGGCACACAGGCCCACCACTCACGCAAGTGGGGATATGCATGCGCTAACCTGCACGCTACTTCTGCGCCCCAGTTCCGAACGGCTCACAGTTCGGTAGTGAGTTAGGCTCGGGGTTTGGGGACTCCTGAGGTAGAAGGCTCCATTTTTTTAGTCATGTGTTGTACATTTGGATGAGTATTGCCCCTCCTTCCTCCAAAGCCTTTGAATTTCTCTGAAAATGTCCCGTCAAATTCTTCAAGACTTCCTTCATCTTTGCTGGATTCATCATTGTTCTATTAAGTAACAAACTGATTACTCGGCACACACACTATATATAGTTTAACTATGTCTTCTTGTACCCTATGACTATTATTAAATGTGGTACCTTGTGATTCTTGACTCTTGACAAATGCATCTTTTCTTTTATGTACACTGAGAGCATTTGCACCAAGACAATATTCCTTGTGTCACACTTGGCCAATAAAGAATTCAATTCTCTTCCCTTCCCTTCCCTTCCCTTCTCTTCTCTCCTACCCTACCCTACCCTACCCTATCCTATCCCATCCTATTCTTGTTAAGCCAGTGCAACTTGTAGTAGAATGCAACTCATTTATGTAGTTCATATATAG
This sequence comes from Notechis scutatus, assembly GCF_049901735.1. NCBI lineage: Eukaryota > Metazoa > Chordata > Lepidosauria > Squamata > Elapidae > Notechis > Notechis scutatus. The sequence goes on along the minus strand of NC_142009.1, from coordinate 149,041,668 downwards.
AATGGATTATAATGGGCAATCTGACCTTCCAGGTGGCATTGCCCTTTAAATCCCAGCAGCCACAGATAACTGAGTCAATGTTAAAAGAATTCTAAGGATTGTAATTCAAGGCAGCAGGGTTACCTGTTTTAGGAAGCTGTTCCATTTTGAATGTCACCCTGCACTTTGTGGACGTAAAAACCGAAAGATTTTGCCTCGTCTTATTTATTTTTTTCTCCCCCCTCTCTTCTCTCTCCCTTGCTTCCCATTCATTCCTCCCAAACAGCTACAATAATGGAATCTGCGTGGATGGAGAAAATTGGTACCGCTGTGAATGTGCTCCAGGTTTTGCAGGTCCTGACTGCAGGATAAGTAAGTTTTTAGAATGGTTTGATTCAAAAACCTTGGGTTTTTTTTTACAGCTTTGCAAATTGGCTCGCTTGAATAGTGGTTGCCATGGGATTGGTCTTCAATTCAATGTCTTTTCTGTGGTGGCCCTGCCCTATGGGAACACTTCACCCCCCCTGAAGTTTGGCTCACTTCCACTCTTTCAGTCTTCCATAAGGCTTTAAGGACCTGGCTAATCTCCCAAACATTGGGAGATTAGATGATTGCACATTAGAACCAATTGGCACCAGTTTTTGTTGTTTTTAATGCTTTAATTGGTCGAGTTTTCTAGTTCTTAAAATACTTTATATGACTCTTAATTTTGGATTGGAAGCCCCCCCCCCCCCGAGTTAGTTGAAAGATAAATGTTTAAAATAAAGAAATAATCATACCTCATTTGTATTCAAAAACTACCTGTTTTTTTTCCCTTCTGAATTGGGCCCACAAGAGTCATAGTTTCCTCCTTCCAAGGAAAAGGCATTTCAAGAGGGACTGCAAGGAGGGGTAAACGGTTCTCTCTCCTCTGCCCTTTCATTCTGAGAACAGACTTTCTTATGGCCAAGGAACTGCTCAGAAGGAAATGTTCTCTAATTAGAGTCCATTTTGCCTTGGGCTCAGACCTTCAAATAGCGAATATGGTTCCCTGTCCATAGAAACTTACCAATAAAAGAAAAGCTGTACTTCCTCAGAGACAGAAATCCAACCAGGTGTACAGAATACAAAATGTAGTTGAGGCTGTGGTTATCAGAGGAAGTCGAGACTTCGAAGGTGGGGCATGGTTAGCCAAAATCTAAGATCATTATTAGGGACCCAGTGGCTCAGTGGCTAAGACGCTGAGCTTGTCAATCAGAAAGGTCGGCAGTTCGGTGGTTCGAATCCTTAGCATTGCGTAACGGAGTGAGCTCCCGTTTCTTGTCCCAGCCTCTGCCAACCTAGCAGTTCGAAAGCATGTAAAAATGCAAGTAGAAAAATAGGGACCACTTTGGTGGGAAGGGAACAGCGTTCCGTGCGCCTTCGGTGTTTAGTCATGCTGGCCACATGACCACGAAGACGTCTTTGGACAGTGCTGGCTCTTTGGCTTTGTAATGGAGATGAGCACCACCTCCTAGAGCCGTAAACTAGCATGTAGGTGCAAGGGGAACCTTTATCTTTACCTTAAGATCATGATAAAAGCCCAATATAAGATTCCTGCATTATGGAACTTCTGAAATAAGTATTCGGCATTCCTTTTAATTATTATTGTTACTGCTGCTGGTGTGTGTGTGTGTATGTGTATAAAAATAATAAATGTAATACAGGGGATTGTCAGTTTATGACCATAATTTTTATCACCATTCAAAGCCACAGTGGCCATAAAATGGATGGTTTGCAGCCCATAAAGCAGCCCCTGGCCATAGTAAATGGTCATGTGCCTCTGCCACCCAGTCACATGACCACATGTTGGGTGGGGTCAGCTTTACAATTGGTTCCAGCATTTTGTGGTCAGGTGACTCAGATTTGAAATTATTTATTTTATTTATTAAATTTTTATGCCATCCATCTCATTGGTACAGAACACAAGAGCCCATTCCAATGAATGGATTTGCTTAAAGACCGTTGTGTTAAAAACCGTGGTGTTTGCTTAAAAACCATGGTGAAAAAGGCCATAAAATGACTTCTGATCACATTGTATGCCTCAGCTTACAACCGCAACAAATTACGACCATAATTCCGGGCTCAGTTATGGTTGTAAGTCAAGGACTGCCTGTAATAAACCTTTCATAATAAAAACAATCAAGTTTTAGAGGCTGATTAAGACTCTCGATAGTTCGGCTAAAGTGTGTAAACCAATGAATTGCACAGATTCCGCATCTTCCTCCATTTCCCTCCAGATATCAATGAATGTCAGTCTTCACCTTGTGCTTTTGGAGCTACATGTATAGATGAAATCAATGGATATCGCTGTATTTGTCCACCCGGCCGTGGAGGTCCCAGATGCCAAGAAGGTATGCCATGTCTGATTTAAATTGCATAATTCTACTTAGCTGCAGCAAAATGCATTGTCTGAATTAGGTGCTGACGTGCCACTTGTGTTTTAAAAGCCCTCTTCCTCCTTTTGCATCAGTTATTAGGCTGAGTAATAAAAAAAATTAGGCTGCATCAGTTATAAGTCTAAGTACTTAGACTTATATACTGCTTCCTAGTGCTTTACAGCCCTCTGTAAGTGGTTTACAGAATCAGTATATTGCCTCCAACAATCTGAGTTGACATACTCATTTTACCAACCTCAGAAGGATGGAAGGCTGAGTCTATCTTGAGCTGGTCAGGATCAAACTGCTGGCTGCGGGTAGAGTTTGCCTGCAATACTGCATTCTAACCACTGCACCACTCATAGGCAAGTATATTTCATTTAGCAGGGAGCAAAGTTGGGTAGATGATTTTCTTGTCTTCCCTTCCACCTTCCTCCTGTGTACTTCATCCAAAGTCTCATTCTGAGGCGGGGGTTGTTCTGAGCTAGGCTTCCCAAAAGCACAAAGCTGACTCCTTGTCCCGATAAAACCCCTTTTATTTAGTTTAAAATGAATTCCTCTCCAGCAAAGTCCCGGCCAACATGTGATTTCACAATTACAGACCTTTATCAGGCTTGGAGAGTTGCCAGGCCAATATCTTCCAAATGCCACTCTGTAGTAGACAATACTTGGCAAGAAGACAGGAACAGATCTTCACCTTAATGAATTGAACTAATTGTCTCCTGCAAACACTGCTCCCCTTTCACTCCTCTTTATTCCCTATGGGAGGGGCCATTCACCGTCCACCTGAGCCTTTACTCCCGAGTCAACCCTTGTTCCTTAGCTGTTCCCTTCTTCTGGCAGCTCTGCGCATGCGCACACTGGGAACAGGCTCCAGCTGTTCTTCTGCCCCACTGATGTCCGACTCCGAAGGCAGCTGATAACTGTCAGATGGTCCTGGCTCCATCTCTGCCTCTGATGCAGAGCTCTCTTCAGAGCCTTCCCCAGGACTGGCCCATGCTCCTCCCCAACCTCCTCACTGTCCGAGTCTGCTGCTGGCTGCTGGTGGGCCACAATATGGGTCTGAAAGGATGAATCCCTTAAATGCTTTTTTTTTTTTTTTTTAATCTTAGTTTCAGGAAGACCCTGCATTGCCAGTGGGCATATTATTCCAGATGGTTCAAAGTGGGATGACGAATGCAACAGCTGTCAGTGTGCGAATGGAAAAATCTCTTGTTCTAAGGTACCACCCTATAGATCTCTGAACCAACATGTTCCTTTGCTACACACACACACACACACAAACACACACACACACACGGTTTCAGAGGGCCACTTAACAATTAACTGTTCGATTATCTCTAGGTGTGGTGCGGCCCAAAGCCTTGTGTGATAAACACCAAGGGCCAGAGTGAATGTCCCACAGGCCACACCTGTCATCCAGTTAAAGCTGACCACTGCTTTGTCCCACCCTGTGACAACGTGGGCGAATGCTGGCCATCAAATCAACAGCCGGTGAAAATGACCTGCAGTTCTGATTCTTACTATCAAGAACATTGCGCTAACATTACCTTCACCTTCAACAAAGAGATGATGACTCCGGTAAGTTAGCCCATTCCAGGGAAAAAGGACCCAAGAAACTCCTACAAACAGCAGCCCTGTCTCTCCTGCGATCGGAGAGAACCATTGTTATTATTATTATTTTAAAAAGAAAGCATTCCTTCTGCACACAGTAGTGCTTCAGGTTTCTCCCTAGTGGCCCTGAGTGTCCTCCTCCATGGGGCTTTCTCATCATATCTTTACATCAGGTCTTAGACAAAATCTAGGCAGAGAGGACTCCTGCAGGGCTGAGCAAGAAGCTGCGGTCAACAGTGACTTTAATTTGGTTTTCCTTATTGTCAAAGTCAGCAAAGTGCCTCAAAGTCATTTCACTTATTACTTTTTCAGGGGGGAAAAAACCCTCTAGGTTTGGTGTTTTGTTTTGTTTTTTGCAATTGCAAATGCACTCCTCGTGCAAGTCTCCCTCATTGGAGAGCTACAATAAGTGTCTCTCTGAATTGAGTTGACTTTCGCAAGCTCAGGTTGATTGTTTTATAATGATCCTCTTTGCTAAATAGCAAATGCAGGATAGACAGCTCCAGTTATAACATGGAGACAAGGAGTCTTGTGCAACCATAGTCGGATAAAACGAATGATTCATCCATCTTCTGCTGTCCAGGTTCTCATGCTTTCTTGCCTGTGCTGTTTCCTCTCCCCCTCTCCCCACCCCAAAAAAAAATTAGGGTCTGACAACTGAGCATATCTGCAGCGAGCTGCGTAATCTGAATATCTTGAGGAATATCTCCATTGAATATGCTCTCTACATCACCTGTGAGCCATCGCATTTGGCAAGCAATGAAATTCACGTGGCAATTGTAAGTCTATCCCTTGATTGGGCCTGGGTGCTTTAGTCTGGCTTTGGAAATGTCTGGAGGAGATTGTCCCCCAGCCCCTGGGGAGAGAAAAGGACGAAGGGAGGGCGCTTCCTCTCGCTGTTTTCCACTGGGTTGGATGGTATTCATTCCAACAGGGGGGAGAAAATCAGGCTCTCTGGCTTTTGTTTTTTTCCTTCTTCCATGTTGTTTTCTTGGATCAATTTCTTTACGGAGGAGCGGGTTTGTGTTAGCCACCTTGGAAGCTTGATAATGGGATGTTGTAATCTGAGTTAATAACAGAAACACGGTGGGCATTGTAAATTTGGCAATGCGTTTGGATGTGTTGAAGGGTTTTGAAAAGTAGGCGGGTGACTTTAATTGCATGTAATTAATAAGTCTCTCTTTTTTGCTGAATTAGCGGAATCAGTGCCTGTACTGAATTGATTCAAACGAAAGCTTCCCACATTGGGTTACCCCGAGTTCCATACTGTCCTCGAAAGCCTTTGTCTTATTTCAAGTAGCAGCTGATTTTTTTAAACTCTGCCTTCCCTAAAATATAGCTGTATTGTTCTCCCTTCAGTCTGCTGAAGATATCCATGAGGAAAATAATCCAGTCAAGGAAATAACTGATAAAATTATCGATCTGGTCAGCAAACGTGATGGGAATAGCACGCTTATTGCAGCTGTTGCAGAAGTCCGAGTCCAGAGGCGGCCAATTAAGAGCAAAACAGGTAAACCATTTCAAGAGATGGATGGATTTTTTTTTCCCTCTTTAGTTTTCTCCTTAAACTAAGAAGACAAACCAGTCTCTCTTAAATCTGCTTTAGAAGAGGTGCCTTTGCTGTTTGTAAGATAACAGTGTTTCCAAATATAATAGTTGTTCTAATACACGGCTTTAAATTATTTCATTCAGTTTGTACCCAGAGGCGTCTTTGGGTGTGGAGGTCAGAAAAGGCAAGCTGCCAGCCACACAACCAGTGCTCCACTCCCTTTTATATCCATTGGTGAGGCTTTGATTGTAGGAGATGACCAGGCTGAGCCTGAGGGAGGGGTCAAACGTGTCATCAGTCATGAGTCCCTGCATGCCCACAAAAGATCCATCCAGCCCGCCTTGAATTCCTTTCTTACCTCCCGCTAATTTCCCTTGACTGCTAATTGGTCCGATTCTTGTAAAGCTTACAATACATCTTTATACTCATTTGAACTGCCTGAATCTCCCGATTTCCCTGTCTCTTGATATTCATTGCACAATAACAGTCGAACTTTTTAAATTTTGCTTTATTCCCCTTGTGAATGCCCCTGTTTCTAACTCACAGGAGAGGAATCCTCTGTGGCTTGATCCAATAAAAAATTGTTCTTAGGTAGAACTCAAAGTTGAACTGCCCTTATGAGGACCATAGATATAAAATCCTCTTGTGCTCAGATACTGACACTTACTAAACATTGTCCTGTTCTTCAGTATCTGTAAATGGCCTATTATTGAATGAGTAAGATACTGGTCTTGAATGGCGGAAGGGGGAATTGAATAATAATATTACATTTGTATGCAACATGAAGCAATGAAGTGAGGGTTCCCCCTTTCCCTGAAAGCCTGAGTGAAGAGCCAAGTCTTCATGGCTCTTCTAAATGACAGCAATGTGGAGGCCATCTAGATCTTGGGGGGCAGGGACCTAGTTCTAGAGCAGGGGTCCCCAACCACTGGTCCGTGGACCGGTACCGGGCCGCGGAACAACTCCTACCGGGCCGCTGGCTTGCTGGGCGCCACCATCTTTTTCATGAAAAAGTGCTTCCGGTGAGCTTTTCCGGGTAGAAAGCTCACGGAAGCACGTTTCATCAAAAAGATGGTGCCAGCACTTCGGTGAGCTTTTCGGGTAGAAAGCCATTTCTACCCGGAAAAGCTCACGAGCGCTGCTGCCATCTTTTTGATGAAAACGTGCTTCCGGTGAGGTCACCGGAAGACTTTTCATCGAAAAAGATGGCGGCGCCCAGCTGATGCGTCGCGCCAGCTGATGCGGTACCGGGCCGCGGCGTCAAAAAGGTTGGGGATCACTGTTCTAGAGGACAGATGCTCCAAGATCCTAAATGTCTAAGACATTGTTTAATCAAAGGAACCTCGAGCCTGGCAACACTACAGGATCAAGTTAGCCAGGTAGATTTTGTGGGTGATACAGTAAGTAACCAGACCCGATAGCATGTATGAATGACCTCAACCTATTGCCGCACTAGCATTACAAGAAGGAAATAAAAGGAAACCAGAGCTCTTCTTAGAATGTTAATTAGGCTACGTCGATAACCCTTAAGTAGGAAGATCAATATCCGATAGCAAGGATTACATGCAGGCTTAGTAATACTTAAGTCACGCCTTTATAAATCTGTGAGACAGGCTAGACATAATTAGTCTGGATTCCATTGATTTTGGTAGCTTTTCTCTTAAGTGAAGCAGTCTGGACCCAAATCCTGTGAGCCAATTCTAGTTCCTGTAGGTCAACGCTCCCCCATGGCACAGTCCTGACTCTTAACATAAGAAAAAGGAAGCCTTCCTTGATCACAGCGTTAGTGTTTATAAAACTTGTGTAACATCCTAGTCTGCATCTTTTACAAATATTTTTTAAAGTTAAAAAAGTTAAGGGCTTTATTAGCATGGGAATACTTTTTCCACCATGATGTTTCCCCCACTCCCCCCCCCCCCCAGTATGTTGGAAGTCAATCATCCAATTCCCCAGGCACCAGGATCAAACTCGACATTATGAAGTACCAGGTTGAGGTAGGTTGGTATGAGGTCTGTTGTTCAAGGAAGGAGCACCCCCACTTGTTGAAGCACTAACGGTAAACCCTAATTGCTTTCCAGGTTTCTTGGTTCCGTTACTCAGCTCCATTTTAACTGTGGCTTGGATCTGTTGCCTGGTCACTGCCTTCTACTGGTGCATCAGGAAGCGGCGAAAGCAGAGCACTCATACACATACCGCCTCGGAAGACAACACCACCAACAACGTGCGGGAGCAACTGAACCAAATCAAGAACCCCATAGAGAAGCATGGGGCCAACGCTGTGCCGATCAAAGACTATGAGAACAAGAACTCCAAAATTGCCAAAATAAGGACACACAATTCAGAGGTGGAAGAGGACGACATGGACAAGCACCAGCAGAAAACCCGATTTGCCAAGCAGGCAACCTACACGCTAGTAGACAGAGATGAAAAGCCGCCCAACGGCACGCCTACAAAACACCCCAATTGGACAAACAAACAAGACAACCGGGACTTGGAAAGCGCACAGAGTCTAAACCGAATGGAATATATCGTATAGCAGACAGCAGGTGCTGCTGTGCAGGGCCTTTACCTATCAATCTAAGGCAACTCGGAGCTTGTAGTTCTTAAAACGGTTGTGTAATATTTTGAGTCTAAGGCTATTATTTGCTTAATATCCCTGTGTTAATTTAAAGTTTTGACAAGCTGGCTTACACTGGCAGTGATAGTTGCTGTGGTTGGCTGGATTACCAAGTGCTGCATTTCACATCTATGCAAAACTAGTCAAAAAGTGCCCCCTCTGTCAATTCAGCAACAGCCGACGCATCCCAGAAAGATTTCATAAGGAATCGCTAGGATTTTATTTTGCTTTTTTTTTTTTCTTCCCTCGAGCAGGAAAGAAATATATACACATTGGTGGGTCTGAGGTTTTTTTTTTCCTCCTTCCTTCTCTCTTGAGACGTCGCAATCTGTAGTCTTAGAACAAAAAATACGTTTTTATTTATTTATTGAATTAGAGTTCTTTTGTATATTGGGTTTTATGGTGACATGCAACTAGTTCTGTATTTGAAAGTGCCTTTGCAGCTCAGAACCACAGCAACTATCAAAGAAAAGTTTATTATTTATTTTTTTATTGTAATTTTTTTGTTGTTGTTTTGTTTAGGGGAAGGGAGGGACCAGGAAGATTCATGTCAGCAGTTGCTGGTAAAAAAATAATAATGAAGAATTGAGAGGAAAATGTGTCAAAAGTAGAAGTTTGTATAGTTATGTAAATAATTCTTTTTTATTAATCACTGTGTATATTTGATTTATTAACTTAATAATCAAGAGCCTTAAATATCATTCCTTTTTTTATTTATATGTATGTGTTTAGAGCTGAAGGTTTTTCATAGCATTGTATGCTTATGGCTTCTTTACTTTTTTACCTTTTTTTTCGTTGTTACATGTTGACTACATGCCAAAATTTAAATGTTCTGAATTTTGTTTTGTCTTATTTTTAATTTTTAACAATAGGAAGGGCTTTCTAGCCTTCGATGCTGACTTTTTTGTATGATGTCACATGTGTCTCTTTTATTCCTTTGGAAACATCTTCCATAGTATCACATTCATATTTTTTTGTAAAATACCAGCCAAGGCAGTTAGATCTAGGTTTTTTCTCTCTCTCTCTCTCTCTTTTTTCTGGCTGCTTTAAAGATGGGGTGGGAGGGAAGGAAAGGATGACAGGCAGATCACCTGCTTCAGAGCAGCTTAAGGGAACACAAAGGAGCTATAACTTCTGTAGATGAAACGTGAGAGTTTGTGAGTGGTTGCATGTTATTAAAAAAAATACTGAATTAGTGTGTGAAGTTGGAAGCACCAAAATCTTACTTTGTAAACTCTTGATTTCCCCCACCACCACCAAAAATAGTATAAAACTGAACCACCTATAGATTTTATTTTTGTTTGTAATCTACTGTATGTAGAAAGTATTCTAATAAGCTAGTCGTTGAATACTTGAACAGTAGAATGTCCAGTAAGATCACTGTGTAAATTTGCATAGGTTCCACTGCCCGCCTTAAATAAGGAAATCAAAGTGCTATTACAAAAGTTGGATGATCAAATAATAATTTTTAAAAAAAGGATTCAAACATTGACCACTTGGATCATAGAGATAACTTGTATGATAATATTAGTGTTAACATGGAATATGAAAATACATCTCTCGATGTGTTATTCCTGGCAATAAATCTTGAAAAATATTTATTAAATTTTGTTTTGCATAAAACTGTGAAAAATGAGCTTCATTGAGCTGCTGACTTCAGTGTCTGGCAAAGATATTTTTCATAGCATTAGCATCAACAAGATCCTTTCCCAACTCAATGCCATCTACGTGTTGGAATACAACTCAAAAATTGGCCAGGTTGATGCTACCTACAGAGTAGAAGCTTGTACTCCATTTAAAAGGGTATAGACCCATCAGTAAGCCAAGATGGCATTTGGGTCTCCACAGATACACAATCCAACTATGTCTTCACTACGTATATGTAATTGCACTAGATCCTGGCTTCCTTTGTTGGAAGAAACGGGACTCAATTGGTCATGTGCTGCCACTGCCACTGTTGTGGGAATGGGGTCATTTCACTACAGTCCTATCTTGGAAATTGTAATTTAGTGTAATTGGGGTTCGACCAATTAGGAAGGATTGTCCTTCAATCTCACAGAGCTGAACAATAAAATGTAAAGCTGCACAATGGTGTTCTCTTTGTTCATGAGTTTTATGAGGGTGCAACTCACACGTGAGATTTGGCTGGGTTCAGACAGCATATGAAGCCATAATATGGTGTGTTTGCTTTTGCGTGTTATGTGAACCTAGCAAATTATCATTTATTAAATCATGATTAAGCAAATTATAACTTAATGTGATTTGTGAATCCAGTCAGTGTTTCCAATAAGTGGATTTATGCGGTCTGCCTTATACCAGGTTTCAGCAATTGTGTGTGTTAATCTGGTTGATTATGGAATAGTTCAACTCAAGCCAGCGGGGACTACACCCCTGGGGCATATTAAATGTGTTTTTCTCAACATGAACTTTCCAAGTTTCTTCTGTATGTTCCCTGACTGCTACCACCAGTCTTGGACTGAAGACCCAAGATCTGCAGAGTGGCCATATTTTCCTAATATTTGACCCTACTCCTTTCCACATGATGATTTGGAGATTTCTTCCATCATGGAGCTCATGGTGGGACAGACAGGATATTTGAACTGCGACTGGACCTATTTGGCTTCATGAGTCTTGACACATTCCCATTGAACGATTCAATAAGAGAGTATTTGCGTTGCTTTTACCAATGCTTTTTGTGAGTTTGCACTGGGCTTGCAACTCCAGCCTTTGTGGAACTGGAACTCCATTTTTATCTTGCCGGACACCAGGGCAAGAAAGGGACTGACAAGGGAGAAACTAATAAAACAAATTATTTTTAAGATGTTGGTTTCTATTGGACTACAAAGAGAAGATGGCTGGTTTCCCTGCCTGATCTATCAAACAACACCAGCTGTGGTTACTAAAAGCTGATGTGGTTCTAAACAACTAAAAAGGTTGTTCAACCTCCAACAAAGTTAAGCCATGTTGAAAAAAAATGCCCGAAGCCAAGAGGGCTGGTTTGTGAGATTAACAAGAAGCCTGCCCTGTGTTGCAAAACGACTTAGGCAAGAGCAATTTTAATTTCCCCATGAGCAAACACTTTGAACTTCCTGAATATTGCTTGCTGCTATCTACCTAAACCAACCACCATTATCTTTACTTCTTAGCGTTATGCAATTAGGTTTTTGATAAAAATCAGTCAAGAGATCAGCCTTCTCCAACCTGGCACTTCCCATTTATGCTGGGGTTACAACTCCCAGGATTCCCAGTTAACACACCTGAAGAGAACCAGCTAGTGAAAAGCTAAGAGGTTAATGGTGAAAATCTCTTTCTATGAAATCTTTTTTTCAGTGAATATTGAAGCAATGGCTTGTGCCCCCGCCGTTCCACCCTATTTCACAAAAACAATAAAATGATGGTGAGGGATACCTGTGAAGGGTCTACACATTCCCACCCTTTTTTCCACACTGGCATAAGCTGGATTAGCTGCGCCCGTGAATGAGGATCTACCTCTGGAAGCCCCGTGGCTTTCCAAAACCCCGGAAAAACTCTACCCGAAAAGCTCATCTTTTTGAGAAAACTGGGCCGGTCACCTGGAGCTTTTTCCAAAAATCATCCGCGCGGGCCCTGTTCTACAAGGTGGGACAGGTCTACTAGTAGCTCATCTACACTGGAGGTTTGTGCCTTTGCATGATGGGACGTCTCTTTCTCCCCTGCCACTTCAAATGGATTCCCTGAGCAAAAACAGGAATGCTACAGGCCCTGGGCATATTCTTTTCTCCATCAAAATAGGCATTGATGCTACGGAGGAGAAAGTGACCTGACCAATTTGGCGGACTTTTCCCAATCCATTGTCTTCTAGCCGTGCTGGGACTATATGAATTAGAATTCTTGAAGCAGAAGTTCCAGCACTTTGGAGGAGGAGCAGCACATGGGGGTGGGGGGAATGAATTTAACCTTCGGAAAGATATTGGAGACAGGATGATGGATCTCCTCTGTTGTTTATAATTTGGGGCACAAAACTACCAGATCACTGCAATTAATCATCATGAAGATCCACTAAGAATGGGAAATTTTTCAACCACCCTGAGCCTTTGGCCAGGGGGGAGGGTGATGGATAAAGTTCCTTCGGTTAGAATCCTCCAGCAACTTTTTGCACTTATGTGTCGTTCTGATAAAACTTTGTGGTTTTTTAACCATGAGCTGCAATCTTTTTAAAATACAGGCTCGTTGTGCAAAACAATATGGTGATGGTGTCTTACCAAGGGACCAGGGAAGTCCTCAGGATAAGTGGAGAAACGTTTGTGGACAAGGAAAGAACAGCACATTCTCCTTACCTGGAGATGATGCTTGTATCTCATTGATACGATTTCCTAGTGGGGGTGGACACTCTTGCATTCTGAGTGCAAGGAAATAAGGAAGATGCAGCAGTTAAGACCAGAAACAGCAGCTTAAGTTTATATGCATCATATTTCATTAGAATAGGTCCCCGTTGTAATGCAACTCAACTGGATTGCTACTACCATATCTCTCTTAGTTGCTGCTCCGGCTTCATGATGTAAAGCAATGTGTCAGAGTCAAAAAAGAACCATTTTTATTGCAGATTTCTTTATCTTTGCCCCAAGGACGGCAAGCTTCATCCATGATGCATTAAGGATTCTGATGTGTATCTTTCCTTGCTAAAAAAAATTTTTTTCCCTTGCTAAATCTGGTTCAAAGCCCTGAAATGAAATCACATGTTTAATTTCTTGAGAGGGAAATTCATTTCTCTTCTGCATTCCATTGCATTTTTGCTTCTCTGTACAGTTTTGCAAAGATCGTTGCTATCTTTCATCTACTATAAAGCATCCTTAGATTTTTAATTATTGGCCAAAGCCAATTTGCCACATCCAAACTTGCCATGGGACAACTCGCTATGGCTTCCTAGGAAATGGTAAAACATTGAGAGGGAATAATAGATGGATAGGTAATGGGGTCTAGGACAACTCTCTACAGCCAATTTGCCACAGTCAATTCACCATGGCCAACTCTTCATGGGACAATTCAACAAATACAAAAGTTAAATTAATGTTGACGGAACCACGGCCAGTAATAATAAAATAAGAAAGTCAATCCAGAAATACAAGAGTTACAATAATTTCAACGAGAAAGTGGTCACCAATAATAAACGTATCTGACAAGTTGGCCATGGTGAGTTGACTGTGCCAAGTTGGCCCAGCAAGTTGTCCTAGGCCCACATCATCCATTCATCTATTATTCCCTCTCATTGTTTCACCATTTCCTAGGAAGCTCATTAATTCTCATGCATTATTTATTTCCACCCTATACACTTCAGATATTATGCTCTGTTTTTATTACTTATTTAATAGCCTTAGGGTTACTATAGAAGGCTATAGGTATGGATGTGTATTCAACATTCCAGCTCCATTTAGAGCTTTGGATTCAACAAATCAAAATAACAAACAGGTTTGTAGAATGAATAAAATTTGGCCCCATGCACACATGAAGCAGACTGTGGTCAAACTAAAATGATTCCAATTTTGTTTTGGCTGAGCTATTCTGGGTGGGTTGGAATCTAGCCAAAACAAAATTTGGATTAGTTTCCAATATTGCTACCCTTCCCTTTCACCTTCTCTAGGTGTCTTATATGCCATCCCACCACCCAATTTTCTGTACCTTCCCTGCTACTACCCAACAGCATCTGACCTATCCATCCTACCTTGCTCCATGTGACTGGCCTTTCTATTCCCCACTGTATTCTATCTCATAACTTCTCTGGCAGAACAAACACATTTTAGGTCCATGCATGGAAAAAAGCAAACCTGTTTTACTTCCGTGCACAATTAACTAACACTATCCGATCAATGGGAGTGCAATGACTCACTGACTCAAGATGTTGAGTTTGCCAGTTGGAAAGCTGACAGCCCAGGTTTGAGACCCGAGCACTGTACAATGGGGTGAGCTCCTCTTACTTGCCCCAGCTCCTGCCCACCTAGCAGTTTGAAAGCATGCAAATGAGAGTAGATAAATAGGTACCACTTCAATGGGAAGGTAACAGCATTCCGTGCATCTTGGTATATAGTCATCCTGGCCACGTGACCATGGAAATATCTTCGGACATCGCTGGCTCTCTTAGCTAAGAAACAGAGACGTGCACCAACCCTAGACTCAGATATGATTCAAATGGGGAAACCTTTAACTTTACCTCTCTGATCCATGTATGACATATTTTCCACATTCCTATCGATCAGTTAAATCAAACAGAATGTATTCAAATTATTTGGACTGATTTAGGCCAACTTAGATATGTTCCATGCTTGACCTGGGCACTTTTATAGAGTGAATTATCCAATCAAGTCAGTTCAGATTTGGCGATTCTGTCTGAATCAGTTCAGCAAGCATTGACTTTACAAATCAGATCAGATGTTCAAATCAATATGTGAATCCATTTGAAAGTTAGGATTTAATCAGACCTGGTTTTTTTTTAGCCCTCAAGCTCTTGTGCCTCAGCAGGTTCTTCATCAGCGTCTTAGGTTAATAGAAAAGGAGGGTAAAGGATAAAGTTCCTCACATTCTCTTGGATTTCTCCTTCCTCCAGCTCTGTTCCTTGGAGGTCAGAGAAATAAATGTTTTGACGCTTGTAGAGAATAGTCCAGAGATCTATAAAGGTTCATGAGGATGAGTAAGGAAAAGAGGAACATCTATCCATTAAAAGTATAACTTGTAGAATTTGTGTCTTCTTTTGAGGTAGGCTGTTGAGATGCTGACAGAATCCAGAGGCCACTTCTGAGCACAGGTTCAACAAACTTTATCAACATCTCTCTACAAAATGCTTACTGAGACAGGCCACCTGTCTTCATTTGCAGAGAAGTTTGGTTTGGTTTTATGGCAGGTTATAAGAGGTCCTGAAGGAAGTGGGCCATTTAGATACTTTTTATTCAGGGTTTAGTCCTGGGCATAGGATAGAATCTTCATGAGTTTCTCTCATGGGCATCTTTTCAATGGGTTCCATGATCTTTTTTATTCGTTGGCATCCCTCAGTGATTTGTGATACCATTGACTATGGCAGTGGTCAAATTGTGGTGGTCCACAGAGAAATGTCATCCCCAAAGCACCCCCCAAAGCAATTAATCCAGGCTGCATGGGAACACAAGGCTGTGCCGCCCACATGGCCCGCGGGAACACAAGGCTTGCGTCGCTTGCGTTGTGAATAGCACAAAGTAGTGAGGAGTGGGGGAAAGGGCGGAGGGGGGGGGGAACTTTCCCCACTTGCCCCAAACACCTGGCCTGGCCACCGGGCTGCTTCTTTCCACTTGTTTCTTCGTCTGCTTTTGGCTGCACGCAAGGAAAGCAGCAAAAGTCTTTCTTTCTCTCCCCCAAACTCCAGCAGAAAAGAGTCTTTGGGACCCTGCAAGGCATCCTGCTCCAAGAGGCTGCGCCAGCAGACTCATTTCTGGCGGAGTTTGGGGGAAAGAAAGATTTCTGCTGCTTCTGCTGCTTTCCTTGCATGAAGCCAAAAGTGTCTCTCTCTCTCTCCCTCCCTCCCTCCCTCCACTTCTCTCTCTCTCTCTCCCACCAACGTCAGCAAGCCACCGTCAGTCAAAATTCATATTAGAGGTCCATGGGATTTAAAATTATGAGTTTGGTGGTCCCTGAGGTCCAAAAGGTTGGTGACCCGTGGACTATGGTATCCTTCTGAATCACCTGCAAGGTTTGAAAGTTGGAACAAAGGGGGCCCTTTTTACAGTGATTCTGCTCCTTCCTCAGGGGCAATTCAGGTGGTAATTATATGTGCAGAGGCAATCCAATACGTTGACCTTGCATCTTGTCCTTCTCTCCCATTTGTTTAACATCTACATGAAGGCACTGAGGCAAAAATCATCTGTCAGAACAGCATCATCAGTAAGTGATGAGCTTTGGTTGTCCCCAAGGTCCCTTTCAAAAGGCAACTGGGTTTTCTTGGTTTGTTCCTTGAAAAAGTTTCACTTTTCACCAGGGGTGGGATTCTACCAGTTCGCACCTATTCGCTAGAACCAGTTGTTCACATTCTAAGCAGTTTGGAGAACCGGTTTTTAGAAGAAATTACTGGCCTAATCCTGTAAGGAAGGCAGGAAGGAAACATTCTGGTGTTGCTTACAGAAACTGCCTCTCCATTAACCCTTATTACATTCTTGGCAAGACTAGACTTCCTGTCTCAGGAACTTCTCTGGAGTTTTTTCCCCTCCTTTGCTGGTACTTTGCTTGTGTGGAGTGACCATTCAAAGTTACAATGGCACTGAAAAAAGTGACTTATGACCATTTTTCACACTTACGACTGTTGCAGCGTCCCCACAGTCATGAGAGGCCAGGTGAGAAGATGCGTGCCTCGATGTGAGTGATGTTGAGTTGGCCATGCCCAGCCAATAACATGACCACCAAGTCATGCCCACCACCTAAGCCACGCCCACAGAACCGGTTGTTAAAAATTTTAATCCCACCCCTGCTTCTCACCCAAGAAGCTTCTTCAGTTCTGAAGAAAACTGAAGGAACTTCTTGGATGAGAAGCGAAACGGTTTCAGGGAACAAACTCAGAAAACCCAGTTGTCTTTTGAAATGGACCTTTGGGACAGGTGATGTGACAGTGTAGAGCAGCAGTCCCCAATCTTTCTGGCTTGGCGGTCCAGCACCGGGGGGCGGGGAGGCAGTGGTGGTATTCTACCAGTTTGGCCCGGTTCTGCCGAGCTGGTAGCGGTGATGAGCAGTGGAGACTGAACTGATTCTGTCTGCCATTCTGCTGTGGGCCCACCCACCTGCCTGGGCTGCCATACTCACCTTTACCCTCTGCTTTTGAAGCCAGCTGCTTGGCATGGCACAGCAGAGCGCCAGGCAGCAGCTGCTGAAGCAACCAGGAGAGTGCAGGCTTGCAGGAGGGGAGTTGGAACACCTCTACACCTGCGCAAATGCCTCTGTGCCTGCGCAAAGTGTGCGTTTGGCATGCACAAGCACCGCAAAGTGTGTGCACGCATGTAAAGTGTGCCCACCAAGCCATGCCCACCAAACCGATGGTAAAACTTTTTGAATCCAACCACTTGGGGGGAGGAGATGATTCTGTGAGAGTAGCAGATGCGTATGTGCACTCAGCTCCATTTGTGTGAGCAGTCGGCATGTGAGTGGAACTTCACACACGAGTACCCACCGCTTGTATGAGTGGTTCCGAATCGGCCAAGGCCCGGTAGTGGACCGTGGCCTGGGGTGGGGGGGTCAAGGACACCCCTTGTCTTGTCAAGGACAAGAGCAAGAGAGATGAGGTTGACAGAAATATATAAGAACCTTTTCATAAGCCAAAAGGGCTGAAATACGCATTAACTCCTAAGGAGTAAGGTAGTATTTGGAAGCATCAGTCTCATCCTTGATTCAGTGGAATATGAGGAAAGGGAAGTAAAGTACAACCAGCCTTGCAAGATTCTGTTAATTTAGCCTATCTTAATGGAGTATTTTTCTGCGAAGATGGTTTTCTGGTCTGGTCTACCTAATGGGGCTGATACGTAGAAGTCTTATTCCGATGTTTGGAGGCTGTTAGGAGCTGGACAGAATCAAACAGACTCAAGGATCAGACACAAGTCAAACAATATAGAATGACTGAATCCATAGTGGTCCCAACTTGGTTCTTGATGGAGCTGTGCTTTCCCTGAACAAGCAGGTCCAAAGTCTAGAGGTAGTTGCAATTCACTACATAGGGCAGGGGTCTCCAACCCTGGCAACTTTAAGACTTGTGGACTTCAACTCCCAGAATTCCTGAGCTAACATGACTGCAGGAGGAATTCTAGGAGTTGAAGTCCATAAGTCTTAAAGCTGTCAAGTTTGAAGACCCCTGACTTAAACTTTTGGCTCCTGATTGAAGAGGAGTAAAATTCTTTGCCCAGCTTTGACTGGCATGCCAGTCGTAACCTTTCTTTGTCTACCGCAATGTGTTGAACATGGAGCTACGCTTGAAGACCAACTGTTGCAGAATATGGCTGCCTGTTTACTACTAGGTCAGCCAGGGGTGGGATGCGACCTGTTCTGCCCGGCTCTATAGAACCAGTAGCTCTGAAGAGCAGCAGACACTAAATCGGTTCTGTGTTTGTTGCTGTTTGACCCACTTGCCTGCCCAGGCTTTTACCTGTCCTTTATTTCTTGCTTTTTCAACCTCAGCTGCTTTGCGTGGCACAGTTGAGGCGGAAAAAGCAGTAAAAAAGTGCTTTTGGAAACGCCGTGCACCCACACGCAGCGCTTATCAGCTGTCCCGGTGGCTCAGCTAATGGTGTAGTACACGCGTGCACAGCAAAACACAAATACCGAACCGGTAGTAATGCCGGTTGAATCCCACCCCTGGGGTCACCCAGTTATTGTCATGTAACATTGGTATTACAGGAGCAGCACTAGCTAGCAGGTTGTACACAGTATATGCTAATAGGTAGGCCACGTTGAGAATCCCCACTTACTACAAAACCCAGCAAGTGGGATTGCAGATATAAGCAGTCTCGGTAAGGGGCCCTTACCTGTGGCCTTGGGAGTACACTGGCCTCCCAACTGTTAGTTTTTAGGAAGGCAGTGAAGACATGGCTGGGCCAAAGTTCTTCAGAATTGCATTATATTGTTACTATAAGGTATTTTTCTTGGGAAGTCAGGCAAAGCAAATGGATTATAACCCATTGGTGTTTCTCGACATACAACAGGTCATTTAGTGACTGTTTGAAGTTACAACGACATTGAAAGAAGTGACTTGTGACCGTTTTTCACACTTACAACATCTCCGACTGACTCATATTTAGGATGGTTGCGGTCATGTGATCACCTTTTTGTGACCTTCTGACAAGCAAAGTCCATGGGGCAGCCAGATTCACTTCACAGCCATGTTGCTAACTTAACAACTGCAGTGAACTGCACCTAACAACTCTGGCAAGAAAGATTGTAAAATGGGGCAACCTCATTTAACAACTGTCTCGCTTAGCAACATAAATTTGGGGCTCCATTTTGGTCATAAGTCAAGGACTACTTGTATTATTTCAGTACTTGCTGTTTCTTTTTCTGTCTTACTTTGCAAGCTGCTTAACTGGTTCAATTGAACAGAGATGTAAATTTCAGTCAGTCAGTCAGTCAGTCAAGTGTTGCCTCTTGCCAAGTTGCAGCTTATAGAAAAAAAGATATATTTAGAAAGGGTTTTGTTTTTGTTTTTAAGTAAGAAGGAGGCCTTGGATAAAATAATACATGTTTGCACTTTGGATAATGATTCACCCAAAACCTGGGAAAAATTCTTTCTGGAGTTACTTAACCAACCAGTTTCTTTTCCATCTGAGTAGTTCTTGCAAAATTTACACCCAAGGTTTCCAAACCAAAGCTCACCTACTTCAGTGGGCATGATTCACACATTTGAGCCAAATGTCATGCCTGCTTTACTTCCAGATTTCACTGAGGTGCTGAGCCAACCCAAGAGCACTGGATGATTGGACTGTAACGGCAAAGCAGCTAGGAACTCTCCAAGTGAAAGGAGACATATATTACCCAACACTCCACAACGCTCAAGGGGCAGCCAATGAACAAATCTCTCCAGCTGTGCTCGGTGTTCTAACTTGGAACACACATGGTGATAGTTCAAGAACAGCACAGCGCATTGGAACATTTATGAGAAACCTAAGGACAGAGAAAGCATGTGAGGCCCAGACATCTTGAATTAAATCCTAAAAATAACAGGGGCACTGTTCAAATGCTCATGTAAGACAATCCTCCTTATTAACCCACCCACCCACCCCTGTCCACAAAATGATAATCAGAAGCCATGCTTCTGTACTGCAAGCCAAATAGAATCAAGGAATATGTTTTGGAATTTAACAAGGGAGATCAAAACCTGTGTTTCAGCTTAGCTCTGGCCCTTGAATAAAGAACATGGAAAGCTGCATTTGAAAATAAACAGTGTGTCCTTCTCTAGCCCTACGTATCTGCGCTGCAAAAATCCAGAGGAACCAGTAGACCAGGGGTCGCCAACCTTTTGGACCTCAGGGACCACCAAACTCATCATTTTAAATCCCGCGGACCACTAAATATCAATTTTGACTGATGGTGGCTGCAGGAAAGATTCCCCACCCCGTTTTCCTAATGATTGATCATTCTTTATTTGGGATCGCAGGATACTGTCTCCAGCTCCGTTCTCAGGGGAAGAGAGAGAGACTTGGCTTCATACAAAGAAAGCAGCAGAAGCAGCAGAAGTCTTACTTTCTCTCCCCCAAACTCCGCCGGAAATGAGTCTTTGCTGGCACAGCCTCTTGGAGTAGGATGCCTTGCAGGATCCCAAAGATTCTTTCCTGGTGGAGTTTGGGGGAGAGAAAGAAAGACTTTTGCTGCTTTCCTTGTGTGCAGCCAAAGGCAGAAGAAGAAACAAGCGGAAAGAAGCAGCCTGGTGGCCAGGTGGGGCAAGTTCCCCCTCCCCTCCACCCTTTCCCCTCTCCCCATACTACCTTTTGTTCCCGCAGGCCATGTGGGCGGCACAGCCTTGTGTTCCCACACAGCTTGCATTAATTGCTTTGGGAGGTGCTTTGGGGGTGACATTTCTCTGTGGACCACCAAAATTTTCTTGCAAACCACCAGTGGTCCCCGGCCCACTGGTTGGCGACCACCACGAGTGGGATTCTACAGGTTCACACCTATTCACTAGAACCGGTTGTTAACATTCTAAGCAGTTTGGAGAACCGGTTGTTAGAAGAAATTACTGGCCTAATCCTGTAAGGAAGGCAGGAAGGAAACATTCTGGGGTTGCTTACAGAAACTGCCTCTCCATTAACCCTTATTACATTCTTGGCAGGCCTAGACTTCTTGTCTCAGGAACTTCTCTGGAGTTTTTTTCCCCCTCCTTTGCTGCTACTTTGCTTGTGTGGAGTGACCATTCAAAGTTACAATGGCACTGAAAAAAGTGACTTATGACCATTTTTCACACTAACGGCTGTTGCAGCATTCCCAGAGTCATGAGAGGTCAGGCGAGGAGATGCGTGCCTCGATGTGAGTGATATTGAGTTGGCCACACCCAGCCAATAACATGACCACCAAGTCACACCCACCACCTCAGCCACGCCCACAGAACTGGTTGTTAAAAATGTTGAATCCCACCCCTGGCAACCACTGCACTAGATGGCAGACCCAGAAACCGCTCTTGGCTGCCATCTAGTGGTCATCTGGATTTGTGCTGTTCAGCTTCATCTTCCTCCCCTGGTTAGCCACAATACATATACACAGACAGAGGATTAGGAGTAAAGAGCAAATCAAGGATGTGACTGCCAGATCAGCTTGCTTACACTTGGGCATTTTAAAGAAATTCTGGCAGTTTTCCTTTGTCAACTGAAGCTAGCTATATTTCATTCTTGGTGGGTTTTGTTTTGTTTTTTAAAAAAAGGCTCTTTTAATACCAGTAAGCTAAAAATCCAAGACTCACCCTTATTTCATGATGTTTCTCATTGCTGGGAGGAAGTTCATATAGTTGCTTATTTCATTTAGTGGGCTTTCCTTTCCACGCTGAAGGGCAAGCAAGGGTCAGTTGTGATCATAACAAATTTGAAGCAATCTTAGTTTTGAGACTTTCCTAAGCAGAAGCTGAAAAAAATGAACTCTCCCCAGAGCACAAATAGGACGAGCCTACTCTTGATTGAGCCATAGCATTTAGCTCCGGCTGAGGAAGCCCAGAGGAAGAAATAGAAGGTCCTGGGATATCATGTCCATGAGATTAGTTCAGCTTGGGAGGCTTATCTCAGCATGCTAGAACCAGACCATCAAAGCCAAAGAAGTTTTGCAATCCACTGTTCCATTCAGGCTAGTTTTCAAAAAGGGGGTATGGATGGAAGAAGAAGCAGGTTTGAGAGAGAGAGAGAGAGAGAGAGAGAGAGGAGAGGGAGGAGAGGAGAGAGGGAGAGAGAGAGAGAGAGAGAGAGAGAGAGAGAGAGAGAGAGAGAGAGAGAGAGAGAGAGAGAGATTTTGTTATTGGATATTGTCTCCAGTACAGAAGCACTCTTTCAAGACTCTTTTAAAGATAAGCAGGGTGGGAGCCAGTGGTGGGATTCAACTTTTGTTTTGCCACCGTTTCTGTGGATGTGGCTTGGTGGGTGCGCTTTGTGTGCATACTTCGCACACGCACACACAGAGGGTTTGATACTGACCTTCTCCTGCAATCCTGCATTCTGTGTGTTCAACAGCTGACGCGCGGCAATCCGCTGTGCTGCGTGAAGCAGCTGAGCTTCAAAACCAGGAAATAAAGGTCAGTATAGAGCTGGGGCGGCTGGGCAGGCCCAGCAGCTGATCGTCGGAGCAAAGCGGTTCACTCCCAGATGATCCTTGGAACTATCGGTTCAGCCAAACCGGTAGAACACCACCCCTGGTGGGAACTGGATGAACTTAAGGGAGAATATTATTCTAGAGAGCTGGCATTGTGATGGAGAAGTCATGGTTCCTAAGTTTCATCAGAGGACTGTGCTAAACAGAGAAGCAGCTAGAACATGTTAACTTTGCCCAATCAGATAAACAAGCAGAAGAAGCAGATAGACTAAATAACTCGGCCCTATGAGATGGCTGCCATGACTGGAAAGGGGCAACTTGCCATGGCCAATTCGTCATGGCCATCTCATCGTGCAGTCAACTCACCCTGGGAGAATTGCTTGTGAGATAATGCTGTTCTGTCGCAGGGAAAGATCTGACTTGAGACCAGTGTGAATTCAGCTCTTTATTTGCTATCAGTAACTTCAACCAAACTGGAGCCGCGGCAGCTTTTTATAGCGGCTGCTCACGGCTCATGCCAATGACGGCTCCTTAAACTTCCCGCCGTCGGGCGGACCAATTACAAACAGTATTCAAGTATTCAGGATGAACCAATCAATAGGCAGCATTGGTGGACCAATCAGAATGCAGTATTACAAGTATGCAAATATCTAACAAATGCAGAGGTGGTATTCAGCAGGTTCTGACCAGTTCTGGAGAACCAGTAGCGGAAATTTCGAGTAGTTCGGAGAACCGGCAAATCCCACCTCTGACTGGAGATTTTACAGTGTCCTTCCCCTGCCACACCCACCAAGCCACGTCCACAGAACCGGTAGTAAAAAAAATTTGAATCCCACCACTGAGATAATGGATAATAATATTGAGATGATAAATGTGATAAAATGTTATCTGCCACAGTTTCTTCGACATTATTACCATGTTTGTGGTAATGGACAAAAATGAAAATAGTATCAAAGAAACAGTGACGGATAACATTTATTGAGTTGAGTTATCCTGCCTGGAATTATTACGCAGCGAGTTGTCCCATGTTGAGGAAGCCAGAGGGAGATGGCCTAGTCAAGTTGGCTGCGGCGAGTTGTCCCAGGCCTACTGTGACAGCCAAGGAATCGCCCCATGCTGGAGGAACAGGCTCACTTCTCAGTGTTGAACCCTTCAGCTAAGGAGCACAACACAGCACAGCTCTTTCGTGACAAAAATGGGCCTTCTGTGTGATACATAGCATTCCTGTGGCTTGAAGGACTTATTTATTTATAACCCACTTTTACTATTTTTTACAAATAACTCAAGGTGGCAAACATATCCAACACCCACCCTTCCTATTTTCCCCCATAACAACAGCCCTGTGAGGTGGGTTGGGCTGAGAGTGACCGGCCCAAAGTCATCCAACTGGCTTTCATGGCTAAGGCAGGATTTGAACTCATGGTCTCCTGGTTTCTAACCTTGTACCTTAAACACTAGACCAAACTGGCCCTCCAATTAGCTCAGCAGAAGCATTCTAACACAGGGTCCCCAACCACGGTCCGCGGACCGTACCGTCCGCGAACAACTCCTACCGGGCCAGCTTGCTGGCGCCGCCATCTTTTTCATGAAAAAGTGCTTCGGTGAGCTTTTCCGGTAGAAAGCTCACCGAAGCACGTTTTCATCAAAAAGATGGCGGAGCGCTTCGTGAGCTTTTCCGGGTAGAAAGCCATTTACCGGAAAAGCTCACGAGCGCACGCCATATCTTTTGATGAAAAGCGTGCTTCCGTGAGGTCACCAGCACTTTTTCATCAAAAAGATGGCGGCGCCCAGCTGATGCGGTACCGGGCCGCGGCACCCAGCTGATGCGTACCGGGCCGCAGCGCCAAAAAGGTTGGGGATCACTGTTCTAACACACACACACAAACACACAATAGACAAGAGTTCAGTGTAAGCAGAGCTAAGTACCAAGAACGAGAATCTTCTGTCCAAATGAAAGTTAAATTCTCCTGACTAAAGTTTATGCATTTCCACATCTGATGCAAACAGCTTGGTTTAATTTGAGAAGAAAATAAGTGCCTCTTAAATTTATTGGGATGCTGTTTGATGACAAAGCTGGCATAGAGCAGACTATAGTGACTGGGGACTCGAATTTGCTAATCCACAACTTTCATATCTTCCTCTCCAGGAAAGCATGAGGTCCTCTGGATCAGGGGTCTCCAACCTTGGCCACTTTAAGACTTGTGGACTTCAACTCCCAGAATTCCTCAGTCAGCTATACAAGTCTTAAAGTGGCCAAGGTTGGAGACCCCTAGCAGCTATGCTGGCTGAGGAATTCTGGGAGTTAAGTCCACAAGTCTTAAAGTGGCCAGGGTTGGAGACATCTGGATAATGTAGACAATGCCTACAGATCCTTCATTCAAAGGGTAGAATTAGCTGCTGTAACAAGTAGTACGAATGAGAAAAGATGCTATCAGAGCCCCCTCCCCAAAGCATAATAGTTTTTTTAAAAATAAGTACTGTATATAAACCAAGAGGACACAACATTTTATGTAACCCAATTTTAAGACTCGAAACTCATCCTTTGTGGTTGTAATGGGTGAGGGAGGATTTCTCCCCACTCCCATAATTTTCAGCCAATTCTCAAATTGAACTCTGCACATGCTCGGGCCTAGAATATGCAAGTTAATGAAGACTAGCGAGAAACCCACAGATTTTGGAGAGGCTACATTATCTTATAAGAGGGAGAGTTTTTGGCAACAGAAAAATGGAATTTAAATACAAAGCAGATGTGTTAAATTCATAAATTCTGCTGGCTTTTTTAAAAATTTTATTTGAGAGGCCTGTATTGATCATATAGCTGGGTCCTCCTACTGGCATTCCTTTCGCCACTGTGGGAGCCGAGTGTTGATCTAACGGGACCTCTGACCTGGCCCAGCGGGTATCTTCTAATGTTCTTCTGTTCCAGCAAGTTTTCTTCTCCCACACTGTTGACTGATTTTTGCCAAGAGCAGCCCAGTAATATTCTGCAAAGATTTTACCCCACCCCTCATGCTCTTGAGAGAATGTTTTTCTTTCCACACTAAATTTTGAAATGGCGTCTCCATAGGCAGACGGGCTCACCAGCATAACCAGGAGCAAAGTTTTCTCTGGACTCAGAGCAAAGAACCCCCTCCCGCTCCCCAACGACAGACTGCACAGCAAGTCACTCAAATTGGGCCTCTGCCAAGATGGAGAAACGTCTTTCCAGAGAGCATTTACAGGGAGGAAAAAAAGAGATTCTAGTCCATGCTGTTGATTGAAATAAATGAGATTAAGGTTTGGGCATTTTCTACAGCAATGGTGCCACCCTCAAGTTACTTCTCTAATATGAACCCTCCACAACTTTTATAATTAATAATCCTTTAGAATGTCAACACTCCGGGGAAATCAGGTAGTATACAAATGCTTGTATGAAAATAAACAGGTTTTATCACAAGCTAAGTCAGTGTTATTGCCTAAGGAACCTCTTCCATCAGTCATGCTAAAATGAACGGGACTGTATGGCAACCCCCACTACTGGAAAATTGAGTGAAGGAATATGAAAGCTGCTGCATTTGTCAGCTGTTTATTCTTGCAGGAGTCATTGAACTTGGCAATACTCTCTTTCTGGAGTATTTAATTCCAGATTCCTCAGGATGCCCTAGAAACAACAATATTATGCTATTGTTCTGATACGTATCCCTTAACAATTCTTAATGTATATAAAAGAATGGCAAACTGCTGCAGAAAATGTTCTTAGAAAGTGTTTTTCTTCATACGCTGCTCTTAATTTGCCAAGATTAAGCCAGAATCAGTTTGGCATCAGAATTGCCTGCAAGCACATAGGTTATGTTTGCACTGGAACTCAAAGGTTTTTTGGCGCCAAATTTCAGAAGGCGCTGACCTGCAACAAAATGGAGCTTTAGTTTTCTGGCAGACCCTTGTCTTGTAGAAACATCTGGACCACAGCATTCCATGATGATTACCCGTGCACACCCACTCATCTATGTTGTGGTTTCTAGGTTGGTTTTTTTTTTTATTAAGAACCGTCACAGCTCTTTTTTCCCCCACCCACGGCTGATCTTATCCACTTAATTGCTCTCTATTCCAATATACTTAGCTATGCAAGCCCACCTGCCGCTTTACAACCTCTTCATACCTAGACTTGTCCTAATGCTATGGAAGACCATTTATTGTATCATATGAGATCTCCAAACCTTTGACCTTCTTGGTATCATCTTGAAAAATGGTAGCTCAACAAGCCAGGATCTGGGTTTCCCAACTCAATAAGTCCTTGGAAGAATTATGATGTAATTATGATGTTTTGGGCAACGTGTGGTGTTAAAGCTTTGGAAGAAACCAAAGTATCCCCATGCTATTCCTCAATAAAGGGCCAAGATGTGATTTTGTCTAACTGCATTCACTTGCCAGAAGTAGCACCAAGTGGCTTATGGTTCCTCCTCCTCCTCTTCTTCTTTCTCCTCCTCCTCCTTTTGACATATTCAACATCTTTATTATTTCATTAATCTCACATTGATATTTTTGAATAAAAGACTATTATTCCACCACAATGAAACATGCTGTAGTTAGAAACAATAACAGATTTGGTTTCCTACAATTATTTTTAAAACCTCCAGTAAAATTGGCGATAAGAGTCGGGACATGAATGGGTACCATGAAGGAGATAAGGAAAACCACCAGATAAAAAAAACAAAAAACAAAGAAAAGGAATTTGGTCAATTCAGAGTTCAGTTGTAAAGGAGGGGTAGCAATAATGGCAGGAACATTGGATGAAGCATGTGCATCTGATGTATTTGATGACTAAGGTAACAAAACCAGATTCGTAAAAGTAGAATACTGTTATTAAATTGGTGGGGTCTTGCAAACTATACTTTCTTTCAGAATGATCACAAAACCTGCTACATTTTAAGCAATCCATGCTCCAATTTTCAGCAGAAGAGATCCCAGAAACATATAGTTCATTCTGTATGACAAATTTGTAGAATGGCTGAACCTTTCTGACAGCTAAGAATAAAAAACTGAGTGCTGTGTTTCTGAATTTCTAATTGTTTCAGCCTATTTAGCTTTCAAAGCAGCTTATCAACATGTACCAATATATTTTAAATCCAATCAATTATTTTATTGATTCATTATTTTTTAAAACTTTATAATGCACATGTCTTTCATTCTGAACAATGAGTTGAATTGAATCTACTTTCTGCCACTCTCTCTGGTATAAATGGAAAGGGTTTAAACTATTTAAGAAACGAATGCTGAAGCATTTCAGTTTTGCTTGCTCAAACATGCTAAGGCACATAAAATAAAACCAGTCAATGAATCTTGACAACTGCAGAGAATCTTTTAATGGGACAAAAGGAATTTTAAAATGGGTGGGAGGGACCTACAGTGAAGTTTATTTACTTTTTAAATAGTATCAGTACTGTTTTAATTCAAATGCAGAGTAAACAAGATTTGTAACAGTTTATGCTACAGATCTTAAAAAGCATTAAATTATTGTATTGAAACAATTATATGATTTATTTTTTAAAAAAAGTATCATTTGACATATATAGGATGGTGGTATGTTCACAGTACTGAAGAGGACAGTGAACTTCTAGATCAAAAATTCCACTACTCCTAAAATTCATTTATCTTGGGACATTTGTTTTCTTTCTTTCAGGCTTACTGTACAGGGCTGTTGTGAAATTATATCGGGAAATATCGTTCTCCCACACTTAAGAAAGAGTAAAAAGAAATGTGCACAAGTAACAAACAAAGCAAGGATATTATTGCTAGGATCAATTGTCCTAGACAATGAGCTCTCTAGCTATTAAGGTGCTAAGCCTGCTTGAAGGAATCCTGGTGCAGTTTAATTTCCTCATCAACATTTATTGCAACAGGAAAAATGAGTCAATGGAACAGCAAAGTTGATAGCCTCAAATGGACTATAGTTAGAAAAAAGGCTGTTTATATGGATTTGAGGCACAAATGGTTTCATTCTTTAATCTTTGACTCACATGCTCTCCTTCCAATCTGTACCTTGTGAAAATCTACTCATTTACGCATACACCATTTCTTCAAAATAATCTTTGAATCGGAAAAGTGATTTATCAGACAAGACACAGGAAAAAATGATGTGCAAAAACACATTTTACAGAAGGAAAGTCTTTATTTCCCATTGTACTATTAAATAAAAACAGGACTATGAAAAGAGCTAAGCAGACAAAGGACCATAAAACAGATTTCTGCCATTGTGATGGAGAAACTTCAAGTCAGTCAATTATATGCCAAGGAAAGAGAACTAAGAATGATTCCTTATGATTCAAGTTATGGAGCTATCCTTGACTCCCATGCAACCGGAATCCTGCTTATTTCAGTGCCCCTAAAAATCTCACACTTCATAATTAGTTCAGGAATTGTTTTCAAATGTTCACCAAAGTCCAGTTGTTCATTACATATGACACATGTAAAAGGGATAAGGGAGCACCAGAAGAAGGCACAGATTTTCTTTTAGGTTTTACTTTTTTCTTTTCACTCTGTTTTTGGATCTCTGCCTTTCTCTCAAACCCTTTCTCTCCTGGCTTGGCATATTTCAGGAGTGAAACATTAAGGACTACTTGGTGACACGACGTTGTAGCACTTCTCATAAAAAAAGTCTCAGGGGAAGTTTTTTTGATTTAAGTCAGCAATTCTCCATCAGACGTGAATCCTGCCAAGTCTTATTTGGACCACGATGTGGGATTTGGTGGGGACTTCTCCAGAAGAGGGCTTTGAACCCCGAGTAGGACTCTTGCCTCTGGGAACAGGGTGATCCTGGCCTTGGAGACATCTTTCTTCCTCTTGCTCCTGCCTACTCAGCGCACTATTTCAGTTCTTTCAGTCACCCTTTGACTTTGGTTTGGCTGTGGCAGTGCTGACTCATAGCACCACTGAGGGTTCCTGCAGAGAAGTCATGTCTAACCACTCCACAAATGAAGTTTTTGCTGGCTGTTAGCGTTGCTTGGCTGTCTCCAGTCTGCATCATTGCCCATTCTGAAACAGGAAGTCCCAAGCTGCTCTCAGCTGTATTTATGAAATCTTTTGATTGTGCTTTTAAGCCTACATTTTCAGTTCATTCTGAGGCATCGAACTGGTTGAAATGCATTCTTCCTACTCCGTGTCTGAATCTGGTGAGCCAAGATATACTTTCGTGGTGGCCATCCTGGGCTGAGGTTTCTTCTTGTTAGCATGTGTTGCCCTCTTCATTCTAAATAATAATTTAAAAAAAAATAAAATTAAAACCATTTTATTTTCATAATGCAGATGTCTTAACACTTCACTTCATTGTTTTTAGACATTTGGAGAACTTCCACTACTGGAAATGTTAAAATGATCTTGATGACTTTCCCCCATTATTCATCAGATTAAGAGATATGCATCTGCCCTGAGGGAAGTGATATTTAGTAAAACAATGAGCTCTGTAGGAATTAAAATTTAAATCCACAGGACAGATTGATATTCCATGCAGATGTTATAACCCCACAACGTAGGTCATCTTGAAATGCTTCCCTTAGGTGATGGCTTCCAACAAAGCAAGATGTGCAAACGTTCAGAAAGGAAACTTGGCTTCAATTTAGTGGGGTGGATTCTTTTTTTCAACACCTTGATACTCTACGGTATTTAGCATTCCATTCTCACGAACACAGCATATATTGAATTACAAAAGATATGTGCCTTATGATGCCTTGATTTTATATTAGAGATGTATGTATGTATTTACAAATTCAACATGTATCTTCCAGCTACTAGGCTAACAGAGATTAAAACTTAATAACATCGTTGTCATAGCACAGGACATCTGCAATAGCTCCTTGGAGCTTGCTTGCCTAGCCAATAAGCCACCTCCTGATTTGG
This sequence comes from Notechis scutatus, assembly GCF_049901735.1. Classification (NCBI taxonomy): domain Eukaryota; kingdom Metazoa; phylum Chordata; class Lepidosauria; order Squamata; family Elapidae; genus Notechis; species Notechis scutatus. The sequence continues at coordinate 149,011,388 of NC_142009.1, read as the reverse complement.
GGCTGTCCTGGTACCCTATATAAATCTCATAAAGCCTGGTTGCCTTTGTTCCTGTGAAGTGTTCAACACACAGAGTCTATAGGGACATCAAGCCCTGTTCAAAAGAAATTTCTGAAGACTTCTATAAAAAGGTAAAGGTGCCTAAGAGTTTAGAAAAAAACAGAAAATCTATTTTCTAAAAGCCTGGGTCTCTGTTGTTCTATATTATATTTGGAATCAGAGTCTTGAGTTGGAGAAGATTAGATACAATAGCTAATCTTTCCAAGAGTGATCACTGGGTCAAAACCTCTGCAAGGATACAGGGTTAAATTGTCTACAATATCACAACAAATCCCAGAAGAACACTGACAGATCTATTGATCTCCCTGGCCTTAGGTAACTTCAGTCATCATGACTCTACCATCAGAAAAACAGTGGTGAAGTTCAAGGAAGTTCAAATGGAGTTCAAGGAAGAACAACAGAAAGGAAGCCATTGATTGCTCCTAAAAAGAACACTGATGCTCATTTCAAGTTTATTAAAAAACACCTGGATAATCGTTTGTAGGAATATTCTGTAGACAGATGAGTCAAAAATGGAATTTGGGGCCTAAATGGTTGTTAACGTTATACATTTTCTAAGTGCTACTAAGCTGAAGCCTTTTGCCATGGTGGAATAGGCCAAATTTCTTACACAGCAATATAAGAGTGTGACTGTAGGTTCTGTGATCAGTTACTGAATCTAAAGGCTGTACCTTTTCCCAATGGCTCATTGCTTATTGGTTAACTTGAATGAATGAAACAAGCATCTGGTTTGCTGTGATTTGTTCAACTCCATCAGAAACACTCATAAGAAACAACCAGTGACGCAAACGTTAAAAAATCAGAAAATTGAGATGCTGGGTGTTTATTTGGGGAGCAGAAGTAGAAAAAGAAAAATCTTAAGCAATATGAAGTTAAATAGCACCATCTGTTACACACAACTGAACTTTAAGCAGCCTAAGTGTTAACCGCGGGCACAGTCAAATAGCACTCTGGATCTTGAATTGTGAGATTAGCTTTCCCAGAAATGAAAAAGTCAATAATTGAAACTGAAGTTTAAATCATTTTAATGTTTTTTGCTACAAAGATCAACAAAGAAGTCTTGAAGTTCCTCAAAGATTAAAGAATTTATCACGGAACATTTCTAATTAATGAAAGCTTATGTCATAATAAATTAGTTATTTCTAAGCTACAGCAAGACGAACGTGGCTCCAGCTTCAGACATCTTTATTTTGAACCAAGATATATTGAAATAGAAGGACTATGCATTGTCTTTTCTTCAGCCTAAAGGACCCTCAACTATTTCCAAACTATCAAAGGGCCCCGTTTTATTTTATATAATTATTTCTACAGCTCTTATCATTCAAGTTACACCACATCTTTCCATCTAAGCAGGATAATCAAGACAACTTACAACATTAAAACTAGAAAATAAGCAAAATAAATTAAGAGTTACTCAAAAACAGAGCTGCTGTAACACCTCACATTTGTTTTTTAAGTTCAAAAGCTCTTCATTCCTTATCCCTAGTTCTAACAATAGAGGGGCTAAGCATAACCCATGGAGGAATACATTCCTTGGTTTACAAGTAATATTGGAGAAAGCTCCTTTCTGCCTATGTAACAGATGGGCCTTGAACAGTAGAGATAATTTAAACAAGTTTCTCCTCAGTGTTTTAAATGCCCAAGTAAGTCCATAATGTGGAATTATAATTGAAGGGCAAGTTCAGAGTGGATATAGACTCCTGTGTCACCAGAGGACCTGTAGCATCAGCATGGCAAATGGAATCCACAGCAGATGAAGATTTGGATAAGAAAGACCATCCCAATAGCCTAAATATTGGAAAGGTGGTAGGATGAAGACAATGAGACTACCAACAGTAAAAATATTTCCATAGGAGGAGCAGGGTTCTACTTCCCTCCTCACCAAATTCGAGTCTGTGTTTTTGGACATGTTGCCTTTTTTTTTTTCAACAGTTAGTGGTTTTTCTACTTTGACGTCTAAAAATAATACATATTGTTATAGCACAACAATTACTTTAAGTTTCTCATATTAATCATATTAAATGCCCTGGCATTTCCTGATGGTCTCCCATCCAAATACTAACCAGGTTTGAGACCAGACAAGATTGGAATAGACAAGTTTTTGAGATCAGACAAGATTGGATAAGTGCTAACATCTAGCTGGACCAAAGAGTAAATCTTCCATTATAAAAGAAGAGTGCTAATTTTCTTATATCTTGAAAAACATCCATTTTTGTGATGAAGTCAACATTTAATCAAATCAGTTCTTTAGAAATAAGCACAATATATTGGAATCTATAAAAATAAATAGTAAGATTAAAAAAAAATAGACATCCTACTACTACTACTACTACCCTGTTTCTCCAACAATATGGCCTCCCCCAATAGGAAGTCCCAGCATGTTTTATAGGCATGAAATGAAATTAAGCCCCTCCCCCCAAATTAAGCCCTATATTAAAACATGCGAAATGGGGGGGGGGAATGGTGGGGGGGCTTGCCGTTAGGAAGTTCTTTTGTTGCACACCCGGATATGGTGCTGCCTTCGTTGACCCCAATACGAAGTACCCCACCAACGCCGAGGTCAACATCCAAGCCATCGCTGCCCGCCCGCCCGAAGATGCAAGGGGGGGGGAATTAAGTCACCCCCGAAAAGACGGCCTAGCCATTTTTTCAGGGCTCAAAAAAAAAATAAGACCCGGCCTTATTATATGAGAAACACGGTACTACCATCTATGTACTTACTTACAATTAAGTGACATGTGGAAAGAGAAATTTGGGCATGGGGTAGTGGTGGAATTAACCCTTACTATGAATATGAGTTGCCTTTAGTACTTAGAACAATTGTTTCAGACAAGATTACAAACTGCCTCCCTCTATCCCTCCAACAGCTATCGAAAGAAAAGGGTAAGTTGGACTCATTGGATCTCAGTTCCCTTTTTTCTTAAAACAATTGTTTTAATTAGATCTATCTTTTACCCAACAAAATTAAATTCTTTTTTTTTTAAAGTCAATTTAGCACAATTGGGAGCACCAAAGCACAGGCTACTATTTTTTCCTGAGATCAATTCTCTCCCTCAACTTCCATTATAATTTAATTTTGCTGCTGGTTCCAGCCAATCGTTATTTTTACAAAGTTGATTTTATTCAATGTTAACTTTACCCCCACATACTCATGGAGCACAGGAGACAGCTGCTTTGACATTATTAAATTTTGTATTTCACATCTTGGTTATATAAAAACTGCATGCTGTGGGGCATGTGGGAAGAGCACTTACAACTTTTTTAGAGTGTCTTGTTTTTCCTGTTGAGTCAGGGAAATCTGGCATTTTCTATCTTCAGCTGAACCTTGAAAATATTCAGACACCTTGGTGAATAGATTCTCCTCCTATCCAAAAAGACAAAAGACCCCAATACCAGTGTTTGAAATATAAGTCCATTATTTTATTTTACTTAATCCAAATGTTACACAATACTCTTCATTATAGTTTCAAATGCCAACAAGCCAAATCTGAAGAGAAACATGCTTGATTCTGTGAAACGCTTTCTGCACTGCTAGCAATACTCTTTGGCTGTACATTTTTTCAGCTATTAAACTGAACCACAAATAAATATGGTCCATAAATCTGACTCCAGTCATACTAAGAAATCGTTCAGAAATACTTGGGGCCTGCATGGCTCAAATTATGACATTTATCAAAAGTCTGTGAAACAGTCAGCAGCATACTCCACCAATTACTATGAAAGAAATTGGATGGCGTGGTAAATGTCTCTCTTTAATATACCCATTATCACCTATGGGATGCTGTAAGACGATGTTACTTCCAGATTGATATTTCATCCTAAGACTGATTGAACGGTGGAAAAATTCTTCCAGAGGTATTGCATCCATAATCTTATGCCAGCAGAAGTTTTCCATTTGCATTTCTGTCTTTAAATATCATCGTTAACCACTATACACACTCTGTATACACATATTGGTACACACACATCAGGGGAACCAAAAAAGGCCAACGCCAAGGGGCCCATATTCACTCCTCACTTGTGGGTGGTAATTGCCCAACATGAGATTTCAATGGCATTCAATATCATGATTAAGGCATATAAACTAAAACCAGTTCATGAGTATAATCTATGTGTGTTAAGGGATTCCATTGTAACTACAATTTAATCTATGGTTTGGGGTTTTAAACCTCATCCTAAGTCCTAATCATACCACGCCTAAGAATATGTGTCAGCCAGGTAAATCTTCCTCTGCATCTAAAGTACCCATAAATATCAATGTTTATAAATATCAGTACATAAATATCAATGTTTGTTATATTTCATTGAGGAGAAGCAAGATAGGTTGCCATTAATGCATTTTCTGACCTTCTGGTTTCTATTTATATGCTCTACTATTCTATTAGTTACAACCTGACACTACACTAGCCTAGCTATCCGCCATCTCTGAGCACTTCAAGATCATTCTCTCAGCCCCATATTCTCATGCTTGAACTAAGGCGGGAAGCAGGGAGCAAATCGTCAATACATAATATAATCAACTGAATGCATTTTTTAGAACTCAACACAAAAGCAAACAAAGCATCTGTGGCGACAGGTGGTACAAATGCAACAAACACATTTGAAGGTATCACACCAAGAGCACATTCAGCAGTTCTTACGTGGATCATGGTTCCTCAGATCGGAATAACTACCCAACTAATTCTGTACAACTGGAAGTAGAAGTCTGAGAATGGCCTTAATGCTTTTCACCAAACTTTCATTGTGATTTATGGCAAACCAACTTTTGAAACTTATGGCCAATTGCTGTGGCTTTCACCAAGACAATTAACCCATAACTTAAAATTTAACATATTACTTAAAATTTAATAAGTCATAACATGGAGGAAACACCTGAATGCCACATGGGTGGTGTTTTTTTTTTTTGTATTATGAATTTAATGCAATTTTGGAGACTGCTCTGAATTTGACTGCGATAATTGTGGAGGCAGGAGACAATGTTTAATATTTTTCGTGTGATCCATTTTCACAAACAAAACTGTTCCTTCACTCAATATGTTGTTTTTTCCCATTCAAGAAAGAAAGCATGATTTCTTTTTGCATCTGAAGGGGGAAAAAAAAGCCTCAGGATTTATTTTGACCATAAACTAAGCCTATAGGAATGGGATGACATATATATCTTCCTCTGGTGTTCCATTCAAAGTTTAGAGAAGGCTACTTTCACAAGGAAAACTCTGTTGGGATATTTCCTGTGTCTCTCCCACGGTCCTAGTAACATGACTAAGACTCTTCAAGGACACTTGATAAAGCTTATAATTTCACCTGCTGCCTCCATCTGCTTTGAAATTAGTTGTTTGTGGCTGAAACTGGCTGTGTTAAGAAAAATAACTGCCCCGTTTTCAAAAAGTGTCAAAAAGGAGTTAATGTTTTGCAAAATAACAGAAAAACAAATTTCTATGTGAAACACTTCCCAACATGTCCTGCAAGTACAGTAGATTTTCCCCTTGGAGACACACCCTGCATGTGTTATATTTTGAGAACTGAACAATTAATGTAAGGAATGTGAGTCATTCTCTGAATGACACTGTGAGAATTAAAGAGTTTCATTTTTAAAAAGAGGGATATAAATTGCCTGAAAAATAGAACGACTCCATAATAAAGACAACAATTAAGCAGAATAGACATTTCATATAATACCCATTATGGTATTAACAACAATATTTTCATAATTAATGAACTGGGAGTTCAGGGAGGCAGAGAGGAATGGATACAGAGTTAAGTGGATTTGTTTTGAGAATACAGTTGCTTATTTCCTGTGGGAATGACATGACTTGCAAAAAAGAAAGAAAATATAATGAGTTCTTATCCTGCTGAGTAAACCCAAAGTTTTTTTTACTTATCTAAATTCTCTCTCAACTAAATTCTCTCTCTCTCTCATGCACACACACATACACACATACACCATACCAATATAAAAAAGGCTTATCACTATTATATGAACTGTTAATATGGTATTAAAAAAAACTAGAAAAGTGGAATATTAATGATTGAGAAGACTAAGGTTGTAAAGGAGGTGATTGTTTTGGTACCATGTCTACTTTATCCTCTTAGTAGATGATCTATGCAGAAAGGTAGATTAAAAACATATGATCCTAACAGTTCTGGATTTCTCAGTGACCAAGACAGCATTCTAGATCATTTGGCTGACTTGGGCTTGAGAGGTACTGAGGATTGAACAGAAAAGCAAGGGCAATATCCCATGAATAGAATAATACGAATAGAATAGAATAATAACTTTATTGTCACTTTGAATGTGCACTAATCAGCATACATTAAAGTGAAATTTCGTTGCATACAGCTCTCAAAGGGTCACCACCTTCAATATACTCTATATAAAATAACAGAATAAATAAATAAATATAGATAAATACAGAGTCTAGTTCAGAGGTATACCTGTACATGGCGACTTTACCAGACAGATGGCTAGGAAACAAAGCTGTTACAGAATCTGGTAGTCCTGCTATAAAAACCTCCTCCCAGAGGGGAGTAACAGAAACAGGCCATAAAGTGAGAGTGTGTGGGGTCTCTAAAAATGCTTTGAGCTCTAAGCACATAGCGCTTATAAGCGGTATCCTGAATACCAGAAAGAGAGCTTCCTATGATCTTCTTGGCTCATGTCCATGTCATAATTATAGTCTAAGTATTTCCCTGATCAGCTCTTCCATCTTACCATACAATCAGAGATACTATGGTCAATCAATAAAAGAAGGGTGTTTCCAGAAAATTAGTTTATAATTCAAGGAATATATTTGTTTCTCAAATAAATGAAACTTAAAATTCACCACCTCCTCAAAGCAGGACAAAGATATTCAACTTCTTCCATTTTATTTCATCGTTTCCCTCAATTCGGAGAATTCCATTGAAAGCAGTAGCACAAATGTCACAAATGCTGATCGGAAAGAGCCAGTCACTTTACTAATGACAAATGACATTTCCCCCCTGTTTGCATTACACTGTGTTTCCAACATAACCATGTCATCTAGTGCCAAAATCTCTTCTTGTTCTCAGAATCTTGCATTCACCTCTTGACGGTTGGAAATTTTTGCTGAAATGCTACAGCTATGCTGCAAAATATAAGATGTATTCCAAACTCACGCCACTCCTTTTCCATCAGACTGAGCTTTGTTTTCCATTCACTGGGATAGATTCATTGGCAGGCAGAAAGAGGGCCATGTGCTGGTGAATACTTATTTTGAAATAGTTTGAAAATCTAAGAAGGATTTCCATGGTTGGGCTTGCACTTCTTAAGCAGGGAGCATCTTGAGAATTCAGTAACTGGACAATAGATTCAGTCCTTTTGTATCCATTTGCACATATCTGTGTTTGTCCCCAGCACACATGTTGGGTTCGAAGTTAGCATGACATTTTGGGGAGCAGAACAAAAGAGAGGGTTGTTGTTGTTGTTTTGCACAAGCATGCATCTGCTTTCATAACGGTTGATGGAGTTTTATTGCTCTTTTTGCATATTCTGTAAAAATCTTTCACTGGAACAAGGCGCACACAAAGAACCTCTGAGCTTAAAAAATACAGAACAGTTACCACAGAGGTTAAAAAGGTAAAAAAAGAACTGGATCTTGGTAATGAAATAGTAAGCATAAGAAAAATCTTATCTGGAAAGTGGAAACCTACGGAGGTGGTCTACTCTAAACCATAAGTGCATCAGGTATCAGAATATAATGAAATTTCATAATCACAATATTTACATCAGCATGTTGGCTGAGGGATTCTGGGCGTTGAGGTACACACAATCTTCAAGTTGGCAAGGTTGAGAAATGCTGATTTACACAATGTGATTATGCTGTCAAAATGACGCATATGCCATCATCATTTGGTTGACCATTCACCCATTTTAAAGAGATCCTTCTGCAGCTTTTCACAATTCAAGTCAATAAAATTGGGAGGCAGGCACTTGTTAAAGGAATCATGAAACATTCTCCCTACTGCTTTCCGTCTCAGTTATTTTGTTTGGCAATATAACCAGCAAATATGTATACACTGAAATGTAGGAAGTCGGTTTTTTAAAAACGATGGTTTGTCACACAAGTCGTATTGGCTGGGTTCCTAGACGAAATGTTCTTCCTCCTGCTGCCTCTTTGCCTGTATGCCACCCAATCCTTGTGATCGTTCCTATTTGGCATAGATAATCCCATGTTATAGCAAGACCAGGACCATTTGTTTTAGAACCACCTAAATCTTAATTTTGTTGCGATTGAGTCAGATCTGAGCTATCTGATTTTAAGAGGTCTTAGAATGTTGCACATGCTATCCTACAGTCCTTCATTATAAGGACTTGTCATAAACATTGTTATTTTAAAACTATAATTTGAAATAGAAAAGCCTATTTGTTAATCTAATTATGGTAGCAATAATAACTGTGGTTGACTTCAAAGGTCAAGAATACTTATTCTTGTTGAACTTTTGCCTTTTAACAAGACATCTGTATAGTTCCAATAAATTATTACCATAGAATGTTAAAGTTGGATAATACGTATATAGTTGAAAATTGTTTCTCTTGTCAGCAGTGTTTTGTTTCTCAGTTGTTTATTTATGTGTTGATATTGAGCCTTTGGGCAGGGGTGGGATTTAACCGGTGTTACTACTGGTTTGGTGACTACATGTTGCCAGATGCGCGCACAGTGCACGTGTAATAAAACCTTAAGCTGTGCCACCTGGACAGCTGAAAAGTGCAGCGCGCAGCATTTGAAAAGTCTCTTTTTTCTTGCTTTTTCAACCTTGAACTGTGCCGCACAAAGCAGCTGAGGTTGAAAAAGCAGGAAATAAAGGACAGGTAAGAGCCTGGGGAGGCGGGTGGCCCAAACAGCAGCAAACACAGAACTGGTTCTGTGTCTGCTGCTCTTCAGAGCTACCGGTTCTATAGAGCTGGGCAGAACTGGTAGCATCCCGCCCCTACCTTTGGGGAATTGTTCTTTGTCTATGGTTTGAGAGTTTGTTTTTTTGATATTTTTATTGTTTAAGAAACAAGAGATCCCCCCCCCCCCAATTTCTTATTTGTGTTTCATACAGTTTAATTATTTAAAGAACACACTGGAATAATAAAACAATATAAATTTCTCCAGTTTTGTTGATACCTTGTTCACATATTTATTTATTTATTTATTTATTTATTTATTTATTTGCATTTGCAGCACTTCTGAGGATTACTACTGCTTGAAATATATTGGGTTTTGAATTATTTTTCTCTCTTGACTATTAGAGATCCCATTAATTTTGTGTTATCCATCAATTTAATAAATACAATATTCTCTTTATCTTTCATCCCAACTTATTAATAAGATATTGAAGGGGAGAGTACCTAGAAACCTTTATCACTTTTCTTCAATTCAATACAGAATAATTTGTATTCAGTTCCCATACTTCTTTATGCCATCAAAAGCCCATGCTCAATTAACTTGTTAATCAGCACATCATGGCATATTTTGTGAAAAGATTTGCTTGACATTATTCCTATAGCATTTTCATAATCTATTAAATTTCCTAATTTAAAAAAATGAGACAAGGTTAGCCTGGCAAGAATCATTCTTGATAGATCTAAGCTAACATCTGGTAACTGACACATTATTAACCAAGTCCCTACAAATTGATTTCTTTAGCATCTGCTGTCAAATCTTTCCAGGTGCTGTACCTCTCTGAGACTAACTCTGTAGCTTGCCGAATTCTCCTATTTTTTTTCCCTATCTGGGAAAACAGGAAAAGAATTGATATCCTCCAATCACTTGGCATGCCAATTAGTTCTCCAATATTTCTTAAAGATAATTTCTAAAACTTCCTTTTATACTGAACAAGCTGAAAAAGCTTCAGCTTTCTTCTAAGATGTCCAAAATATGTGGGATATGGTTGTAGCTATTCCTTAAAGTATCATTTGTCCCCACATATATAAGGAAAGCATAATTCTCAGTGGATTGGTTGAATCCTTTATATTTACTATATATTTGTTTTGTACCTGTAATAGCTGAACTACTAACTACCATTGACTCTTTATCTTTTTGGAGGACACAGTATCTTCTGTACTTGTTAGATTACTAGTTTGTCTTCTACTCTACAATATCTCTTTTATTTTTTCTGAATGCTAATCTGTTTCAATGGTAAGAGCCCAAAAATGTCCCAATAGAATAGAATAGAATAGAATAGAATAGAATAGAATAGAATAGAATAGAATAGAATACTTAGTGTGATTGTGTGTGATTGGACACACAAGGAATTTATTTTGGTGCATATGCTCTCAGTGTACATAAGAAAAAATAAACTACATTCATCAAGAATCATAAGATATAACACTTAGTCATAGTCATAAGTTACTAACAGGGTAGAATATTTCTCATGTGTCTTGTTTTCAGTTATTAGTCTCATCTACTGAGCTTTATTCTATCTGATTGTCTTTCTTATAGTTACTTTGGCTAGTTTCTGCTTTAAAAAAACTTCCTTTCTTTGAACTGAGTAATTGTTGCTCTTTCCTATCAGTTTATTTATGGGCATTCACTGCTTTACCTTTTGTTTTGTTTTTCAAGCTTTCATACTACAAATTACAAATACAGCCCAAGATCTTTTCCAATCAACAAGCCACAAGCCCTGTATATTATGTTCTAAACTTCCTGTCCAATCATGTTTGCTCTTGTTTCTTACCACCAGTAGAAAGTCTTTTGTTTCTGTTCTTGAATTTTGAGGTTAGCCAAGTACAAACACTTGAATCAGAGTGAAAATTTGACAGGAAATTCCTCTTAAACATCCTTACATAACTCCAGTTAGCACTCCATGTTCACTTGCTTAATGATATATTCCACTACCTCTTTTGGAGAACTCTAAATGCTTATATATTTCTATATGTTATTAAAAAAAGAACTTAGAACACAGTATCTTCAGGGTTATGGGTGATCCTATCAACTTTCAACAATAAATCCTGGAAAGGTTTTTGAAAAGAAATCCAAATAACTTTACTGTAATTGTGTGCTGTTGGTGAATTTTTTAAGCTGTCAATTTAAGGGCAAGGAGATAAGCAAATATCTTTCAAATATACAGAATGCATAAGCTATGTTCTACAAAGAAAATATTGTGGCTTGTAACCATGTACAATTATTAGTTGATAAGTAACTGGAAACAGTGGTAGCTGATAGCCAAAAAAAATTGTTGGCTGAAAAATTCCACTGACTGATCTTTTAATTCAGGAGGTCTTGTGACCCCATCAAGACTTCAGGATGATGTGCTATTTTTAAATTAATATAGTCATTCAAAAGAAATGTCATGTTTTCAGATTCTACTAGAACATCCTATGCTCAGCAGTTACTAACCCCAAATTGCAAAAAAGGATGCCATGAATAGTAGAAGCACCGAAGAAACAGATTCTAAAATGTAAAACAAACTACTTTCAAACTTCTAAGCATACCAGGAGTGGGATTCTACCAGTTCACACCTATTTGCTAGAACCGGTTGTTAACATTCTAAGCAGTTCAGAGAACCGGTTGTTAGAAGAAATTTCTGGCCTAATCCTGTAAGGAAGGCAGGAAGGAAACATTCTGGTGTTGCTTACAGAAACTGCCTCTCCATTAACCCTTATTACATTCTTGGCAGGACTAGACTTCCTGTATCAGGAACTTCTCTGGAGTTTTTTTTCCCCTCCTTTGCTGGTACTTTGCTTGTGTGAAGTGACCATTCAAAGTTACAATGGCACTGAAAAAAGTGACTTATGACCATTTTCACACTTACAACTGTTGCAGCATCCCCACAGTCATGAGAGGTCAGGCGAGGAGATGTGTGCCTCAATGTGAGTGATATTGAGTTGGCCACACCCAGCCAATAACATGACCCCCAAGCCATGTCCACCCAGTCACATGACCACCAACCCATGCCCACCACCTAAGCCACGCCCACAGAACCGCTTGTTGAAACTTCCGGGTTGAGCCTACTCGCTGATGGACCGTAGATCGCAACTCTCTGTGGCTATGGTCTGTGCTCTTTCGTTGGAGAGCCCCGATCATCACGATTAGGGGCTGAAGCTGCCTTGGAGGGGTGGCAGAGTAAGGGGAAGCTGCAAGCCAGGTTGAGGGGAGCCGCATCTCCCCTCCTGGGCTTGGTCTTTTCCCCCCCGAAGATGACTGCAGCAGTGGTTTAAAATGGCCACCCCGAAGAGGAGGACTCAGCTGGACTAAGATTTTTGCAGGAGGGAAGAAAGAGGTGGATAACATCTGAACCGGGACAACTGGCCAATACAATTAAACAAAAGTACCCTGGGATTAAGGTAACATGGAATTTTTAAGAAAACAAAAGTGAGCGGTGAAAATACAAAGGGGCAGGAAAAAAAATAAGAAAATATTTTTGATAGCTAAGCGGGGCTTTGAATCGGGAAAGGAAGAAGCTGGAACTAAAGATTTAACTAAATTGGACTAAAATATTTTGGCAATAAACAGGCATAAAACAAAGCTGGACTTAAGATTGTCAAATAATAATAATAATAAAGTTTACAAATTGGAGACTGTACTGTACTGGAATATTGAGGTTCGAAAAACCCTAAATAAAAAAATAGGGGAAAATGGTAAAGACTTTGCATAATGGAGAGTGCCACCTTTTGACAAAAACTTGAGCTCAAACAAAAGGGAAAGCATCCTGTTTCTGAATGAATTTGTGTGGATATAACATTAAAGAAATATTGAAACAAAGTAAGAATCTTAGAAAGTGAAAGCAGAACCAGAATAAAGAAAAAAGCAAGGAAAGACTGACTGTGGGATTGATTGATGTTTTTGGTATAGACCCTGGGCTGGAATAATTGAGAACTTTAGAAAATTGAAAGAAAAAAAACGGAAAGTAAAAGTATTTTTTGTGGACTTTAACGATCATAAAATACAAGAGTGTGTAATGATGGGAATTAAAAAATTCGGGAATTAAAAATGGAACTTAAAAATATGAGAGAATTACTACAGGAAAGAGGCGAATCACTTTGTTCTGTGTTAGAAAAAATGGAAATGGCGATTGAAGAACAAGAAGAAAGAGCTTCAGAGGAAGAGGAGTCGACTCAAGGAGAAGACATCTTAAATAGACAATTAACACAAAGAACACTACAAAGACGTGGGGAAATAACGAAGGTTAAAAAGTTGAGATTTAAGAAGGCAATCAAAAGGAGGGAATACCTGTGAAGTCGGGAAAGGCAGAAAGACCCAGCAGAAAAGGGGAAAGGAAGATATTAAGAAAGAGAGGGATATAAATTGGAATGAGAAAAGATATGGGGAAAAGAGGGGGAGGAGAAGCAGTAAGAAACAGGTGCATGAAATAAAGAAATACGGAAATAGTAAAATGTTGAAAAGAAATTGTTTTTTCAGAGATAATGGTTGATGAATTGAAAAGGGGATTCTGCAGGGTGACAAGGGGTAATAAGAATATTTTTGCAATTAAAAATATTTAGAAAATAGGGTAATATAGATACTGATAATTCTTATTAAAAATTAAGGGGGGAAATATGCTGCAGAATCCAAATGAAAATATGTAATGGTTATTATTGTAAATTCTTAAAAATAATGGTTTATTGGGAATCAAGATGAGGGAATAAAGGTATATTTTAACCATTGAGGTGTCACACTCAAAGCAGTAAAAGGGGGGAAACCTATACTTGTTTTTTTTTTTCTTTAGTGTTAAAACTTGTATTCATCTAGAATTTATAAAAAGAATGTGTAATGGAAAGGAAATATGACAGACTAAAAAACCAACTAAATTAATAAGTTAATATAGACTATTAAAATCAAGGAGAGACATTGGTAACCTTTATATTATTATTATTATTATTATTATTATTATTATTATTATTATTATTATTATTATTATTATTATTATTATTATTATTATTATTATTATTATTATTATTATTATTATTATTTATTATTAGGCAAACACATATTGTTTATGTTTATTTTTAAAATAAATATTAAAGGATTATATTTGAAATAATTGAAATGAAACAAAAAGATGTTTCGATTGGATTAATGAGAGAGGCTAGAATTAATGTGTTTGGTTCTTACTGAAAATTTGGAATGGAAAAGGTAATAATAGAATTAAGTATGCATATATGAATGTATAATTGCTGTCATATTTGTATGTAAAAGTGATGACCCTGAATATGTTGTCCACTAAAAAGAGATTTTTGTTTTTAATGTGAAAAACTGAATAAAATTTGTTTTTTTTTAAAAAAGAACCAGTTGTTAAAATTTTTGACTCCCCCGCCTGAAGCATACATATGGGGTTGTTCATTGATCAGTCTTTTAATTGTTTCAATTCTTTGGGAATCAATGTTTTGTCAAGGATTTCTGCCAGTAACTAATTCTTGGGTAGCTTCTTATAGCTTGTGTCTTCTGTGATGTTATCTAACCACCTTGTCTTCAGTTGGGCTCTTCTTTATGCTTTCATTTTTCCCAGCATCATAGTCTCCTCCAGTGGCTGTTTCTTTCAAATTATATGTCCAACATACATAAGTTTTAGCTTCATTATTAGTGCTTCCCGTGAAAAGTTTGGTTTACTTTCATCTGCTATTTAATGATTTGTGGCTGTTGTCCATGATGTTCTCAACGACATTCTTCAGCATCACAATTCAAAGACAATCATTTTTCTTTGTTCGGCCTTTCTGATGACTCAGTTCTCACAGCCATAAACGAGAAAACCACAACCCTGACAACACCTTTGCTGTCACTGTGATGTTTCTGCATTCAATATTTTGATCCAAATTGTCCCATTTTTCTCCCAAGCAACAAACAGGTGTGCACTTCATATTCAAGGTGAATATTAAGCCTTTGGCATCCTCAGAAACAAGACAAAAATGAATGCCATAGTGCCCATCGGGGGCAGAAAATCAGGCACAAAGAAGCGAAGAGAGAGAAATAAGGTGTGTGTCCTTTCTTCAGTCAGGGCCTTCAAAAGATAAACAGAAGAACTTCCTCATCCTCTCCAACAAACCTAAGCTTTTATTTCCTTGGTCAGCATAAAGCTCACACAGACTGAGAAGACATATGAATGTAACTGAACTTTCTTGGTTTTCTTTGAAGCCGTTTTGCTTCTCATCTAAGAAGCTTCTTCAGCTCTTAATGGATGGTGGGGAATGGAAGGATTTATATTGAGAACTACCTGTATTAAAAAAAAAAACTGGCAGTCCATTGTGTTTCTAATTTCACAAGTTTCTCCATTAATCCCCGTGGATATGGCAACACAGTCCAGTCTTCTGATCCCACGGGGAAAAGCATCAATGCAAAGCTGTTTTCTGAAGTTAATTATTCCTATGATGTCTATTTTCAATGACCTTGGATGAACTTTAAAAAGAAAACTAAATTGGCTTGGCTATTGCTTGGAGGAGAGATAACCAGGAAATTCCAGGAGTACAAATTGGATTGAAACACTTGAAACCACACCTTGGTAGAAGACAATGGCAATTCAGGACAGCATTGTTGCCAAGAAAATTGAAAGGAATCATTTTTCATGATTCATGACAGTTTGATTTATTTAAAAGAAATGTCAGCTCAGATGTAGGATAATTATTTTGCTTTCATATCTTGGAACAGTTGCAAGCTAACTCATGTGTCCAACCCTATCAATCTCTAATGATCTAAGTGCTAGAGCCCACTGTAACTACATAGCCAAAAAGGCATGAAGAGTTGTTAACCTAATCCTACGTAGCTTTTTCTCCGGTAATATCACACTACTAACTAGAGCATACAAAACATTTGCTAGACCAATACTTGAATACAGTAATCAGTCTGGAACCCATATTACGTATCTGATATTAACACAGTTGAGAAAATCCAGAAATATTTCACAAGAAGAGTTCTCCACTCCTCTACTCGTTGCAGAATACCTTATGCTACCAGACTTGAAATTCTAGACCTAGAAAACCTAGAACTACGCCGTCTTCGGTCCAATCTAAATATAGTATATAAAATCATACATTGCAATGTCCTACCTGTCAATGAATACTTCAGCTTCAACCATAACAATACAAAAGCACACAATAGATACAAATAGATACAAACTCAAAGTAAACCGCACCAAACTTGATTGCAGGAAATATGACTTCAACAACAGAGTGGTCAGTGTCTGGAATACTCTACCTGACTCTGTGGTTTCTTCCCCAAACCCCAAAAACTTTAACCTTAGACTTTCTACTATTGACCTCACTCCTTTCCTAAGAGGTCTGTAGGGGGTTTGCATAAGCGCACCAACGTGCCTACCGTCCCTGTCCTATTGTTTCTTTTTTTTTCTTATTCGTATCTATTTCATGTATTCAAAGCTATGTTTATACTTATACCTGTTATCTTATAATTGCTTGACAAATAAACAAATAAAGCAGCAGCAGCAACAACAACAATAACAATAATAATGCATTGAAAGATTTGCAAGAATTACGATTTGCCTGCAAGCAAGAACTGGTAGAAATATAAAATAGAGAAAATCAAAGAAAATGAAGAAACTATAGTGCTCTGGGATTTTACAACTCAAACAGATGGGTATAACATGCCAGACTTAACCATTGTTGATAAGAAAGACAAGATAGTCTTGATAATAGATATGGCAATGCCTGGAAACAGCACAATAGAAGAGAAAGAACTGGAGAAGATATCAAAATACAAAGAACTGCAAATAGAAATAGAACAACTGTGGCAAAAGAAAACAAAGGTAGTACCAATAGTAATAGGTGTGTGGGGTGCAATTCCAAAACTCGACTACTACTTGAATACCATTGGCATTGACAAATTCACCATCAGTCAATTGGAAAAGGAAGCTTTATTCAGAACAGCTTACATTCTACTCCAATACCTCTAAATACCATAAAACATCAACAATTGCCTATCCCAGGTCCTTGAGAAGGACTCAATAGGTAGATAAAAATGTTAAATCCAGTCTGAACATCTGTCTGTCTGTCTGATGAATAATATTAATAATGTAATACAGCAGAACAAATGAATGCTCCAAAATAACGCTCTCATAAGTAAAAAAAGATGAAAAGTATTTGGTTTTATATGGATGACAACAATATATTAATTTATATCATTCACATGTGAAATACTTCTTTATGGTGTTCTTTATTCTGCACTTTAAAGGATAATTTGCATTCATTAACAATACTTACCAGAAGCTCAATATCTTTCTTTTCTGGGTGTGAAGCTTAAGAATTCAGAGAACAATTTTTCTATCCAACTTTTAAATCACTTGGCCTAAGAATTTATGTAAAATTTTCCATCCCAAACCACATGCCAAGAATCCATGAATGGCAAAGGCTTAACATGAAGCCACCCACGTTTCTAACCAGAATGCTGTAAAATATGTTATTTGTTAATATTTTTCATACATACCAATGCCACACTTTCTCTGACCCAAGAAGATGGATTGGGTTCAAATCTTGAGACATAAATCACAAAACGATCCGGAAATACACGCAATTCTGCATAAGTATAAGAACATATACATTTTGGAAGCTTTTTAACATAATGAAACTTCAGAAGCACTTTTTAGATTATCCAATCCTTTAGCTTTTAAATACTGTAACCCTGTTTTTGGCCAATTGAATTCCATAATCCTTTTTTTGTTGACAGGCAAAAATTATTAAAGTAAAGAACTAAATTTGGAAAAAAAAATTGCCAAGATTTTTCCATTGGAATATGCAAAATTTCTTGACTCTTTTTTCTCCTATTCCAGTTCTATCTTACAACATGTTTTCCCAGATATTTTAAAAACACTCTTTTATGTCAATCTTTCTGCAATTTTGATGGCAGATAACATCATCTCATCTATGATGACAGACACAAAACAAGAAACCAAATGATTGATGTCACATTCTCATGAATTCCTAAAACTATTTATTTTAAGGCAAATACAAAGTTATTTGCCTAGTTTTAATTGTATTTGTTTTTATTTCTTTGTGGTATTTATTGATTTTCACTGTTAGCAGCCCTAAAACAATACTGAGTTTTTCAATTAGCAAAGATTGGTACAGATGGGAATTGTAAACTCAACATTAATAAGGTGCAGTATTAGAACTAGACTCTAACAAGCAAACAGAATGATATGTGATGTTGTGCCCACTCTTAATAATAATATTAACAGCAACACAAAAACTGTTTAGCTCCAAGGCTTCCCCTGTCAGAATCCCTGCGGATTTTACTCCGTTAGTCATTGCCGACTTTAGGGGGTGGCGCTCATCTCTATTTCAAGGCTGTGAGCCAGCGTTCTACAAAAACATTTCCATGGCCAGCAAGATATTGAAGAGCAGGGGTCTCCAACCTTGGCAACTTTAAGGCTTGTGGACTTCAACTCCCAGAATTCCTCAGCCAGCCATGTCTGGGTTTTTTTTCTCTTAGCCCCTAGAGCTAAGAGATTCTAGAGGAAGGGATTGTAAGAGAGTAAACAGGCTACAGCAGAGAGATTGCGGAGGAAAGGATTACAAGAGAGTAAACAGGCTACAGTGGATAGTCATATCAAAAAAGAATTCATTAGTTCCAGGGAATTCTGGGAGTTGAAGTCCACAAGTGTCAAAGTTGCCAAGGTTGGAGCCCCTGTTGTAGAGCACTGTTTCCTCCCTACCAAAGTAGCACCTATTTATCTTCTTACATTTGCATGCTTTCAAATGCTAGGTGGGCAGGAGCTCAGTGAAGACGGGCACTCAGCCCATTGCGCTGCACTTGGGTTTGAGCCAGGTAAGGTGCTAAGCCCAACAACTTAACCACTGAGACATTGTGCTGCTGTGCCACAATCATGATGAAAACAAAAAGAAAACAAGTCCCTGTTAGGGATAACATTGTTTTACCCTAACTGTTTTGGGTAAAGATAATAAAATGATGAATCATGGTTTGTCAGATAAAGTGTATGTGACTTTAAGCTAAAGGAATGTAATTAAGGGTGCAGCTGTAAAAGTACTATATAAGCAGCAAGGCACTCTCTGGCTCTTACTGGCTGGCTTATTGAAGACTGCATTCTTGCTGGATCGGGGAGGAGAAGAAGTGTTGGATTACTTTGAAGATATTTCTCAACGGAGAGAAGATAAGTTTTGGACAGATTTATTATATGTGTACTGACACTGGCTATTCGACATGAACTTTGCAATTAGAGTATCCTCGACAAGACTTGACTGAAATTGATATATGACTAATGGACTGTTTATAATGACTATGCTATAATTCTTAAATGGAATAAATTATAATTTTGACAGCACAAGCGTATCTGTATTTTTACTGCGTGTTAACGAGAAGGCTTATCTCACACATTTACCTGTCTTCCTATCTGACTTCGCTGCACATTCTGTTTAGTTTGTTTTCCTTAACACCCGTTGGGGAATCCAGGCTTAACACTGGTTATGGGCCCAGAGAGACTGCAAAGTCAGTTTAACTAGGATAAAAACAGGTTTATGTAAAAAAGTGAGATTTTGTGTTGTTACACGTTACAGTAAACAGACAGCTGTGTTTTATCAATTATTGTTTTATATCCATATAGTGAAACATGGCACAAGTCAGTCTACAAAGATATATTTCAGAGAAATCCTATGCTGAAGCCTGTAGAGGTTTTGTTATATTTTAAACAAAATGATAGTAGGTCAACTCACGAAATCATTTTAGTGTTCTGAATTTTCAAAAAAAGTAGTTTCTTACGTTGCTATAATGATAAAATGTTGGAAAACCATAACAGATTATAAGATTTAAAAGAGCACTAGAATTCAAATGCAATTTAAGGAAAAGTCATATAAGTAAATATGGTCTTTGCTACTTGGCAAGCCCTAAAGGGACCAGTTAAGACAGATGAGGGCAAGATGCATAGAATGTCAAATGAAAAAAATATATGGGGTACATGATTCTTAAAACATTCTCATCCCAAAGCACTGAGCTTAAAGGCAATGGGGCAGAACGGGCTTGATTTAAGGTGTTATCAAAGTAGAGATTACATGTCCAATAGACTGAACAAATGTTCACAATACTGTAACATTGCCATATTTAATGGGATTCAAGCAAGTTTTCAGCCAAACAATTAACTGCTGAAAACATTTCATTTTTGGCAGCCTAAGATTTGATATGATACCCTTTTAGAGTTCCTTGGGTGCAAAAATATGAAAAGCAATCAGGGCCAATGACATCACTTAAAAAGATAAACCAAAGCTGTCTCTGGCAGATATTTGAACTACCCTATGACAATATGCCTGACTGATAGAGCAACCTCTACTGATTCAGAATTCAAAGACACCATAAAATGCTTGAGTAAAGCCATTGTTGCAGGGAGTCCAGGCTAATTACTCTTTTAAGAACTAATTAGTAAATAGCATGGAACAAAACAGCAGCAGGAAATTCATAACACAAATATTTGCCCCAGTCAAAGAAATAAGCTTCTTAAGAAAAGAGAAGCAAATAAGTATAGACCATCTCTTGAGATGAAGTCCTGGGCACACATCAAAGAGTTGCATAGACTTTTTTCTAGAAACCAGAATCTATCACTTGTGATATAGAGCATAAAAGTATAACCAAATAGCCTGCCAAGTGACCAGTACACACACACACACACACACACACACACACACACAGAGAGAGAGAGAGAGAGAGAGAGAGAGAGAATATTTGATTTATTTAGAGTATTATACCTGTGATTAGAATGAATGTCAAGTCAGTTGATATGACCTAAAATGCCAGCTTGAGATATCGTGTTTCAATTGGAAGGTGGTGACCAATTAGCTGAACCTCATTTTTCTTTCTGATATAAAAGGAGAAACAACTCTCTTTCATAACTCTGTTCCTGAACTATGGATAGGTCAGGATGCGCCCCCCACTTATCATCTGTAAAGGATGTACCTTCTTAGTGGCCCTAAGTAAAAAAAAAATGGTAATAAAAGCTAGAGGATGTTTCCTTTCAATTCTGTTGCCAAGACAAACTGGCATTATAAGTGCCTTTTAATTTATTTGTAAGAGAACAGAACAAGTAAATACTCTTACGTCGTGGTTTCCATCCAGGAAGCCATCAGCAAGTTATGGTCAAGCAACAGAAAGAGAAGAACAAACAACTTTCTGCCAAAAAAGGAGAATATTTGTAGCTCAAGATTTCCATGAAGGGTCCTTGGTGCTCTCTGAGCTTGTTTTCTTGCAGATGCTTCATTACCCAAACTAGGGAATATCATCAGTGCAAGAACTGATGATGTTAGCTAGTTTGGGTAATGAAACATCTGCAAGAAAGCAAGCTCAGAAAGCATCAAGGACCTCTCAAATCTTTCACATAGTTTGTTGAAGAATACCATTGATCCAAGCGTAGCCTTTTTACCTTGTTTCTCGGAAGTACTCAGAGAGGGAGACATAGATAGCTTACCACTGTGCTGCTGCCCAATACATCGCAGATTAGCCCATCTTTTGACAAAGTAAGCTGAAATTTGAAACTCGTCCGCTGCAACATAAAAAAAAGCAAGTCAGGTTTTTACAGGCAACACAGGTTTGTCAAGAATGTGTCTGGATTAAAATTCATACACAAAAACACAATTAAAATTCACTAAGTACATTTTTAAAGGTATGCCAGCTATGTGCATTGTTACCTTAACTAGCCACAAACTCCAAAATTGCACGTTTAAATGTTCCAGCGCAGGCTTGAGAACCAGTTATAAGCTACAACCTTTTATCCATTCATTATATCACTCAGCTCCAGCCCTCACATTTCACAATTCTTGGTGCAATCTATCTTTAAGCAATGTAGCAAACCTTTTTGGGTTTTCTTTTAAAATAATAAATTCTATAAAGAAATCCTCCTTTAGATTAACTTAAAATAGATGGACACATACTCTTAACACACTGTGTAGGGGGAAAAAAGGAGATGTCATAAAAATGTTGGAGGCCATTTCCACAAAAATAAAGTATCATAAAATTGTGTTAAAGTATTTCCTAAAATGCTCATTGTTGTCATTTTTTTTTAAAAAAAGCCATTTTGAGAATTCGGTTCAGACTGGTACAGTATTGTAAATAAAATATTGTAGAATATTTTTATACAGTTATTGATTTGCTTCTTTTTAAGCCCATGCCAAAGCATCTGAGCCATTTCTTTAAAAAAGTCACTGAATTTTTAAAACACTTGATCATATTACACTATTGAAAGTGACTCTGCAGTTTATTCTATATTTCACTGGAATAACAGAAATGCAGTGATCAACCTTTTATTTTAGACTTCCGGTGTTTCGCACAGAGGGACCTTAAGATCTGATGAACATCAGTGCCATGAATAATTCAATTAAAGATATGCTCTGCTCTTTAGCATTTAATCCTGTTGTTTTACTATGAAAAATACTCCTTTGCCACTTTTTTGCATTAGTTTGGTTCAAAAATGCTACATTTTCTTTGGACAAGTTCAACTAGTCTGGAAAGAATCAAGCTAGGATGACAATGCACTTTAAGATTTCGTAATGGAACCCTGAAATGATCAAAATAACGTTCATAGACTTCATACAGGGCTGTGGAATTTCTGTATCCTTTATTCTAAAAGAAACCTTAATTCCATGGCCTTGCTATGGCAATCAAACACAGCCTGACTTGGAACTGTAGCTTTGCTCTGTCCTACAAAATCCAGTCTCAGTAGGGTAAATCTGGTAAAGTTTTACTGGAGCCAAAAATGACTCTTAAATATCACTGTATCAATGCCCTGGTTTGGACAAAGATGAAAGGTGAAAGGAGTATCCTCACAACCTTTCTCTCCAACCCAGAATTCCAATTCTCATGGCAATTCTTTTCTTTAAGAGTCAATACCAAACAGTAATTTCTCTCCTTTTCTGACTCAGATAATTGCCCTCACTGTACATTACTTTACCAGTAAGTTGCCTAACAAAAACTCTGGAAAACCTTTGATTTCATGTCTGTTGTTTGCCTGACTATCAACTCTGCTATGCTGTACTCCTGCATATTTGGAATTATGGCACAGCACAACTGAACAATGAAGACTGGCAGAATAAAACCAAGATAATAAAAGTCACAATTACAAACCAGGTTCATGAAGTTAATATTTTCATGAGGCCAAGAGAACATTTTTTATTATTTATTTTCAAAGTGCATATTCATTTACATTTTAACAGTACTGTGTCAAGTATTTACATATATTTACAATTTTTCCATATCAAACCTTATTTCTCTTCCTTAACCATACATACAACATTTCCCATATCTCATAGAACTCAGACTCTTCTTTACCTTTCGATTTCCTCACAAGCCTATCCATTTCGGCACAATCAAGTATTTTATTTATTACCATATTTTCAGAAGGTACATCCTCTGCTTTCTACGTCTGGGCATAAACTATCCTTGCGCTGTTATTATGCGTTGTACAACGTATTGGATATGTTTCTTTAAATCTCCTTTGATCATCCCCAATAAAAATGTTTCTGGTTTCAATTCAATGCCATGTCCTGTGATTTCTAATATCCATTTCCTCAAATTTTTCCCAATATTTTTTGGTTTGGGAGCATTGCCACCACATATGATAATATGTTCTGTCTGTAAGCTTACATATTTTTAATATTTTTAGTATTTATTTGATTTGTCAATCGCTTACAAGATACAGGTATAAGAATAAATATAGTTTTGAATACATGAGATAGATACTTATAAGAAAAATAAAAAATAGACAGGGATGGTAGGCACGATTGGTGCGCTTATGCATGCCCCCTACAGGCCTCTTAGGAAGGGGGTGAGGTCAATAGTAGACAGTCTAAGGTTAAAGTTTTTGGGGTTTGGGGAAGAAACCACAGAGTCAGGTAGAGTATTCCAGACATTGACCACTCTGTTGTTGAAGTCGTATTTCCTGCAATCAAGTTTGGTACGGTTTACCTTGAGTTTGTATTTATTGTGTGCTCTTGTATTGTTATGATTGAAGCTGAAGTATTCATTGACAGGTAGGACACTGCAATGTATGATTTCATATACTATATTTAGATCAGACCGGAGACGGTGTAGTTCTAGATTTTCTAGGTCTAGAGTTTCAAGTCTGGTGGCATAAGGTATTCTGCAATGAGTAGAGGAGCGGAGAACTCTTCTTGTGAAATATTTCTGGACTTTTTCAATTGTGTTAATATCAGATACATGATATGGGTTCCAGACTGATGAGCTGTATTCAAGTATAGGTCTAGCAAATGTTTTGTATGCTCTAGTTAGTAGTGTGATATTACCAGAGAAGAAGCTACGTAGGATTAGATTAACAACTCTTCATGCCTTTTTGGCTATGTAGTTACAGTGGGCTCTAGCACTTAGATAATTTGAGATGAGTACTCAGTCCTTGACAAAGTTTGGATCCTCAACAAGGTCTTGACTATTTAGCTTGTATTTTATTTTCTGATTTTTTTTCTGCCAATATGTAAGACAGAGCATTTATTTGTTGAGATTTGAAGTTGCCATTTGATTGACCATTCTGATACATAGTCAAGATCTTTTTGAAGGGTAGCAGTATTGTCTGTGGTATTGAACAGCTTTACATCATCAGCGACGAGAACGCAGTTGCTCTTAATATGATCACAGAGGTCATTTATGTAAAGTATGAAGAGAGTTGGTCCTAGAACAGTACCTTGGGGGACACCACTGTTGACAGGTACAGAATTTGATAGGACGCTCCCAATTTTGACCATTTTTGTCTGTTTGACAGGAATGCTTCTATCCAGTTATGTAGTTGTCCAGAGATACCATAGGATTTTATTTTTAGGAGTAGTTTGTCATGTACCACTGAATCAAAGGCTTTACAGAAGTCTATGTAGATTGCGTCTATTGCTTTGCCCTGATCGAGTTGTGTAGTCCATGTTTCATGTTCAGATATATTTTAGCCAATCTTGCTGGTGTCAAATGCCATCTATAAAACATCTTAATTAAGTTTTCTTTATATGCCGTTGACAATGTTAATTTGCAGGTTTTGATCCAAATTCTTTCCCAATCCTATAGCTGTATACTATGCCCTATATTTTGTGCCCAGGCAATCATGGGGCCTTTTACTATTTCTTCTTCCATTTCCACTTTTAATAAATAATTATATGTTCAAGTTATGAATTTTTCTTCTTTACCCGTCAAGATTTGATCTACTTGGGGTTCCCTTTCTATTCCATATTCTTCTACATCTTTTTAATATCTCATTCGTATCTGCAAATACAGCCACCAATCCACCATTATATCCTGTTCTTTGAGTTCTTCATTTGATTTTAAATTTCCCTGATTATCTAATAATTCCTTATAGCTGATCCTCTTTTTTTTCTCCATTGTATTTGGGTAAATCACTGCTTCCAGCAGTGACACCCAATTGGGTAGTTTCAAGTAATGTTTCCTCCTTAACTTCTCCCATATAGTTATAAATGAATCCCTAACTTGATGGTGATAAAATATGAATGTGTCCTTTCTTGCTTATCCCACAGGAAGGCATCCCATCCTGTATATAGATCATGTCCTTTGATTGCTAATACTCTCTTATTGTCTAAGTTTATCCAAAGCAAGACCGCCGCCTGATAAATATAGCTCCCATTTTGGAAATCCTAGGCCACCTCTACTTCTACTATCTAATAACATTTTTGCATTTATTCGTGCTTTCTTTCCCATCCATATAAATTTGAGCACCATTCTATTTAATTCTTCAAAAAAAATTCCGGTCTAATTTTATGGGGATTGTCTGGAAAAAATGTAACAATTTTGGTAATATATTCATTTTTATCGTAGCAATTCTGCCCATCAACGATAATTACAACTTTTTCCAATTCTTTAAATCTTTTTTAATTTATAACATCAATTTCTTATAGTTGTCTTCCTTTATGGTCGAACATCTTCCTGTAAACCAAATCCCCAAATATTTAATCTTTTTTTTTCCACTTGTAATCCCAATTCCTTTTCTAATCCCTTCTTTTGTTTTTCAGTTATGTTCTTCACTAACATTTTTGTTTTTTCTTTATTAATTTTTAATCCTGCCACTAATCCATATCTTTCAATTTCCCTTATGAAATTTGTCCCTGTCTCCACTGGTTCCTCAATGAAGAACGCTAAATCTTCCGCAAACGTTTGCATTTTATATTCCTGATTTTTAATATTTAATCCTTTTATTTCCCCATTTTGCTTTATTTGGGTTAAAAGCACTTCTATCATTAATATAAAAAGTAGAGGTAACATAGAACAACCTTGTCTTACTCCTTTTTTAATTCCAAATATTTTGGTGCAGTCTCCATTAACTATCACTCTAGCTTTTTGGGTGGCATATATTGTGCTAATCATTTTCTCAAACCTTACACCAAATCTCATACTTTTAATTTGTTGGATCAAAAACTGCCAATTAAGGTTGTCAAATGCCTTCTGGGCATCCAGAAGGATTAGTGCTGCCTGTTTCCCAGGATGTGCCTCATAATATTCTAAAATGTCCAAGACCATTCTTGTGTTGTTTCTAATTTGCCTCGCCAGCAAGAATCCATTCTAGCCTGGATGTATTATCTCATTTAGCATTATCTTCAATCTTTCAGCCATTATTGTGGTACAATTTTTATAGTCAGCATTCAACAGCGAGTGTGGTCTATAATTTTTAATATATTTGTGATCTATGTTCTCTTTTGGAATGAGGGAAATGTAAGCTTCAGTCCATGATTCTGGTATTCTTGATAGTTCCAATACGTCATTGTACACTTCCAACAATATATTTCCAAAGGTTTCATACAAACATTTATATACCTTTGCCGGAATTCCATCTGGCCCTGGTGTTTTATTACTTCTCTGTTTTTGTACCACCCTTTTTATTTCCATGGCTGTTATCTCACTATTTAATATCTCCCTTTGGTCTTCCCTTAATTCTACCAAACTATTTTTTGTAAATATTGTTCTATACTTTCTACATCTATATTGTCTTCCTCATATAATCTTTCAAAATAATTCTGAATTAATCTTTTCTTTCCTGCCATTTTATATTGTATCTCTCCATTTTCGTCCTCCAATTCCTGTATCAACTTTTTTTTCTTTTTTTAATTTGTGGGCCAGCCGTCTCCCCGATTTATTGGCGTGCTCAAAATTTTTTTGCTTTGCCATCTCACACCCTCTCCTCTTGGTTCACCATATTTAATTTATGTTTAGCTAAGACCATATCATTTTTTCACTTTGTAGCTTATGTTCTAATTCTCTAATCTCTGCCAGTAATTTTTCCTGCTGTTGCCTTCTTTCTGTTTCTTTTTGCCATACACGCTATGGTAATACCTCTTAAATACGCTTTTGCCGTGTCCCATACTATCTGAAGTGAAGTGCATTGATTTAGATTTTCCTTAAAGAACATTTCCATTTCCTTTTTTATCCTTCAAATATATGCTTCTTCTTTCAAAATTTGGGGGTTTAATGTCCATTACCTCCTTTTTTTTTCATATTTTTCCAAATTATTGTTATGGGGTTGTGGTTGGCCCACCTATTCATCATAATTTCTATCCTATCCACCTCATTTCCTAATTCACCATTCATCCATGCTATATCCAGATGGGACCAAGATTTATGCGGGTTTGAATAAAAAGTATATTCCTGTCCTTTAGGATATATCCTCCTCCATTGATCAGCTAAACTCAATTCTTGTGTCATTTCAAAAAAGGAGGTTGGTAATATTTTCCTTTTCTTTTTTGACAAATTACCTACATAATCTTTCTCTCTATAATGCAGTCTACCACTGCATTATAATCTGCTACAATGCATATATTTCCATACTCTAATTCTGCAATTTTTTCATGTAATGTCCTATAAAATTCTTTTTGATTCTCATTTGGGGCATAAATTGTTACCAATATCATTGATTTTGTCCTATCTATAATTCAATTATCAAAATCCTTCCATTTTCATCTACATATTTTAGCTTAGTTTCTAACCTCTCATTTATATAAACTGCTATCCCTCTTTGTTTATGTTTTGCTAGGACAGTATATAATTTCTCTAATCTGGGGTATTCTAAACAATCTCTATGCTGGTCTTTTATGTGTACTTCCTGTAGGCAAATAATATCCATTTTTTTCTTTAACCAATTTTTAAAGTGTTTGTTTTCTTTTGGCTGGGGAGTTTAACCCATTAATATTTATTTATATTAGCTGAATTTCTTTATCCATTGTCTTATTGGAAGTTTGGCTTCTGTCTTCTATTTATTCTAGTCTCTCTTTGTGGTCGTGTCTTTAACTCTCTTCCTTCTCCTCCCTTTTGTTCCTGTCCTTCCTTATTTCCTCCTTCTTTCTCTACCTCCCTTATCTCCTGTGGCTGATCTTCCTGGCTCCTTGATTCCAGTTCCTCCTTGCTGCTATTCTCTTCTTCCTCCCCTACTATTTGATCAAAAAATTCCCTTGCTTTATCTAAGGTATCCACTCTGATCTTCTCCTGCCAGAATATCAGCATCCCTTCTGGTATCAGCCATCTGAAAAGCATGTTCCACTTAGTCAACTGTAGTGCTAAGAAGTGGTAGTCTCTCCTTATTTCTCTTACTTGTTTTGGGATTTGTTTTAATGTTTGAATTTCCTTATCTTTGTATATGAGTGGTTCTTCCCTCGTAATTATATATGTAATATCCCTCACTCTTTTCCTAGCGAACCTTACATGTACTTCATGCGGCAATTTATGTTGTCTGGCATAGTTAGTATGTATCCTGTAGACTTCATCGATTTCATAAATAATTTCCTGCCTGTCTCTCTGCAGGGCTCCTGTGATTAGATCTGCCATAATTGCACCCAAGTCTTCTTCCTTTTCCTTTATAATATTTTGAAAGAGCATGTAGATTGATGTCCTATCCATCTCTAAATGTGCAATTTGCTCTTCCAATTCCCTATTTGCAGCCACAAATTTTTTGTCTATCAATTCCAGCTTTTTCTCTGTCTGCTCTGACCTAATTTCTACTGTTTTTATTCTTTGGGCATTTTTCTCCATTGTTTGTTGTATTGTTTGTACCTTATTGTCCAACTTATTTATATCTCCTTTCAAATCTGCATGTTTTTTAGACATCGTCTCTTGCATTTTTAACATAGTCTCCTGCATAGATAGTAATGTAGTTTGCATCGTCTGTACATTTATTGTTACAGTTTGTTTCTCCATGTTCAGCATTCCCTCTATCGATCTTTGATCTGATGGTGATGGCACTACCAATGCTGGGTTTGATGCCGTTTCCTTTCCAGCTTTCAAAGTTGTCGTTGTAATACTTGTCATAATTCTGAGACCTCTAATTCAATCTGCCCACACTACCATCCACTTCCTACTTCACTAAGACAGCTAATAGATGGCTTTTATATAATAATATACTTTTCCAAGTTCCTCCAATAAATATCAATACAAATTAATAGTATCTTGCACCTAAATATAATTTCTTACTAAATATTCCCCTCTATCTATGGCTATCTTGTCAAGTATCCAAATATATTGTATATTATCACTATTAGTCCAGAACCAACTATACCTGCAGGTAAGTAAATCTACCAAAATACAATATTTACTGATATATAACACAGTTTGAATTCATACTATTATCTATATAAGTCTAAATATTAATATTACCTCAAACAGTCTACATATCTAAATAAAAACAGGTGGATAGGTAAGTTTAAATACAATATATTATTTGTTATATGCTCAATACGTTAACTTAAATCCTGAACTATCTTTAAATTAGTTTACTTTATTTATCTCTGTTAAATCCTTTTACCACCTTCCAGCATCTCTACTCGTTCTCCATTCTGTAGGTACACTTCCGTTTCCACTCTTCCATTTCCCCGTCTCCTCCAACTTCTGCTTCAAGATAGCACCTCTTTCTTCTGGCTTCTCCTGCCTGTTACTCCTTTTCTGTCCCAACTCACAGTCAACTCACAGTCCACCATCCACAATCCACTTTCCCTTCCTTTTTCTTGCCATCTGCATGATGCACCGATCTCCCTTCCTTTCATTCTGAACTTTCCTTCCTACAGCAGCACCAACTCCTTCTTCGACTTCCTCTATGAACCAATTCACAGTCCGCTTTCCAGTCTCTCTACTCCTTCTCCACATTGTTATTCTTCTTCAAATTTCTCTCTCCCACTTCTCCATCTGTTCCAGCTTGTGCTTCGAAGCGTCGCTTCTTTCCTTTAGCCTCTCCTGCCTGTTGCTTCCTTTCCGTCTTTGTTCATGACAAAATCCCCCGCTCCAATGCTCTCCAGACTTCAGCTTATAACTCGAGACGTCGCTTTCTTTCCTCCTGTCTCTCTCGCCTGTTTACTCCTTTTCTGACCCAGCTCGCAGCCAATTCACCTTCTACCGTCCATCGTCAACTTTCCTTTCCTTTCCTCTCTCACACTGCCCGTCTGCTCCACCGATCTTCTTCCCCGACACTCTCCGGACCTTTTCCTTCTCTCACAGCCTGTCTGATACACCAATCTCTCTCTCTCTCTCTCCACACCAGCTCTGATCGCCTTCCCCGTTTGTTCTCATCATTCTTCCTCCAACAGCATCCACTTTTCAGCTCCCTTCTCAGCTCTCCTTCTGTCTTCTGTCAGCCAATTCTCCACTCTCACACCACCATTTTACATCCTCTCATTGGCTTTTCCTACTTTCTCTTTCCTTCGTCTTTATTCGCCATATTCCATCACTTTAAATTCCAGGCTTTTCCCTCCAGTCTCCTTCCTTTCAATTCTTCTCTTCTTGCTTCGCCATTTTTCTTGATTCTTTTTAGAGCTTTCTGTCCACCTCTTTACGAACCCTTCCCTTGCACAATATTGCTGACTCACTGCTCCTCTAGCCAAGTCGCCACTTGCCTCCTCAGGGATTCCCCCACTACCGGAGCCTCCTTCTCTTGCCAATTCATAGTTCAGGACTTATTGTCTCAGGTACTTCACTTTTATTTCGGTATTGGGAACTAATTGTTCGCTTGACACAGTCTGTTAACTAATTCTTTGCTTCCTCATCAGTGGTTCGTCATGGCCTCGGGTCTGCCATCTTGCAATGACAGGCGTTTTCACGCAGGGTTGTAGGGGTTTCCTTTCATTGCAGCAGGAGATTGCCTTTCCCCTCGTTGCCACCCGGGGTTCCCCTCTAATCCACATAGCTCTCCAGGCTTACCGCGTCCCCAAAAGATCCCAAACGTGAAACGATCGAGCTTGAAGAATGGAGACCGTTCTTTTTCCGCCCACTCCACTTTGTCTCCCCCACCAGAAGTTCAAGAGAACAATTTTTTAAAAAGAGCTGAAATCCAGTAGTTCTTCATCAGGTTATATGATTAAATGCCAAGGGAGGAAAAACATGGAGAGGAAGACAGTTTGGGTCTGTTTCAGTTTAGTTTGTTAACTGAAGTGAAAGAAGGTTTATACAGACTTGTAAGTCTTATTCCAGAGGAGCAATATAATATTTGCAGGAAGAAGGAACAAGCAAAGGTTTGTATGTTCTAAAATTTTGAAATATAATTGCAATGGTTTTTCCCAAGCACATTTAAATTGAAGTGTTCCTGGTCATTCTTATTATGGAAGGAATGGCTCCATTAATGTGAAGATGTAGTTTGTGATGTACACAGTTATGTGCCCAAAAGAAGCATGGTAATAATTTCACACCTTTGGATCAGAAATAAATATTTATTTCGCTGACTCTAACCCTATGTGATATTATTTTTATATATCTTCTCTTGTGATTGGCACAACTCAGAGCATCATGTAAATTTCTGTCACTGAAAACACTTTTACTGAAATCATGTGAAAACATGATGTTTCTATTGTCATTTTAAAATAGATAAAAATACTCACAGAAATTTGGACAGCTTCTACCAAAACAAACTATTCATATTAGCATGTAGACTTAAAAGGAAAGTAGATAATCTACACCCTGGAGATGCTGATGGGGTAAGAGTTGGAATTCACTGATATGATTCCAAATTTCATTTGGAAAACAGCCTCAGGAATGACAACTGCAGACAAAGGCCTTCATCAATCTGTTCACACCCCTGTGGTTAAATCAGAAAATTAAACTGTGCTGATCAACAGCCTCATCCTCTGATTTTGGCATGTTTTGTGCTGTAACTGGAAAGACCCGGATGCAGACTGACAATGACAAAATTCCAATTCCAGTAGGGTGGTATTTCTCAACCTTGACAACTTGAAGATGTGTGGACTTCAACTCCCAGAATTCTCCAGCCAGCTTGTTGGCTGGAGAATTCTGGGAGTTGAAGTCTATACGTGTTCAAATTGCCAAGGTTGAGAAACATTGCAGTAGGGAATGGAATCTGTACCTCCCCATCCAAGTCCAACCCTTCAAGCACTTTTATCATCTATATTAGCTTTTACACCGATCAAAGTATTTCATGGTTGTTCCAAAGGTGCTTTTTCAAGAGCTGAAGAAGCTTCTTGGATGAAAAGTGAAATGTCTTCAAAGAAAAACCAGAAAGTCCAGTTGCTTCTTGAAAAAACACCTTTGGGACATTGAGATCAAAGATGCTAATGTAGAATTACGGTACTATGAAAGCAGCAGCAACAGTCTCTGAAATTTCCTCTGCCATTTTAAAATATGGTATTTCATCAAAATTGAGATAATAAGGTTCAAAAAGAGAGGCATTCAATAGCAACTTTTTATTAAAAATTTAAACTCAACAAGAGCTTTTGAAAAATGTGATGGATAGAAAGTAGTTCTAATTTTATTGTTTGATTTCTAAATGATCTGCAATATATAGTCAAGGATTTTTAAAAAAACATTTTATATGTGTAGGTTTGCAATTTTTAAAGTTTTTAATGTTTGATCATCCAATGTCCAAATAAAGTTAAACAATTTTAAAAAAGGATTTTTTGGGGGGGTGGTATATGTTTTATTTGCAGTTTTCTTTTAACAACCAACATTTTTTGTGGACAGTGCAAAAAGGATTTCTGAATGCCCTTAATAACCAGCAGAAATTTTTTCTACCAAAATTCTATTCAGATCTGGGGTTTAATAAATTCCTGGAACCAGAAATTTAATTCTAAACGTTTTTCACCAAGCTCCAGCTGGTGGCCCCCTCAAGTCCTTTTTTTTTTTTTTTTTAAGCAGTTTCTAAGGCCTCCCCCACCTGGATTGGTAACCTTCTCCATAAACATGCTAGCAACACTTGTTTGCTGATAACTCGATCATCTGTGTGGTTGCCAGTCAGAGTCTGTGGTATAGCATACAACAAGGGAAAGCTGTCTCCCACGGCTATTAGAGACCATTCACCTGGGAGCCTGGGAAAATGCCTTTCAGCAGCTGAGTTATCTGGAGTGGCCTGGCAGGTATTCACTTCCCCGCAAAATCTGGCACCTGAATCATTCTGTTCTGAGTTCAGCAAAGTCTTCTCCAAAACCACAAGACAGGCCTATGGAGGCCTGTCATGATCTCAAAGTGTTTTTGTGCTTGACACACCCCTGCTTCTTTTTCCACAATCTTTTCCAAAACACTGAACCTTTTCTTCCTTACAATCCAGCTATTTCACATGCTGTACACATGCCCTTATCCGTTATTATTTGAAATGTATTCTTTTTACGTGCTGCAGGGACTAAAAACTCTCAATAAATAAAGTAAATGTTTTTAGAGAAAACACACTGAAAGAACTAAATGATATATCGGCCTTGTAATCTATCTCATTCTTTAAGCTGTAAAATGTATAGGCCACACAAGCATTAATATTTTAGTGTTGCTAGTCAATACTCTACAGTTTCATGCTTTAAATTACATCTAATCCCTTAATTATCTTTTTTCAGTCAATATTTCAACACTAAGCTTGAAGCTACAGAAAATAGCTTTTATCTAAACTCTGTGTGTGTTTATACACACACACACACACACACACACACACACACACACATATATATATATATATATATATATATATATATATATATATATATATATATATATATATATATATATATATATATATATATATATATATATATATACACACACATACATACATACATACATACATATATATATATATCTTTGAGGGAGGGAGGGAGGGAGGGAGGAGAGAGAGAGAGAGAGAGAGAGAGAGAGAGAGAATCCTGCCTCTACTATTGCTCAGGTTAAGTTTTCTTCAATCTAGTGCCCTCATCATCCTCAACCAGCAAGGTCAATAACCTTATTAAGTGTGGGAGTTGTAGTCCAGGATATCTGGAGGACACCAAGTTAGGAAACTCTTATTTACAGAAACTCTTAGGCCAACCCATGTGTTGCCCCTCATCAGTCGGGACCTTTAGCCAGAAACATAGAGGGATAAACAGAGGCAACAAAAATATGTTAAGCAAGTTTTAGAGAGCGTCAGAAGAAAGAGAGACGCTTCAGGACATGGCATCCACCAGGCAATTCAGTCAGCTGAGTTTAACTTTATTAAGCTGTAAAATATTTAAAGACATTCTATCACTATGAAATTAGTATTATAGAGCACTAATATCCTTCTGAATATGAAGAGACTGCTAATAGCATGAAGCAATTTGGCAGAGGCAACCACTCCCTCTAAACTCTGTGGGCCCTGAGGGTAAGCAGAATAGGGAAAGGCTAAGTCAAGGAACTGCAGGCGGGACACTGAAACCTTCCAAGCAGTCATTTTTCCACTTTCCTAGAGGGAAACCATAGATCATCTCTTCTTTCTCCAGTATGCATTTATTGTCTTTCCCTTCTTTTGTTCTGTCGCTTTAGGGTTGTTAAAAGGTTTCCCTTGATACCTGCAATTTTCCAAAAAACATGTCTTTCCCATTTGACTATCGTTCTCAGTCCCTTTAGGTAGGACTCCTGACTGTTGTTCTCTGAAAGTCAGTATTTGGTTGGGCAAATTGTCTATGGAGATTCTCAGCCATCTAGGTCATGGTTGTCCCAAAAGTGCTTTTTTCAAGAGGCAACTGGACTTTTTGGGTTTTCTTTGAAGACGTTTAGTTTCTCATCCAAGAACCTTCTCCAGCTATCTTCAGAAGCTTCTTGGATGAGAAGCAAAATGTCTTCAAAGAAAAAAAAACCAGCAAGTCCAGCTGCCTCTTGAAAAAGCACCTTTGGGATAGTTGGGGAAATGTTCTTCTATCTATATTACTTTTCTTCTTTGACTATGTAAGCATATCAGCAAATCACTGATTTTCTTTTCATTTTCTTTTTCTTTTCTTTTTTCTTTTTGGATATTTTTGATGATTTCACCTTTAATGGCATTAGCATTCTTGAAGCACTCTACCCAGTCTAATCTGTTAAAACTATTCTTGACTTGACTTGTCTACAGTATTCATTGTATCGCATGGAATATTGATGAAGTCATATCTGGTTGGTTTGATGATATTATTCATGTTCTTCAGTTGTACTTTTAAGGAATTTGTGAGCTGTAGTCAGAAGCAGTATTTTTGTTTACTGAATACTATAGACCTTTTTTCTATCTGTGCTTTCAGAATATGGGCCACTTGATTTTGCTCCTGTTCTTTTAGGTGGTATCCATTTGTACCGTCATTTTATTTTATTTTTCAGTTGTTGGAAGACTGTTACAATTTTTTAAAATTTATATAAACAAATAAAATGTATTACATTTTAATAATCACAGAACCTTCTTGGCAAAACTGTCTTCTGCTTCCTTTTTATGGATTATCCCATCATTTGTGCAGCTTTATTACCGACTTCAGCATTCCAGTCTCCCATAACTGGTAGGTTGTCTTTTGTGAGAGTTGAGTTTACAAGGTATTATAAGTCACCACAGCACTAGTCAACTTCTGCTTCTTCTGCATCTGTTGTTGGATTTGGATTGCCATAATATTGCTGTCTTGCCTTGGATTCAAAGTGAAATCATTCTTTTATAGGAGGAGGTTGTTTTTCAAGTCTAATTTTGATACCTTTTTATTGCAAATTATTGCCACCCCATTCCTTCTGTGATTTTCTTGTCCACAAATGAAATCTGGTACTCCTCTGACATGAACTTCACTCCATTGCAGATCTCTGATTCCCAGATTACTTATTTCAGTCTGGACATTTATGTTTTGATAACATTAAGTATATCTTGGCTTATGGTTGATATCCTGGTCAGGTCTACTTGGTAGGGCTGATAAAAACCTTACTCTCCTTTCTTTTTTTTTTGCAATTCCATTTTATTTAGGGGAAAGGGGGTAGTTTGCGTTATTAAACATCAAATCAGAAGTTTAAAGGTAAGGAAATTATACTTTGAATGGCACCACTTTTGTAATTATTTTTAATTAAAAGAAATCCTTCCCTGTTACCAAGCCAGGCTATTTCTTTTCTTTTTTAAGTCTGATGCTGGAAAATGTTCAGACATGCTTCACTTTAAACACCTAGACAGTTTTAATGCCCTGTGAGAAATCCAGAGGATTCTTTCTTCCAAAGATTATATCTGACCACAAAACAAGAGAAAGACTAACATGTAAAGATTAAAATATATGGTTAATTTTTAACTGCTCTGTACAATCTTAAAGTCTCACTTTCAACTAGATTAAATAATATAACAATACATGCACGAATCTGCAAGTATTACTCTATCCTCATACACACACGTCACACATGGTATAATCTTTTATAACTTGTCAGTTAACAATGATCTAACTGGGATTTATTTTCTGAAAAACATTCTGTATGAGTTTGTACTGTGTTGCCCACATATTTTCAGTGTTATTTCCCAACATCCAAGCAGAAAGTCACAGCTTGCTCACAGCTGCTCAGCTCTTTCCCCAAATATAAACAACACATTGCTTTAGCACATCTTTCTAACATCTGGATTGGGAAGAAGGCTTTACATCCCCTTCTTTCATCCAGGATAGGTGGTACGAAGGAGGCACAAGCAGGAGCTTCTCTGTTCTTTCAAATTTCCATCTCTGTTCTAACTACGGAAACTCAGCATGGAACTTTTCCGCCCATTTGATCAATCAAAAGAAATTATTTGACCTCATTTTATTTTGTTTTAGCTCTCATCAACTAGCCATACCTTTCTAGGATTTGAACCCGGGCCACTTGCACATTAGGCAGATGTATTAACCTCTAGGTCACGGGCTCTCCTTGCTTTGTCAGCCATACCAGGGGGGGAAATTAAGTGTTTTTCCGGTGAGACTGGACATCTGCTTAATATGCAAGTGACCTGGGTTCGAATCCCAGAAGGGTATTGTTAGCTGATGAGAGCTAAACAGCTTGAAATACCTATACTAGTCTCCCTCTATTTCTCTGTTGGTAAATTTAAATCTAACACAAAAATAGGCAGAAGTGACTGCCTGTGAAGGCTCCTGAATTGGGGCTGAAAGCGAAAGCAGAAGCAATATGCTCCTTCCCATATTTGGATGGACCAGGTTGCCCTGATAGACTGGTCTCAACGGGAAAAACACTTTCTACCCACAGTTTTCATGTGTTCTGGAGTGATTTGAGTTCCCAGGAAGTGAGAGTTTTAGATAAGGAGTATATGAAGGACAAACTACTTGGGATCTGTATTCTGCCATTCATAAGTCCATTAAATTATTAATGGCCGCCAACTGATCAGAGATAATTTATTTCTCATTTCCTTCTTTAAGTGGTTCATATAGTCTCTGCATGCTTACTTTTTAATTCTGAGCTCTGAATAAAAATCTGAGTTAAAAAGAAACCCGATCCTATGATCAAATCATCACCCACATATTAAAAGCATCGCCATTTCTTACTGAATTTGATTACTTCCACATTATACAATCTACCTATTTGATTAAAAAAAACCTGTGCAGTATTAATCAAAAGATTAAGTAAATGGAGCTCTAAATAAAAATGATGAACTCTTACCTCTTAAAGACAAAGAATTAGCTTCTCCATGTTCGGTTTGCTTGCATCGGCCGTGCAATTTACGTGCTTTCAAGTACTGTTTTACTCTTGATTCAACTGCATCTTTCAGCAGAAGACAGACTTCCTGGGAGATAATTTGTCTTAAGGTGAGTTTAAATATAAAGACTAAGAAGAATGATTTTTTTCTACTTATTGCATATAATAATATATTCTTACAAAACTTGTGATTTGCAAGTTAAAAAAATTGCAAGTACATCAAAAATGAGTGATTATTTTTTAATCTATGCATATTAACAAAGCACAATATTATTGACAAATAAATTGCTTTATTTTTTTAATGAAACGACAGAATATAATTTGTTTTCTAAATAAAATACTTTTTGTTTTCCCATACACCAAATTTAAAGATCATGTTTTCCTTTTTTCTTTTTTTTAAATTCTCTATGCCAGTGATGGGTAACCCTTTTGTCGTCACGTGCCGAGAGTGCACGCACATGTGTGCCTGAACCCATAATGCAATGCATGCGCATGCTCCCTCCACCCCCGTGTATGTGCGCATGACCCCACCATGATCCCCCACCCCCTGTGCATGCGCCCCACCCCCCTGTGTATGCACGGCAGATACCCAACAACCAGCTGACTGGTGGGAGGCGTGCATGCGCAGTAGAACTGTGCTGGGACGATGGCTCACATGCCAGCAGAGATGGCTCTGCATGCCATTTCCGGCACGCATGCCTAGGTTCGCCATCATGGCTCTATGCTATGGCCACTGTAATATATACAGAACAAAATGAAGGGAGAAGTAGAAATGAAGAAAACTGGTATATGCTTCTTCCTTCATAAAATTAGCTCTGCACTGAGACAGCTGAAGTGGATTTATAAAATCATGAACTTCTTGAGATCAATTTCTTTAGATATTTTTAAAAGTAGGAATGATCAGTCTTTACCTCTCTCTGATGATCAGAAAACCACATATGGTCCTGAGATGCAATATGGAAATCTACCAAGACTGCAAAGTTTCCACACTTGGGATAGTATTTGGAGATATCAGGGAAATAAAAAGAAATTGACCATTAAATGATACACTATCAACAAGCCTTAATATTTATTTAATTAATTGCTACCAAGCAATTCTAGGCTGCTCACAATACCATAAATAACAGAATCAATTACAGGATCAAAACATTAAACAGTGGGCATTAAAACATTAAAATTAATAGTAAAGCAGATAAAAAGAACCAATGCGCAGACAGGGTGGAGGTAATTGACTTAGGGTTTGAGGATTAACCCCTAGCAGAGTATTGCAGCAGTAGTCAGGCCAGGCAGCCAAACGAGAGCGGAAGGGCCCCAGAGTATACACACACTGAACACAAACACTGTTTGTAGTTTAAATAGTTTTTAATCCAGTTAGAGTTTAATCATTGTCATTCAGTCCATTAAGTCATTCACAGTATTTCCATCCAGTAAGACTCACTAGTATAGTTCAAGTTAAGAGTCCTTGCAATATCTTTATCAGCCGATAAAGATATCTTTCCTCCTCCTCCGGTTTCACTCTCCAGAGAAACAAACGCTGGATATTCAGTAGAATTACGCAGTAATCAGCAAACAGTAGCAAACAATAACAGTTCAGTCACAGGCACTCACAGTCAGTAATCTCAGTTAGTCGCAGCAGCACACAGTTACAGTTACAGCCAGTTACAGACAGTAAACTCACAGTATAGACAGTTCACAGTAAGCTTTCCAGCTTCTAATGCTTCCTTATATTGTAACTTCTAACCGCACCCTTAATCGGCTAATTGCCTGCTGCATTGTGCTTAAAGTGATAAGCACTTAAACCATGATATCTAAGTTTTATATATTTATTCACCCAAACCATATTTGGTATCAATGTTATACCTAACATACTCCCCTTTTGGGTGAAATAAATATATAATACCTTTACAATCTAATCCCATATTTATCACAACTTTCCTGGTGCTTACTGGCACCTTGGGCTTTAGTAAAATTATCAGCTAAATTGTCCTCCGACATACAGTATTCTAGCTGAATCATCTTACTTCTTACAGATTGTCTCACGTTTAGGTATCTTAGATCTGTATGTTTGCTCCTTGTTTTTACTCCAATATTTGTGGCCATTTGAATTGCTGCCTGATTATCTTCATGTATAATTATAGGATAATCTACAGTTATACCTATATCAATTAACATTTGTTTATACATTATTAACTCTGTA
The DNA here is from genome assembly GCF_049901735.1 of Notechis scutatus. NCBI lineage: Eukaryota > Metazoa > Chordata > Lepidosauria > Squamata > Elapidae > Notechis > Notechis scutatus. Next base: position 148,971,392 of record NC_142009.1, on the reverse strand, counting down.
CATAACAATGATAAACAGGAGAATTCTGCCTCCATAGTAGACAAACTTATATGCTGTTGTCTTATTGACTTCCAGCCTATTAATGTATTACCCAGCATTATGGCTGTTCCTGAAGTCGACTTTCTAGTGTCTCTTTCTGATGCAAAGCTAGCATCTGCATAAGCACACAGAATTAAATCACCCTTTGGTTCTAAATACAATGAATAATTCATTGTCTTTTTAAGATATCTTAATATCCTCTTAGCTGCTATCCAGTGTCTTTCACATGGTGCAGAATTGAATCTAGCCAACTGATTCACGCAGTACGATATATCTGGTCTAGACCAATTACTAATATAACTCAAACTACCAATTAAAGATTGATAAATCACCTTATCAAACTCAGGGCTTTGTACATCAGTGTTGCTAAACTCCTGACTCATTGGAGTCTTAGCTGGCTTACAAAGCTCCATCTTGTAATCTTTTAGCAATTTGCTTATCTTATCTTCCTGAGATATCTTAAAACCTTTCCTTGTTTTCTTTATATTCAAACCGAGATACTTCTTTATCTCCCCTAATTGCTTGATCTTTATTCTCTTTCCTAATGATGCTATTATTTTATTTGCTTCATCATTAGTTTCAGTTATCAATGCAATGTCATCTGTGAATAGTAATAATAATGATACTTTCCCATTTGTCTCCCTCTTAAACAGACATGGATCGGCTAAACCAGCTTTAAATCCTATATTGTCTAGTTCCTTTACAATATACTGGTTCCATTCATAGCCTGATTGTTTTAGACCATAGAGACTTTTCTTTAACAACCAACAATCATTATTATCCTTATTTTCACTTTTAATACCAACAGGTTTATTCATATAAATAATATGTTTTAATGGGGCGTGCAAGTAAGCAGTTTCCACATCTAAATGGTTAACTATATAGTTTTTACTAGCTGCCCACACTAAAGCTGCCCTCAAGGTTGCTGCTTTAAGACTAGGTGCAAACACCTCATCATAGTCATTAGCATTCTGCCTAAAACCTTGGGCTACTAACCTTGCCTTATGGATTAAATTACCATCTTTATCTGTTTTTACCTTAAATATCCATTTGCAGCCAATGGATTTCTTTCCTACAGGTAATTTGGCATTTCATACACCTTCATATCATCTAATGAATTCAGTTCCTTATTCATTGCTGCATACCATTTTTCTTTTTCCTTATTAGGATACTTTTAATTTCTTCTACAGAATTAGGAACTTGATTAATCTGACACACTGTGTTAGCCTGGTACCTATCAGGCGGTCTAGATATACGATGTAGTTCTTCTGGGAATTACAGGGCTTACAGGAGGACTTTGTTGAACTACTACCTGTTCATCTTCCTCATCCTGTTCAGCTATTGAATCTGTTTCTTCCTTTATGGGCACTATTTCATCCTGTATTTGTCTCTTTACTTTATTTTTAAAGTTACAGGGATAACTAATGGGATTTCTATAGGATTCAATAATTACATCTTTATTGGCATCCTGTTCTAATTTCTCCCATCCTTCATGTTCTAGAAATTGGGCACTAGCACTACATAACACTTTAGATGTGCCTTTCTCCCAAAATCTATATGCCCTATGGTTTGCCTGATAACCAACGAAGAAAAATCTTTTAGCTCTATGTTGCCCTTTTTTCTGAGTTGTGCAGGAATATGCACCCATGCTGGTGCACCAAATGTGTGCAGGTAACTTAGGTCAGGTTTCCTGCCATGCCACCTGGTAAATGGAATTTCACCTGTTGTTGTATTAACAACGTTGTTCAATATGTTATTAGCACACATTGTAGCCTCCCCACAAAGAATCAGGTAACCCAGAATCATTTAACATTGTTCTAACCATTGCCTGTAGTGTTTGGCCTCTTCTTTCAATAAAAGCGTTATGTTCTGGCCTGTATGGAGCAGACTTCTTATGCTCTATTCCAGCTACCTTAAGTCTGTTCTGGAATTTGTTATTAATAAATTCCGTGCCATTATCTGTCACCAGGGTTATCAGTTGCCGTTTAGACTTTCTTTCAGCAAACCTAAGCCAATTGAAAAAATGTTGATATGTTTCAGTTTTGCTTTTCATTAAATAGCAAAACCCATATCTAGAATAATGGTCCATAATGCTCAGTATATATCTAGCACCCCCATACTGGGTTTCTTTGGACCTATTATGTCTGCAAATACTACTTCTAAAGGTTCTTTTGTTTTGAAACCATTTAGCCTATTTGCAGGCAATACTTTGCTCTTATCTTCACAGCAAACATTACAACGCAAATATTTATCACAAGGTTTTAACCTTATTCCTTCAGATAACTCAACTGTACGTTTTAGCATTTTAAAATTTACATGCCCCAAACGCCTATGCAATAAATGGATACATTCTTCATGAGGCTTTATATTATTAAATACAGTCTGAGCCTCCCTTTCTTACTATTATCTAAGACATATAATGTTCCATTTAAAGCTGCAGTTACCCTTTTGTTATCTTTTTCAATTATGCAATTATTATCCTTAAAAGTAATTACATAACCTAATTTATCTAATACCCTTACTGAAAGCAAATTAAACTTTAGTTGCGGTACATACAACATTTTTATATCCTGGTTTATGTACGGACAACGTGCAAAACCTTGACCTTTCGCGTTAAGATTCCAGCCGTTTGCAAGAGATATATGTTGAGAGCTTGTAGACATTTTTATAAATTTTGTCTTATCTCTTGTGATGCAGTGGGATGCGCCACTGTCAACCACCCATAAATTATTCTTCACATCAGAGTTGCTAAACGTGGCTAGTTCAAATGCTTTCTTTGGCTTTTTTACATTCTGGCTTTTTCTTTTGCAAAACCTTGCCAAATGTCCTCTGCCTCCACAATTAAAACACTTTTTAATTGTGTATGCTGTTGAAGATAAATTCTCTTCTTCCAGGTGCTTTACTTTGCTTTGCTGGTTTCTTTCAAGCTTTGAAGATAATTTCTCTTCTTTCTTATCTTCTCTCAGCTCGTCACGCTCACGCCTTCTTCTGGCTTCTTCTAATAGCCTGCCTGTAATCTCGGTTAATGAGAGGCTTTCTTTTGGCAATACTTCCAACGAAGTCACATAGTCATCATAGCTTTGATCTAATGAAGATAATATTATGTAGACTTTTGCAGTTCATTAAATATAAGCTCTTTTTCTTGCAAATCTTGAAAAATGCTCTTCATACAGTTTAAATGAACTAACATATCTCCATTCCTCTGAAGATGCGTTCGAAAAAGCTTCCGTGTAAGATTTATATGTGCTCCTACACTGTCCCGAACATAAATCTTCCTGAGGTTCTCCCAGCAGTTTGCAGCATTTTCTTCTCCACGAATATGAACAAGCTGCTGATCACATAGAGTCAGTCCTATGATGCATAAAGCCTGCTCATTCTTCAGTTTAAAGTCTTGTAACTTTTCTTTATCATCATCATTAGCAGGATCCCAGCTACTCACATCTGGTGGGTTTGCTATAATGTCCCACAAACCTTCTCTGCGTAGAAGTAAACTACATTTCATTGACCATGAAACATAGTTTGTTCCATCCAGCCTGGATATCATGGACAGTCAGAACGTTAGCGCGCGCCAGTAGACAGCCGTCGACGAACACAGAGACAGTCCAGCTTTCCAGCTCTAACTTCCTTAATTGTACTTCTAACCCCCTTAACCTATTGCCTGCTGCATTGTGCTTAAGGAAGCCACCAAACAAGTTTACACCCAACCAACCCACACCTTAGGCTTTAATTTAGTAAATTAATTATTGTCCCTGCTTTTCATATTTTATATATAATTGAAAATAACATAGGATATAATATTGGCAGATCTGTCCACTTAGCTGTCAAAAGGACCATAGTATTTATTAAAAATCTAAACTCAAGTCATCATCAGTATAATAAGTGTCTTGAATAAACTTCAGCAATAAAATAAATAGCCTAATTAATGTCATATGTATTTATTGTTTTTATTTTAATTACACGGAGGTTACTTTGATGTTTTACATTTCATATTAAGTACTGTAGATCACCTTGAATATTTGCAAATTCAAAAGGCTGGGAGATAAATTTTGTATGTATGTATGTATGTATGTATGTATGTCTAGGTGTGTTCAGGTCTTTTCCCGTGTAAGATTAAGAGTATCTTGGCAACGTTTCGGCGAGGTCCCACTCGCTATCTTCAGGCTGGTGCTTTCGGCTTTGTGCCAGTGCAAGCAGTGTGATCGGAGCTGCTGTCTCTCTATAAATACTGGTGGGGGGGGGGGGCTGGTGTGCTGGGCTGGTTGGCTGCGCTGCTGCCTCTTGATTGGTTGATGGAGTTGATGTTGATATAATGGGCTGTGTGATGACCTTGTGAGTTTTGTTGTGGACATATCCTAGATCTTGGGCTGTAAACAGTAAATCTCCTGGTACAGCAACTTTATATCAAATCCTGTGTCAACTGTTCCCATACAGTGAGCTGCTTGGAGTTACCCACTATGGAAGAAATTCTCCATCTCCAGAGTTCCATAAACACACAGATTTTGATAGGTTTATTGTGATGAAAGTTTTTATCCAGAGGGAGTATTATTTTTTTTTCCTTTCTGATTTTAAAGTATGGGCCACTATTCCACTTATGAAGTTTAGAGCCAAGGTCAAGTTCTTGGCAAAAAGTTACATTTCCGTAACTTAATGGTGTTTGCTGTTGGAAAAATTTTATTTTTATTCTGATGGGTGAATAAGATAATACTAGTCCAAAAGTTCACAGGAACTGTTAATTGTCAGGGATTGCTATTATGGTACAAAATGACACAAGTGGGAAATCTCCGAAAAACAGGTGTCAAAACATAACTCAGTTGATTTCACAACGATAATGGATGTAATTTGATTTTTTTTTGCAACTTATGATTTCTCAGAAAAAATTACGTATGAGCCACAAATCCAGTTATGGAAAGAAATTACCAAATTTGGGTGACAAACCTTTTATATATATTGTTTATTGGCCACACACATTTCTATGCTCTTTATTGTTTAAATAAATCTAAGAAATATTATAATAATAAACCATTATTCATAATAAAAATAAAAGCCAGGTTGAATCATCTATTCCTGCAAAAGATAAGGTGGCCAATCTTCCATTAATTTAGCATCTCAAACTAGTACGTGTTTTATTATTTTAAGAATAGAGTAGAATAAAGAATAGAGAATACCTTTATTGTCATTGCATTCCACGAATACAATGAAATTTAAAAGCTACTCCAGCACAGTGCCCCAAACACTACATCACAATCACACTACAGAGTATATAATAATAATAACAATAACAATAACAATAACAATAACAACAACAACAACAACAACAACAATAATAATAATAATAATAAGCCTAGTCTAAAATCTATCTAAAACATTTAGTAAGTTAAATAGTTTAAAAATGCCACTATATACATAGGACTAAATCACAAATGCACTGTTTGATTCAAGACAATTATTTCCTTGGAAAAGAAACTGTTTCTCAGTCTATTAGTCCTCATTTTAAAACACCTATAACGTCTTCCTGATGGTAACAGTTCGAAATATGACTGTCCAGGATGAGAGTGGTCTGTGGAGATTTTTAGTGCTCTAAGAGAGGAGTCGGGTCTTCGCAATCTCTTCCAAAGAAGAAAGAGAGCAACCGATAATTTTTTGTGCTGTGTTTATAACTCTCTGGAGCATCTTCTTATTCACTGCAGAGCATCCAGCATACCACACCATTACACAGTATGCCAAAATGGTAAAAAAGTAACCAGCAACTTCTCACCCAGACCACTCTTTTTGAGCAGCCTCAGAAAGTGCAGGCACTATTGGGACTTCTTTGCAGTGGCAATGCAGTGTGGACTGAGCAAGTAAGGTTGTCGGAAATATGAGTTCCTAGAAATTTAAAACTATGAACTCTTTCCACACAATCTCCAAGACAGCAATAATCAGTCAGCAGTAAACATTTTTCTCAATCTTATAATGGACTGAATTCAAAGCAACTTTTAGCTTATCTGCTTTGTATTTTAACCCCTATAATTAAAAAAAACCTTTAACAAAACAAAGGTAATGGACATGCTTTCTCTAATTATGTTACCTTCCAAATCAGTTATCTAAGTGGTCTCCTAGAGTTGGCTTTCAACTTCTGTAACAACCATGGCTTTTGGGCATGCTTATTGGGATTAATAGGAATTGAATTTTAATGTGTTTAACTATGCTAAATTAAACTAGCTGGGAAGACTACAATGATCTGGAATCTAAAATTCAAGATGGACTCAAGCTATTAACACTGCAAGTAATTGGCATCTTTTATAACTATGCATTTTTTTAAAAATTAACAAAATGATCTAATAGTGTTATGGACATCATTAAGAACTCTTAACAAATATAAAATGAAAAAGACAAATAATAAGGCTATGAAACTATGTATAATTCTGCCAAAGGCTATGGGAAATATAAAAAGTTCAGAATTTAACGACTTGTGCTCAGCCAAACTGTATTCTCCCACATAAATTAGACCAAGGCAAATAGCATACTGATATTATGCCTCAGATCTGATACAATACTAAACATTTAATTCACAATAATATAGACAAAACATAAGATGTCTAGCATTGTGAAATACTAGATTCCATATTCATAAACACAGTGTATCTAAGAGATATCAGCTAAAAATAATATTAAATCAGACTACAGGCCTAAAAACTGTCCAGCAGTTAGAAAAATACATTTTTGTTCAGTTCAGTTAGTTATTTCCTAATAAGTATGTTTAAGCAGCTTTTTTTCCTCCCTCCCCCTCCCCCTACACAGGTAGTCCTCACTTACTGATTGCCTAAGACAGCAACCATTCACAGTTACAACAGTGATGAAAAAGTAACTTTGCCTCTATTTACAATCTTTGCAGTTCTTTAAGACAAAGGAAAGCTGAAATAAGATAATAAGCACAGTCACGATTTCGGTCATCAACTAATTTGCTTAATGGTCAAGTTACTGGTCCCAATAGATGAGGACTACCTGCATATCTTAAAAGATAATATACAGATTAAAGACCTGTTCCTCTGTCATACATCGGATCAATATATGAACAAAAAGAGTAAACTACTGAATTATTTAATAACACTCCAGTATTACTTCTTACATGGACAAAGGATTGCTGAACTTTCACATATGGACTATAGTAGAACATGTATACCTAGTACAGGTAATCATCTAATTGTCTCAGCAATTCGGACTGAGATTGCTGTCTCCAAGCGATGCGATCATAAAGTGCAAAATCATATGACTGCATTGCTTAGCAACAGCAATCTAGGCAGTCCCCATTGCCATCTTAGCCCCAAGATGTGTAAGTCGTTTAACGGGAAAAGGTGGGGTCCCAGGTAAGAACTGTAGGGGTGATGTGGGCGGATGGGGGGGGTGGAAGACACCAGAAGAACGCCAACGCAGGCCACTCACAAATCATGAGAGGCCAGGGGAGCGTCTGGGAGAATCTGCATGTGGGTGGGGGTGGGAGGTTATTGCGGGTAGTACCAAAAAAAAAAAAAAAAAGAAACTTACCAGAGTGACTTGCAACCTTTCCTAATGGTTTCCCCTTTGAGTTTGTTTGGAGGAAACCAGCAGGGAAGGTTGCAAATGACAATCATGTGACCATAGTTCCCTGCAATATTGTAACTGCAAGCTGAGCACCTGAGTGCCCAAATCAAAATCATGATCACATAGCCACAAGAATGCCGTGATGGCCAGTACCTCAAAGACCGACAGTATGTCCATTTTTTTTCAGTGTCGCTGTAACTGTGAATGGCTATTGAACAAATGGATGTAGGCTGAAAGTAAAGCACAGGCCTCTTCTGAAAAATATGAACTCCCCCCACCCCTTGGAATAACAGTGACATACACTTAGCAGTAATATAATTTTTGAGTTAAGGTTCACCTATCAATCAGCAGGAATAAAAGCCAACAGAACTAGGCCATTATAAGGAAGGCGGATGATTGTTCAGGTGATAGAATCATTTCAGAAGGAACAGGTACTTTAAGCAAATGAAGTCTGTCAGAGAATTAAAAACCACCTCTGTATTAATCCAATTAAAATTAATTTAATTCTACCCAATTAAAACATTTTTATTAATTTTAAGAAAATACAATGAATGGAACATGACGGTATAGATTAAACTTATATAATAGTTTTTAGAGGGTTATGGTGCTTGTGATTGATTTCTGTATTTTGTTTATTTACTACAAACAATTTTGTTGTTTTTAATTAGGTGAGCCGCTCAGAGTCACAAATATGAGACGGGCATCTATATACATTGAATTAATTAAATAATTGATGTTTGAGTTGGGCTTGCAATCCTGATAACGTTTGAAAAATTACCATGTTGATATGACTAGGGTGGGTGGGTGAGCAATTCCAATACCACGGTACACTATCCAGCATGAGCAAGAACACCTAGTAGAGTTGCCATTGACAGAAAAATAAAGCTAAAAGTAGTTTACAACAGGCATGAAGGCATTTGGGACTCCATGGATGGGAAAAAGGCAACCCATTAAAATTAAAAATCAAAGCCAAATGAATTCAATTGCAAACCCGTTCTATATTATTTGAGAACTAAAAAATATATAAATTTAGCAGCCATGAAAAGAGCCATTAACTGAAGAACAAAATATGCTTTAAATTCTTCAAATATACTTCAAATGGAAAAAGTAATGAGAATACACAAAGAAGTATTTCAATGTCTTGATAATTATGTTGTTTGGTTTATAAAATGAAAAATACATATTTTTAAAACTTCCCCAAATCTTCTGCAAATATTTGCAACAATGAACTGTTTTTTAATTAGTAAAAGCACTGGTCAGCCAATATTTTATTACAGTATATGGATTGCATTTGTTTACTGTAATATATTGTGTTTCACCTATCATACATTATTGCTGTATTGCATTGGCTATGGGTGTTGTTTCCACACACCATTTATAACTAGCTTGACTGAAGCAATTTATTTATCTATAACTAAATAAACAATCCATTGATTCTGCATTTTACCTTCCTTTTGCTCATTAATATTCTGTCCTCTCTCATCAATTTAGCACATGAGATGTTAGATCAGATCTGACCTTTATTTATTGATTTGTTAAATTTATTTGCCATTTATCTTGACTTGGGGGCTACTTTATGTGGCTTACAACAATAAAAAGGAAGAAACGAAGAGAGTGTAAACAGAACAGATGTAAGATAATAGAACAATGAAATAAACAGTGAAAAAGAACACAACAAGAATACATCATTATGATTACCACAAAAGTTGGGTAGAGAGCAGAACACAAGGGCAGGAAGGGGAGTCTGCCAGCATGGAACTCTCTCATTATGAGCCATGGTGGCGCAGTGGTTAGATTGCAGTACTGCAGGCTACTTCTGCTGACTGCCAGCTGCCTGCAATTTGGCAGTTCAAATCTCACCAGGCTCAAGGCTGACTCAGCCTTCCATCCTTCCGAGGTGGGTAAAATGAGGACTCAGATGGTTGGGGGCAATATGCTGACTCTGTCAACCACTTAGTGAGGGCTGTAAAAGCACTGTGAAGCGATATAGAAATCTAAGTGCTATTGCGGCTATAGCTATATGGACTCCAGGACAACTGGCAGGGCCAGGTCTTTAGGCTCTTGCAGAAGGAATTATAAAGAAAGATTCTACCTGCTCTTATCAATATTGACTTCAGTTCTTCAAGTTATTTCTAAACGGGTAGAGCATATTGGCAAGGAGAATCATTAAGACTGGGGAGACTTTAAAGTTTGCAGAATAGCAAAAACAGATTTAGAAAAAGAAACACATTACTGGATGGGTCCAAGCCAAGGAGGATTTAGTATGCAGCCTAGGCCCAGAACACTGTGTAGCTATTGTGAGGAAGAGATGGAAAGATGGGATGGATTTAGAAAGAGCTAAGTGTGTTCTGAACTGGAACACATTTTCCTGCACTTGTCAAATATAATATGTTAGGGTTTTTCTCGAGGCGCATGCTAAAATGAAGCCCATTCTGAAATGATCACAGAACAATGCTATTAAAGGTTTCCATATCAGTTGAGGCAATGTGTTGCCATCAACTTTTCACGAATACTTTATCTCAGATCAAAAGAAGATGAGAAGTATTGGAGCAATCTGTTAATTCATTGGAAGAAAGCAGGCTTTTGATAAACACATCAAAGCATTCTATTCTTTCAGTGGATTCCTATTAACACAGAAACCTAGAAATCTGCTGTCACAATGACTCACCTATAAAGATACATTCCTACCAATCATACAATATTACTAATATTCAACTGAGTATTCTTAAATGGATTTAATTCTACACTATGCATATAGCAAGGATCAATACCTATTCTAGATCAATATGAACCAAATTAACTTGAGCCAACAAGGCATTGGCACCTTTATGGCAGTCTGTTCTGCACGTTCTTATTTTCCTACTGACAAACTGTGTTCTTCCCTTTTTTTTTTTAAAGCCAGCCAGATAAAAGGGAAACTTGGTTTTTTATATGAAAGAAGTGCATCCATGTATTGTGATCCAACAATTTGAGCATAGGAGTCCAGTCCAGAGTATTTGGGTAAAAATACAAGGATATTGTGCGAGTGTGTTATAAACTGCCAAGCCAGGAAGACAATTTGGAGAATGCCCACCTGGAACAGTAATGAACACATTCAGGAGGGGAGACAGAAGCAACAGGCGATTTTATCTACTTGGACATTGGTTGAGAAAACAATATGACCAAGACTGAAAGGTTCAAAACTTCCACAGTGTTCTTGCTGATCACTTCAAATTTCTGAAGGTGAAACAAAAGTGGATCAGTGTTTCCAGATCTGATCCCAACCAAAAGGGAACAGATTGGTGGAATTCATTTTTTTTTTACTACCGTTTCTGTGGGTGTAGCTTGGTAAGCGTGGCAAGGGAAGGATACTGTAAAATGTCCAGTAAGGGGTGGTATTTGCCGGTTCTCTGAACTACTCAAAATTTCTGCTACCGGTTCTCCAGAACTGGTCAGAACCTGCTGAATAACCACCTCTGGAACAGAAGAGTTAAGAAAAGTACTCAGAAAGTTGGGGATGAAGTGACCACATGTTTCTCCATGTCAAACTCATATCCCGTTTTGATTTTATGACAAATTTTAACTGACTTGTAATTTCAGCAAAACATTCAGTAAAGTCACTCATGAAATTCTAGCAGTGAAGATGACAAAATGTGGGCATGATTATGCTAACATAAGATGAAAATGAGTTGAACTGTATGCAATAAATAAATATCAATAGCTCTGTGTCAAGATGAAGTGTCAGGTGGTGTTCTGTTATAGTCACTTTGCTATTCAATATATTTATAAATAACCTAGTTGAGGAGTTAGAAAATAAAATCATCAAATTTGTGGATGACACAAAATGGGCAGAAGCTATATCAGGAGAGGACCCAGAGCTCAAAGGAAGTAATAATTCCTTTTTATTCCATGTTAGTCAAACTACAGCCAGAACATTGAATCAAATTGTGTGGACTGTATTTTAGGAAGGACTTTTGACAGTTTGGAGAATATCCAGAGGCCAGCAACCAAGATAAGAGGTTGGGAAAAAGAAAGATTGGAAGTGTTGGGTACATTTAGCAAAGTGAAGATATAGTAGATCTGAAGGACTACAGTGTAGAAGATGGGGCAGAATTGTTTAGCTGTTTCAGAAGACAATTTCATACAAGTTATAAATGTGTTTAAATTACAAGGAAGCTGATTTTGGTAAGACACCAGGAAAAAAACATCTTAATAAGGGTCTGTTCAATAAGCTTTGAATAATTTATCTTTTAGGTTCTAGTCTGTACCTCCTCCACTTCCTCATTCAACATTATCTTAATATAAAATTAGCGATACTTTGCATCAGTACCTCAGCATGCAGAGAAGGGAAATTCACTTTTACTTCATCAAGTTCTGATAAAAAAAATTCTTCCCTTTCTCCTTCCCCCCTTTTTCTTGGGAGTAAGGAGTAGAGGAAGCAGAAAAGCCTATTGGTAATATGAGCATTTTAACCAGAGGTGGCTATGTATTGTTTCTTGGTGAATACAGTAATATTCACCTCCATCCACATTTCAATAGAGGCAATATCTGTACAACTAGAGGTGGTATTCAGCAGGTTCTGACCAGTTCTGGAGAACTGGTAGCGGAAATTTTGAGTAGTTCGGAGAACCAGCAAATACCACCTCTGACTGGAGATTTTACAGTATCCTTCCCTTGCCACGCCTACCAAGCCACGCCCACAAAACCAGTAGTAAAAAAAAAATCCCACCACTATTTATTAATATCAATATTTTATATAGATATTTTTGCACTGGTCAGAAGCAAGCTTATTTCTCTGAAAAGTTCACTTTGGCTATTTCCTAAAGAAACCAACTTAATTGCTTTAATGAGGTATCTTTTGGAGAGTCTCCCAATAAAAAAAATCAATATACTATATTCAGCTTTTCCTTCTAAAATTCTGTTCTCATGGTGCCAGGCCACAAAATCCCACAAGAGGTGAACTGTGGTTGCCTTAGCAACCAGCTGTTTTACGTTCCTCAGTTTAATTAGATATTAACAGAAAGAAAAATACAAGTTAAGGGTATGTGTAATGGTTAAAAAAAATGCCAGTTAATTCCTAAAAACATGAGAACTGGGGAAAAAAACTGTAGAAATCAATCTTGGATGTCCTACTGCTCTTCATGATTGTACAACAATTAACTGAAAGGATACTTTTGCAAGACTTAATTTTTATTAAGAACGTTTAGTATTTCTTTGTCTTATTTTTTTAATGAGACATTTTAAACTTCATGACTGCAGAGGCAATTATATTACTAGACCACCAACAGACAGCAAGAACTGTTGCTTCCACACCGTGTCTCCTGGGGAAAAATCCACTTCTTGCTTTTCACGCACTCATTCAAACTTGTATACAATTATTATTTTTTAAATTCTCTGTTTGGTGCAGGGAGGGAACCCACTTTGTTGCCAAGAAACAGAAGAGGCTCTCAATCACATGCATCCAACTGGATGCCAAGCAACGCAAATGGGACTGCCACCTGCCATGACTGCCCAACCAGGCTGTGTGACTTTTGCCAAGATGGATACTTGGCTTTATATTCCAACTCAAAGAAATGCTTGGCCAACTGCATTGGCTCTTGCATAGAGGAGGAAAGTTCATGAAATAATAGTCTAACCAATAGCTCAGCAGAAAAGCATTGTGGGTACATCTGGACTTGCTTGCATTAGAGATGGATGTGTGCTTCTACAGCACTGTAGTGAGATATGGGTTCACAACTCTGATTATTATTAAACTCTGTGTGATCTTGGGAAAGTCCTTATCCATTCTTCTTTCATAAAAGCATAGGGCTGGAAAGGACCTTGGAGATCTTTCAATCCAACCCCCTCCTCAAGACAGGAGCCTTATACCATCCCAGTCAAATGGCTGTCTAGTCTATTTTTGAAAATCTCCAGTGATGGAGTACCCACAACTCCAGGAAGCAAGCTATTCCAATGATTAATTGCTCTGTCAGAGCAATTCTACTTCTTTTTAGGTTGGATCTCTCTTTAACAAGCTTCCACCCATTACTTCTTGTCCTGTCCTCTGAGGTCTTAGGAAATAAGATAATCCCCTTGTCTTTATGACAGCCCCTCAAGTATTGGAAAACTAGTATCATCTAATCCAGTGGTTCCCAAACTTTTTCAGTCCACCGCCCCATTGGTGCTATAAACTCATCCTCATCCAGGGGTGGGATTCAAATTTCTGTGGGCGTGGACTAATTTGAGGGTGTGGCTTGCTGGTCACATGACTGGGTGGACGTGGCTTGTTGGTCACATGATGGCTGGCGTGGCTTGCTGGCTGGGCATGGCTTGCTGGTCACATGATTGGGTAGGTGTGACCTGGTGGTCATGTGACTGGGTGGGCGTGGCCAGGTGACTGGCAAACCAAATACATGTGGTCCTCACTTAATGGCCGGTTGCTTAGCAAGTGTTCTAATTTATGACTGGTCTCATCTGAGATACTTGACCTGTTTTTGGAGTTTTGACAGCCATGCACACACATACACACACACTCCCTTCTAACCCTGCTGGAGCAGGTCATTGCACTAGAATTGGCAAAGCATCTCTGATTAGATTCTAGCAGTGAATAAAATCTAATCAGAGATGCTTTGCCGATTCTTGTTGATTTGTTTTATTTGTATCTCGTTATTTTATGTTGCTGAGTTGCATTGACATGTGTGTCCCTTCTTGTGTACAACCCAGAAGCTTTTGTGATTCTTTGCAGCAAAAATTACCGACCTCTGGCTTTGCTCTACTTTTCAAACATGCCGACACTGCTGCGTTCTAGGTGCCGGCCCCGCAGGTCCACCCCATTGAGCCCACTGCATTGGAGGGACCTGCCCAAGCAAGTCAAGTCAATGGGGTGAGCCTGAGAGAGGGAAAGAGAGAGAAAGAAAAGAGAGAGAGGGAAGGAAGAAAAGAAAGAGAAAAGGGAAAGAAAGAAAAAGGGACAAAGACAGAGGGGGGGATGGAAGGGACAGAAAGAAAAAGAAATAAAGGAGGGAGGGAGGGAGTAGAAAGATAATGAGATATCTATTCTAGTCCAATCACCTGCTCCAGCAGGGTTAGAAGGGTGTGTGTGTGTGTGTGTGTTCTCCTTGTAATTTACCACTATATTTTGGTTTTGCCTTCTTCAGAATTGGCACTGTAATTAATACATTGGGGAAAAGTAATTTTTAGGGTGGAGATCTGGTCCAATGGATCCTGTTGAAAGCCTCAACAAAATGTGAGAGCTTCCTGGTAGTCTTGACCATGTTTTGTCCACAAAACCTTTAATAGAAGCCAAAGATGTTTCAATGTGCTGGCAAAGATGTTTCAATGTGGAAAAGGGCCTCAGTCTAAACTAGGCCTCATTTCAATCTGAAGCATCAGGTCTCTCTCTCTCTCTCAATCTCTCTCTCTCTCTCTCTCTCTCTCTCTCGCCCCCCCCCCTCCCAGACTGGCTTTGCTCTACTTTCCCAATGTGCCTGCGGGGCTGGTGCTTCGAACATGGATGGATGGATAGAGAGAGAGAGAGACAAACAGACAGAGAGAGACAGGTAGGTAGGTAGGTAGATAGATAGATTGGTAGGTAGATAGATAGATAGGCAGGCAGACCTTTTGAATGAATGTATGAATAGGTAGGTAGGTAGGTAAGTAGATTGGTAGATAAGTAGGTAGGTAGGTAAATCTATATTGGTAGACAGACAGACAGACATTTTGGATGGATGGATGGATGGATGGATGGATGGATGGATGGATGGATGGATAGATCGATCGATCTGTATTGGTAGATAGGTAGGTAGAAAGGCAGACAGACAGACAGGCAGACCTTTTGTATGTATGTATGTATGTATGTATGTATGTATGTATGTATGGACAGACGGACAGACAAACAGAAAGAAAGAAAGAATGCAACAGCAGTGACACTTTGAGAGTTAGTAGAGCAAAGCCAGAGTGGGAATTGAAGTCCACACAAGTTGCCAAGTTTGAATATATCAACCCAGCCATTCTGGTTTAGAGTTTAGCATGCTGTTTGATTCCGGCTTAGTCAATGAATAAACCATGGCTAAGATCTTCCTGCTCCTTAATGCAGCTGCCCCCTCTGCCCCTTCTCCAGCCCCCTTTGGCATCCAATTTTACAATGCCAACCTCCCCGGGGCAGCAATGCAGCCGACCTCACCCTCTTTGCTTCAACCCAAGGTCCACTTCCATTGGGCCAAGCAAGGGGAGGTACTCTGCACACGCTCAGAGACTCCCAACTTCAGTGAAGTGTTCCGCCCATCTTTGTGCTCCGCCTGGGAGGAGGAAGGCATGCGGAAGCAGCCCAGACCAGCGGAGGCGGAGGGAACGATCGCTTGGAAACTAAGCAAGCAAGCAAGCGCGGGGCTCGGTCGGAAGAACCAAGCTGCAGAGGGAGGCTAGTTTCTAGGTCCAGGACGGCCATGTAGAACCGAACCGAGCCACACGCCTTGGAGAGCCGCAGCTGCACCCACCTGCATCCTGCACGCAAGCCCGGCTGGCTGGAGAGGCGGAGGCTGGGTGGGCGCTATGCGCTCCTTTGTTCTCCTCCGTGGAAGGGGGCCCTAACGCCGGACCACCCACCCCTTCCACTGTGCGTGTTGGGAGGGTTTTGCTTTCGGGCCTTCTGGCATGCCTCTGCCGCTTCCACTGGAGAGGGCAGCCTGCAAGCTAAGGCGCCCTCTTTCCACTACCTCCCACCTCTTCCCCCCAGGCTTGGCAAGGCTCACCATGCGCAGATTCCACATTCGAGGTGCCCACTACGGAGCGATGAAACAGTCAATGGGCTGCGTGGCCAGAAGTCAGTGAGCCTGCGGGGCCGGCGCCTTGAACGCCCCCCTGCCACCTCTTAGCGCCCTCCTGCCGGCCCCCTTGCCTCTTACCACCCCGCTAAGGCATCCCCCCCCAGGGGGCAGTACCACCCACTTTGGGAACCACTGCTCTGATCCTTCTCTTCAATAGGCTAGAAATACCTAGCTCCCTCAACCATTCATCATACAGTTTAGCCTCCAGACTCTTTATCATTTTTGTTGCTCTTCGACATTTTCCGGGGTTTCAGTATCTTTTTTGTATCATAATAATCAGAACTGGACACAATATTCCAAATTTGGTCTCGCCTGTGAGGTGTAAATTGATACTATCATTTCTCATTATCTTGACGCTATCCCTCTGTTGATGCAGCCTAGGACTGCATTGGTTTTTCTGGCAGATGCAGGACATTGCTGGCTCATACTTAAGTGAGACACCTAGATCCTTCTCACGGTTACTACTGTTGAGCCAGGCACCACTTATTTCTATACCCATTCATTTGTTTTTTTCCTGCTAAATGCAGGACTTTACTTTTCTTACCACTGGACTGCATCTTGTTACTTAAGGCCCAATGTTCAAGTTTGTCCCTTTCTGGATCTTGAGCCTATCTTCCAAAGTGTTAGCACTTCCCTCCAGCTTGGTGTCATCTGCAAATAGGATGAGTTCCCCTTCTATCCTTTCATCTAGATCATTTATAAAGAAGTTGAAGAGTACTGGGCCCAAGACCAAGCTTTGACGTACCCCACTGCATGCTTCCAGGTTGATGTAGTTCCATTGAGGACTAGCAGCTGAGTGTGGTTGGTCAGCCAATTGCAAATCCATCTGGTGGGGGTACTATCTATCCCACATTGTTTTATCTTACCAAGAAATAGATTGTGGTCTACTGCAGTGGCCCCCAACCTTTTTTGTCCCACGGCCCAGTACTGGCATCACAAAATGATCCACGGACCGGGACCGGCATCAGCACGCACGACCAAGGCAAGGCGAGCCGAGCGACCGGCCAGCCAGCCTTCCCCCGCTTCTCCCCGCCACCTTCAACTCCTCCTTTGTACCTTTGTCAATGTGCTTTTCGGGCTCTTTCTTAATCTCCTCCTAACGCGAGACTCCACCGCCATCGGGACGGCTCTTCGTTCGAAGCCGCCCCGCCTCGACGAAACTATGGCGCGAGGATTCCTTCAGCACCCAAACGCCGCTTTCCAACTGACGACCGACAAGCTCACCAGGATGCACTTTCTCAAGCGCCGTCGAAACAAGATGGCGGCGCCCACTTCTTTGTGGCCCAGTAAAAAATGATCCACGGACCAGTACTGATCCACTAATATAGTGTACTTTATTTAAAAAATGCAATAAGATTTGTTTGGCATGATCTGCTTTTAAGAAACCCATGCTGGCTTCTAGTAATCACCTTGTTTGTTTTTTGGTGCTCACAAATCATCTGTTTAATTATCTTTTCCAGGATTTTCCCAGATATTGATGTCAACAACCATAGCAATAGTACTTAAGATTCATACACGGTTTCACAGTGCTTTACAGCACTCTCTAAGCAGTTTACAAATATCAGCATATTGCCCCCCCAAATCTGGGTCCTCATTTTACCAACCTCGGAAGGATGGAAGGCTGAGTTAACCCTGAACCAGTCAGAATCGAACTCCTGGCAGTGGGCAGAGTTATCCTGCAATACTATGTTTTAACCTCTGCACCACCATAACTTTTTATGTAAGATATCTTTTTGCTTTTCCTTGCTTCCACAGCTTTTTCTAAACTGCTTTTCTAAAACAGCTGAAGAAAAAGGCATAATGCTTATTATCGTGCTGATAGGGTCAACTTTATTTTGATAAAGATATAGAAACCATGGGTTTAAAGCAGGGTTGTCGAACTCAAGGCCCAGGGGCAGAGGGTTGCAGGAGGCCATCGCAGCTGAAAACGGAGCTTGAGAGCCTGTTTTTGCTGGCAGAAGCCCTCGGGCCTCCACAGGCGCCTCTGACACGAGTGACGTTGAGCTGGCCACGCCTACCCTAGCCACGCCCATCCGGGCCTCCAAGGTCAAACACAACCCTGATACGGCCCTCAATGAAATTGAGTTTGATACCCCTGGTTTAAAGGGCTCTAACAGCTTAAACAGTAATAACATTTTTAAAATGTTTCCATTAATACTTAGTTGCTAAATTCTGCTTTTACATTTGATAACTATATTAAATATGATAATGTTGTGAATAAACCAAGGCATACATAGTACATACTTTTATTAGCAAATTTGACACGTGGTCAGTAAAAGGTCTTGGGGAAAGGTATATTGCATATACTTCCAGTTTCCCCCTTAAGTCCATATTTTCTAAAAGAGGAAAAGAGTTTTTTCTTTCCAGCATGGCTTCAGAGTGTTCACAGCTATTACCTCTCCATAGCCCTAGCGGTGTACATGATGTCATCAGCCTTGCTATAAATGAAGCATTAGAATTACACACCCTACATTGTTGCACCACTGTGTTATGGTATATCTCTTCCCTAATTTCAGTTATTCACACTTCACAACAAAGCCAACAAAGCCAGCAATGTCTTCAAACTGTAAATTGCTATGTTTCATAACCTAAGAATCATCTGACTTATTTTAATTGTTTGGGAATTTTCTGTTTCTGATGCTGGCAGAGCACTTTTCCCTTCTTCTTCATGCCAAAAGCTGACGAAATGCAAAGCTTCATCCAAGCATAACTAAGATGCATCTGGCGATAGCATCTTGAACTGGAAATGCATTAGATACCTGACAGCTTCCTAGTCACTGAGGTTCCCAGAGACCAAAAGGAACAGGATGGTTGCCTGTGGCAAGTGAAAATATCTTGCAGTAACCAGAAAGAAACTTTTTTTTTCCTCTTTGCCAACTGTCGGGTCACTGTACTGGATCACTAAATTGGCTCCGTTGCTTGAGAAGCCTAATTACGTGTTCAAAATACAGCAAAAAAATTGAAAGATTGCATTATTTACAACTGCTTCTTTAGTGATCGTTCAAAATTACAAGGGCACGGAAATAGTTACTGATGACCATTTTTCACACTTACGACTGTTGCAGCCTCCTCATGGTCACGTGATCAAAATTCAGGTGCTTGATTCACACTTATGACAGTTGTAGTGTCAAGGCCATGTGATTCCCCCCTTTTGCAAATCTTCTGACAAGCAAAGTCAATGGGGAAGCCAGTTTCATTTAACAACCCTGTTGCTAACTTAACAACGGCAGTGATTCACTTAACAACTGTGGCAAGAAAGGTCATAAAATGGGGCAAAACTCACTAAACTGTTTCAGGCTCAATTGTGGTTGCAGGTCGAGGACTACCTATATGTCAGGTAAAGTAATAAAAGAAAATCATCATAAGAAGATGGAAGAAAAGTATTGCCTAAATTAGGAATGGTAGAAGACTGCGTCCAAATGACACAGGAAATACAGGTTATAAGTAAACATACAATGGTAGATTTGCCTAACACAAAATTGATATTTGTTACAAGCATGCTGCAAGTTTCTATAACGATGTTCAGTATTTGTAGGAATATGAATCCATCATGCTATTACGCACATAATTGAAAGCTCAAGAAGCAAGCCCTAACTAATTTCTGTTACTTACTCCAGATTAGTGTGGAATGAACTGCAACCCAAATAATTAAATTAAAAACCGTATATCATATACTTCTCTCATTTAAACTGATAAACAAAACAACAATAAAGGAGAACTTGCTTAAACAGTTTATATAATTGCAACATACAAACTTAGAAAGGCTCTTAAAGCATACTTAATTAGGAAGCAGCTTGATTTTCACATCTAAATTAACAATATATTGTTTGAGAAAGGGCCCAGATACCCTTCTGAAACTCCATTCCATCAAGCAAAAGACAAATAATCATGTCCAGTCACCACATCTTTCTCTAAACAATCACTTCAAAAATCCATCTTTATGCTTCAGAAGAGTAGCTGGGGAATGGATAGTATTTCCTTTGTTCCACTATCTGCCAGACACTTTTCATAGCCTGTCAATCTTCTTTACAACACAAAACAGGTCACCTACATTTAAATTCATAATCAAAAGGTAAACTATCCATTTTACTTTAACCAAGTGTCATACACTCACCGTAAACAATGAAATGCAAGACTACACATATATTTGTGTATAGTCTTGCATTTCAAAGTCATATCTTAAGAGCTTCCATAATGCAAATGAGAGATTGAAATATTCTTAAATATAAACCAATTACAAAGCACAAGTATTCAGCAACGAACTAGTTTAGTGATGCAGAAAAGCACACTCAATCTAATGCACTACTAAGCTTCCCTGACTGTTTGTAACCTTCAATTAGCCCAAATGGTGCATCATAGGGCCACATTTCTGAAGCGAATGGGCTAACGATGCATCTAAATCCAGGACCCCTTACTCCCCTGGAATTGAAATTTGAAGAGTCTTCTATTTTCAGTTGTATTTGCAAACTTATGGCCATTGCAGCAATGCCATGGTCAGGTGATTGTGATTTCCGACACTTCCTGCCAGCTTCTCACAAGCAAAGTCAGCGGGGAAGCTGGCAGGAAATCAGAAATTGCTCCTCCCCCCACTGCTTTTTTTGCCCTCCTGTGGTCATTCTATTTCTCTGTTTAGGTAAGGAAAGAGCTCTGAAACGATGACCCAACAAGTCATGGATCGTCCAGTTCTTAATAAAATTAAATAATTCATTTCACCGAAGTTTTCTCAAAGTTGTTGCTTTTGATGTGCTTATTGACTTAAGAACTGAGCCCGGCCACATGCAGCCTGAGAAAAATGTTCTAATCTATGTTCAGGCCATGTAATGCTGAATGGAATAGTAACAAGAAGATACTCCTATTTCCCAAATTAGTGCGGAAAGAGTTAATGCCCTGAGGCATCATTGCGCACGCAATCTGGTAAATGCAGAAAGCTGGGAAGGAGGAGAAAGTTTACTTTTCAACCATGCCACTAAGGGATTGTCCAACTGGAAGCAGCTTTTCAAAATTTGCCACGAATCCATTAAAAGAAAAAGAAAAGAAAACTTCCCACTGGATTGAAAGAAGGGAGGAGAGCATCTTATTTGCCTTATTTCTTCTTCATTTTCCCATTATTTTAATATGTTACCTACCGCAGTAATCAACTCATTAGGTCATCTGCACACCATATTCCAAGGACAAAACATCTGCAGATGTTAAATCCTTGTGCCAAATGTTTCAGCACATTAAAAGATGCGTTGATTACCAGGCATGAACTTATAACATTATAATATTTCAACTTATAGATCCGATTCACATTTTCTTTTTCTTTTTCAGTTTATCATATCTGCTATGCTGCAAAGTAAAACTATATATTTGAGAAAGAATAGGAAATATGGTTATTTATATAGCTTATAAACGCTGATGTCCTACCATTCAGTAATTTGGATGGTATTCAACAGTTTACAATTGAATAGTGTACATTTTAAAAAAAATGAAACACAACTGAAAAATAGAACAGGACTATTGAATTGAAAGGATGGAAAGACTTAATCTACCAAGGTTGTAAATTATCTTAAACAAAAAATTCATTTGGAAGTTCAAACTTGGATCTGAGCCAAAGGGAGATTGAAAAAAAAAAACCAATAGGATTCCAGGCAACTTTTTCCAGCAACTTCTTGATGTTTTTTTCCTTGAAGTTCTGCATTGTGTCTTTTTTTTAAAATGATCCTCCTCCTCCTCTCCCAAACTCCCAACAACTTACCTGCATATGGGGAGTTAGGAAAACTTATAAGGGACTTAACAGTTATGAGAATATCTTCTTTAAGAGTTTTGTGTTTCTCTAGGTTTCTAGCTGATACTTTGGAGCCTGTACAGCTGAGTTAGATATGGATGTGGGCTTATCTGCTTATTCACATCCAGGCAACATCTTCAATATTTCCATCTTGTGAAGATTGGACTTCAGTTTATGCCAGAAACTAATTCATTGTTCTAGCTCTGTCACCTAAATTGATTTTACAAAAAATCACCACTGAGTTTCCAAAGCTGAGGTTGGACTTGAACCTGGGCCTTTCTGTACCTGACCCAACACCTTAACTTCTGCACTAGCATTGCTGTCTGTCAGGTTTTATAGGCCAACATTGGACCACATAGAAGATACCAATACAAGAATTCGTGAAACACAATGATGAGTTTTCAAATACCATCTACTTTCTAACAAGCATGCATACAGACATTAATGGAAGACCATGTTAGTTTATGGTAATTTATACTGTCACTACAGGACAGTACCTTGTGAATCTTATCCTGGAGGTCCAATTCAGTAGTATGCTGCGGTCAATCTTATCAAAAGACCTTATGAAGAATTCTGTTAATTTAAAGGCTCCAGTCTTTCGACTTAAGACTTTTAATTAAATGACCTATTCATTTCAATTACAAAATTAAGCCCAAGCCACACTAAAGTAAATTTAGATAGTAAGTTTAATTAAAGAATATCTGGAATTCATGTTATAGGCCATAATCAATAGAGGAGAAATTAGAAGCTAGTGAATATTTATGAAGTGCTTCAAATTCAAAATCACCCCCGTTATGATAACTAGAATTTATTGACTTCACCAAAGCTATTTCAAATCTGGATGCAATCCCAAATTCATATCTGTAATATCAGACTCCAAGGGCATGCACATTTATGAATTACAGCATGTTTCTTTGATATGTACAAAAACAGCAAACACTTCCACAATCACAAACATATGAAGAGAGGTACTTTGTTCAGGAACAAACTACGTGCAAAATATTAGAGAATTCTTAGTATCTTTGATTAAGAATGTGAAACAAATTCTTGAGACCCAATGTCTACCGAGGTAAATTAGGGATTGCCAAACTACTAAAAAAATTAGAATCTTTTAATATCACAGACTCACATGATATTTCTACCATTCTACCATCTCTCTACAAGGCCATTTATCAAATTTTCTTCAGAAAAAACAAAAGGTCCCTTTTCTTTGAAATAAATGAGTGCCTGGGTGGGTTTGGGCCCAATATATGATGCAGGCCTATTTCCACACATTCTGCTCCTGAAGCCTGATGTAGATCACACAGCTGAATGGACTTGTGATTAGACACCAATGCACACAGACGAAGTGATGCAATTGATGTACCTAGATACTGCTCGTAACTGATGCAACACCCACATATTTCATCTTAACAAAGAAGCACTGTTTTCCAACTTCAGCCATTTTAAGATGTGTGGACTTCGGTTCCCAGAATACTCCAGCATGCAATGCTCATTGTATCATACATCTTTAAATGGCTAAGGTTGCAAAGCATTGGTATACTAGATAAGAAACATCCATATGAAAAAGTTTCACAGTACATACTATGATAAAAGAAGGTGGAATATTGGAATAGCACTGAATCTGCTATAGTCTCAAGCCATTTATACCTTAAACTTCCAAAAATGCTATTGATTTCTCCAAATTTCTGTTCCACGAACTGTTATCAAAATTCACATTTTCTATTTATAGTAATACGACTGTAAATACGACCAAAAGCTATTATTTCCAAACATACTGTCAACATAAGTTTAAAGAAATTCATTTCCAAGCTTGCCCTTACAAGTTATAATACTTCAAAGCCTTATTTTTAATTTCCACTGGATTGTGTTACTAGATGGAAAATATTTCCCACTGTTAATGATTATAACATTAAGCAGCTGTGGTAATGGGCAGGAATTAGGAAGACTAAGGCACACAAAGATCTGAGGAATACTACAGTACATTTATTTAAATGATGATTATGAGTTTTCAATTTAAAGTAAACAAACAAACAATGTCTTCTTTCACCTTCCATGAACTAAACTCCTCAAGAAAAATCAGAAAAAAATTCTTTTTGACATAAATATACCCACCCAAAGCTAGAACAGTGAAACATGGAAAATCATGGAACAGAAAGCTTCTTTCAATTCAAAACACAACAGACTCAGAAGAATATTTCTCCCGTTTTCTGTTTAAATACTTCCATCTTCAAGTGTTACATAGTCCCTGGTCTTCAACTAAACAGAAACCATGCAGATCTTTCCTGAGGTGTCCCATCCTATAATAAATGAAATAGTTGAATCCAGACATACGGAAGTTGATTGAGCAATGAGGTTTTCCAGATATCCACCCTCTCTCTGGCCCACCAGCCCACTGCTATTGTGTCCCCCAAAGCTGCTGCTCAAGATCAAGTTATTCACTTGAATTTGAAGTTATTTTCTGTAAACCTTTTCAGCCAGACACAATTTATTCTTTTTTGGAAGGTTCCCCACTCCCCAGCCTAAAAAAAATCAGAGAAAAAATATGGGTTAAAAATCATTATAAATGGCAATACAGTTTTGTCCTGGTTTTGCATTTTGTTTAAAGAAATCTCTGCCTTAAGCCGGGTGGAAGTTTCCAATCACTTTTAAACCTTTCCTCCCCTCCAAAATATCACCGAAAGTTGGCGTTTTGCCACTGAATGTTAGCTGCATGATTCTGGGGGAGGCTGGGCTGTGAGAGGGCTACATATATTCTTGTCAATTCTTGTTTTAGTGACTGGGGAAACCAGAAGTTCACAAAGGCTGCTTTATCCAAGAGGAAATCCCCAGAGCACCTCATAATTAAAGACTATCATGGCTGTATTAGTTTAGGTGATTAGATAAGTTGCGGGAAGGGTCATGCATTGATAATAACAAAAATAACAATCATGCAAAAGTGGTAATGGCAGGTTCATTGCAATGGGCAGGTTACATCATTTAATATTTGTATTCTCCATAAATAGCTGAGAGGTTTTGCATGCTGTAAAGCAATTTTCTCCAACTATGTCACAATCTAGGGCAGGGCTGTCAAACTCCTGGCCTGCGGGCTGGAAGCGTCACGCACTGGCCACATCCACGCCGGCTTTAGCGAAGGGGAAAAAAGTCCCGATATGTCATGTGACATCACCATGATGACGACGTGAGTTTGACACCCCTGATCTAGGGAGTTGATTTAAACACAGGATTTCTAGGCGCTGCCACATTGGTTGGAAAATTCTGAGAACGGAAGTCCACACAACTGGACTCTCCCAATCTCCCAGGAAAGGTTATAGCAAGGAAATAATGTTAGAGAAGTCCCAAAGGTGCTTGCTTTTTCAAGAGGCAACTGGACTTTCTGGTTTTTCTTTGAAGATGTTTCACTTCTCACCCAAGAAGCTTCTTCAGCTCTGAGCTGAGCTGAGATGAAAAGTGAAACATATTCAAAGAAAAACTAGAAAGTCCAGTTGCCCCTTGAAAAAGCACCTTTGGGACAACCATGACCTGGATGACTGAGAATCTCCATAGACTAATGTTAGAAAAGGAAAGCAGGTAGAAAATCTACTTTTGAGAAAATAAACTTTACTTGTAATAGTACAGCAAAAGAATAATGCAATAATTCTTCCATTTATACAGGTCATTAAAAGGCTGACTATTGCAGTTTTTCTATTATGTATATGACATATAGTAAACCTGGGGTAATGTCCCCCACTCCACATTTGCACCTTTAGCTGTCCCTGTCCAGCCCGTGTGAGCTCAATAGCAAATTAGAAATTAAATGGAAATAAGGCCTGAGGTGGGAAGGAGAAGAAGTGAAGTTGGGCCTATCTCTGGCAGTTGTTATGCGCTCCTTCAGCCGGTTGGCAGCTGCAGGAGGGTGTGGACAGAAAGTGTTTTTCTAAGTCTGCATAGCTTTGGCCCCTTGACTGGAACAGCCCGAGGAGTTGAGGTGACGGAATTTGAGTACATCAAATGAGGCTATATTGGTTTGGCCATCCTCAACAGTCCCAGCTTCTCACTGGCTCTTTGGGAAAATGAATTGCCCAGCCCTGCCATATAGGGTGGTTGTTCTTGAAAATATAGGAAGAGAGAGAGAGAGTAGTATCTATACTGCCTGGGCTCCTGAATGAAAAGTGAGATATAAATTTAATCAATAATGTAGTTAAAATTACAATGTAAAATATTACATTTTCAACTACAACGCTGGCAAAACTATACCAGCCAATTCATGCAAATTGCCTGGAGCACTTTTTCTTATCCTAACAGTCCTTCCAAGAATCATTAGTTCCAGATTAAAAACTTTTTTAAAAAAACCTATCATATTAAATATCCTGTAGTTATTTGCCTTAATACTGTTTTTAATAAACCTTTTTTTTAAAAAAAAATACTTTATTGAAAATATTTACTTGAATAAAAGAAAAATAAGAAATATATAAAAAGGAAAAAAGTAGGAAGGGGGAAGCTATAAGTGATTTTTTTCATTAAGCGTTATATACAAACCTCCCCCCCCCCCCCACCCAGTAAGACAAAAAATAGGTAAAGGAAAAGAAAGGGAGGGGGAAAGCTAATTAGCAACAGGCGCGGTGCACGCTTTTGCTGCTTCTGGCGCCGCCGTGGCCCGCCGCCGCTGCCTGCTGCTGCTTCTGCCCCTGCCGCCGCCTCTGCCGCTCTGTCCCCGCCTCTGCCACTTCTGCCCCCGCCGGCCGCTTCTGTCCCCTCGCCGCCGCCGCTTCTGCCCCCCCACCGCCGCCACCGCCGCTTTGCCCCACCACCGCCGCCGCCTTCTGCCCCCGCCGCCGCTGCCGCCGCCCCGCGCCCGCTTGCCCCCGCCGCTGCCGCCGCGCCAAGCTGCTGCTGCACCGAGCCTCCCGGTCCTCGACTGCCAATCTTCATTACAGCAGTTACAATCAAAATCATTATCCCTGTTCCCTCTCTAAAACATAATCATAATTGTCCCCTTATTCAACACTCTTGATATCCAGTCTGAAAATAATCATTTTAGCTCTATTTTCAGCGAAGAGGCTATAAAAGGATCAGTAAATACTTGTTATTCCATTATGTATAATCCAATATATCTCCATTTTATATACAACTTGCTAATAAAATAGCATCCTTTTCTAAGAATTTATCAATCATAAACAAAAATATTTTTCTTTCTTCCTATAATTCTCTCCTCCCTCCTGTAACATTCACTTGCTTTAGTAATAACCATCTTCTCTTTATTTCAAACTTGTAATCCATAAAAGTGCATCAAAAAAATAAAAGAAAGGCTTTTCCCCATAACATTTTAGTTCCTCTTATCATTCCATACTTCTGTAATCATTATGGTCTTCTCAGAAGTTTGTTTCCCTTCTATTTCTATGCATCTCTTTTTTAACTCAACCAGATTCTTTAAGGAATTCAAACATTCTCCTTTCTCACAGAGATACTGTATATGTCATCTGTTTATTTCAAAAGAACCTTTCAAACAAGGCAATATTGCAAATTTAACTGTCTTTTTACTCCATTTTTTTTAAACTCCAAAATCCTGGTAAGCATTTTTGCATTTAATTCTTTTACAATCTTTGTAACTGGTTCCTTCTTTACTTTAATCTTTCCCAAGTTAAAGATACATTTACCCAGATTACCCATTTACCCATTAGGTGCCCTGTTGTTCTGAAGGTCTCTTTAAACTTAAATTTTACTCTATTTAAATATGCTACAAAAATTAGATTGGGCAGCCCCAGTGTCCTTTAAACAGGCTAAGCATGAAACTGTGAGCAGCATCTTCTCCCATGGCTCCCAATACTCTACTCACAGATCGCTCATGGGGTATCTCCAGGCCTAATGGGCTTGCTTGCAGGGAGTTCATATGGATAGTGCCATGGCTTCTCCTTATCTAGAGAAGCTCCATTACCTCAGGTATATTCCAGCTTTTTCTTCTGCACTACACGGCCACCATTCCAGAAGCATGCTAGTCCGCCATCTTTCCATCTGGAGGCCCATATTTTTTAGTAAATATCGAGAGAGAGCATCAAAGAAATAAGTGGAATTCTAAACACTCCAGGTGTTGGGTGGCATCCAACTGGTGTATCCTTAGCTGATAAAATATTCCTTGCTCTAACAGAGACACCCATGAACAAAACAAGAGGGGAGGGATACTTTTAAGCTTTCTCTCACATACGCCAACACTGTTCCTCCCAAGACAATTTAAGAGTGAGGGGTCAGAATTCAGAAAGCTATGAAAGGTAGAGCAGAAGGAAAAGGACATTGCCAAAAAAATCACCTCTTGCTCTTTGGTAATCAGGGAAGAGAGCGAGCGAGCCAGAGTAGTATAGTGGTAAAGAAGTTCTTGGCTAAGATTGGAAGGACCAGGTTCTAATCCACCTCCATTCCGGGATTGCTAGGTGGAATATTAGGAGGAGGGAGCAGTTTGCATGGCATCTTGAGCTCCTCTACAAAAGGTGGGTTATAAACCTAGCAAATAAACAAGGGAAGAGAAGAAACCTTGGCTGGATCAATGAGCCTTCCCAACAGCAGGAATCCTCTTTCCTGATTTTCTATAGAGTTTGTGTGTTTTGTGTAGAAAACACGGTCTTTCAATAAAGAACACTCTTCTCACAGTCTCTGTATTTTAAAATGCCAACAAAAGCAATGATATTCTTTTGTCCATTCTTTTTTTTTTTAAAAATCTCTTACAGCAAATCTAGAATTTGTTAGGGAAATATAGAAATGCAGGTTTAATATAATCAGTGAATACTTGCTGGCCCATTAACTTTTAGACATTACTTTTCTTCCTCCTACTTGCTGAAATCCAACTCTGGTCTACATCAAGCTTTTGGTCCCAAGTGTCCTTCAGCTTTGATTAATTTCTTCCAATATTCCCACTGCCAGAAGTTCATTCTTAGAAAATAGAAAGCAAGTAAAAAATAAACCCCAGAATTATTGTTCAGCACTTAATTGTGTTTTAATAACACAATCAGTTGTTTGTATTCTAAAAACCCAGGAGAAAATTCTCCCATTTCATAGTCTTCTCTTTGCACATAGTACTGTGCATCTCTAGGGATCCGACATTTTACCACTGACATTTTATTGAACTTTTAATTTTCTGTTTAATATAACCCTGTATCTTTTTGTACTCATATCTAACTGCCTTGAACCTTTTTGTGCATCGTATTTCATGATTGTTTTCTAAGATTGAACTTATATTATTATGTCAGCAGAACATGCTCTAAAGCAGGGCTGTCAAACTCCCGGCCCATGGGCCAGATGTGTTACATGCCCGGTTTAGCTAAGGGGGGAAAGTCCTGATACATCACATGACACCACTGTGAGTTTGGCACCCCTGTTCTAAAGCATGGAGAAAGAGGACAACACCGCTTTTCCAAATAGTCTTGTCCGGAAATAAAAACTATCTATCCATATGCAATCCTGGATTCTGAAATAACTTGATTGAATTAATAATCTAAACCTACTTCTTTTTCAAAACTCATTATTAGTTTACCTAAAAATGTCTGCCTCATGTAAAAAATAACCTTCAGCTAATTATCTTTTTAAAATTCAAAACAGAAAGCTAAAATTCAAAATAGAAATAATAATTGGATTTTTTTTAAAAATGGTCTCCCATTCAGTACTGACCTTAATGGTTAATATTTGAATCACAAGCGATGGCTTGGAAGCCAGGGGAATATGAATGCAACACTTCTGTAATTCATTTAAAAGAGCTTCTTTTTCCAGATTGCACAGCTGCTGCTGCAGGGTTCTTCCACTGCAGTCACACAATGCTGGAAAAAGACAAAGCTGTTTTGGCAATTGCTGTGTTCACACTCCCATGCACTTTGAAACCTTTCTTCCGAAGATTTCCAATCTGAAGCGTTGCATACTCCTATAACTACTATGGCTGACCTTGCTCAGCTTTCTGAAACCAGCTAGCTAGGGGATTACGGCTGCCACTAGTTGGACACTTAAAGATTTACTGAAAATAAAGCCCATCTCTTTCCCAGGTTGTAAGATGCAGGAAATCATCTGGGAATCACAGAGAGTTGGAAGGAACTGTTGAGGTCTTCTAGTCTAACCCCATGTACGAGCAGGACTCTAGTCTATACCATTCTTAACCAATGGCCATTCAATCTCTTCTTTGAAACTTCCAGTGCTGGAGCATCCATACTTTCTAGAGATAAGCCATTTTACTGATTAATTGTTCTCACTGCCATACATTTTCCCTTAATTCTTAGTTGTTTCTCTCCTTGATTAGTTTCCACCCATTGTTTCTTGTCTTGCCTTCTGGTGCTTTGGAAATAAATTTAAAGCAGTATTGAAAGACTGCTTTCTTAATGAGATTATTTCTCCAATAGGATCCCTTTCTAAAGTTTTTGCCTACAACTCCATCATCTTTGGCCACTGACCATTCTCATTTCATCTGACAGCAGCTATAAGAAAACCATTAGAAGAGACCAAAACTTTGGGAGAATAAGGACAAAAACCTAGTACTTTTCACCATGTGTGTTCCTGATGTGCAATTATGGACATAAGAAGGGTCCTCCAGGATCAGAAATAGGATCCACATTGTCAAGGCTAGATGGTTTCCAATACATTCCAATAAGTTTTCCAATAGCATGGTATGAAATGTCATTTTGGCTCAAAAAGAGAAAACTAAAAGAATGAATATATTATAAACTGGTAGCAATAAGCCCCCAGAAAACTGAACCTTATCTCTTCTGCCCAAATGAAAATGTGGCTGCACATATCTAGAATGAAAAGTAGAATTCTGAGTAGGCATTCCGAGCATAAAGAGGATAAGATGACCAGAAACAGACAAAACCAAAACAAAGTCAAAATTCAATCCAAACTTGCCAATTGTTTTATGATGACGATGAAAAAGTTTTACAACTGTTCATAAAATGGCTCCTTGCAATATATGACTCTGGTAACATCAGTTCCAAAAGCGTGCAGCTTCCTTTGCTTAAAACTCAGTCGATGGAAAAATATGAATACACTTAAGTCACCCCAGAAACTAATTGCTACATAAAATCTATACAAATAAACCATTTGGTTCCACATTATGGGGAGGCTACAAAAGAGAAGATTACGCCAAACAAAGCTGACATAGCTGCACACAGAACTTTAACATGCTGATCATATTAAAAACACTGCACAAGAATTTTTTCCACTTCGTAAGAAGCCAGACTGTTTACATGTTTAAGTGGCTAGAGACTTGGCTATTGGCGTGTGGTCTATTTTGCAGTATAACCTCAAGAATAAGAGAAGCAGCATGGAAATCATTTTACTTACAAGTGAGGCCACTATTTGATTACAAAAATTCTCTAGATACAATTTAATGCATGTTCTAAACATACACGCAGAAAGTTGGCAAATAAAAATGATTCAATTGAAGGCAATCAAGAGTAGGACAGGCAGGAAATTTAACAAGCAGTTAGATGATTTAATGACGACAGGGGTCAAGCAAAGATGCTCTCCTGTTGTCTAGAAAAGGGTAGATAAGAGACAGGCTTATGCTACATGAAATAGTTATCACCGTTATAGAACCAATCATTAAAGTAAACATGCTAGAAAATAACTTCCTCTGAGGATCTTCAAATTCTAGCTAAATTGTGGGAGACCAAACAAATTGGTGAAATTTTAAAGTGCGATGGAGACACATATCAAGTGGATAATGGCAGCTACTTTCTAGGGAAAAATTGGCTGAGGTGAAATGTGTTTCTGGAGCTTAAGGCAATTACATCACCCTCCCAAAATAGTAAAATGGGCTAGTTGAAAAAGAAACTAAAACTCATTTTTGCAATCATTGAACAAAACAGAAATACGACCTACTTTTCCAATTTACCCCCAGCTTTGAATGTTGGCTTGCTTTTGGTAGAAATGGGTTTTTAAATGATCAATGAAATAAAACTCCTATTCACCAGCAAGCTGTTTTAGTCACGATCCTTCAAATCTGCAAATTAAGCATCATGTGCATATGATACACTTCTTTTTTTTGCCAGTCATTTTGTAGAATCCTTGGTGCTCTCCGAGTTGGTTATTTGCTTGCAGATGTTATCCTTTTCATAGCTTGTGTTGGTTGTGCTATAATCGAGTTGCCAGGCACTTTTTGATAAAGTTATGTTTGTTGGAAGATGCAGTGTAGGCTGTCTGCTTCCCATACTGTACATCTTCTTCCACTAAAATGGACAGCACTGTCATACTCTAAAAACAACTCAGAATGAAATAACCAACAAACAATTACAATCATCGTAACACACAACTCAATGAAAGCCCCCCAAAACATCTTAAGTAAACCAAACAACCCAATAACTGGAAAAAACAACAACAGAATTCTTCTGCAACCTATTGTGTTAGGTTTGTAACAACCATTATGTAGAAAAGGCAAACAAAAGACTGACAGAGGACATCCATGAACATCAACTACAGTAGCAGCTAGAAGACATGACGAAAACCCCTTAATCTCAGAAGACCTGGGCAGATTTAACCATAATTTCCACAGATAAATTGTGAACAACCTAGTCCAAGTTAAATCAAAAAATGGTAGGCAATCAGCCCTCAATGGACACATAGAGATAAACCACATTTACAGACCTCAAAAGAGACAATAAAAATGTTAAGACAGAAAGATAAATACCCAGATAAACAGTGATTGATACCAAGCAAACAATCAAGCAGAAAACAATACCCTAATCAAGGAACTCCTAAAGAGAAAATCACAGCCACATCAACACTGCTTAGAAAAGCTACTGTATGTAAATAGAGAACAAACCTCACATTCTCTAGGGCTGATGATGTTACCTAGTTGGATAATAAAATACCTGCATAAGTCTGTTCAGTCTGTTTTTCAAAGAAAATATCATTTTGAATAAGCCTTTGAAACAACAGGTATGAGAAATACATTCCCAAAGAGCCCCATGCAACACCAGTGAAGCTTTCTGTAGCCCTTCTGGTTCAAACATTTCCCATAACCTCAATGCATCCCAAAGACTAAATATTTATTTGAGATATTTATGCCTGAAAACAAGCACCTGCATTTATACAAAGATACTGTCGAATAAATATATATTATTTGGAAGATTGTGAATCAGTCTCCTGGCTTAAGAGCAGATTTCTGTAAAAGATGTGGGTATTAACAAGTATATCATTTACAAATGACATCTAAGAAAATCGCCATGATACAGATTGTTAACAATAGTTGACTCAGGAAAGCATGCTAAATTACCCTAGAATTAAATCCCTCTGGCTTTATGCCTTTTGCTTCTTTTCTTTGTTCCTTTAGGAAAAGCTGATTCAGTCTGCCAGAATGGAAAAAATAACCAAAATTCTGGGGTTAACTCTTATCTGATTTTCAAAGGACAAGAATGTCCAGCACCCAAGCAAACATAGCACATTGTTTATACACACTAGAAAATTGTTGGAAGATTTGGTCATTTTCTCGAATTGTGATGCAATGCTACCTTCCCTACCCACAAACTTTTCCCACCCTACTTCATTCTCTGCACTATAGTCATTCCCTCCCTCTCTAAAAAGTGGGGTCTTCAGCCTCTTAGCTCTCTCATTTTGGGCTCTTCTCCCTTTCAATTGTCATCTTGCCACCCAGCAAGATGGAACAAGAACAAACAGCAAAATATACATTCAGTTTGACTATATGTGCTTCAGTAAACACACACACTTGCACTCGAGACATAAACCTAGCATGAGTATGTTGCAAAATGCAAGGTTTCTGGTACACTTCATTGCTCCAAATCAAACCCGTTAGCATAAGATGACTTTGGAAGAGATCCTGCATACATTTACATTGAGTAAGAACAGGGGATCATAGATCATTCTGAAATCTATTTCACTGTATCCCGTGGAGAAACCAAGGTAAAAGTGCAACGTTCTTTTGTCACCTTGAAAACCACAATGTGTTTTTTTTAAATATCCAGTTCATAGAAATTATTAATTGTCACCATAGTGACCAAAAGGCTTTATGAGTTGAAAGGAATGTGTTTATTAAGTATCTAATTGTGCTAAACATCCATTTATAAATGCAGACCTAATCACATCCAATTAAAAGGAAGCCCCCTTGAAACTGTGACCATCTGGCCTTTTCAAATAGCTGCTACACAGCAAAGCTTGACTATTAACCTAGATACAATTTCCTATCCTTCCCCACTTCTATAGCCGTTTCCATATGATTCCACACGATAATCTAGAGTCTACCCATGTCTACATGATACCCCTATGATAGTGCATCCACGATCTACATGGGTGATGTTGAGGAGAATGCACAGGATGGCAAAGACCTTTGAAATTTGGATATCTACTTTGCCCAGAGGGTTGTCTACAACTAGAAGCCACCATCTGATACAAAACCTTCTTTTGAAAATTTCTCTACTTTATATAGGATTAAGATCCGTTCTTGTACACAGGCGTGAAAATTATTTTTTTTTAAAAGAAATTATTTATTTTATCCCACTCAGCAAGCCATTTTTCACAAGAAATCCTATTAAAAATCCTTGGATAAGTTTCATACAGGATGAAACAATATTTCTTAAGATATAGCTAACTGTTAAATAATTCAATACAGGGAAAAATAAAGGATGAAACAGGTTTCTTATGTAGAAAAGCTTGTAAAATAACCTCTCTCAAGTATTTGTGCGCATTTCTATATACCATACTCCCTATATACCTACACAGTCCCATTGTATTCAAATTAACCAGCATAAAATTCTCGTTACTATAGGAATAGAAACTAGAGTCCCCCACCATGCTTCTTACAGCTTTCCTCTGTGGGCAAAAGAGAGTAGATTTTTAGGCATATATATACAACGATTTTCAGGGTTCCAAGTTACAGCCCATAGGAAATCACGACTCCAAGGCAAGGTTCCTCAGTATAGATGTATTAGGCACGTCATATTGGCACAGCTGGTGAAAACCCAAATCTGAAGTCCCCCGGGTTCCCCTACCCCCCCCAGGTCAAATCCAAAGCTCTTCCCCACATAACAGACAATCATCACATGCCCCAATTAGGTCTCTCTTTTCATCCCAGATGTTTCCCATCCACACCCCACCAGGTGCTGGTGAGAGTGTCCTTGGTTCCCAGGAGAAAGAATGTTATTTTGGCTCCATATCCCCCTTTGCTATCTCTACTCCCCCCCTCCCTTTCCCACAGCTCCAGCGAGCCTCAGTGTGGCAACCCTGAAGATTCTTCAAAGATAGCTCCAGGGTTGGCAATGGCAGTACTAGTAATAAGAAGAAAATGTGGATAACTGACACGGCAATACCAGGGAATAGTAGAATAGAAGACAAAGAATTGGAGAAGATCACAGTAGTTAGATGTAAAAATCAAAATTGAAAGATTATGGTATGAACTGGTCATAGCAGCATACCGGGTGCCATAAAAAAATTGGTCCACGCTTAAATCTGTATGTTGACAAAACTTCCAATTACAAAAGGCCACATTACAACTTGGTTCTTTGGGAGAACTCAATGCTTATGAAGGCAAACAGCTAAAGAACTGGCCATTATAATTTCACATTTTTGTGTATATAACAATAATAAGACCTCAGAGTTCATGCTTGAGAAGGAGAGCCAGACGGTCTGCCTTCAACCTCCCTATACAGCATAAAGGCTGCGTACCATTATCCTGAAATTCATTGCAGCTGCTCTCAAAATGGCACCCACTTCCGGGATAACACCACACAGCCTTTGTGTAGGAAAGCCACAGTGGAGCGGCGGCTTCCCAGAGGAGTTCTATGGAAAAGATAAGTGACTGAGTGGTGATGAGGGGTGGGGAGGAGAGTGTGAGAAGCAGGTCTAAGGCCTGTGGGCACCCAGTGGGACAGAATGGGTAGGGAAGATAGCATGGTGTGTGTGTGTGTGTGTGTGTGTGTGTGTGTGTGTGCGTTCATGCACGCGCGCTGCAGCATCCCTGCAGTGTCATATTAATCAATTTTTATTACAGTCACAGACCAGCATGAAAGTTAAACATTAAAATGAAACAAGACTGAACAGAACTGAACAAGGCAGGACAGGGTGTGGTAACATATTACAATTGATGATGAAATCATCAGTGGGTCACCAAGGTCTGCCTAATTTTACAGACAGTGTAGCAAAACTTAGCTATGTTCAGAGAAGCTGTATCATACTGATCTAATAATAGCAATTGCCAGGGTACTTTAACCAGGTAAGGTGTTATAAAATGAGTCCATAAGTCCTTATAGAAGGGCAGTACAAGAGATGAGTTGTAGACTCAGCTGATATGGGACTTTTTTTATATCAGCCTTCCAAAATTGTTGTGAGCAGAGCGTTACAACATGCCCTTGCAGTCAGTCATAAGTATGAGTTGATTGACAAGTTCTCAAATTTTTTTCATGCGAATATGAGGGTGCTGCAGAGGCTGTAACTTTGGGCAGGGGTGGTTAGTCTCTTCATTCAGTGGCCATAATTTTGAACAGTCGCTGACCCAACAGTTGTACAATCAAGGACTACCTGTATACCATTTGCAGCAGAAGCATCGAACTGAAGAAACTCCAAAGATGTTTCCAGAACACATATGCTACGCCTTCCTTTGAGACAGATTTTCAGTTCCTGACAATGATTTATTTTTAACAGGCAAGTATAGCTGAGTAATATGTCACAGTGAATTATACAACAATTATTGCATAAAAGCTTTCCTTCCACCACCAGGGGCTTTGAACTGTGTAGACTCACAATTCATAGAATTCCTATAGAAGATGGAATTCTGCAAGTTGTAGTTCAATACATCTCAAAGTCCCCAGGTTGAGAAAGATTGAATTAGGCCACTGATGGATGACAACTTTAGTTAAACTAATAATAATGAAGTAAAATATAAAATGAATTTATGTCGATTAAGAGTCAGCTGTCCATTGCTCAGCATTACAAAGAGGCTTCCCCATAAATCCTGAGTCATAATGCTTGCTAAATAAAACATCAGATGTGGAAATGAAGCCTGAAAATCTTTTTACGCAGTCATGTTTTGCTTAAGAATTATTTTATTAATGATGTGTAAGAACATCATGATAGTTACAGAAGTAAAACCAAATTCACTTCCTCTATACACAAATGTTGCTAAGTCAAGTGTATAGAAAATCAGTCAGGAGAAAATGTTAATAACAGAAAGGAAGTCTACATGAAGGAACTGAAAGCTGGTTATAATGACTTTCTCTCTTAGTGTCAATTTCTTTCATCACTTTCAAGAACTGAACTGATATTGTTTTAATTTTATATGAATTACGTTAAAATGTATGGTTGCAAATAAAGGTACTAAATACTGTAAAAATGTTATTTCATCCACTTTTCACAGATTTTAAAAAATGGTCTCTGAACCATGGTTTAAAAGAACATCATAATATAATGGTTCTCATAATGCAGAAATATGGCTTGGATTTTAGTGCATGAGCCTCAGCCTCTCGTGAGGCTTCCTCCCCTTTCCATTTCTAGTATAGCTATAAATCAGGGCTGTTAAACTCGCGGTCTGCGGGCCAGATGCGTCACGTACTGGCCACGCCCACACCCAGTTTAGGAAAAGAGCGAAGTCCCAATACGTCACATGACGACGCTGTGACGATGTGAGTTTGACACCCCTGCTATAAATGAATCACTTACATTGTCAGCTAAGTAAAGATTTAATCTAGGATAAACTTTGGGTTACCTACAGTTTTTCTAAACAACCCAAGATTATTTAGTCATTTAAATCTTTATACAATAAAAAATGTTAGGGATGAAGTTCTCAGATATGCAAAAGTTATTTTATGATCTTAATAATATTAACAGAAATTCACACAAATTTTAATAGACTATAAGTTTTCTAACTCTAATACTTTCCCATTCCTTGTGCCTCTTTAAAGTAATACATAGGCAACATTAGTCAGAGTCGAGCCTAATTCAAAAACAATGACAAGCCACAGTTTGGTCAAAATGAAAGCAAAAATCTTCTGTTTTGCTGCTCATAACCCTATAGAAATGCAAAGTTGGGTGCCTATGACTCTAAATTATGATGTACCTCGGCTTCATATAAACACTGGGTGACTGTGATTTCCTTCTCATATTAATGCAAGTTTTATTTTAACAATAAACTATTTTAAAAACATCATTTACTGAAAGATGACAATTTTTTCATATAACTTTTATTACATAAAGCAAACATGAAAAATGATGATGATTTAGGCACCATCTGTCTGATGAACGACTCCAATGCCATTACATTAACCCAATTCTTTTTAAAGAGAATACATTTGCTTTTTAGCACAATATTTTTTTCCGGCTTTCTGTTTGAGGGCTTAAATAAAACCTTGATGAAACATCTACAATAAAGGCTGCTTCAAAAAAAAAAAAAAAAAAAATCAGTCTCTCACACACATACACATTCAATGCATTCCCTTTCT
Organism: Notechis scutatus; assembly: GCF_049901735.1. NCBI lineage: Eukaryota > Metazoa > Chordata > Lepidosauria > Squamata > Elapidae > Notechis > Notechis scutatus. The sequence goes on along the minus strand of NC_142009.1, from coordinate 148,932,852 downwards.
AGCAGAATGGTGATTTGTTAGCCAGAAGCAACTAGTCTATATTCATATAGTCAGAATTGTTTAAACATTTACCTCAGCATCTACATAAATATAGTTCTCACACAGCAAGATGACATCTAAAATGTTCCTCAACCATACAAAAGCCCATGTCCTCTGCTATTCTTCCCTAGGGAATCAACATCTAGCATAGAGGCACTCAATTCCTGTCACTGATGGGAGATTTAATGGGGATTATTCCCTTTTTCTTCCTCTTGAGAGAAAAATGGGCATTTGGGAGGCCTTGAATCGAGTTTTTCAAAGCAGGTTTACAAACGCATAATTCAACCAAGGCCCAAAGGTTTTAGATTAGTAATCATGAACCAGATATAACATACAGTACTATTTACAGAAATCTTTTAATCTCAATCCTATTTCTCCATGGCAGTGACCCTTTAGCTGCCTTGTTCATCCTCCCGTGAACAGTTACAAGCTAAAACTGGGAAAAGCAACTTTCATAAGCAACGTTAAATCTTTTGACCAAGGAATGTCTCCTCTCAGGGATTAAAAGGTTACAAAACTGAAGTAAAACAAGATGTGTAACCCCAATCCCTTTGACAGCAGAGGTCCCAAAGACATTTCAATGGTGTCCAACAGTCTCATTTACGCAGGTGACTATTGTATTTTTAATAAACTAATAACTGGGTGGGTTGGAGAAAGATAGATAGATGGAAAGATGGATGGATGGATGGATGGATGGATGGATGGATGGATGGAAGGAAGGAAGGAAGGAAGGAAGGAAGGAAGGAGAGAGAAAGAGAGAAAAAGAGAGGGAGAAAGAGATACAATGCTACAATGTCAAGTAACATCCCCCATATGTCTTAAAAGATGGCTCACTTGCTTTAAAGAGGTCTTACCTGTTCAGAATACAGGAAAAAATGAGCAGAACAACCTGGAGCAACCTGATCATTTCCCTTCAGGTATATAGGCGCTATCACTGACATGTTATGAAAGAGACAATTTGTCTTTTAAAATTCTGGAAATCTGGAAATTCTGGAAATCAACCACTCCTAAACTAATGTGCATGTGATAGCAATAGGTATTTTCTTCACAATTCAGAAAGCCCAACTCAAATCAGACAAACCTAAGAAAATCATTAACTGTATGGAGTTTTAAGCTTGTTAGATGCCAGATCAAGTTACCAAGCAGAAAGACAAAAGTGGATTTTGGCAGCTAAATGATCAAAGTAACAAATGACAAAAAAAATTACTACAATCAAACTTGAAAAGAACAAGGAAAATATAATAGGATGACAGGCAAAGGATGCCCTTTGCTTGGTATTTAAAAGAGCCAGGTTGTACTCTTCTGTAGTTTGCATGCATCCTGGCTTAACAGTGGCCAAATTCAATGATAGGAATCCAAAAGATAGAAAAAGACACACTACCTGGCAAGGGAACAATTTCTCAGGGGAACAAACGGGGAAGTTAGGGAATGAGGAGATAATTCCAGTTTTATTAGTTGATGTTAAAGCCTTCAAGAGAATGCCCTAAGGAAGTGCAGAGAACTCAAGAACTTGTTTTTGTGGGAGAACATTTCATATGTCAGGTTGTAATTACTGCTATCATTGTCATCAGAGATCGCAAGAGTGCCTTCTTGGGTTAAGCAAGAGACTGCTTAATAGGGTGGAAGGGGGCAGAGAGAGTGAGTGCCAATAGCATTCCCTCAAGGGGGCAGCACAGAGCAACCTACACAGACCTCTTTTGACAACAGTACAAAGATGAAAAACTGAAGGGAAGGGAGGCAGGGAAAACTACTGTACTCATGCTTTTTAACATGGAGTTCCAAAGACCCTCACAGAGGAAACTCAAAGACTCACACACAACTTTACGGTTATTTACTGGTTAGGCTAAGGCATCATAAAAGATCCATGCAGTTTTAAATTAAATTCAATGATCCCCTGACATTAAAAAATTGTTCAACCAAGAAAAAAAAAGGCCAAGGGTTATTCCAGATTAAAAATTTTTATTGTACACTCCCTATCTTGCTATGGGAACTCCAGGCCAATCTAATGAACCCAGAAGAAAGTCCCACTGGACGTAAGAGTGCTTATTTTAGAATAAGCACATACAAGGTTACAGCTTCAACCCACATTATTCCGACACTGGTTTCTTTTAAAATGTTGTTAGATGTTAACATGTATGTTCTCTAGAACTTCCCAATCAATGTTAATCTATCTTTACAGCATTTTAGTAATGCCAACCTCACCTTTGAACTTATTTAATAGAGCTATGCTATTTATTTCATTCATGTTTGCTCATATTCAGCTGAACAAGGTGTATTTAGTTATTAGATTTCTATCGCAATTTTATTTCAGGGGCTTAACCAGGATACACGGGGCTCACTTCTCCTCACTTTCTTCACCTCAATCACCCTGTATAGTAAAGAGAGAATGAACAGCCTAAGGTGGCTGAGGGCAGGCTAGCAAATTGGATCTTCCTCCCTCAAGTCTTATCTCTTAATTGCTATACATCACCTACTTTGCACCATCCTTCACTTTGCATCCCATTCCATCCAAAGAGGCAATGAAATTACCAAATTCAGCCTTTCGGAAGAAAAACTTAGGAAAGTAAAACTTTTCTTGTTGAATGTAGTATTAATTTTCAACCCAAGGTTTGGAGATTATAGCTCAAATGTAGATCAACTACTCCCTCTACAGAAAATATGGCATTACAACATCAGGAAAATGATCTAAAATCCTCTGGGACCTTCTAATAAGATACATGTGCTCTACTGAAGCAAAGCTATTAAGACGGTAGGTGTTCTTCTCTTCCTAAATTACATTTGAAACCGCTGAGATGTAAATAGATGAGCCAATGAATTTTCCAGAGCTTTCCAAACAGTTCTGAGTGAAAACATGTTAGATAATATATTACCAAGCAGAATCCATGACTTGCACAGAAAACAAAATCTGAATTTCAGTTTGAAATCGAGCATATTATCATTGAAACTAGCATGGATTTATCATTTAAAATCTGTTTGATATATTTTCTCAGCTGTTTTGGAAACTCAAAACAGTATTCAAAAAAAGAAATCCTTCATAAAAAGTTTATAATGTGAAATATCAAGAAACAACCAATTATGACTTCAATGGGAGAAAGGGAATTGGAATCACAGCCAGACCATTGTGGGAGAGCAGTTTGTAAACCTCAGGAGGGGAAGTGGCAGGGTACTTGTGAAGAGTCCAGGGTCCAATTTGTGATATTACTCATAAGATGTGTTGATAATATTGTTGACTTTTCTCAATGGGTGAAGAGAAGAAAAACTATTTGTTTTTATAATCCAGTGAATCCTTGGAATCCGTCTGTGTATATCCATTCTGATTGAAAGGGGTTGCTTTCAAATAAATACACATAGAATTTACCACAATAGTAGATAACCCATGATCCACTGGGTATATATTCCCCTACTAAACAGAGAAAGAGAATGACCACCAGAGGCCATAAAATCAATGGGAGTGTGAGCAACTTCCAGCCTCCTGCCTGCTTCCCCATTGACTTTGCATGTGGGAAGCTGGCAAGGGAGAGTTGGAAATCTCCTCCCTCCCTCCCTATATAAAAGGGGTAATAAGTAAGAATTTGTAATAATAAATAAAATAAACAAATAAGGATAAGTAAGGATAAACAATAAATGTAAGTAATTATTTAGTAAGTAAGGATGGAATTGTTGAGATACCAAATTATGAAATTATGAATCTCTTCAAAATAAAATCTGTGGGCAGAATTATGTCGTTTATTTTAATATTTTAAAATAAATCTGTGGAAGTCATACTGAGGACATATTAAATAAACCTGCTGAGGAAGCCATTGTTCTGCTTACACTATGCTATCTAAATAAATTGAGATGTGGGGTCATTGGTGGTCTCTGAGCTTGGCTGTATTTTTGCAGATATTTCACCACCCAAATAGGTAATATCATGAGTGTTAGATTGTGCTAAATTGGGATATTAATTCTATGAAGGTCTGAATTTCTACACTGAACTACAAGTCCACCCAAGTTTGCTGACCAACAACTATAAGAGTTTCTGGACTTTCAATACAGAATTGAGTGGTAGTCACAAGGCTCCAAAGAAATCAGGTTTCTATCAGACTAACATATCTTCTTACATCATTCCTCTCATCATATGAGGTATATTTCTTTTGTATGACTCAGTGGTCTGCATGCCACAACATGGTTTGGAGTTCTGCAGTAAAATTAGCTCATCTCTTCTGGGGATCTAAAATAACAACAGGAGTCTACCCCTGACCAAATATGGTCCTCGGTGGAAATTTAGGCAGCAGCTCATAAACAAGACTAAAAGTTGACAGATCAATAGATAGCCTTACCTTTCTATTGAGAGTGCTGATAGATAACCACAGTTTCAATATCATGCAATCAAAGCTTTATTCATTCTCATTAGTGATCCAGAGGCACTTGAGAACCATGGAGCAAAAGTCTTGAGGGGCAAATGTTAATTATCATTTGATGTGGATAAGCTTATATCATAGTTTAAACTACAGTGAGTGGCATATAACCCCATTTTCAGTGAATTGGACAGAAGTCAGATGTGGAAACTGTTAGAGATTAAGAGTTTAAAAACTGTACATGTGAAATTTTGAAAAATTGTTGGAAGCTGCCTAAAACCAAAGGCAGAAGAGTTTCCCCCCCACAAACTCTTGAGTTTTCCTTAGCAAGAAGTATTGAGATGGATTTCCAACAATTGAACAATTTAGAACCAATATATCCGCAAGTACATCAAGTTGAAAACTTTCTGCTTTTCTTTCTATAGCCTCTCTGTGAAGCAGCAAGGAGATGGGTCTTTTGAATGATAACAGAAGTTTACAATTGCCTCAGCCACCTGAATCCTCAGCAGTCTGGGAACTGGAACTAGATTAACATCTAAAAAATTCACGCAATAATAATTCTACACAGTCAAGCATTTATTATCTTGCTCTGGTGAGAAACATAACTATATTTTTAGAAGTACCTGTAATGTCCTCATTAGTAAAGTTTTAAATACAATCAAGTGAGGAATTATAAATGCCAGTTGGGTTGCTCTACCCGTTATCTTTCAATGACTTAAATGCATTAAATGCAAACTTAAATTAAATGTTTCAAACTGCTAACTACAGCTACTCCACTAAACATAGCAGACATATTCTGAAATAGACCACTTTGCAAGTTCAAAATCCAAGATTTCCATACTACAATAACCTTACAATGCCAATACCAGTTGTAAGGAAAAAGTAAGATGTAGTCAACAAGGAGTGAATGAAATGCACCATACTCACAGGAATGGTACCAAGCATTTGCCTTCTTAACATAATGGGGACTGGGTGCCCTCAAGTTTTCCTATTGATTTACTTAACAATTAGTAAAATTATGTAATGGTAGAAAATACTCAAGATCGCCAGAATGCTTCTTTCAAGGATCAGGCTAGAGTATGTCTGAACAGCATAAATATAAACTTTAATATTTAACTATGAGATGCTAACAGAAGAGTTAAGATAACAGTATCTGTTACCTCATTAAAAGCTGCAAAAGGAGACATGAAGGATTGCACACAGCCTTTAGTAAAGTAATACAAATTGACCACCCATTGTGCAATTACTCCCAAGACAATAAAAATCAAGTGTTCTCTGAAAGATTTACACAGCTGACATGGGAAAACTGCACAAGGAGAACAGAGATTTTATTCAAATAGCTAAACTTAATGGCTATCTTTTCACAGGATATTTTTGCTTGCAAAAACATTATTTGAAAATAACAAAACATTTGGCTGCAAGCAAAGATGCTTTTCACATGGAGAAAGGCATGTTCATCTCATGAGCCTCAGCAGGTGGAGCAGGGGGTGTTTGTCAAATGTTAGAAATCACTCTTTTGTACAGGTGTCATAATGTTGTACAGACTTAGGGGAAGGGTTGAGCTTGTATTATGATGTGACAATATGCTTTTATCACTCTGACAAATCCTCTATAGTCCGTGGACGTCTCTAAATCAATACAAGTAGTCCTTGGGTTGGGACCAGAATTTCAGCCACTAAGTGATACAAGACATCAACTGACTGCATCACTTTTTGATGGAAATCCTTGCCCTCCCTGTTATTAGGCAAGGATTGAGGATTGTTAAGTGAGGACCTCCTCACAACTTTCTGCCGGCTTCCAAAAAGCAAAGTCAGTGGAGAATCAGCAGGAAATTGCATGTCCCAGGCATCTCACAAGTAGAGGGCTGGGTAGATACAAGGCTGCTGCCTGATGGGGATGGACATGCGAGGGGACTTGGGGGCCAGTGCAGCTCAAGTACTGCAGGGCCAGGGGTGGCTGCCACCAGGTGCACGAGGGTAAGCAGGTGACTGCTGCCAGTAGAGGAGAGATGCTGTAGCTACCATAGCATGCTCCTCAGAGGAAAAAGCCACAAGAGTAAGAGAAAATTACGTGTGACCTTCCCTGCTAGTTTCCCCATTGACTTTGCTTGTGGGAATCGGTAGAGGTCAGAAATGAGGATCCCATGATATGCGATGCTATACAGCCATCCTAAATAGGAGCTGGTTGCCAAATGCCTAGATGGTGGTGACCGTGAAGATCCTAGGACGGCCAGAACTCTGAGGACTGGTCATAAGCACCACTCATTCAGCACCTTCATAACTTCAAATAGTCACTTCATGAGTGGTCATTAACTGAGGACTACCTATATTTCTTTTGTATTTTCAGCAAGAACAATGCAAAAAAGGAGTGCAACTGAAACCTGAGGGAGTTCTACTTTCCTTCCTAAATACCAGCAAGAAGCAAAATTATATAAACTGATAGAACCAATCAGTTATAATATGTGATTTTTTTTTCAGAACCACAACGCTTCTACCGCTTGTTCTATCACATAAAAAATAAGATTCTTATCCACTGAAAATTGAGAATCGGTTGAGATAATTTCTCCCTTTCTTCCATTCATTGCTCTCAGCAGTGTAGTCTTTGTAGTTTTAATGGTTATCATTTCTATACTCATGGTTGTTAGGATACAGCCCATTACTGCATTTTACTAATAGCTGATTGAACCGACAGTACAATCAATTTTATTCTTTGGCTGGTCACAAATATAGTTTGTTTTTATGATGATAAGTTTCAGTCACAAGCCTCTCTGAATTTATATATGTTCTATCTTTAGTCACATAATTAGTGGGCTTAAATAACACTGTCATTTGTTATGCTAGCCTGATACCAAAGGGAAATATATTAGAATCATTTAGCAGTGTATTTTAATGTAAGAAAAAAACAATGCAACAAGAGTTGTTCCCATAAAATCCTTCTGGAATTATTTGTATATTGGTTTTCTGCCTACATCAATCATCAACTTACCCTAATAACCAATTTGTCCAAAGTCATGGTTGCTTCTTTAATTGGTGATGAAACCTGTAAGATAAATAAAAGATGTATCACGTTAGGAAATCTGTAATGATTAAGGACTGTGAACACTACATACCATAATGTCAAACTTGAGAAGAATGTTGTATGAATGCATATTATTTGGTTTTTCTTTTTACTTTGTAGCTTACTACAAAGTACAATTAGGCACAGAATGCATGTAGTATGTTTAACCAAATAGCGTGGGGTTTTACATTATTTCCGCAGATACAATTCATTTTTTTTTACAATTATTGGGATAGAGCATGGAAAATAGCACATTTCTAACATTTATGGTCAAAGTCCCAGCCATATAATTACTTAATAGGATAATGGGAGAAATACTACTGTAATATTTCCCAAGCATGACACTTTTGCTATCCAAAACTGTCAGCAATAGCAATTTCACCCAAAGATGGAAAACCTAAGTGTTACTTAAGTCTTCCTATAAGAGATATATGTTCAATCAAAGGTATATTTTTTTCTATTGAGAATGCATCTTTATTTATGCTACAGTTGTCATAACCTTCCTAGCTGGATTCCATTTACTTCACCATCGTAAATGCAAACTGCTCTGATTAAGAAAAAGAAAAAAATACTACATATAACCGAAGGACACTTCTGATCAAAGCTTCTGCTTAAAAGCGAACATTGTAAATAATGTTACAGTTTGCAAAATTTCAGGATTGATTTACTCGTGTTAGATTATTTATGATTTAAATCTACTATTCTGCCTGTTTGATTAATATGATTATCAAGTGGAAGTTGAAGCCGAGAAGCTCAAATTATAGGAGGGGACAAAAGCAGGAAGCTTCAGACCGGTATCAATCTCTGCTTGGGCGCTCTCTTATTCGGAGTAAGAACTCTGCCTCATGAGGACAATTTCATATTTTAAACATCTCTGGACTCTCCCTCTAAATGGCAAAAGGAGGTACCAGCAGGGGACATGAGTAAGGTCTTGTAATGGCATGTGGGAATGACCTTAGGACAGTGGCTCCCAACCTTTGGGCATCAGGGACCAGTTCTGTGGAGAGAGATTTTTCTGCGGACTGGAGGGGGGGGCGTGGTTTTGCATCCTGCAAAGGGGGCTTTGCTTGTTTGCGCAGACCAGTTGCTGTCATGCTGCAGACCGGTTCTGATCCATGCGTCGGGGATTGGGGATCCCTGCCTTAGGAGAAAGGCGGGAGAGTAGTAGACTAAACAAATTGGCATGCAAAAGATGTCTCAACCCACAGAAGTAGGGAGGGTGTGGGAAATGTTTTTGAGAGAGCAAAAAGAGAAAAATGGAGAAACACTTTCAGATTTACCTATATTATAATACAAGCTTCTAATGAAGATAGACCTAGTATTCCTGATTGTGCTTCTTGTTTGGATTACTTTGTAGGGTTTACAGGTATGGCTGGCACACCTAATGCCACACTTTCTTCAAGTAACGGAATACCCACAAAATAAGCATTCACCTCATAAGAACTCACCTATCCAGGCTAAACCAAAATATGGGGTTGGGACAGATCAGAAAAACACAATAGCCACTTCCTCGATATCATTGCCAAGAGAATTACACAGAATTACATATATCAAGGCAGTAAGGAGAAATCAAATTCAACTCAAGAAAGTCTTTATCTTAATGCTTAATATTAGAGTGAGGCCTTCCTTCCCGCTGGCAGAGAAATCAATCCCAGGTTCAAATACTCTATCCTCTATCATTTATTACAATTTAAAAAAATCTTTTCTCGGAAGTCCCATTGCCCTGAATCACGCTTAAAACCAAGGGAGGAAAACGAAAACACATATAAACACACGCACAGGCCATTTGTCAGAGAGACCAAAATACTTTCTACATTCCTCAGTTCCTGGAAAAAAAATATAGCCAGATTTTAAATTATTTTGCATTCAATACTTAGCTGTCTGACGAATGCTGAGCACTGTGTAATTAAAGGCAAATGTTTTCACAATTTAAAAGCAAACAGAAAAGGATAAAAGCTCGTTGAGATTAGCTCTGGAATAAAGAGCAAAGAAAAGACTCAGAAGGAGGCTCAACAGTAGCAAACTATTGAGATAGAATTTAGATGTAAAAAAAAAACCCCTTTCCATATAGAAACTAACTTTCTAAAGGAGAATATTTACAGCTCAGAGTTGAAATGAGGTGGTCTTTGTGCTCTCTGAGCTTGGTTGTTTTCTTGCAGACATTTTATTACCCAAGCTAGGTAATATCATCAGTGCTAGTGGTAGCGCTAGCTAGTTTCAGTAATGAAACATCTACAAGAAAACTAAACAGTCAAGCTAAGAGAGCAGCAAGGACCCCTCAACTAACACTCTTAACCTATGTATATATGGACATACGGTAGATACTTGAATTAGAATTAGAATTCTATTGTACCAATAGAAAGGTACAATCTGCAATGGGAATCACCATAGAAAGAACAACTTTATACACAGAGTCTTACCAAAGATTTAGCTAGAATTATTCACAGATCTTGATATATTTTGAAGCAACTGCATATAGGCCTTTAGGAGCAAGATCTAAATCCAGGACTATAAAGTAATTACTAAAATTTAATACAAAGATCTGAGCAGGAAGGGCAGGTTCACAGTTTAAAACATGATTTACACCTATTTTTAAACAAAGAGTACCTGCAGTGTTTTCAGACAGTCCATTTATTCCCAAAGCTATCTAAATTGCAGGCCTAATTCCCCTGTGCAACTCTTATTTTGTAGGAGAGCAAATTCTGGGCAACATTCTTCAAGCTGTGAGTTATTTTCAGTGGTAATGGAACCCAGGTCATAATTTGCTATGCCAAATAATTTTCTGACCAAGGACAAAGATCCCAGGGCATAGGGAGAACAATCTATAGCGAGAACAAACAGGATTCAATCTTTTGCAAGACTGTCTTTTCTTATTAACAAGTTTAAAATGTTATGAAGATTCCAATGTACATAAGTATGCTGATAAGCATCACAAATCTGGTTATAAATTCACAAAATACATGAAAACATTCTGCAGCGTGAAAATGTGGGTTCAGATTCTTCCAAGGAAAGCACTCTAAGGCAGGATCAGTTTCCAAAAAAAAAGGATTTATTGTGGTCAGTGGAGGGTAGAAATGCACACCAAAGAGTTCAGTAACCTTTAATGAATTCCTACACCCTATTATGCCTCTGTACCACAATGTTTTGTAATGTTTATTAGTTTTTACTTCAGTCTTTACCTTATATGGGTTCTTAAAGTTATTTCTTCATTCTAAGACTTGTTGTATGTGTCTTTCGCTCTTTGACCTAATGGCAGTTTCTGTGCAACCATATTTACCAATATGTATGCTTTTTGTCTGTGTAGCACAGGAATGTCAATCTCGATTTCATTGAGGGCCACATCAGGGTTGTGTTTGACCTTGGGGACTGGGTAGGCGTGGCCAGCTCAATGTCACTCATGTTGGAGACTCCTGTGGACACCTCCCGAGCTCCATTTTCACTGGCAGAAGGTTGCAGGAGGCCATCACAGCCACCTGACGTCTATTTTCATCAGTAGAGGCACCGTGGGCCGGTACCTAGCTGTTCCAAGGTCGCCCCATGGGCAAAATGTAAGAACCTAGCGGGCCGTATACCACCCGCGGGCCTTGAGTTTGACACCTGTGGTGTAGCAGAATTAAAAATTTCCCCCTTCAATTCTTACCTGCCAGCAGAGCAAAGATTTGGGACTTCTCAATTCAGATTCTAATAGCAACCAGATGACGCTGTAGAATTCACTGGTTTCCTTTCTGAACAACTGTAAAAAAAAAAGAAGAAGAACAAGATTGTTAATTGCCAAGCTGGAGAATTAAGATGTCTGAATCCTTGAGAATTTCTTATCAACTAGTGTTCAAGAATACTGTGCCACACAAAAGTGGAAAAATTACTTAAATCAAACTTCATGAAACATTGATTTCCTTTTTGCTATAACAAAAATCTAATTACAGAGGCCTCCAATTTTAAGCTGGGAGTCACACCTCTCACAATAAGGTGCTGAGGACTTGACATTCTTACAATGGTTACCTTAGGGGATATAAAACAATTACAAAGCATTAATTTACAGGCTTTTAACTGCTATCCTGAAAACCAGAAGAATAGCCTCTGCTTTTCCTTCTTTTCCTGAGGATACTAAATGCAGCAACCTAAGATTTTTCTTTTCTACAAAAATTTATAGGTCTCATCTAGGGTCCAGAAGCATTCTTGAAAATAAAGAACTTGACCGATATGAAGCAAACCAGCTTCTTAATTTAATGCAAATAAAAAAATAAAAAAATCAGATAGGGCACGGAGTCTTGTGGTCACCCAAAAAGGTTTTCCCCAGGCACACAGGTGCACATGGATGCCATGTTGGAGATCCCAGCATTAGGTAATTATGGATTTTATGCCACACTGTTAGTTAAATCATAATGCTCGAAAGACAACAGGAATTCCTTTGAATTCTGGACAAACAGTAACATGACACAAATTTCTTCACCATTCTGCCTTCAACTGTTAAGAAGGACTGGGCCGAAAGCTATCACCAAAGGGCTTAATTTTCTGTACTTTGCCAAAAGGGCTAAAAGCTCCAGCAAAGTACTAATTCATTTTGCTAACCCTTGAAAAGGATTACATTGACTGACCTAAACCAAGACATCTATAGGGACACCCTACGCATCTGCAAAATAGATGTTCCTGCTGCATACAATGATGCTATGAGGACAGGATTCAAGGTCAGGAGCAGATCAACACAATTGATTTGCCTAGAAAGGATTAATGTTCTGGGTAGATAAAAACCTATAGCAAATAAACAGAATAATGGAAACCTCTACATATAGAGAATTAGAAAAGGAGAGGCCACAATACATTCTTTTCTCATGGATGTTTTTTAATACACCTTCATTTTCTCTTCACGGAGAAGCATACAATTCACATCTCGAAGCATTCCGATCTACAACACAGATACAGGATGATCAAGTCACTGAGATCCAGCCTATTTAACCCTCATGAAGAATCATGATCCGCATTTAGTGATAGGAAATACAATGCATCTATACTTCAATGCACCAACATCATATTCCATCTGAAAGGTTGAGATGAATAAGATTATTGTCAGGTTTCAGGTTAAATTGCTCAGATGCATTTGAGATAATATGGCTCATCCGTATGCATCTGGTGTCCTCCAGATATATTTGCATATTAAATGCTACCCAATGAATAGCAAATTCATTTCCAAATGTGATTCTTTCCATAATTGAAATCGGGATCTCAAGTTTGAAGGATTCCAGGAAGATCAAAGACTTTTATAGATAGAAAATTAAAAAGATAGCATTCTCAGCTGCCAGAAAATACAATTTAAGAAGAAGAAGAAGAAATTTTTTTTTGAGAAGAAACCATATATCTTGGAAGGGTATAACTTAAAGAGGAACACTTCACACTTCAGATATTATAGATCCCATTTATTATTTCTTTGTAAATCATCTCTTTCCCATCCAAAATATAAAGTCACTGTTTAACTAGCTCCTAAATCCCACTTTGTTTGGAAACAATAACTGATCATTCTAGTTCTGCAGTTCAGTATTTAATTATAAGAAAATCTTCCCATTTTAGTTGTGTTCATGGCACAACAGCATCACCTAGTGTTTGACAGAAATATTTCTGCAAAGATTTTAACAAACAGAATTTCTTCTGTGTAAGTAGTAATCATTCTCCAATTCCAATGGCATCTCTTCCTCTCCTGCTTTTGAGTGCACATTGCTTTTATTGAGTGTACATTGCTTTTATTATTTCCCAATTTCTTCTCCTTTTCAGATTTTCTTAAATAATATTCTGCATGAATTTGGAGTGTAAAATCTCCTTTGCACCCATTAATTCTTACAGCCAGGCAAGAAGAAATGTTCTCATACTTGAGATCTGGGACTGAACCTGAAGTAAATAAGGTGATATTGGGAGGGGGCAGAAGATCCTTTCACATTTTGGATTTGTTCTCTCAGATACAACACCCATGGTGAGAGTTTTTTCCCCCAAAAGATCCTCTTTTACAAAATGCAAGCTTAGCCAACTTCTTGTAGCTTGCCTATAAACATTCATAGACATCCCCTTTCATTGATAGCTTAATGGAAGACACCAAAGCAAAGATATTTGCAATAACTTCACTGACACTCTTCAAGATACGTTGGGAAAACCAATCTGGAACATCCTTGCCTGAAGTGCCCCAAGATACTAAGATTTTTTGGTCACTGAAATACTGTAGATAAATACTTATTTTTGCCATTTTTTAAAATGTTCAGTTCAACATTATAGTATTTCAATAATCAAGGGGATACAGTACATATTCATAAGCTGAACCAGTAGCTACATGAGATACTAAATATTGCAGGTGTAACTTATTTGATTTATAGCCTGACACCTTTCAGGAATTTGCATTATATCTGGCATCCCCTCTTATTTTCCCCCACATCAACCCTGTGAGATAGATTGGACTGAGAAGGTGACTGGTTGAAAATCAACTAGCCAGCATCCATACCACAGGGAGGAGTCTTTATAGTCAATAATCTTAGCTACCACACTGCACAAATGTATATTCATTTATAGATGCCTGCATGTGAACCCAGGCAGATAATTTTATATGAAATACCTTGGGAATATTCAAGTATTTGAGGAATAAAATTAGGCAGGTTTGATTTAAAATTAATTATCTATTTTATCTGGCTAGCTTTTCACAGCAAACAACCAACATAGAATTGGTAAATATGCATTTGTAAATAAACCGTTTTAAAACATTTTTAAAAATCAAGAAGCAGGCAATTTCAGGAAACAATGAAACACAACAGGTGAATTAATTCATCTGCATTTTTCTTCTAATTCACTCTGGGGGGAAAAAAGTGTTTCAATTTTTTCAGTTTGCAAATGGTTTCTCGATTCTGAACAAAACTAGCCTAAAGGAAAAAACACTTTTAAACGGCAAAAGAAAATGCTGTTAAATGTTTTACTACTGTTACAAAATCCAAATCTTTTCATTAATTCACTACTATGGCTTTGGAAAAAAAAAACTGCGATTTTCAACTACAGATTTCTTGACTAAATTACTCTTTGCTCTTATGTTTCACAGTTCGTATGATTACTGGATGATTACTGAATGTTCAGGTCATAATCAACTCCTTGTCACCAGCTAAGGATTAAACTTGGTATTAAACCCTAAGAATAGCAGTAGGAAAGTGAGCCTGACTGCACTCCATTTTTAGCACCTGCAATGTAACTCAGCCATTGCCTGATTCTTTTTTCAAGGTGACACTCGGTTCCATCCCATCAACAGCATCAGAAATAAAATAATTATTTCACTGCTCTTTAATCATGCCCCCACAAAATAGACCTGAGGAAAGTAAGCCAAGGTTCCTTGTCTCCTTTTAGCTCTAGTAAACGTAGAATTTCATTTATATCTTTATGATCTGCCTTCCCTAACAAAATCCAACCAGGTCAGTTAGGGTGGGATGCTCCTTGTCCCTTCCCTTCAACGTTGCCTCTTCTACCCTTCAAACCTTCCAAAAAGCATGGAAGACTTGACTTTTCCTCCAATCCCTGAAATAAGGTCAGGTGGAGTGAGATGATTTAATGAGAGACTGTATGTTGGAAGTTTAACTTTGGTGCAGGGTTTTAAAAGTTTATGGTCTTAATTGATTTAATATGGTGCCATGCTATTGTTGGAAGAAAAATCCATCTGGTTCAGTTCCAAGCTGGGAGAAAGACACTGGAAACATAGAGGCTGATTGGAAAGATGGTTTAATGATGAACAGAATCACCAGGGTTTGTGGTTCTGGTGCAGCTGACTCCAAATGGAGTTGGTTATACCTTCTTTGGGCTTTGTATTTGAGCTTCCTGTTCCTGTGCAAGAACGTTTCCTTTAATATTCTATTGGCTGTTGTCAGATTCCTATGGGGGGGGGGGGTCATGTAGGGATCATAGCTGGCTGTATAGGCAGAAGGGGAAATGTAAATCCTAGGTGTTCATCTGAGTTAATCTTGTCAACCTACCGTATTTGCCGGCGTATAAGACGACTTTTTTGCCCTGAAAAACATGCCTCCAATTGGGGGGGTCGTCTTATATGCCGGGTCGCCTTATACACCGGCAAATAGTAATTGGGAAGCACTCTGCGGCTGCCCGCGGCTGAGGCACTTTGCGCACCGTGGAAATGAATCCCGTGAAGCCGAAAGAGCAGCCAGCCTTCTCCCAGCTCCCAAGGAAGCGAGGCTCGCACCGCCCGGGCTCCGCTGAGGTATCCGGCTGGGGCTGTCAGGAGTTGTTACCGCTGGCGCGGCTCCGCGCTCCAGTCCTGCGTTGCCTCGGGAAGGAAAGGCAAAACCAGGAGCCGCTGCTGCCATTGCAAAGCGCCGCCGCGGCTCTTCCTTTTTGCCTTTCCCTTCCCGAAGCAACGCGGGACTGGAGCGCGGGAGCCGCGCCAGCGGTAACAACTCCTGACAGCCCCAGCCGGATACCTCAGCGGAGCCCGGGCGGTGCGAGCCTCGTTTCCTTGGGAGCTGGGAGAAGGCTGGCTGCTCCTTTCGGCTTCACGGGATTCGCTTTCCACGGTGCGCAAAAGTGCCTCAAAAAAAAAAAAGTGCAAAAGTGGAAGGCGTGCGGAAGAGGGGGCGAGTATATAACAAACTATATTTTGAGTGGAAATGTTGGGGGGTCGTCTTATACGCCGGGTCGTCTTATACGCCGGCATATACGGTAATTGCTTATCTGGAGTTTCTGTCAGGCCCAGTCTTTCTGAATGGAATACCAAATCTGCATTTGTAAAAGTTGGCCTCCTCAGTTTCTGCTTGGAGGCAGGGAGACTGGGTCTGGTTTCTGAATAGGCTGCCCCAATCTTTCTTAATGGGCACAAAATATCTGCTGGGAGTTATTAAGAAAGATTGAGTCTGCTTCCTGTCTTTGAGAGCATGTCTCTCCATTTCTCATTTAGAGAAATATAATATTCTGCCTTTTTAATATTTCCCAAAATATTTTATTCTTGGGGGGGATAGGTGCTGATTTTCTACACTATTTTTATTATTGATGTTGTTTTAATTGTTAATTGGGAATCTGTCAGTTTTATAGAAGATGTGAAAGGATATAAATATTTTAAATAAATGAATACATTTTCCTATAAATGGATTTTGGAGTTCTTAATATAGCACCTCAAGACCCCATAAATGTGTTTCATGTAGGATAATTAATAAAGCCTCCTTTCCCCCTCTTAGGAGCAGTTGCTATAAAGTAGTTATTGCAAAAGCCCCTGGCAGTGTTTACATCATCAATCTTTTTTTTTTTACTCCCTGGAGCAGCAAAGTTTTTCAGAAGGGTCACTAAATGAATGTTGCAACTGTATACTACTGACTTCATCATTTCTTGTCAGCTTACTATCCTGAATATACTTGCAGCATTATACCTGAGAAAGCTGCGTCCTAGGCATTTAATGTTTACCACTATTTCTTGGAAATGTTTAACAATATGTGTGTTTCTTGATTTATCAATTTTAACAGTAAGAAAGCCACTTGTGATGTGGTGGATTACAATGAAGCGGCAGTTTCCCAGGAAAGAGGAATAATATTCCAAGAAGAGAGTGAGACAAGAGACAATGCAGCTTGGAGCTAGATCAGAGAAGAGGGGAAGAGATTTAGGACAGCTACATCCTAAGATCTTCTAAGGTATATTTGTTAGTAATAAACATTTAGTCTGGCACGAGTCTGTTATATGGTGTGAACAAATAAAGAAAAGAATTGAATGTTGGCAGCATTATTCTCTATTGTTCCTGAGATGGGCATGACACATACTTTTTTTCTGTTAATACATAAGCACATATGATGAAAATGTCGTGGATATATATGCTATCCATTAAGACACAATATAACAATTTTTCCCTAAGCTAGAATATTTACACAATTCTCAATTTCACCAAGGAAAAGACAGGATACAAAATGTTTCATGACACAAAAATATTTATTAACACAGGTCTTGAGGCCTTACATTTGTTTGGTGTGACATTTTATGCATTTTAGTGGTTCTTAACACTCACACATAAGAATTTTATTAAAATATTTTGAAACAAAAGCTGTTTCATAGCTTATTGCTATGACGTGGATTTTAGATATCAGAGGATAGGTTTCATGACCAAAAACCAGTCAAGTACCTAATATTTCAGGAATGTGTTCTACTCTTTCATTTATTTTCATTTATGTCTTGTCTCGTCTCTCCACTCCTTGTACAAATCAACTCCAAGACCTTAATTCATTGACCATTTTTAGTACTTTATTAGGAAGCCATTAACTTAGCACTCATCTGCATATTATACAGTAGAATAGAATACAAGTATCTCAGAGATACCATCCTGAACATAATTTCAGTTTTTACAAAACATTTCAAAGAAACTTTTAAGTATCTGCTTTAAAGAAAATCCATTAAAATATCCATGACTCATAAAATCATAAAAACCCTACCAAAAGATTAATAAGGTTGCTATAAAGAGAATACTGATTGTATACATTGACACAGGTGTGACACTACAGCCATTGGAATTGGATTACGTAAAACAGGCATAAAGTAGCCAGGTTTATATGCTCCAAATAGACATGCATACCAGGGACAGGAGTTCTAAGGTGGGAGACAGCAGGAGAATGGGAAACCAATTGGCAGTAGAACATAGTAGTAGCTAAGCAAACTAAGGGGAAAGAAAAATTAAGGGTAGCGGATGGGGGATAGGGACATATGTCATGCTTGAATTCAAGTGCAGTCATAGCTAATTATAGTTGGATAAGGCAAGTATAGCTGGACTGATGCATAGGCCACATGATAGAAGAATAAGGTATGTCAATTTTACCCCATTCAATTCAGTCGATCAGTCTGAAATTTATTATGGCTGAAACTTGGAACCGAGGTGATCCCTGCACAGAACAAAATACATTCTCCATTCCATGCATGCCTCTAAACTGAATGAAAATTAAATTTAAATCTATAAGGAAAACTTAAAATTGCTAAAGTATGCATGAAACAAATTATATGATTTGTGAATATGGGAAATTAGGTGGCTTAGAATGATTATAACAATTTATATTTTTCAGGATTGGACCGTACAAAGGAATATCCTCAAAAAACTTCCTTAAGTGCATCCCGGCACACACATACCTTGTACAATTCTACATAAAAACTGTGTTTACGTTGTCAATCTTAGCATTGATAACAGTCACAACTTTAAGCTCGTTGCTTTTGTATTTAGTAATTCCTTTATTTTACTTTCGGGACAGCAAATGGGATCACATTCACGCAGCTAAGGTCGTGTTTTATGAGCACTACTACTTCCTCCACCTTTACTGAGTTTCCCCAAATCACCGGTTGCAACAATAACAAAAACCCCTCTGCCTCTTGTGATGCTCCCTAACAGCGGCCCAAGACAAAATCGGTGGTCAATTCCCACGACTCCTAACACACGCTTTAAAACTACGCACCGTGTTTGGTAGCCGAGCCTTACCTCGTTCAAAGGCGTGCGCCGCAGCTTGAAACGCGATTTTTTTTAAAAAAAATTTGAAAATGAGACCTCCCCAAACGTATCACTGGCTCGCCCGTATCACGTGACGGGCAACAACCAATAGCTTTTATAGTAAGGTTCTTCAAACTTGGCAAGTTTAAGACTTGTGGACTTCAACTCCCAGAATTCCTGAGCTAACGTGACTGGAGGAGGAATTCTGGGAGTTGAAGTCCACAAGTCTTAAAGCTGTCAAGTTTGAAAGCCCCCTGTTTTATACGGTATTCTCTAGCTTTCCGGCACTTGCTTGGCGTTGCGATCTCAGAGGGAAAAGCTGGTTGTAATCATGGTGTGTTCTTTCAGACGTACCAGGGATCGATCAGTTTGGATGGGAGACTCGCAGGAGACCGCCAGGACGGGCGACTATCCTGGGAAAAGAAATAAATATCCTGGAAAATGTAACTAGTAGAGAACTGAATTCTTGCCAAAAGGAAGACATGGATGTGCCTATGAAGTCATAAAGCCACAAGCCAATTATCTGGGAAGAACTTTTAACTCTTCCCAAACAATTGTGTATTTTGCGTGAAAGTCTGTTAAAATCAATTATTTCAGACCAAGTATGGCATTTATATTCTGAAACCTAAATGGCTAAAGTAATTAGGCAAGGGTGTCTGACTCAATGCTTTATTCAATCAAGCTAAATATGCTGCAAAATATTTGTTTCAAGAAAGAAAAAAATTGAGGGGTTTATTGTGTGCTAATACCCCCAAAATACTAAGGGTGATGGCTATAGAAAGATAGCCTGTTCCTGCATTAAACTGAGTAACTGTGTTTCTACAAAATGCTTAGTTGAAACAAGCCAGGCTAATTATAGCTCAATATGAAGGCCTGATTCATACAAGCTAATTAATATATAATGGAGTTTTATTGGTTTTGACTTGAGAACTGTGATTTATTAGCGGAGGTTTAGTTTAACATGTTATGTAAATTCAGGGTTAGCCATTCAGGTTTGCAAAACCTACTCATCATTTTTCATTCTGTTTTTAATGATGTTTAAAGGTAAAGGTTCCCCTTGCACATATGTGCCAGTTGTCACCATGTCCCCTTTAATGATGTCTACTCAAATGTAAATATACAGTATAGCAAGGAGGTTATTCCCAGGTCTAAAGGTAGTTCTTGATTTACAGCAGTTCATTTAATGACCATTCAAAGTT
The DNA here is from genome assembly GCF_049901735.1 of Notechis scutatus. Classification (NCBI taxonomy): domain Eukaryota; kingdom Metazoa; phylum Chordata; class Lepidosauria; order Squamata; family Elapidae; genus Notechis; species Notechis scutatus. The sequence goes on along the minus strand of NC_142009.1, from coordinate 148,912,753 downwards.
ACAATGGCATTTCTTACGCTTATGGCCATAGCAGCACTCCCAGGGTCACATGATTAAAATTCAGATGCTTGGCAACTGTTGCAGTGGTCCCAGGGTCATAAAATGGGGCAAAACTGACATGAACAAATGTCTCACTTAGCAACATAATGTTGGGTCAATTATGGTTGTAAGTCGAGGACTACCTGTATTATACATATCCTTGTGTTTCTACAAAAAACTGATGGAGTTAACTGCACCATGATACATTGAATTAACCAGTAGTAATTCACTATACTGAAACATCTGCTAACTGCTCTGGGTTTATGCAACATGAGCTGCAACACAGCAAACACTTTTTAGCCTAATGCCCCTGTTCATGTTTCTCAAAGACTTATTATAGTATGCTGTAGCTCACGTTGTTTGAGTTGGACTTTATGTCCTATTTGGCCTTGTGTTAGAATTTATAATCGTGATGGTTTACTGTGAATCCAGTCGTTTAAGATCTAATCTTTTTAACATAAAACTGGGTTAAATAAACCATAGCTAAGTCCAGTGTGCAAATCTAGTCAAGGAGTCTAACAAAATGCAACTATTAAAACATCAAACATTAATGTTTAACATTAATTAAATATCAAACATTTTCATTTCATAAGGGCAATTATTTTATTTTTCAACCTTTAAAACATCCACTTGTAGAGTTCAATTGAAATGTATTAATTTCAAAAAGCAGGGGCTTTTCCAAGCAATAACTACTGGATCTGATGGAGTAAACCCCAACATTTCAAAAAGATTTTAATAAGTGAATAGGTCAAATCTTGGGTCAAATCTCACCAAAATGGCACCTCCGTTTCTTTTTATTCGCCCTTCTGTTTGGGATGCTGCTCCGCTTAAACCAGGGTATTTAATATAAGTAAGAATATATACTTGTCTTTCAATAAGCCACTAATTATTCCATGGCAGTGGGAAATACTAATAAAAGACATATGTGATTAACAAAATTAAGGTATGTTTGAAACCGATCCCTCAAATTCACGTTTCAATTCAAATTGAATAATCCCCCTCCCCCACACACACTTTATGATTTTTCCGGTCAATTGTACGTTAATATTGTAGCCGAGACGCTGCTCGGCATTTCCCCCCCCCCCATTTTCGCTTCGCCTGAACTACAATTACCAGGATGCATCGGGACATCGATTTAAAAAAAAAAAAAAAAAACTTGCGGTGTATCTTGGAATTTGTAGTCTCGGGCTTTCGTTTCCATTTCCGGAAAGCCTGAAAAGTGGAAGCTTGAAGGGCGCGAGGACTGTGGGGTGCTTGAGTGTTTTGCTTTCCCGCGCTGCAAACGTAAGAGAGAGTTATTGGGTCGGAATGCATTTATGGGAAAGGACGGGTGGCAATTAATTTTTTTATCTAAAGTGGGGGTGGGGAGTAGAAGCATCTGCTGCTTGTAGCGAAAGGAAAACGGGGGTCCTAATTAACTAGAGCATTTTTCAGGCTACGCAACCTGTTACAGAGCAGATTAAAGCATGCTTTACAGTGTAAAATCCCATCTCAATGACACTCCCTACCTAACTAACCAAGGCTGAGCTCAAAAAGCTGAATAGGATTAGATCTACTTATTATTTGAATGGAGACCATCGAAATGTACTAGGTAGAACTATAGAAATAAACAAAAACAAAATGGGAAGGCAATGGCAACTGAAAAAACGGGGGCTTGTAGTCGCCAAAAGTAAATCGTGATTCAGAGGAGATTTCTCTATGAACTATAAAAATAGTACACTGTTGAATCACAGATAAAACCTCAGATGAAATCACAGGGTGTTTCGCTTAACCAAATGAAGCTTGAGCAAAATCTTTAGAAAATTCTCTCAATGGCCCAATAATATCACTTGCCAAAAGTCCCATTCTCTCTTACTAGCTCAGCTTCAGGGCCAGCCATAGGGACAGTTGTATATGCAGTTTTTCAAATACCCTGGTTGAAGAGACCCACTTGCAATCTGAAATTATACAATCCAGATAACAATTAATACCTCATTCGGTTTTAGGCTTAATATTAAGACTCAGGGAGTGGGTGGGTTTCAGAGCAAGTGTATCCTCCACTTTTGGAGATAGTAGGGATGAGCTCTAGCCTCACATTGTTCTTGTGGCTCTCCAGGATGTGTATTATGTATGTGGAAGCTGGCTACTTGATTTAAAATTTTGCACCGTTGAGCTTCTGAACTAAATGGAGCATCCCTTCAGATAAGGCAGGCAGTCTGATGAAGACGGTACCATCCTTTATTCCCATGCAAAATGCCTAATGCGTCAACTAATTGCCAACTAAAGATGAAGAGAAATTATGGAAGTGGCCAAATACTGAAATTAGCTACATGATAATTTATTCCTTTATTGGTATCATTTGAATATTTAACATGACAACATAATTACAAATCTAATATCCAAAGGTCAAAGCAAGTGAGCATATTGTCTTGCCTGACTTCTCATAGTCATAATTGTCACTTGTCATTTCCAGTTGCTAGTAATAGATATTTAAATAACTGAGGTTGTTGTTTTGGGCATACATGTATGTATACATGCACACAACTTGAAACATTTTGATATTTCTTCAGAAGGGCATTTGGTATTTTTTAGAGGAAGCCATTTATATCCCGAGGGATTAGGATTTTTTAAAAAAAATATGACTTGTTTTAAGAAAATAGAATGTCTTTTCACATGAAAAATGGAATCACTTTACATAATACAGTCAATAAATCCACACGCAGAAGCTGATTTTTACAGGGAGCTGGTATTTGTTGGTCAGAAGCAATAATAAAACATGTAATTTTTCTTCTGTCCATGCTACATTATTTTTAACATCCACGTGCCTTCTTCCACAGCCCATCTCACATAATAGAAAAAAAATATTCTTTACTGCCCAAAATGCAATGCATTAGATACAGACTTGATGTTCTGTAGATGGATGTGCTTCTTCCTTTTCCTCAAGGAATATTCTGGTAGAAGAATCGAGTGGTAGCCCAAGCCTCTGGAGTTGATCATGGAGGAGAGGTGTGGGATGAGGGGAAGAATTTGTGAAGTTTGTTTTGTGTTAGCCCAAATCCACACCCAAGAAGAGTAGCTTCAACTTCTATTTATATGCAAATAAACCATTCTTTCCTCCTAAAATAAAAGTATGCTGATTTAAATAATTGAATTAAATCTGTTTCCATATTGGTATATAATTCCTGAGCAGGAAGACATACACTAATTATTTGCTATAACAAATAATATACATATAATTATGCATTATTTTCTCTTTGAAGTCAGCTGGGTGTAAAATGTTTTAACTATATAGACTGCACTTTAAATATGCATGCTAATTTTTATGATGTTCAAGTTTTAGAAATTAAGCTCTTCTCTAATTTCTTCAGCAAAAAGTGCCTTAATTGTAATAGATGACTCACGCATGTTTTATATAAAAAGCTTGATTTTATTTTAAATCAAGAGGGTTTTTTAGTTTTTGTTTGAAGTGCAGTCCGATACAGATTAACTTAAAAACTGATCTCATTATATTTAATAGGATTTATTTTCAGATAGAATTGCAGTTTAATATAATTGATTTTTTAAAAAATTAACACATTTTAAATAAGGTGGGAAAAAAGAGTAACATGGTGGTCTGTTGAAGCAAGCTAGAACTAAGGAGAAATTTCCTGACAGAGTAAATGGAACAACTTGCCTCCAGAAGTGGTTGAGGTTTTTAAGAAGAGGTTAGACAACTATTAGTCTGAAATGGTTTATGTCCGGGATGGTGAACCTATGGTAAGTGTGACTGAAGTGGCACACAGTGTCATCTATCTGGGCATGCTAGTCGTCACCTGTTGCTCTTCTGGGTTCCGGTATGCGCATGAAAAATATATTTTCTTTAAATATATTTATTTTGTTTTATTCACAAGACTAAAATATAAAACAAAAAACAGAAAAACGTGCATCCAACACTAACAACAACCAAAAAAAAAATGTGTATAAAAAGGCAAAAAGGAATAACTCAAGGATAAAATAAATCTAACATTAAACATAAAGATTCTACCCTGTCTGGATGTTGAAGAGAAAATAATAATAATTAAAAAAAACCTGATGTATTTGCCTCCCCTTACTTAATACAAATGGTTATAAGCTTTCCCATCCTTATTTAATAAAATGCTATATTAAATAAACAAATATTCCACATGGGAAAGTCTCTAATCATCAAATCAACCCAATCAATTTACAGGAATCTTCATCCAAAAGTTCCCAGGAAGAAAGATCCAAGACCACACGTCCTGATGTGCCAGCTTTTCTATATCATGCTCTCAGAGTATTGTGAGCATTTCAGCCCAGCGCATTTGGTAGGCATTAGGTTGAAGTAGGCAGCTTTATAGTATTCTTCTGGTTTGCAAAAGAAACAAGATAAGATTCGAGGAGTGGTGGAACTTTTTAGTCCATATCTGTAGCCAAGTATGATTCTTATTATTTATCACGAGAGATTTGATTTGGCCTTTTATATGCAGTGTGGCAGCATAGGTCATATATTGCATGAACATCTTTAGAAGCAAGTCTTCCCGATATTTATGGCACTTATTTCTGAGAGAGAGAAAATACCAGTAGTAACACCATTCAATCAAATGTGAACTTGTTGTATAATAGGATGATGTTGGTGGTGATGATCTGAGTGGTATGATTTGATTAACTTGTTTAGTAGAACATGCTCAAATATATCAATTTCTTTGCATAGGTAGGCACATGGGCCTTAGAGACTTTTGGAAGAACTATCGAGTTTTCATTATTTCAGGAAGTGGCATGGTGCTGATACATTGGGGGTGGTATAAAATCAAGTCCAATCCCCTTTTTCAACCCCCCCAAAAGGACTATTATGAAGACTCTGGCATTGTGACATACGTGCTGCCGCAGGACAAAGAAAATGAAGGGAAATAATTGTAAACTGCTACAGAATGAAATAAGAGGTAAGTACAGAATTGTTACAAGGCAACAAAAATACAGGTAGCCCATGACTTATGACCACAATTGAGCCCAGCATTTCTGTTGCTAAATAAGGCATTGGTTAAGTGAGTTTTGCCCCATTTTACAACCTTTCTTGTCACAGTTGTTAAGTGAATCTGGCTTCCCCATTGCTTTTACTTGTCAGAAGGTTGCAAAAGGTGATCGCATAACCCCAGGCTGCTGCAACTGTCATAAATATGTGTCAGTTGCCAAGCATCTGAATTTTGATCACATGACCATGGGGATGTTGCAACCGTCATCAGTGTGAAAGATGGTCATAAGTCACTTTTTTCAGCACCATAGTAACTTTGAATGGTCACTAAACAAATTATTGTAAGTCGAGGATGACCTGTACAACCATTAAGACCACAAAAGGAAATGTTGATGGACAGCTAATCTCTTTAATTTCCTACACCCTGTTGTGGAATTGATGCCTTTTCCAGCAGAACTGTGGTCTGGAGTCTCCCTCTGGGTGACATAGTAATGGTCCACAATAGATAGCCTTTAGTATCAAATCATAAGGAAGCTTCCCTAGCATAGGCATAAATGTCAACATCACAACTTCTATGAGTAAATCCTAAGACCAGGAAAGGAACTGGCAAACAGAAACTAAGGATCTACTTTGCTGTCATAGCATAGAATTTTCTCTTGGAAAATGAGGATTAGTAAAATTTAGCAAAACCAGGGACTTTCTGATGTGGAGATGTTGCTTCTGCCAGCAGCTCACTAATTGGCCTCAAGCAATTCGTTTTGTCTGAATTTCATCCTGTTCTCAGAAAAAAAAAAACACCACACAATGCAATATAGAATTTTGGGAAGCAGATTTAAAGCATAGGGATTTTATATACTCAAAATGGGCAAACGTAAGATAATATAATTTGGTGTTCTGGCCAGGATCCATTACAGGATTAGGCAAGAATCAAATAACAATACACCGTATTTGCCGGCGTATAAGACGACTGGGCGTATAAGACGACCCCCAACATTTCCACTCAAAATATAGAGTTTGTTATATACTCGCCGTATAAGACTACCCCTCTTCCGCACACCTTCCACATACCAAATAAAAGGTAAAGAACATCAGATTTGATTTCAACATGTTAATTTATATTCAAATGCTTATGACATGCAGGAAAACTCACAAGGCTGTGAAAGTATGCCAAATAATAGAACATAAGTAATTTTCCGATTCAGAGCAGGTTATAGTTCATAGTTTTATAAAATGTGTGTGTGTGCCTAAATTTCAAATTACCCATTTACCATGACTTGTCATGGACAGGCAACTTTATTAAAAGAATTCTATTTCAGCTAAGCCGGAAAGACACAAATATGGCCTGCAGAAGCATAATTTTCACTCTGATATTAATTGTGGCAATGTTGCATTTTAAACTAGCCATGATTAATTATATCCAAATTTTCACACCCACACTCCCCTTCCTTTAGCTTTCTGAAAACCCCACATTTGCAGATCCCATTTTAGCAATGCATCTAAGATTTGACTTGCCAGCCACTATCATTAAATTATGCTTGCTAAAATATGAACTGAAATATGAACTGAAATATGAACTACCCTGCAAAGCTGCCCATAATGAAGATAAGTTGATCTTGATGTCAATCCTCCTCAGCCTTTCACTTGTCTTTACTTGATACCACTGCCAAACCTGCTTTTCCATCGATACCAGAGTAAAAGGTGACATTGCTCCCGCAGCAAGAGAAGACAATGTGGGATGTGAGAAAGAGGAGAAATCGCAGTGAAATTAAGGAAATTAGGCGTTTGTTTTTTTCCTTCCTCTCCTTCGGGACTGGATCTAGAAAGTTGTCATTTTAACATGATCGCTCCCCTTCTTCTCTTCCCACCCCCAACCTCTGTTTCGTCTTTAAAGAGAAAAAGACACCCATTCTGCTTTATTGTATCTGACATAGTGGGCTTTAGTTCAGAAGCTGATAGATCTGCAGCTAATTTACGAGGAACCCTTTGCAATTCGCCAGCGCCTGCTATGACCTCAAGGAGAGGGAGAAGCGAGCCTCCTCACCAACAAGGCGAAGAATATACCGGCGTATAAGACGACCCCCCCACTTGGAGGCATGTTTTTCAGGGCAAAAAAGTCGTCTTATACGCTGGCAAATACGGTAATAATAACAAATAACCCCAATATTGATTGTCTCTCTTTTTCTCTATGAAAATTGGATAGTTTGATATCCCACGGCAATGTTTTAGCCTCATTAAAGCAGAGGTGGGTAACCTGGTTCCTTAAAAATCTGACTGCATTTTCTTTTTCATGATCTCTTTATAATAGTTACAACCATAAATTGGATTTGACAAACATAGTCTGTCCCCTTCTCTCTTTTTCTCTCTTTTTCTTATACACACATACATAAATATATATGTACCGATTGTGTATATTCAGTATACTCTCCTAGCTGGTTAAATCATTTTTCATCAGTTGACAATATTTGTACATGTAGCAGAACCAAAATGTTAGGCAATATTCATGTGATGCTGAACAGCTGCAGTTCATCTGCTACCTTGGCAGAGCTATTACGAATGTAGCTTTTGAGCATAATTAATAATAGCACACACTCTGTACTCATTAAAGCAAAATTTGTATCTGTGCCTTTGTTCAAAATCATGTATTCTTAGTCTGCCTATGTCTGTGAGCTTTTTTAAAAAAAGCTTTATCTTTTAAGATAAAAGACTAATACAAATTAAGAAAACTATAAAAAGGAAAGAAGTTCATAAGTAACAGAAAAAATAAAAAAAGTATATAAAAAGTGACTCTCCCTTCAGAAAAGTACAATTTTGTTCACACCTTCTGTAACATTTCAATGGAACAAAGATCTCTTCTTTCCATATCTCAGCCCTTATCAATAATCAAATTATATACACTCATTCAGTCCTAATCAGCAAAAGTCTACCAAAAGTAATAACTTATATTTCTTATTATATTACATTTTAACTTAATAATATTATACATAATATTATATTTCAATGTAATCAATCCATTTTGTATTCCAACTTGACACTTTCTCTAAGAAATACTGTAAAGCAAAAGAAATTTCTCATTTATGAACTGATCTTTAAAGCGAGTTATTCAATCCTTGTCAAAAAGAAATTCCAATAATAGCTATCAGAAACCACAACATATATATTGACTCTGATCAAATAAATCCACTTTGAATTCCTTCCGTTTACTTTTCTTGATCTTTAATCCTATCAAATAATGTCCCACCGGCTAATTTCTTATCATTTTCTCTTTCTTTCCTCTTGGGAACAGTTGCATTAGTTTAACACATCCCTTTTATAAATCCAAGTTAAGATTACTTTCCAAGTCACTCTTCTGATTTATTGTTTGTACCTCCCCTTTAATTATTAAGATATCAGCTGGTTTCATGTGTAAATTCATTGTGGCATCTTTTTCCATATCACACTCATATTCTGGCATTATAAATTCATTTTCAGACCCACAGCATCTTTTTCCATATCACTTTTGTAATCTAGCATTTTTAAAGAATACTAATCCATATTGAGGTCAACCTCAATCTGTTTTATTCAGTAAAATCTGTTGTTCTTCTATATCCACTGTTACAATATCAGACAATCTTGTAATTGTTAAGTACAGTGCTCTCAAACAGACTTAATTTCTTTTATAGCAAAACATATTGCTCCATTGTATTAATGGGTATTAATTAATGCTTTATTTGTAATCCTTAGTTCTCTCTGGTTCGCTCTAGTCAACTTTCAAAATCCCTTTTAAGATCGGTTTCTTTTCCAATCAATAAAACATTCCCACAGGAGGTGGATTCTTATGGTTAATTTCAAAATCTTCATGTATTATTTTATAAAATTTTAAACACCCCATAGGAAATATTCTTTGAAGTCCATCTACCTCATTAACTTTTCAAAGTCAATATTCTTTTGCTGTATTCCAAGTTCAATTCCATGTTAGTGCCAGAATGGCAACGTAATCATTCTATGTGGATGCCCCAGTTGGTTTCAGGTATCCTTTAGTTGCCTATGTTTAATTACTTTCAGATTTCATTCTGATTGCAAAAGTTAGAGGCCTTCTTTCAAAACCACCAAAATTTAGACTCTCTTGCCAAGTATTCCTGAGGCAGTTATTAGAAAACAATGTATGAAAGATCTGGCACAAAAATTGGTCAACACCCCCCCCCCCCTTTTTAAAACAGTCATGGTAAAAATCTTGCCTTTTGTAATTTCTCTTTAGCTTGTCAAACCTACAGTTTACCCTCAAAAAGGACCCTCCACATTCCTAGATATTGTATCATTCAGCTGGATACACAAGTTCACGCATCTAGGATGTGGCTATGATCTTTTTATTATGTATATTCAGTATGTATACATGCTGTTCTATAATAAAATGAAATCTGGACTTTCTTGCAATTGACACAAAACTTTTTCCAATAAAGTTTCAATTAATGTCACATATATGAAAATATTTCAAATATCACTAAACCGCTTCAAAGGATTGCTAAGATATGAGCTGAGAAAATGTGTAAAAATATCACTTTCATCTGTATATCTCTAAACAGAGAAGAAATAAATCTCTGTAAATCAAAGATTGAGTGCTTTATTGGCAAAAATCCATAACTGCCCACTGTTAATGCTATTTTTTTCTGCATTATGCTTATATAAAAGATTATGATGAGTAATCTGAGTTGGCAAATTATCAGAATGTTTTCTACCCTGCAATATACTCACTTCTGTGATTATACCTGATTTTCAGAGATTGTTTGCCAAGAGTTTTCACGGAAATAAATGTATTTTTCTGTGATTATAGTATTATGAGATCTCTTTTCTTCCTCTCCTCCTTATAGGCATATCTCCCTTATTTATTATAGGTCTCCATCAACAAAAGATGTAAGGCAGCTGGAATAGTAGGAATTGGTTGTCCATGTCTGGATTTTTATTCATTGGCGGTGCCATGTTGGTATTTACCATCTAACAAAACAGCAAAGCTTGCTTCAAAAACAGCATGGAAATGAACTCAAACAGTCTGGTTGAATGAAGCAACTTCGGCAATCATCACATTGATCCCATTGTTTAACATCGAATAAGTTGCTATTAAATCCCTTTGTTGTATCGTTGCCTCAAAAGAAAACCCAAAGTCTCACATGCCTATGTATAATGCTAATTAAAAACTGTTTTGTAGAAATGGAACACTTCTAAAGCTTGACTGGAATTTTGTCGGGAAAGATGTCTCGCGCTGATGTTAAAAAACCTTCTCTCTGCACCACTGGGCCTTTAACTAAGGAGGTGATTAGCCAGGCTGCCTCCACATTTAGTAAGATAATGAAGTCCTGCTATGGCCCCACAGGTAGGCTCAAACAATTTCACAATGGCACGGGAGGATATGTTCGTATTTCATCACAATCTTCGGTTTTGCTGAGTAGTCTTTGTGTCACTCTTCCCGTCTTAAAGCTTCTGGTTGCCTCTGTGCAGAATCACCTTGCGCTCTTCAGGGACAGTGGCTTATTTACGGCAATCTTTTGCTGCAGCTTGCTTGAAAAATACGAAAGCCTGAATATGGCTCGGTACCCTTTCATTAAAATTAGCAAACATATTTTGAGCCTCTGCATTGACTACCTTTCATCTGAAACCTGTGGTTGCCGAATCCCGGTGGATTTCAGCAGTTCTAAGCTTCTCCTTAGCCTGGTGCGCAGCATTATATTGAGCAAACGTGCTTGCATGCTTAGCAGGAAGGAAGCCGATCATATCAGTATATTGGTATTAAAGGCCTTTCTGTTTACAATCCCCCAAAATGTGGATTCTAGTGCCGTGCTAGGAAAATGCCATTACATCCCTGTAAAAAATAAGAGAGTTATGGATTCTACTGTCTATCCTGGACTTTTAATTGAAATGCCAGAAATGCATCTGACCCTGCCTTTCCAAAGAACTGCTTCAGGCCAGATCAAAGTGGCTCTGTTTGGCATGTCTATGTCAGGGCATTTGTCTCATGCCGGAGAAGGAGCCATACTTATCCATCGTGGAATTTCTCTAGAAGCTGAAATGTTGGATCAGTTACTCAGTCTAGGCAGGGAAGTAATAAGTGATGGTGTCGGTCTTGTGATATGCCAGAAGGTCATCCACCCAACCTTGAAGCAGTATTTAAAGGAGAACAATATTGTTGCTGTCGAGAGAGTTGGAATAAGAATGATGGAGCCCCTGAAGAAAATGACAGGTAATGAATAAGCTTTCAGACATGATCACTTTCAGATATGATCCACAAGAAAATGGGAAGTGGCAAACTATTAGCAGAAATATTTTGTCAGTTCTCTAGCTGTCCAAATTGTAAATGCTAGATTATTAATTGAGCAATGGTCATGTGTTTGACCTATCTCTAATCTCATCCCATATATTTACTTGCTTATTTAATGTATTTCGTTTCCCATCTCGTGTGCATAACTCTTGGAGACTAACAATTAAAAACAATAAAGAATCAGCTTTAAAACAACAGAGTTAACATAAAGTAACTTAGCAACTAGGAACACTAAGTTAACACAGGTAAGAGCAAGAAATGAGCTCACCCATACCCTTGGTCCCAGACTCAAGGGCAAAACCCAGGTTTTCAAGGAGGAGACCACTTAGGGGAGATGAGGTTCCAGAGGGCAAGTCCCATGGCAGAAAAGGCTTTGTTCCTGGATCCCACCTTTTGGACAGGACAATGAACGTGCTTTTTCCACCAGATCCCACATAATGGGTGGTAGACGCCCAAATATTTCAACAACTGTTGCTTCCCTCAGTTTTCTTAATTACAGCTCTTGTAAATAATTGCTTGAAAATGAGTAGAACCTATCCTGATTTCCATTCCGCAATGATAAAACCTATTAAAGCAAGATAGCGTATCACTCAGCCTTCTATTTACACTAAACCAGGTGAAACTCCCTAGAAAGTGTCACACCTCATGTTAAAGGAACAGATCATGGATTACATTTCACGAATCACAGTAGGCCAAGCTAAAATCAATTTTGTTTCCTTCCCTTGTCATGGGCAATACTATTGAAACATTTCTGACATTATTTGTATTAAAATAGTTGATATACAACTTCATTGAATAATTCAGTTGAAACATCTCTGAAGAAATATCCAGGATTTAAAGGACATCAGGTTTTTTTTTAACATAAACAGCATCAAAGTCCAGTCTAGTTAGATCCTAGAATTTGAATCACAATCACATATTTCCACAAAATGTAATTGCATTCAGCAGTATTAAGAATAAATCATTTGAAGCACTATCAAATTACTATGCTCTACTGCAACTTAGATGGAGCCTTTTTGACTTTTAACTACACTTTTAACTATACTTTTAACTACAATATTGCATGCTGCTAAGGCAGAATCAGAATTGGCTCCATATAATGTACAATGAAATGTTAATGAAAATAATTTGTGTTTCAGCCTCTTTGATGATTCAACTCTCACAGTCATATTTGCATCTGGGAAAACCATGGTTTTCCATGTCCAAAAAACACTAGATGTTTTGTCTAGACCTATCATAGTTTTCTTCTCAAGTAAGAGAGGTCATTTTTTTCATGACTATATTCACCATTTGAATCTAGAAAGTGGCTTCTTTGAACTTCTCTACCTACTATTTGCACAGGGTTGGCATTGTCTCTTGACTTAATTTTCCTTTGTTTGATTTTGATACAGGAGCAAATTGTTTTTTGTCCTTTATTTTCTCCCATGAGCTGTTCAGAGCATCCAGAAGTGGGAGGTGCTTCAGTCTCTTCTGGAAAGGCTGGGCTTAAAACTCCGGGACGCTCCTCCTCCTCCACGGGACACCTCCTCAGCGTCCCGCAGTTTTAGCTCAGCCTGGTAAGAGGTTGTGCACTCCCTGACTGGAACGGTTTTCTGATTCAGCTAGTCAAAATTCAGGTTTGCTCTTGGTTTAATTCGGCTTGTAAATTTTTCCCCAATTAATTTGGTGATTTCAAGGCTTGTGGCTCTATTAGGTCATCCCCCCGATCAGTTTGAGAGCAGTTCTTTGTGGCTGGCGGAGCCTGCCACTCCGCAGGCAGCCTGAGATGGCCACTTCAGGCAATTAGCTTATCTAATCCCCCGATCGTCTTATCTCTGCGATCTTGGCGGAGCGCTCACAGCCGCGGCTCACTTCTCCTTGCCGTTTCGACTGACAGGACCATTTATCTGACAATTTAGAGAGTCAGCAGCAGCGGCTTGTTAAACTGCTCAGGCAATTAACATCGGAGATTCTGCCTTCCCGCCATTTTCAATGGCTGGCTTCAAGTTCGCCCCTGCTTATTGAGAATAGAAACAAGAAAAAAGTGCTTCCCCCTCTTTTTTGGAGGTCTGAAAACAGAACGCCCCAGTCGTTTCGAAGGGGTTCCTTTCGGCCCTACTATCAAGGCCCATACGTTCCCAGATCGCAGAGAACTTCAGGCTACAGACCCAGTTTTAGACAGGATAGGTCGGAATCTTCCAATAGACGTCAGCGGGGAGGCCAAAACAGAAGAAACCCCAGAGGTACCAGAGGCCGATTTTTTCGTTGTCCCAAGTGAGTCTTTGACAGCAGCTCCCATTGGAGGGCAGCTAAAATTGTTTGCTGATCAATGGGACAGCTCCATCTCTGATGCGTGGGTCAGGGACTCTGTTAGGTTTGGTTTGGCACTAGAGTTTCAATCCTCCCCCCTGAACTTTTTCATTAGGAGCCCTAGGTCCACGGACCCCATTAAGAGAGCATTGATGCAGGAGGCTATCAATCATCTTCTGCATATTCGGGCCATTAGAGAGGTCCCATCTGAACAATGGGGTCAAGGCTGTTACTCTCTATTGTTTGTGGTCCCAAAGAGTTCGGGGGGCTGGAGGGCAATTCTGGACCTCAAACGTCTGAACAGATCATTGGTTTATCGAAAATTCAAGATGACTACTCTCCAGTCCATTCTGCTCAGCATCAGAGAGAACGATGTCCTGACCTCTATAGATCTGACAGAGGCTTATCTACATATACCAATTAGACCTGCTCACTACAAATATCTTAGATTTTGCTATTGTGATTGGCACTACGAATATATCGCCCTACCATTCGGTCTGGCTTCGGCCAGGATGGGGAGCTCACTTCCAATCCCACACTGCACAGGGAAGTTGGACTATTTCCGAACAATCACAAAGCATCAACCTGTTGGAGCTGCGAGCAGTTACGCAGTTTTCTACCCCTTTTCCAATCACACCACATTCTGGTCTTGATAGACAATATCACAACCAAGGCCCACGTAAACAGACGGGGGTACCCACTCCAAACTTCTGATGCTGGAGCCAGCCAGGTTGTTCAAGTGGGCCGAGGCCAATCTGTTTTCGCTCAAGGCAGAGCACATAGCAGGGGCCTTAAACACACAAGCGGACTGGCTCAGAAGGGCCACGATAGATCAGACAGAGTGGCACCTACACCCGTCTTTCTTCCAGGAAGCAGTGCAGAGGTTTGGGCAACCAGTGATCGATCTATTTGCCTCTCCCCTCAACGCCCAATTGCCCCAGTATATTTCAAGTTAGCCGACTCAGGGGGTGGAGGCCGTCAACGCCCTGCGATGTCAGTGGCCTCCCGGACTTCTATATGTGTTTCCTCCACTCCCTGTAATACCCAGGTTGATCCAGAAGTTATTGGAGGAACGAGCGGAATTGATATTGGTCACCCTTTACTGGCCCAGGCGAATGTGGTTTGCAGACTTACAGGACCTGTCGAGAGAACAACCTTGGAAAATTCCACCATCGAGGGTTTCCCTCTCGCAAGGGCCGGTACTTCACCCGGACCCACAATGGCTCAGCCTAGCCATATGGAGGTTGAGCGGAGCCGTTTAAGGACCCAACAGATTTCAGAGGATGCCATTGCCACCATACAAGCATCCAGACGGTCCTCAACAAATTGTATATACGAGGCCATGTGGTCCGTTTCTGTTGCTGGTGCCGGGGGTCTATGATCGACCCAACCACCCCATCAATAGGACAATTATTGGACTTTTTACAGGAGGGGTTGACCAAGGGCCTATCTCCAAATACTTTACGCAGACAGGTGGCAGCCTTAGCCTCGATGATATCCTGGGGTGACCTTCGTTCCATAGCGCACCATCCACATCTCCGCAGCTTTCTTAAGGGTGCTGCAAACTTACAACCTCCTGTAATTCACTGCTATCCCATTTGGGAGCTCAACAAGGTGTTAACCGCACTTACAACTGGCCCGTTCAAGCCTTTAAGAACTGCTAGTCTCAAATTCTTGACATATAAGGTGGTCTTCTTAATTGCGATCACATCAGCAAGGAGGATTTCCGAATTGGCAGCATTGTCGATGAGAAAGGACCTGTGTGTGTTTCATGCAGACAGAGTGGTTCTCAGATTGGATCCAACGTTCACCCCTAAAGTAAATTCAGTCTTCCACAGAGCGCAGGAGTTGGTGCTTCCAAATTTTTGTCCGAAACCATCTCATAGACTGGAGCATCAATGGCATCGACTTGACGTTCGAAGGGCGTTAAACATCTATCTAGACCGCATGGCAGCATTTTGAAAATCTGAGGCTCTATTCCTATCCTTCAACTCATCCACTTTAGGACACAAGGTGTCGTCAATGACCATTGGTAGATGGTTGAGAGCCACCGTAGCTAAAAGTTACAAATGCCAGTCCATCTCAGTTCCTAAGGGCATTAAAGCCCACTCAACAAGGAGTGCGGCAACATCAGCATCATGGGCCACATGGGCTTCCATAGACGAAATTTGTAGAGCGGCAACTTGGGCTTCACCATCGCCCTTTGTAAGAAATTATAAAATTGATGTCTATGCCTCAGCGGACGCTTCATTTGGCAGAAGAGTCCTGCAGAGGGTCCACAGAGTTTAGGAGTGGATTTCGATCCAGACGGAGTCCCTCCCTAAGGACAGGCCAAGCTTTGGTATGTCCCACTTCTGGATGCTCTGAACAGCTCATGGGAGAAAGGGTGTTGGTACTTACTTGATACGCCCATTCTCTGTTAGCTGTGAAGAGCATCCAGCCCCACCCATTTCTTTCCGTCTGGTGGGGTTCCGTTCCGGTCAGGGATCTAGATTAGGTGATGAGTTCTGGACTTTGGCACTCAGTCTTCATAAAACGGGGGGATGCTGGGGAGGTGTCCCATGGAGGAGGAGGAGGAGCATCCCGGAGTTTTAAGCCCAGCCTTTCCAGAAGAGACTGAAGCATCTCCCACTTCTGGATGCTCTTCACAGCTCACAGAGAACGGGCGTATCAGGTAAGTACCAACGCCCTTTTTCACTTACAAAAGGTTAAATATTTTTCATTTCTGAGCATGAGAATGGTTGGTTATCATCGACATATCAAAGATTGTTAGTGTTTCTCCCAGGAATTTTAATTCCTATTTTTTCTAGTTCGGTCTTTCTTATATATTCTGCATGCAAGTTAAATAAAAGGGGACAATCTATAACTTTGAGTTACTTCTTACCCGATTAATTGCTCCATGTCCCATTATAATTGTTGCTTCCTACAATTTCTTCAGTACAAAGATATGATAATCCACCCTGGGTTTTTAAGGCCTTTTACAAGAAAAAAGTGAATTAAAAAAAAAAGGGGGTATCTGTTTGAAATTCTCTTCCCTTTTCCATTAGTGATCAGATGTTAGTAGTGAGTGAATCCAGCTACCATAGTAGAGCCAGAAATTCTAATTTATTAAAGATTGGGTAGAAAAATTTTAAAATATTAATCTTACTAGTATGTTAGAGAAGTACGATTGTTTTGAGAGTTTGAGCATTCTTTTAATATTGCTCCATTTTTATATTAGATTATAAATGTATATTTTCCATTCCTTAGGCAACAGGACCTAGCATTGTTGGGAGCAAAGTGCAAATAATGCTTCTACATTGTAAAACACCCAGAGCATATGGGACAGTATATACATCTAAATCAGTGGTGGGATTCAAAAAATTTTTGCTACCGGTTCTGTGGGCGTGGCTTGGTGGGCCTGGCAGGGGAAGGAGACTGCAAAATCTCCAGTCAGAGGTGGGATTGCTGGTTCTCTGAACTACTCAAAATCTCCGCTACCGGTTCTCCAGAACCTGTCAGAACCTGCTGAATACCACCTCTGGTCTAAATGCTGTTGCTATTTGTAAGATTTTAAACAGTTATGATGGTATTTTATCAAATTCTGTGCTTTTGCTATTGGAAGTATTTTTGCTAAAAAGTAGATTTGTTGAGGAGAATTTAACTTCACTTTCCAAAATGTCCAACTAGTATAATAAACAAACTTTTTGTGTCTTTCATCAATTTTGATAACTAGTGTATAATCAACCTGATTTCACTATTTTATCCATTCATTGATGTCCATATGTGTAGTATTTTTTTTAATTGTTGGAAGAAGTGTTTTGCTACATTGAATGTCACTGGCAGCATTCTCTTTCCTGCTTCATTCTGTACAGTGAGACCAATTTTTCGGTTCTGCCAGATTCTCTTAGACTTTCAATTTTAATATGGTATGATAAAGTTAAGGTAAATATAGATCTTAAAAATCATTATATTACTGTGCCATATTGAGAATTTGGAACTGATATAAATCCAGACTGTACCCGAAAATGCCTTTATGGGTCTCAGCACAAGAAATATTTTAAAGGAACGAAACAGTAGGTAAAGAAAAATTAACTTATCAAGAGTTGTTGGAACAGGAACACAGAGGACATAAAATGAAATCAAGAGAACAATTGATGCAAAGGGATTTAGTTTTCAATGGTCTTCAGATACACAAGAGAAAGTTTGAAGGTAGATAAACATTTAGAATTGAGCGGCAGAAAACTATTTGAAGTTGAAATATGTACAAATAATGACCATATAATTGCTAAGATGTATAAACTTGAAACTTGAAACAGAAGAACAGGTAAGAGTATAGTTAAGTGGACTGAGAACTTTGGATACAATATGCAGTGGGAAAATGTGTGGCTAAAATTGTTGAAGTTTAAATTAAATCAGCAGTTAAAAGAATTTTATACAATGTTGTACCATTAGTATATGGCTCCAGAAAAATTGTCTAGAATGGTATAAAAGTACTTCAGATTTATGCTGGAAATATGATCAACATGAGTCATTTTCTCGTGCTTGGTGGACTCGGTGGAAATTTCTGGGTTCAAAAACATGTAATGATTCAAAAAATGTTAAAGACCAACATTCAGCTGAAACCAGAACTTGTCTTCAGCAGCTGCAGCCAGTTTCCAGGGCCATCTTATGGCTCAGCAGAGGAGGCTAGAACACAACAATAGTAAGGTTGCCTTCCACAATATTGAATAATGTGTGGCCAATCGTCTGTCATAATTATCTGCAAGGAAGGTGACCTGTTAAAATGACTTCCACTCCATCCCTTTCAAATTTAGATTAGAAATCACATAGATTAGAAAGACTGGTGGACCTATATGACTCTCCCACCAATTAACTAGAAAAAATGATTAATTAACAGTACTTTCAGATTTACATATGATGGATAATGTTGATAACTCATTGTCACTTGACCTGATCTTTTTATTAGAATATTTAATTGATTATCACAGAAGCATCTTAGAGCAATAAATCTCACAAATTAAGTTCTGTGCTTTTCTGAGATTATGCTTTCATAATATAAACTTTATTCGTTTAATTTTTGCAGCCCTATTAATTATAAGGTTTGTCCAAATTACCTGCCTCTATTTCTTGCCACAGAATATTTAAAGAACATAGAAGCCTTAGAAAATATCTCTTTTTATCCCAAATAACTTTTCCATTCCCAGCAGTCATTTAAAACAGGCTTCTTTCTTTATGGGATTATACATGCCTTTATTTTCCTTAATTGATTAGGTTCTCAGCCAATACCTTCTTTACAATTCCTGTCTCCTGCTTGTTACGGCTATCTGAAGGACTTACATACACAATGTTTTGATTCAAAATGGTTCCTGCATCTAATTCCTGATCAGCCAGTTGTTTGCAGCTTGCTACTCTGCAATAGGAATGAAACAGCATGGGATGAACTAAAGGTAATCTCTTTATATATCTTGCAGCAAGCATTAGATGAAGGGGCATGTTGTTAGAAGGTTGGTCTCTTGGTTAATTCTCTCTACATATGAAACCAATAATAATCTTAGACCATTAAAGCTTATGGAAATCAAGAGTTGTACTACAAATAAGATGCTTAAGGCACTCTTTAACGAATAATCAAAGTGGACCAAGTCTGGAGAGTTTGTTAATGAGATGCAAGATGATTTAGGGAAAGGATGCCAGGAAGACAAATATAATCTATAGCCATGGATATAATTGACATAAAGTTTGGAGAAAAATATAATTGTCATGAGTTTCCTCTCTCTCTTGTCAAGGGAAGTGAAGCAGCAGGTACAAGTGTAGGCTTCTCTTAGCCTCTCCATATACAGGTAGTCCTTGACTTACAACAGTTCATTTAGTGACCGTTCAAATTTACAATGGCCCTGGAAAAAGTGGCTTATGACTGTTTTTATGACCTTTGCAGCATCCCAATGATCATGTGATCAAAATTCAAATACTTGGCTGCTGATTCATATAGTCAATGGGGAAGCCAGATTTTGCTTAACAACCGGGTTACTAATCAACTGCACTGATTCATTTAACAACTGAGGCAAGAAAGATTGTAAAACGGGTCAAAATTCACTTAACAAATGTCTCACTTAACAACAGAAATAGTGGGCTCAATTATGGACTTAAGTCAAAGACTACTTTGCCTATGTATTGTGAAAATATAAATAAAGAGAGAGGATCATGAATGTGACCTTAGGGATTTCTTTAGGAAAGAAAGGGTAGAATAAAATTATAATAATGTAATATTTGGACAACATTGAACAAATAGATATTTGACAGTATTTAGGACAGTGAGTGTAATTGTTGTTATGGGGCAAATATTCTAGTATTCTGTCAGAGAGCTGATGAAATCAGGCTGAGAGGCATTAAATTGTGTTTCTTGATTTACAGCTGCTGCTTTTAATGACTATTTTAAGGAAATTAGCATGATGAGTATTTTGGCACAGAAATCTTCTCAAGAAAAGAAAAATAACACCTCTTTTTATCAAAGATGAGGTGATAAAAAAAATGAGAAATGATTAGATAAATGGGGCTTTGCAAAGTGTGTGCAAATAGGCTCAATTCCATTGAGATTAACTCTTGGGTTTGTTTAAATCAAGAGATTATTGGTTTAGTTCCTGGAAGTTAATGGGGTTTCCATATCACATGCTGAGTGCAATTGTCTGAGCAGAGTAATGACAGAAGATATGGTAGAATTCTGGTGAGAAAAAGAGAAAAATCTTTAGAGTCAAGAAAATGTCTCCCGTGCCTGAAAGATAGATAATTGCCTAAAGCAGGGGTGTCCTTGCTGGCTGAGGAATTCTGGGAGTTGAAGTCCACAAGTCTTAAAGTTGCCAAGGTTGGACACCCCTGGCCTAAAGGAAGGGAGAAGGGAAAAAAAAAAACCTTTTGCAGGCTTCATCAAAAGTAAGCATTTCTAATGGTAGAAGGGCATATCTCTTACTATTCACAGCTTTATCTGATTAATTATTTGGCTGCAGGCTATTGAATTGCAATTTATGCCATGGCAATGTTTGCTATGTTCCTGATCATCACACCTATTAAGCATGGATGGGACATAATCTGTACTGCTCATCGTATTTGCAATATAAGGGTTTCCAGTGCAGTTTTAGATCTTCAGGTTTGTTTTTGTTGCATTCTGATTTCAGTGCAACATGCGTAATCCAAAAATCTCTGTTGACTGTGCTTGTTGATTATGTATAATGAAAGTACTTTTCTGCTTTTATTTTGTAACTTAATCTTCTACTTTACAAATCTAGTAATTTGCACTTTTTTAACTGATGCATCTTTTTAAACCAATTAAATTAAAATGAACGTAGGTTTGGCTACCTCTTCATTTAGCAACGCTCATTTATGATGGCTAATTATAAAATAATTTTATAAGAATCCTTCTATTTACATACAGACCTTGATGGTCTATAAAACAAAAGAAAGCTGAACTAAAATTGTAAACATAGTCATGATTTTACTCAGCAATTGCTTTACTTAACTTCACTAGTTGTGATCACTACACAAGGATTACCTGCATGGTTTGCTAAGTATTTAAATATTACATTAGTTGTCTGTCAAGCTGTATAAAAGCAGATCGAAATACCTAGAACAATCTATGTTAATCTGTAACTGAGCAAATAAAATGGGATAAGTTAGTATGCCTACTAAACCAGAATTCCTTTGCAGGAAGGGAGGATAAATTAATTGGAGAAAAAAAAATATGTTCTGTTTGGAGGGGAAAATATCAGCGTCTATAATACAACTATTTGGTGCTTTTCCCCCCCCTCTGCAGCTTGCTTGTCAAACTGCGGAACATGCTTTGCAGTTAACAGTCAAAGATCCATGGATTTTGCTGGGCGGAGGCTGTACCGAAACTCATGTGTCCTCCTACATAAAGCACAAGGTTTGAAAATTTAATGGGGGGATATTTAAATCTTCATTTAAGGCTCCTCAATGTCTATGTGCTTATGAGTACAGATGAAACACCTTATTGAGACCACATGCTGTATATTATATAACATTTAATACATGTATGTCTCTATAGATTTGTGTATTATAAAATCAATATTAAGGCTATGGATAAAGCAAGGAGAAGGTAAGGTAAGGACATTGTTGAACCAAGCTTGATTACTAGTGACTTCATGTTTGTGTAATTTTTGGAGCAATAATGCAGAAATGATTTGCGTTGCCTTTTCCCTGCTTTTAATTTGTGTGGAGTTTTTTTGTTGCTGCTGCTGCTGTTCCCAGTTTAGCTTGACTTTAGGCTTGAGATCTCTTGGCAATCTCCCATCTATCTTAACCAAATCAGGTGCTGCTTAATTTTTTTTTTTTCTGGATCAGCCAATTCTGACTAGGGGATGGCATCTGTTAGGCAAAGGAAAAGTATGCAAAGGTTCTATGTTGGAAAATAAATGCAACCCAATTATGTTCTTTGACAGTGCACTTGAAGGCCACACAATTCTTTTCCAGAAATAATATTAAATTAAGGCAGCATAGAAAATATTATATGGGCGTATTTGTTTTTTAGAACTGTAATATTGTACAAGGACCTCAATTGTGTACAAGGACCTCAATTGTGTCTTCATTTTCAGGCAATGAATCTTTCTCATGCAAAAGGACTTACAGGTAGTCTTTAACTTATGATTGGTCACCTAGTGACCATATGAAGTTACAGCAGATCTTTCAGAGGGGTACCTGTGTCCTGTTTTTGAAGTTCCAATGGTTGCTTCCCTCCCCATGGTCACTGCAGCACATTTTGGGCACTTTGCAACTGGCCCACATGTATGTCCATTTGTAAATCCCATGGTCATGTAACCATGTTTTTGCCAAAAACCAGCATTTACTTCTAGTTTTCAACAAAACATCGTGAACAATTGGTTAACTTGACAATCAGAACAAAAAAGGTTGTAAAATTGGGTTGGTCATGTGGCACTTTACAACTTCCATTGATTTACAACCAGCGAAGGGTAGACTCCATTACACTCACAAGTTGAGGGCTGCCATCAAACTATTTGACACTTACTTGAGGGTCATAAACCACAGTGGGTTTCTTCCCAGATAATCTTACATTGAGCTATAACAGCAATAGCACTTAGACTTATATATCGAATCACAGTGCTTTAAAACCCTCTCAAAGCATTTTACTGAGTCAACCTATTGCCCCCAATAATCTGGGTCTTCATTTTACTCACCTCAGAAGGATGGAAAGCTGAGTCAACCTTCAGCCGCCCAGAATCAAACTCCTGGAGTCAGCAGTAAGTTAGCCCTGCAGTACTGCATTCTAACCATTGTGCCACCACGGTTCTTATAAACTGATAAATAGTATTATACTAATACATGACCTACTAATGCACAGTAGGTCAATGAGTAACAACAACTCTCATTTTCTCCCTCTGTTCTAGAGTTGTAGTGTAACCGAGGGGACCTTGAAAGATCTAGGTTGTTCTTCGGAGGAATTCCACTTAGTAACTGATTGTTTTTGCCACTCGCTAGAGTCCATTGCTCACTCTCTGGAGCATGACAGTGGTGACATTCTCACTGATACCCATTGGGGTCATTCATGGTCTGTTCCACCTAACATTCCTAGCAACTCTGATTGGTCAGATTTTGTTCAAAAGTGTGGGTGCGGCCTTTGCAACAAACAGGAAGACCTCAACTGGAAGATGTTAAACTGTCATTCTGTTTCTTTCCTTCCCCAAAACTGTGTTAACGAGACCTCTGTAACGTCTGCTGACCATCTTGTCCTGGATTGTTTTGCTGCAAAGCGGAACGGTTTGCAAGTCGCAGTCGAGACAGCCCATCTCATTTTAGATATCTCACATATAATTGAAGATCGTAATTAGTTGTGTGTGCCCATTTAGCAACTGTGATGCATTTATGCAATTCTAGGCCTCTTTCCAACCACGTCTCTTGCAACTTCAGAAAATCTGTAACAAACATTGGGATTCTCAAGGTCATGTTTTGGTATTTCCTACCAATCTATTACTGGAAGAAAAAAGCAATTCCTGCTGCGTTACAGACTCCAGAGAAGCATTTGCACATATGCAAGTATTTTAGGGTGCCATACTTATGGACCAGAAATATCGGTTGCAACTTGGCATTTCTTGATGTAACATAGATAGTTTGGTCTTATTTTTGTTTCTTTGCATGTTTGAAATTTTAAAAAAGGCATATGCTACTGAAAACACTTATGGAAATATGTAACATCTTTGGCTAGGATACCATTACCACTGTTTGTCCAGAATGTGTAAAGTAAAAGATTGTGACTAAACAAAAATTTAATGTACAGATGATAACACCAGATATTATATTAGCCTCTGTAATAAATTATGTTACTTATTTTAGCTCACCATGGAAAACATCATATATCATTAGATATGTCATAGATTAATAATTTAAGGACTGGTGCAACATAATTGGATTCTAAATAAACTATTTTTCAAAACACAGTGTCAACTTTGAAATTCAGCTGCCACATTTTTTTAAGAGAACAGTTCAAATATAAGTAAAGTCCAAATTAAGAATATTTCATTCTTAATTTAGGAATTGTTTAATTTAAAACTGGTTTAGTTGTAATAGATTGTTACAGATTCAAAATATTTTTCAAGAGTATGTACAAAAAATACTATTTTTTCTAGCATCAGCTAAATTAGATATATTACATTGAGAAAAGTTTCTCATTTCTTTCCTGTTACCTTTATTAATTTCATTGCAGAAATGTTAATATAGGAAACAAATTATTTTGTTATCTACTTTTATCTTCCAAAACAGAAAAAGGTTAAAAATGTGAGGTTCTTGCCTGCTGGCTTTTTTGAGTTAGCTGTTTTAGAGATTCTAAAAGTTTAGTTCTTAAAGAGGTAACCTTATAAATAATTTTAATTTCCACCTCTAATGAATATCATACCATAACTGAAACATCAATTCTGCCTGTTCTCCTTCCATTTAATATATCAAAAGTGTTTCAGATACAATTGGTAGTAAGAATGGATTGCTTACAATATGGAGCAGTTGCTTCAGTCTTTGAACTGGGAATATCCTGGGATATGGTTAAAAAAAATCAGAGTGGTGGCTATCATAGTGCAATCAAAGTGCTACCATTTTTATGTGTGTCACCTATTATGGCTACCACCTTGAATATTTTTTACCGAAGTCTGCGTGCATCTATGCTTTGAATATGAACTGACATATTTTTTCCTAACACGGTTTATATAAATATGTTTTTAACATAAAAAATTAAACACACACATCTCATTTTGTTACTCTCTTCTTCATTATTATTAGCTACCCAATTTGCAGGTGATCTTGAAAAGTGAGCTGTAAATTCTTGCCTGTGTTTTTACACTAACTTTGTTTAGTACTTTTCTTCCTGAATTGTTGAAATCAGAAGATCGTTTTATAATCATGAGTGGTCTAATAAAGATATTACCTCAGATGGCTCTTTGATTATGACTCTCTGTGTTTAATCTGCTTTTTCTTCATAACCTGTCTAAAAGAAGAACTTAAAAAATCATTTTGTTTAAAATCAGAATAAAGAAGTCACTCATTTTAATATGCCCCACATAGGAGGATATATCAGCTGTAAACAGAGTTCCACAATCTAAGTGCTTGAAATCTGATCCATTGTTGTCATTCCCAAAACATGTCAATGGTGTCTCTCAATTGACAGCTTAGCTTCCGCATGTCAACTACATCTGTAATCAAAGTACCTTTTGAAACCACATCAAAATCAAGGAAAAACAGAAAATCCTACTTAACATAATCAAATCTTAACTAGATAACTTAGCTTGTGTTATTCTGAATTTGTACTATCCATTGGAATATAATTTCTGCAGCTGAGTCTTCTCTTAAGGAGTTCTTGTTTATTTCAATTAAATTCTTGACTAGTTTACTGATGTCTGCATTTTGGGGATACTGTTTGCAACGCAGTATATGAAAATATTCTAATAAATATTCACTTGGTCGGTTCAGAAGATGTGCCATGCCATCTGGAAGCAATAAATCCATGCCAAGTACAATCCTGCTTAATAAAACAAAATCAGCAGTTTAGTATGGAACCGAAAAATTTGTTTTGATCTGCGAGTTGTCTTTATTTTTGAGTTTTGCTACATGTAAGGCACACACTTGATAAATGCACGTAGTTCTGGTTTTGATCTATCTTTGAACAAAAAAACAGACAAATGTGTTAAGTCAAAAATGAAATGTAGCTCTAAGCTACTCTTGTTTGGTTTGCTCATCCAAAATAACACTAAAGTGGTTGGGATTTTACTTTGCACATTCTCCTCTCCCCACCAAGGCCAGCCAA
This sequence comes from Notechis scutatus, assembly GCF_049901735.1. Classification (NCBI taxonomy): domain Eukaryota; kingdom Metazoa; phylum Chordata; class Lepidosauria; order Squamata; family Elapidae; genus Notechis; species Notechis scutatus. The sequence continues at coordinate 148,886,902 of NC_142009.1, read as the reverse complement.
CTTTTGAGGCTCACATCTTCCATTCAGTTGCTTGATTTTCAGCCCACTTGGGAAAAATGGTTTCCAATTGTTTTTCCCATCGACTAAGTTTGAATTAGTCATACTGAGCATCTTTTATTCTTGTTTCTTTCCATTTGTACAAAATTTGCAACTGTAAGATGTCAAACCAAAACCTATAATTAAATGGTGATCTTCCTAGACCCTACAATTTTTGTGGCAAGCAACCAACTTTTTTCTTTTTCTTTCTTTTCTCCAGGAAGAAATCAAATAAAAATTATAGCTTAAAGTGAATGGTCTGAAAACAAGAACATACCTTCGAAGATAACCCATTTGGGGAAAGGAAGCTTTTAAAAATGCAGACAATTGTGGAAATCAAGTTTTCTCAGACAATGTATTCCCCCTACAACCCCAGTTCTGCCAATATCAAGTTATCAAGCACATGCAAGCCATAAGATCAGAAATAATAGATGCAAATGAGATGTGCCTGTTGCCAAGGGGAGGGGAGTCCTTCCCGTCATAAATTCTAAGCATTCCAGTACATTTTTCTCCTCCAATAGTCAGCCAAGAATTCCTCCCCCCACCCATCACCCACATACATACATACATACATACATACATACATACATACATACATACATACATACATATATATATATATATATATATATATATATATATATATATATATATATATATATGGTGTTCGGCTTGGTTGGGTATTTTCCCACGTCATTGTAGTTGTTCTTTTAAAGTTGTAGCAACGTTTCAGCAGAATCTCATCTGCCATCATCAGGCTTCTGTATTGTGTCCGTCTGTGAGTCAGACTTTTACAGTGGTTTCAGATTTGAATTTGGGGCAGCCTATTGCTGTGCCAGAATGGTTTTTTCTTCATCCTGATTGGTTGGGAGTCTTGGTCTGTGTTTATTGGTCTCGGAGTTTGCTGTGTTCTGCTTGATTGGTGTCTCTAATATCTTCTGTCTGTTTTTGGCTCTTTTTGTATCTTGATTGGCTGGCAGCATTGTGTTGCTTTATTGGAGGCCTTTAGTGCAGCTTGGCTTCGGGTAAATGGACGGCTATCATTAGTTAGGAAGCTGGGTTTCATCTGGGTGCCTGGTTGGGATGTGTTTGAGCTGGAGGTATCAGGGGGATCTGTTTGTGCCCAGGTGTTTGCCTGGCTTGTGGTGTGGAGATTTTTTGTTTGTGAGTGCAGGCTTCCAAATGATTGACAGCCTGGTGGAATCATCTCTTCTATTCATGCTTTCTGGTCTTTTTTCAATCTCTATGGCTTCTCTGATGATTCTGTGATTAGGGTTTTCTATAGTGGCCAGGGTTTTGGTGCCATTGAAGTTGATGCTATGACCTGTGGCTTCCATGTGTTGGACTATGTGTTGGACTTCAATGGCACCAAAACCCTGGCCACTATAGAAAACCCTAATCACAGAATCATCAGAGAAGCCATAGAGATTGAAAAAAGACCAGAAAGCATGAATAGAAGAGATGATTCCACCAGGCTGTCAATCATTTGGAAGCCTGCACTCACAAACAAAAAATCTCCACACCACAAGCCAGGCAAACACCTGGGCACAAACAGATCCCCTGATACCTCCAGCTCAAACACATCCCAACCAGGCACCCAGATGAAACCCAGCTTCCTAACTAATGATAGCCGTCCATTTACCCGAAGCCAAGCTGCACTAAAGGCCTCCAATAAAGCAACACAATGCTGCCAGCCAATCAAGATACAAAAAGAGCCAAAAAACAGACAGAAGATATTAGAGACACCAATCAAGCAGAACACAGCAAACTCCGAGACCAATAAACACAGACCAAGACTCCCAACCAATCAGGATGAAGAAAAAACCATTCTGGCACAGCAATAGGCTGCCCCAAATTCAAATCTGAAACCACTGTAAAGTCTGACTCACAGACGGACACAATACAGAAGCCTGATGATGGCAGATGAGATTCTGCTGAAACGTTGCTACAACTTTAAAAGAACAACTACAATGACGTGGGAAAATACCCGAACCAAGCCGAACACCATACATGTAAGTACCCGCGAAAACTTAAGAAAATATATATATATATATATATATATATATATATATATATATATATATATATATATATATATTTGCAGAGATGTGTATTTCTTCAAATGTTGGGGTCCTGGTGCATTGGAATTGCACTTTTTAGTTTCATAACCGATGGTACTTTAGTAGTCCCGAAATGTTTAGTTAAGTGGAATCCTGAACTTTGATCTTGCAAGATTAATTCCAACATGGCAGTTGGAACCCCACAGTTATTTTAAATATCAGAAATATTAAATCTCCAATCCATTGCCTCCACACATTAAAATTTAGAACATTCTGCTCTCGTGCAGAAAACTTTTAAATAGATCCTGTGCTTGACACTCAGTCGTATACCAGAAAACCCCTGCTCAGCAACTGCAGCACTTTCTCCTACAACCTTTTGAAGGAATTTGATAGATTTGTCAGAGAATTTTGACTCTTAGCAGCAAAATGTTGCTGGCCACAGCAAATCCAAAGAGCACCCCAGCATTAATTTAAAACTTTTATTAACCTTTCTAAATTCTTAGTCTTTTCAGGGAGCTGGGCTTTGTCTTTGGAAGAGAAATGCCTACACAAAACTAATTACTGGACTTCGAACAACATTTCTGGAAGTGCATGAAATAGGTTTTCTGCAAATGAGCACAAAGAGAGAAAAGATTCTGAGCCTTGGGCAAGAGGGTTATTTTTATACAGGGAAAAGAAATGCATTTGGCTTATCATAATCACACGAGAAGGACTTTTCGGTGTCTGCCTAAAAACATAAGCTGATTTATTTTTAGGGGAAAAGCAATGCTTAAATAACCAGAATAAAAGAGCTGGGGATGACAGTTTTAGAGTTTACAATTGTTAAAATGCATAAGATTTCAAAAATCAGTAAGTATTAGGATTCGTAAAGTAGGTACAGGGGAAGGGAAAAAACTTTGGAGCAGCACATTCGCTGAATTATGCAATCTGTTGGACTGGTCAGTGAGACAATAGCTGATGCAGTCTGGAAGAGCTGCTTCATTCATAAAAGTGGGCTCCTGCAAGGGAGAGAAATACAAAATTTGTATTGTAATGCCACCTTGCAAATGTTGCCCATTCTTGTTTAGGTGTTGCACTGTCACATACAAGTATGGTATACCTGGGATAGAGTCTGCAGAACAACATCGCAGTGCATATTTCATCATTGTGATAAATCCTCTCTATCTGATAGATGCCTCCGCAGGGCATATATTCTGTTAGCCAACGAACAATCTGTTTACTTTCATTTTCTGGAGAGAGTTCCAACTTGAGTGTTCAGCTGTAGCCATCCTCCAGTCTTCTATATAAAGAAGGCTATCAGATCTATTTAAGACACTGAAGCATTCTTAAAAATAAGGGTGATGTGAAGGGTGTCACCTTCTTTTACAGTATGTAGGTTTCTTATTTTCAAATAAAAAATATAAAAGAAGAGCCTCACCAGAGGAAAGGAACCATTCATAGATATATTGGTGACCTTGGCTTCCATATTAGAACTTAACCTCATCCAGTCTTGGGCCTGAACTTCTCTACTCCATGCACAAAAGAAGACTTTGAAAACTGTTGAATTTACAGGCTTGCTGTTCATGGATTTTCTAAAACTTATGAAATCTTGTTCCTCATCACCCCTGCCAATATGATATTTTTGCTAATAATTGTGTCTTATTATGATGTAACTATTCTGTAAACAAGACTACTTTAAATACGTAAAGTTTTTCCCATTCTCAATTTTAAAATTTAAGCTATTATTCTTATCAGCACAATCCTATCAGATTGTCTTCTTAATCTCTTAGTAATCTCCTATGCTGGTCCATATTGGGTCAGTTTCAAGTAGCAATTAAGGCACTAGGTTAGAAACTTTGAGAGAGAGGGAGAGGGAGAGGGAGAGAGAGAGAGAGAATCCCTCAGACTGTACGAGTTAAGGGTGAGAATACTGTACAGAATCCCAAGAGCTTGAATGGAAGCTCTCCATCCTTCCTTGTTAGTGAATTCATTAAAGCGGAACTTCTTTGAAGCTTTGGAAATTATTTTTCCTCGGCAGGATGCACTAAGTATCCATTTCTTTGGTAAGCCAGTTACAGTCTCTCCCATCTGCTGATTACTAGATACTCCTCTTTCTTTCTCAGCCTTACAAAACCCTCCTTCAGCACCAATGCCCTGAACAAAAATGACTGTCTCAGTCTCCCAAGAGTTATAGCAGCCTATACATGCTGCAACAACCTTGATCATTGCCTTATTCTTTTTCTCTCTACCTCTAAACCTCCGGTGCTGAGTTGAGAAGTGATATAACTAAGCAACCCCACACTGAGTTCCTAATCAAGCAGACTGAAAGCAGAGGCAATGGTCAAAGCACTCAGGATCATAATGCCGAGAAGTATCTGCTGTAAGAATGGGGGCATCATTAATAAAACTCCCTCTCTTTTTTGCATAGTGGTTTCCAGGAGAGAATAGAGAGCCAGAAATGCTGATCTAAATTATTGGATATTTATACCACCTTTCGTTCAGGAGCTCCAGGCTGTTAGCATAGCATTAATTTCTTGTATTGGCCTTCACAACAACCACCTTATGAAATAAGTCAGGATGAGACTGAGTAATTGCTCTTAAAGATGCCCGGTGAGTTCTTGTTCCTGAGCAGGGACTAGAACCTGGGTCTCTCCATTCCTACCTCAACCCCTTAACCCTATGCCATGCTTGCTCTGGACTAAAGAGGTTGTGATCATGTCGGTGCAGTCTTTCCCTTTCTGCACACTGAAATCAATGGGTGGGGAATCCTAAATGTTAAAATAATTTGGGAAATGATACTTTAATTGGCCAGTTTTGCCACTTTATTTTATTTTTTTATCATTTAATTTTATTTAGTTTTCAAAATTTAAAAACATAAAATAACACTTTATACATCATTATATCAACATCAAGACATCTTTTACATTTCCTTATCTTTCATCTTGTACACACATTTCTTTCATTATATAATTTCAACTTAATATATAAATAAATATAGATATATATGAATATAGATATAAGTATATAGTTTCTTATTCTTTACCTAATTGTAATCCTAATTCATTTATCATTTGATAGAATATTTTTGGTAATGTTTTCCTTTTTTTTTTTAATCCATACTCTTATACTCTTTTTCTTGATTCACTATCACATTAAAGTCACCTACCAAACATATATTCTCATATTCCAGTTCTATTAATTTTTTAATATAATTTGTTATAGAATTTTTCCTGTTTCTCATTTGGTGCATATATGACAGTTAACAACATTTACATATAGTTCTAACATTAAAATTCTACCCTCCTCGTCTGCATAAATTTGTTTTGATTGTGTTTTCTAATATATATTGCTATTCCCCCTTTTTTGTAAAAATAAATATAAATCTAATACATATAAATACATATAAATCATAGATACATATAAATCTCTCAATTTTGTTGATTCTAACAATTTGCTCTGATATTTATGTATATGTGTTTCTTGAAGGCATACAATGTCTATATTTTGTTTCTGCAATTTAGTTAATATTTTTTTCCTCTTAATTGGTGAGTTTCAGCCATTGACATTTATAGAAACTAATCTGATAGTTTTGCCACTTTAAAAGTAAATGAGTGATTGAGGTGCTTTTCCCCTCCTTCCCCCAGGGCAGCATGGTGGCTTAGCGGTTAAGACGCTGGGCTTATCAGTTGGAAAGCTGACCCAGGTTCAAGAACTGAGCATCACACAGCAGGGTGAGCTCCTGTCTTCACCTACAGTAACAGCTCACGTAGCAGTTTGAAAGCATGCAAATGCAAGTTGATGAAAAGATAACACTTCGGTGGGGAAGAAACAGTGCTCCGTGACATGCTGGTCACATGACCATGGAAATGTCTTCGGACATTGCTGGCTCATGATCTCGAACTAGATAAGTGCCACCCCTTGTTGCCGGCAATGACTAGAGGAGTAAAATTTGCAGAGATTCCTCCTTTCCCCCAGTACTGATATGTACTTTACATGGGGCCCTCTTTATGTTCTCCTTCCCAGCAATGAGTTATGGTGAAAGGATGAGTTGTATAAACCTGAAAGTGGACAGATGTAATAGCAGAGAGTTGGCGGTGATGATGACGGCGATGTTGAGAAACCTAGCCAAAATTCTTTGTTGTTTCTGCATTGAAATCACAATGATCTGGTGCCACTTTCCTGGGCTATTTTCTTCTCTCTTACAGACAACAACAAACAGGATATTTTTAAGAAGGAAATTGCACCTATATATTTTGAGATGAAAGCCCTCAGATCTCCATGGCAACATATATGCATCAACAGGGAGAAAGCTGAACATCTTGTTGTACTTGTCTGATTAAAAATTGGACTATTTGTTTGAACATGTGGGGGGGAGAACTATATGTGGTAAAAAGAGGGAGGTAATATTTTTGTTTGGGCCAGGATCTTAGAAGATCAGGAGGATGGTGTGTCCGTGCATCGCAACAACAGATAGAGAGCTCCAAAGACCAAAAACTATGACCTAAAAGATGAGGGTCACGGGAGTTCAAAAGATTCCTTCAGAAACAAGGCAACTCGCCAAGAGTGGTTGTTTTACCAACCTCAGCTCCTAGCAGTAAATTCTTGCTCAGGACCAAGAGCAGGATCCATCCTCTCCACTGGTGGGATTCAATTTTTTTTACTACCAGTTCTGTGGGTGTGGCTCGGTGGGCATGGCTTGGTGGGAGTGGCAGGGGAAGGATACTGTAAAATCTCCATTCCCTCCCCACCCCACTAACCTGCTTTCCAGCTCCGTTCTTCTGTGCAGGGCAACAAAAGAAGACCCAGTAAATCAGCTGGAACTCAGGAGGTAGATATATGATGGGTGCGCGGCCAGTCAGAGGTGGTATTTGCCGGTTTTCCGAACTACTCAAAATTTCCACTATCAGTTCCCCAGAACTGGTCAGAACCTGCTGAATACCACCTCTGATCCTCTCCCTCACCTTTCTTTTTCGCCTTGTAAATAAATGACACCATTCATGGGAAACACTCTAAAACAGAAGTGCTCTGAGAGAATGCAGGAAGAACAAATCAAGGAAGGCATAGCATTCATTAAGCACCTCTGAGGGACAACCTTAATAGAACGTGTTGATCACCTTGACAAAATTCTGGATGCTTCCTCTGTTAGGTGAAGTTAGATACCAATGATCTTCTAGAGATAGCGGTTAAAGACCTTGTGTCTTTTCAGGGGAGGTGGCAAATTAAGAAAAAGAAAATGGACAGGCTTTTGAGAAAAGCAGAAAGACATAGAAGGGTCTCAGCAGATATTTAAGTGCACCTTCTATTGTCCCCAAACAGATGCTTTTTAATATGATTTTGGCAGGTTTCGATGTTCTGTCTGCCTTAAGCCAGGGCATGTTATTCAGTCTAAATAAGTGAAAATATTTGGACAGCCTTACATCAGAAATCAAAGCAAGAGCAGCCAATATCAGTGTCCTGATATCTCCAGAGAAAACTCCACTGGAGATCAGGTGTTTTTTCAACTATATTTTGCTACTCCCACTCCTAATTTTCCCTCAGACATCTGTTTCAGTTAATAAGAATTCTGGCTGGTTAAAAAGTATTTGGGGTTGTGTGAACATTTAAGAATTACTTTCTTTCCCATGTCCTCCCAGTCAGAATTCAGACTTGTTCTCCTTGTTCTTTAAAATGCTAGACAAACTGCTCCAAATATTTCCTCTTAGGAAGCCGGAAGAGACAGCAGTCATTTCAAATGCCTTCGCAAGAAGTGAAAAGTACATCATTTCCATCACCATGTATTTCTCTTGTGGTTGGCTGAATTTCCAACATCTCCTTTTATAAGCAGAACATTTTCAAAGGTGTAGAAAATCCAGCCAACCGCAAGATAAATCTATGGTGATGGGAATGGTCTACTTTGTTCCTCTTGCAGAGGCATGTGATAAGTCGGCTGTCTCTTCAGGCATTTGTCTATTATGGGAACAAAATGACTGGAGACTAGTTGGGGATTGTATTGACCCAAACAGACCTAGAGCGTAATTTGGGAGTGTCATCCTAGACGAGTGATGGCGAAACTTTTGGTCTCAGTGTGCCAAAAATTCAAAAAAATACCTGACTCTGCTGGCATATTCCACCCTTCCACCTCTGAACAAAAGAGAAACAATGCTCTTCCTGTCCCCACTCCCATCTAAGCCACTCTGAACAGTGGCACTTAGCACTAGCGCCAAGGCTGGGCCTGAAGTAGAGACCTGGGCCTTGACTTCGGCTCTAGTACCACCACTGCCACTCAAAAAGTCACTTTGCACTTCCTTGCAAAGTGGCAGTATTACATAGGTGTGCCTTGTGGGCACAAGCCTTAGGAAATTGCACGATTGCCCCCACCGTGCCGCAGTCCCTGGGATTAGCCACACACCACTTAACTTCCAGGCCATGTTCTCTTTCTGTTGACAGGTCTCTGCAGCCTAGTGAGGTTGCTCCAGGTTACATAAGATCTTCATTCATAAAGTTGGCTTTGGAGAATGCTCTTCCACGCACTCCACTGCCTCCAAAAACCATGTGAAAGCACATCCCATTTTTGTGCAATGTTCAGAGGGTTTAGAGACCGTATGAGAGCATGGCCTTCTCCTATGACTTCCACAGGGGCTGGAGACCGTATGAGAGCACATCCCATTCTCATTTAGCCTCTGAAGTCTCCAGAAAATTGTTTCAAGAAGAGTTGTCAGTGGTGTGCCACTCAAAATGTCATAGCATGTCACTTTTGACACATGTCATATATTTGCCATCACTGTCCTAGACCAGGGGTCCCCAACCTCCAGTCCATAGATTGGCTCCATAGACCCCCTCTGGTCCATGGAAATATCTTTCTCTACAGAACCAGTCTCTGGTGCTCAAAAGGTTGGGGCCACTATCCTAGGTTCGTATGAAGAGAAAGAGCAGCCATAGATCAAAGAGTGTTTGCATAAATCTATGTTGTGTAGTAATTGCACTTATTCAGGGACTGGAAGGCCCTACATACAGTCATTCACGTCTTGGTCAGCTCTCATCCGGATAACTGCAGTGTACTGTACATGAGACTGCTCTTGAAGACCATTCAGAAGCTACAGTTGGTTCAGAATACAGCAGTGTGAGTACACCTTGGTACACCTATATCATACTGCTACTTTGCAGGCTGTACTGGTTACCAGTGGGCTTCTGGTACAATTCAAGGTGCTTGTCTTGTAATTGCCTTTGCCTGTACAATAAGATCTGGCATGCTTCAGGTTTCATCATTTGAATAATGTCACTGTTGCTGGATCTATTGTATGTAGGTGACTCAGTGGTTACGACACTGGGTCTTAGACTGCTAAAGGTCTACAGCTTCGCAGTTCAAAACTTGAGAGCCATGAGATGGAACGAGCTCTTGTCACTTGTCCCAGCTCCTGCCAACCTAGCAGTTTGAAAAAATGCAATGCAAGCAGATGAATAGGTACTGCATATAAGTATGCGGGAAGGTAACAGCATTCCATGTTTCACCATACATTTTGTCCTATGGCATGCACATTTTGTGCTGGCGCATGACCATGGAAATGTCTCTGGACAATGCTAGCTCTTTGGCTTAAGAAACAGAGATGAGTCAGTCATGTCTAATGGGGTAAAATCCCCAGGGACACCTTTATTTATTTTTTTCTTTATTTACTGAATGAGATTGTATTCCCCTCCAGATCAGGATGATTCTGACCCTGCATGACTTCTGAAAGGACTCTGAAAACTTGGTTTTGTCCAGAGCATTGGTCAGGAGGTTGTGTAAGTTCATCTTGATTGCTTCTGGTTATTTGAATTGCCTTTAGAGCATTATGTTTTATTATGTTTAATGGAGGTGAATTATTTGTTGCTTTTAGCTGCCTTCAGTCATGTGTTGTATGGGCAGCTATATCACTTGAATTCAATTAATAAATAAAATCAAAGAATTATTTTTAAAGAAGTGGATCTTCTGGGATATTTATCTGGCTACTCCAGGCAATGGCCCAAAGGGACTTTCTTTTCATCCAACTAATTTTTCCTACTAATGATTACCAACACACCACAGGGAGGATAATGGACTAAGATTGCAAAAAGTTAAACTGTATCCATGATTTCCTCACTGGACCTCCTTCCTTGCTTTTTTGGCAATTGCTGTTTAACAGGTGGTTCTTCAGTGGAGTGTTTGTCACACATGGTTGTACCCTACAGCAGGAAGAGGCAGGCAACTTGTGTCCTCTGCAAATTTTGAACTATAGTTCCCATAGCCACTTTGTATCACCCAATGTATTGTAATTAAAGCTGTCTGGAGTCAAGCCCAGCACTTTCTGAAGGCACGATTTCTGTCTTATTCATCTTTTAATTAAAATATGTTCTTTTGTTCTAAGTAGACTTTCCTGCTTCCTGTTGCAATTATACAATTGAGCAGTAAAGCACATGGTGACTGTACTCTTTCTTTGCTCTATGTGGTGCTTTATATAAACAGAATTTCTAACAGTTTCCCCCAATCCTGTCCCAACCCTTTAAAGCAGGAGGTATCTGAATCACAGCAAAATCTTCCCCAGCCAAAAAAAGGGGAGGGGGGTTAGATTTGTGTGTAACAAAGGGATATATATGAAGGAGAGGAAAGGGAGAAGAATGTAACACCCGATTCCTCCTTCTAATCCTGCATTTTGATGTAGGATTATTAACCCCACTCCTCATCTCAATATTACACGTGGGGAGTGTTGTTCATTTGGGTCCCCTATTAGTTCAAGGAGCTAAGTCCCCTTTTTTGCTAAGAAATACAGAGAAAGCATGGAGTCAAATAGAACAGCTGGCATCTCCAGTTGCACCTTAGCAACCGAATGGGCATGGGAAGATGGTCATGTGTCCAAGAGTTTATGCCCAGGTTCCTATCCAGCACGTGAGATGAAGAAAAACAATAAATAAGACCGAGTTTCCAGATTGATATGTAGTAGCAGATCAAATGTTTCCATTCTTTATTTTTTTCTAAACAAAGGCTGAAGGGTACCGTTCAGTTGGTTGAAGCTCTTTTATTCATTGTTTATCTGCTAAAAGGCAGGAACTGAACAAGGTGAATTCATTTTCCCAGCTGCTTCTGCCTACTAGAAACACACATGGGTATATAAAACTATCCCTTATTTTTCCTCCCCACCCCATGGAAGGGAAAAGTATCCTGGTGTAAGTGGTTTATACTAGAGAAAGCATGCAAAGAATTAAACTTTCCCTCTCTCTGCCCCTGTGCTTCAGTCAAAACTGAAGCCTTCCCTGCCTCTCTCTGTATTATAATAATACTGTTCCTCTGCGTTGCTACATCAGAATATATTTGCTTCTTCCACCTACTGTTGAGGGCTAAATGAAATGTTCTCTGAGTGTCATATCTTAATTTTATTCTCATCTCGCAAGGATTGGAATGCATTTCTTTTGACTCCTTCTGACCCAAGTTCCACCCTATTCTGGGTGATTGTATACCAGGGATGTCAAACTCAAGGCCCCGGGGCTGGATCTGGCCTGTGGGACTGCCCTGAAAACAGAAAACAGCCTGTGGTGCCTCTGCCAGAGAAAATGGAGCTTGTGAGGGTCCCGCGCGGCCCTCATGAGCTCCATTTTTGCTGGTAGAGAGTTGTAGGAGGCTGTCCCAGCCGAAAATGGAGCTTGGGAGCCCTTTTTTGCCGGCAGGTCACTCAGGCCACCACAGGCATCCCCCAACACAAGTGATGTCACGCTGGCCATGCTCACTCTGGCCATGCCCAGCCCAGCTCCCCGAGGTCAAAAACAACCCTGATGCGGGCCCTCAATGAAATTGAGTTTGACAGCCCTGTCGTATACCAATAAAACTAAATAACATCTCTGTTTTCTTGAATGGGAGTATTGCTTTTAAAAGTATTTATACTGTGCAGGAAACCCAAACTTATATTTTGTACGATTGTTCAAAGGAATCACTTCACACTCCTCGGCATGGCACACAATTTCCAGCAAGCAGAAAATAACCAGGTAGGAGTGACACAGACTGATGGATGAATAAAGGGCTTAGCAAGTCAGAGGGCTATAGTTTTTAATATTTTTAAACTAGCTACAAAATGTCAATCACATCACAAACTGACAGGAGACAGAAGGAATTTCATATTACATGCGGCAACTATATTTAATCTCACAGTTTTATCTAGAATTCATTCACGTAAGTTATTTTTATTTTGTTTTGTTTTAAAATCAATAACAGCTACTAAACATCGCCGTGATTTTGGTATGCATAGCTCTAGATAAGCAACAGAGAACTGTATTAATAACAAACCACATGGGGGAAGGGAGAAAAGAAAAGAAGAAAAGGAGTCTGTGTCTGTGTGTGTGTGTTTGTGTGTGTGCGTGCACGCCAAAGCGTTTGTGAGAGAGAAAGAGAGAGAGCTAGAAAGATACAGCCTTATAAAAATTACATTTCTCTGCAACATTTCATATGATAGCCATCCCTCCCCCTGAAAAAAGACAATTTTTGAAAGCAGCAGACAAACTCTATATATTACACTTATCTTATTTGCTGATGCTTTTTTGTTGTTGTTTGTTGTTGTGTTTCAGCCAAATGTTTTTTATTTGCTGGCAATGATGAAATGATAAGTGCCAGATCCAATTATTTGGTCTTAAAATGAGGTAAACGAAAAGAACAAAAAAAAAAGAGGAACCAACATCTTTATATGGAAAAATAAGACGGTGCTACTGCAGACTTGCTGGTATAACATAGTCCTGACAGGGTCCCAATACCAAGCATGCTAATTTTTTGTTTTCTTTTGTTGTCACTGATGTTATTACTGCCATGGAAAAGTCTCACTTAAGTTAAAGAGTCTAAAAGTCTATTTTTTTCATGCAATAAATGCATAAATCACATCACTGTTTGCTTAGTGCAATGCTTGTTATAAGTTATATAATTCCACATTGTCTTATTATGAACTTAGAACAACGGATGACAGCAATGGAGAAATTGAGGGAACATGGGGTTCTTAAGTGCTTAAACAACCATGATGTTCAAAGAAGAGACTTCTGGGGGGGCAGCTCTGTGAAATGTTAACAGTTTTACAAGAACAATACTGTATAGTTCAAGGTTTAACAGCACGTTGAGCATTCCTACATTTTGTTTTTCATTTAGCAGAAATGTCATAATTTTTTTTTTAAACAAAAAAGGAAAAAGAAACAAACTCAGCAAACAAAAATGGACAGAAAATGCAAGGGGTGGACTGGAATGAAGGGAGGGAGGGAGAAAGGAAAAAAAATCCAACAAATAAATAGAACATAGTCATGAGTTATGGCCATTAAATCAGTACTATATACATACAACCTTTGGAAAGGAAGAGGTCTGGGAAATAAAAATAAATTTACAAGTATTATTTTTGGAAAGCTGACAACTTACACAGGACAACATTTACAGAGGGAAGGAAGAAGAGGGGCTGATATGTGCACGTATGCAAACCTAGTTGGTAAATACCATGAGAAAAAGCATGAGATTGCTGCCCTCGGGGACAGTGTATGTAGAAGGATTGGCCCCTGGTTGCCTTTAACTGCTGCCCAGCATCTTTGTTGCACGTTGATTGGCTTCATCAATCCTGTTTTTGTTGGAAACAGCCTGAATTGGAGAAAAGAGGCATGGAGAAAAGGGGTCAAGATGGCAATGTTGTCAAGAAAGTTGTAATAGAGTAAGAGATATCTGGGGATCCAGTCCCAAAAATGTGTGACAATCTAATGCAGGCTGTATTAATACTGAGTAGTAGTTCAAGAATGGAATGGAATGGAATGGAATAGAAATAGAAATAGAACAGAACAGAACAGAATAGAATAAGAGTATAGAATGGAATGGAATAGAATAGAATAGAGTATAGAATAGAATAGAATAGAATGGAATGGAATGGAATGGAATAGAATAGAATAGAATGGAATGGAATGGAATAGAACAGAACAGAACAGAACAGAACAGAACAGAATAGAATAAGAGTATAGAATGGAATGGAATAGAATAGAATAGAATAGAGTATAGAATAGAATGGAATGGAATGGAATGGAATGGAATGGAATAGAATAGAATAGAACAGAATAGAATAAGAGTATAGAATGGAATGGAATAGAATAATAGAATAGAGTATAGAATAGAATGGAATAGAAATAGAATAGAACAGAACAGAATAGAATAAGAGTATAGAATGGAATGGAATGGAATGGAATGGAATGGAATGGAATGGAATGGAATGGAATGGAATAGAATAGAATAGAATGGAATGGAATGGAATGGAATGGAATAGAATAGAATAGAATAGAAATAGAATAGAATAGAATAGAATAGAATAGAATGGAATGGAATGGAATGGAATGGAATAGAATAGAATAGAAATAGAATAGAAATAGAATAGAAATAGAATAGAAATAGAATAGAACAGAACAGAACAGAATAGAATAAGAGTATGGAATGGAATGGAATGGAATGGAATAGAATAGAATAGAATAGAATAGAATAGAATAGAATAGAGCTGGAAGGGACTTTGGAGGTCTTCTAGTCCAGCCCCCTGCTCAAGCAGGAAAATCTATACCATTTTAGATAAGTGACTGTCTTGTTTCTTCTTAAAAACTTCCAGTGATGGAGCACCCATGATTTCTGCAGGCAAGCTGTTCCACTGGTTAATTGTCCTCATAGTTACATACATGATATTCTTCCGATTAAAATCGGAATTCCGATTTTTCATCGCGCCCCCCCACCCTTCCCCTCCTTCCTCTCCCCTTGGAGGCCCCCTGAGTCAGGAGCAGGGAAGCAGCTGCCCAGCTCCGGAGCTGATCCACACCACCGGCTGGAGAGGAAGGGTGTTGGTGTGTGTGTGCGATTTCTTGGCACGCGGCGCTGTGTCTCTTTTGGCCGGCCCCGAAAGAGCGCACGTGGGGCGGGCGGTGGAGATGTGGGAGCGAATGCGAGAAGGAAGCGAACCTCGTTGCAAAGTGGGTTTGAACGCTCGTTGCACTCCAGATGCTTGGAATTAGTCCGGGTTTGGGGAGGGGGAGAACGGAGAAAGGCGAGGCTGGGCTGCTCCAGGAGGAGAAGGCGGAAGGCACCCTGGGGTCTGAGCCGCTCGCAGCGGAAACCACCCTTAGCCCGACGCAGGGAGAACGAGCGAGGTTAGCGCCCGCCAGCCCGTCCTTCCCGCCTCCGCGGCTCAGTTTCCCCTACCGGCGGGTCCTCCTTTCGTGTGGAGGGCTGCGGGGAAGGCGCTCGCCGAGAGGATCTCTCCCTCTCTCTCCCTGCAAGGTCAACGTCTGCGCTGCGGAGGAGAGGGCAGGAGGTTCCTCCTGCTTGCTGAGAGGTGAGGAAGCCGCGGCTCGCCCGGCGAGATTTGGGAACGAGGGGCAGGAGGAGGCACGCACACACCCGCGGCTCACTTTCCCAGCTCTGCCCAGCCCTCACGGCTCTGGCGCGGCCCTGGCAGGATGAGCGGAGGGTCCGGCGGGGAGGCGCTCGCTGCCCGCCGGGGCCGCGCCAGAGCCACGAGGGCTGGGCAGAGCTGGGAAAGTGAACCGCGGGTGTGTGCGTGCCTCCTCCTGCCCCTCGTTCCCAAATCTCGCCGGGCGAGCCCGGCTTCCTCACCTCTCAGCAAGCAGGAGGAACCTCCTGCCCTCTCCTCTGCAGCGCAGACGTTGACCTTGCAGGGAGAGAGAGGGAGAGATCCTCTCGGGCGAGCGCCTTCCCCCGCAGCCCTCCGCACGAAAGGAGGACCTGCCGGTAGGGGAAACCGACGTGCATCAGAGCAACCCCACGGTCCTCCATGAATCGAGAAGGGGCTTTAAAGAAAAACCTCTGGAGGTCCAATCTTGCAGCAAAGAGGGCCAATCTGGAACTGAAAAGGAAGACAACTGTAGCCAAAAGACAGGCCAGACTCAAAGTTATGCTATCAGCTCAACTAGCTAGAAAGAAGCATAGAGAAGCAATGCTGATCAAAGGAAAGGGAACAAAGAAAAAGTCCAATTAGAGATGAAGCATTGTGGCTGTTTTTCTGTCTGTTAAGCAGGGTTTGTTTGTTGTTTTTGTTTGTTTGTTTTATTTTTTAAATGTGAAATCCTTTGCCGGAGAGCATTCTCATGGTGCTTTTTATTATTATTTTTTGTCAAAATAATAAAACTATCATGCAGACACACCTTGAAAAATCACTTTTGATTACTTTACTCTGCTAAAGCTTAAAGGGGGCGTTGGCAATTTAATTTCCACCGGGCGCTGCGCGGACCGCGGCGGGTGCTTAGGTAACCCCTGCATCCCTGGCTACTTTTCAGATTTTTTTTTCAGAGGGGAATATCATGCCTGTAGTTAGGAAGTTTCTCCTTAATTCCAGATCGCTTCTCTCTTTTATCAGTTTCCAACCATTGTTTCTTGACCTGCCCTCTGGGGCTTTGGAGAATCATGTCTCAGATTCACATACCAACACCATTCCTGTTATGCTCATCTGTCTCCTTCATGCATAATTATTTCAACCATGATTGAAATAAGTAAAAATATTTCAGAGGATTGAAATCTTAAAAAATGGCTTTAATCACAACTTCATTGGAAGTTGAGGGGTCCCTTGGTGCTCTTTGAGCTGGCTTGTTTTCTTGCAGACATTCCATTACCCATTAGTGCTACTCCTGATGACGTTACCTAGTTTGGGTAATGAAACGTCTACCAGAAAGCACGGAGAGCACCAAGGGGCCCCTCATGTCAACCCTGAGCTACAAGTATTCTCCTCTATCCTTGGAAGTTATTATCATAAAAATATTTTATGAACGGTTTTGAACCGGAAAGCATCTGGACCAACTTTGAATGTGGATGCCAAGGAGAGCTCATCTCTTACCTTCTCCATGATCCTGTCCATTTGGCGGTTCTGTGTATCAATCTCATTGCCCATATCTAGAGCCATGTGACGGAGGTTTCCAATGATGCCGCCGACCTGTTCCAGGTTTTCATCCATCTCACCTTCTCGAGCATCATTTGTTACCCTGTGGAAGGATGAGAATTAAAACTGGACTGAACCTTATCCAAAAGAGAAGCTTCTTTATTAATGCAAAGGAATGCTATTTGCTGGCCATATCTAAGATTATTCTGTATAAAGATAAACGCTGAGCAAAATAAAGGGTTATAGGATATAATCTTCCACAACCTCCACAAGTTGAATCTTGTGTCAGAATACTGCTCTATATGCCTTTTAGGTTAATTATAGAAGAAGAACCAGCAGCATGTCAGGACACAATAAGTGGGAATACTCAGGCACATTTTCACTCCTTTCTGCACAAATTTAGTGAATATTATCAAAGCAACCTACATATTGGTTCATTCTAGAGGGTTGTTTTTTTAACAACTTGATGTTATTAGCAAATGAAGTGACATTACACGCAGAGAGTTTCCTGGTGCCTCAAAGGATTTTTCTTCTTCTGAAGGAAAAGATGATGGATCTGGATAAAACCACCATCAAGCCATATGTTCTACTCAATGCCAGAATCCTAATTAAAGCATCTGAACAGATGGCTGGCCTAGCCTTTGCTTGAACACATCCACTGAGGGGAAGATATTCAGCTGGGGAAACGGTTCTACTGCCAACCTACTTTTACTGTTAGGAAGTTTTATCTAATAGCTCACCAGAATTTGCTTTCTTGTAATGTAAATTCATTATTTTATATTCTGTACCCCTGAAAGAATACAGAATAATAGTTCCTGACTTTCTTCTGTGTGACATTTTCTCCAAACTTGGGAGGATGCTATTTTATTCATCTTTTCCTTGTCCCGTCTATATATTCTTCAAAGAACTTAGATTCTAATTTCCAATAATCTTCATTTATCTATCTCCATGATCTCCATCTTTCTCTCTCTCTCCATCTCTCCCTCCTCCTGTCTCTCATCTATCACTTATCTATCCTCTATTATTTTTACAAATAACTCAAAGCAGCAAACATACCCAATACTCTTTCCTCCTGTTGTCCCCCTAAACAACAACCCTGTAAGGTAAGTTGGACTAACAGAGGGTGACAGGCCCAAAGTCACCCAGTCACCTTTCATGCCTATGTCTGGACTATAACTCAGTTTCCTGGTTTGAAGTCTGATGCCTTAACCACTAGACTAGCCCTATTTCTTTATTTTAATATTAGCTATTTGTCTTTTCTCAACCCTTTTCAGTTTATCTGAAATCCAGAACTAGATGCAATAGTTGGAATGGGATCTGACTACCACAGTAGAAAAGGGAATTTTACTTTCCATTATTTGGAAGTGGTACTTCAGTTGATGTTCAGAAGTTTAAAACTGCATTTACCCTTTTTTCTAACTACACTGCATTCCCGCTTCCTGTTTAGATGTTTCACAATTTTGCCCCCAATAGAATGATTTCCGCTTGATTAAGAACGTTAGCATTTGCCCTTGTTAAACTCTGTTCTGTTATTACCACGTATTTCCCTGTCTTATGAACAAGGTTTTGCACTTGCAGCTTCTGGGACCATTTGCTATCTCATTCAGTTTTTTGTCATTTGTAAATTTGATAATTTCTTTCTCACTCAAGTCATTCATAAAAATAATGAAGAGAATAGGACCTTCCAATGTGCCTGTTGGCAGCTCATTTGATTTTCATTTGATGTATTTATTTGTCATGCAATCCAGCTCATAATTAATTAGCTTGCGACTGAGAATATCACAGTGGACTTCGTGAAATGTTTTGGTACAACGCTCCAGTAATGTATTAAGGAAGGTGCC
Source organism: Notechis scutatus (assembly GCF_049901735.1). Lineage (NCBI taxonomy): Eukaryota > Metazoa > Chordata > Lepidosauria > Squamata > Elapidae > Notechis > Notechis scutatus. The sequence goes on along the minus strand of NC_142009.1, from coordinate 148,868,128 downwards.
TGATTCCAAAGAGTAAGAAAAAGGGAATATGCATTCTAGTATTCATTATATTGTTTTCAAGATGTTTACAAATCTCCCTCTTTATGATTTGCTATGCAGTTTCCTCAAAGTATTTTCTAGACTGAGAGCTCTGGAGTTTCTCCAAACCACTCTTTCCCCCACTTTTGGAGATTGGGGCATTATCTGTTTTCTTCCAGCAGTTTCCCAGTTCTCCAGAATTTCCCAGAGATAATATGAAGAGGCTCAACATGAACATTGATGTTTTTTCCCTCCACTTCCCTAGAATGCAATTTATACAGCCCTAGAGATTTATATGAATAACTGTTCCTTAGCCACTTCTACTATCCTGTGATAAGATTTACAGATTTTTACAGATTAACAGAGTTGGAAGGGACCTTGTAGGTCATCTAGTCCAACCCCCTGCCCAAAATCAGATGAGCAGACAATACATTTCATAACTAAATAAATCAATAAATTTACTAATAGTATTCCCACTATTGAGGTAAAGTGCCATCCATCACCCTTGAGCTGGCACCAAACAAAGCCAGGATAACGCTTACTCTTCCCATCAACATTCCCTAACCAACGTCGGGCATGTCAAATTTTTCAACTTTCAAATTCCAAACATTAGGGGTGCTCAAAAGTTGTGACATGCCTTGGGGATTGTAAAAATATTTTGGTTATTTTAATATAATTTAGATGTGCTTGGTCAGTAAGTACATAAATATCATAACTTTTTAATATTTTGTTTGTTTCATCAGTTACATCTGTTTGAGTCAATGCAAAAGATGTTGCCATGGTTTGCACACATTACACATAAAACAATTAGCTTTCTGGTTTTGTTGCCACCATTGGTCTTCATTGTGACACCAACAAAAAGAGAAAACACATAACAGTAGGGAAGGCTGACTTTCGCATTTTACCTGGGGTAGGGGTTTCAAGGTTGGCTTGTTTGCTCCACTTTTTATAACCCGGACAAGTGCCAAATTGAAATAATGTGAAATAGAAACTTGGAAAGATAACAGGTATGGGAGGAATTTGTTTCCTGCGTGATCATTTATTTTATTTATTAAACTGATATATTGCTCATCTTGCCAAAGGCAATTCTAGGAGACTTACAATCAATTATTAAAAAAAACAAAACTCAGAAAATAAAGTGCAAATGGAGGAGGCCAATATTGGAGACAAACAGCTGGCTAGTGGCAAAGGCTGACCAAAGACCAGAAGGGAAGAGGGGTTGCCCATGACTACAGAACATGATACTGGTCATGCCTACCAGAGGTTTATCTGCCTTTGCCTTTAAGCTAATGTGTGACAAAGGCTGATTTTACACAATTTGACAATCTAGGATAGTGTTGTCTTAGGAGGGAAAATACCATTTGTGCCCTTAGAAATGGCTTAAGAATGTTTGTTCCATGAGGTAAGGATGAGTTACTCATGTCTGGATGCAAGTGGAGCCAGGCAGGGCCCCCATGTTTTCACGGGTATCAAACTTCAGTCCTTTCCCTTCATCCTGCGTTGGCAATTGCCTGATCGAAGACTTCTCTCTAGTTGAAGGGGGACTATGCCAGAATAGGAACTGAGTATCTCTTATTTTTTGGTCATTTCTTAGCATTATTATCTGTTAGAAAAGATGGAGGATCTTTTGTGTGCCTTGTCATTCTCATCCCTACTAAATCTCTTGGTTCGAGGGATACACTGCTAAAAAGTTTCTAGCTTTCAAATATCTACCCGTTCAGGTAAGGGGTTGGTGATGGGGAGTCTCCCAGTTGATGCTAATGTTTAGATTCCCTCCTAAATACTCAAGAGAATGTCAGTGGAAATTTCTGGTATAGCTTGACTAATGTTTTTTTGGCTGTACAAACTAGGAATAAACAACACTAACACTCTCCATAGGACCATCTGGAGACACTTCTTCAGTATGCCAGTAACAGGAAAGAAGGAAGGAAAGGAAAACTGCATTTTTAAAAGGGGGGAAAAAAAAGAAGGAAGAATAAAATCTTCAAAATCTTCACCTGCGGATAAATCCACCACTGATGGCCATCTGTTCTCGTTCATCCACCACCCGGGCAGGCTGGCTGGCTACAACTCCATCTTGATTGTTGCCCCAGGCTTTTTTGTAAGCATCACTTGATTTAAGCCTATGCAAAAACAGGAGGTGAGTAACAAGGCAGCAAGAGAGGGGAGAGCCAACCGCAAAACATCTTCTCATTATTTGTTTCAAGCTAAGAGCCGAGTCAAGCAAATGGATTGTTTTTGATAAAGGGGGCATTCTGGTATACCGATATATCATAAAGTGGAACAAAAGCATTGCCTTTCTTTTTATTTGTTGCCACAACTCTGGTGCTTGCAAATTTCATTTCCAATAGTGTCAATCATCATGGCCAAGTTGGTGGCTTTTGGAGGGTAGACTTGCTTGATTTACACAAGAATAAACAAATACAACTAGGAAACGTTCAGCTGTTTTTCATGGACACATGTATATTTGGACACCAAACGCAGGGACTGCACTTCTAGACAGACATGAAAACAGAACTGCAAAGGGAAGTGTGTACATCACATCACAGCGAGACATCATCTAAGATTTAAAAAAAGACCAAGATGAAACAAAAACAGACTTAGCCTCCTTTTAAGCAAGGCTCCTTTCTTGATCATGTGGCACAAAGAACTTTTACATCCAACAATTTCTCCAATGGGATACTAGAAGAATGGAGATTCACAGAGGCTTCTATGCCATAAGGTGTGATGGGGCAATTTGGCAAGACATTTTAATAATATATCGGTACTTGGAGAGTGTAACTATAGATCTAGAGTTGATGTACAAACCTTTATCCACAGAGACAGAAAGTAAAATCAGGCCATATTGGATGAATGCAGGGAAATAAAGAAAGAATGCAAGCATGTATAGCGGTTGAGCCTCAGAAAGGGAAATTCCTCTATGTATTTATAGAGAGAGAGAGAGAGATTTCATGCACCAGGTTCAGGCATGAATAAGAAGTGAGAAGCGTTCTCCAGAAAGCACAGCTGCCTCCGTGGTCCAACATTCTCTTAACACACTAGCAGTTATACAGTCTACACAGCAAGTGGGATGCAGTCAAAAATGGGTCTTCTGTTATAGTGAGAATCTAAAACATTAGGTCATATACAGTATCTTTTGAGTTAAATATGCAGGTTTTTTTCAGAGGAACCATCTTTGACTGAGTCTCCACAGGGTAATTAAAATCCAGGCATACCAGCGATAACAAGCAATACAGTATTAATGTGTGCAGCATCCTTGTATATTTTAATGGTAGAAGTGTTGGAGATTGCAAATTGAAATTACTGTCAAACGTGGAAGGTTGTTAGAGCCACCTAAACAACATCGGTTTCAGCAAAGCATGTTCCTTTAAGTTTGCACATGAAAACAAGCTCTCCTCCAAAACAGAAAATGTCCAGTAATGTTAATAAACATCTAATATATGCCCAAACTGGCGCTATTTAAAAGCTTTCTAAGGACAGTGAACACATCTGTTCAAACATTCCTTTGGCTTCTTATTTCAAGCAGGGCTAGTTTCACAGCCTAGATGTTGCTTTGTAATCATTGTTTTTGGTCAGAAGTCAATTGACTTCCTTTTGAACAAGTACATGAGTAGAATTACATTGCAGAGCTCCAATCCTATGCATGTCCTCTTGCTGGTAAACCTAACAAGGTGTGCTCCAAAGAACATGCATGCAAAAATAATAAAAAAAAACTGCCTTTAAAGTGCTACAATAGTTTTTGATTTTAATGTGTAAGATCAGGCTGTTAAATTGGATTAAACAGAGCATAAGAGTGGAATGCTATTTGGAAAATTAGGTATGCCCTTTGCACAGTAATAACTGGAACATTTGTTTCAAATTGAGCATGAACAGTATGTCATGAGCCACAGTGGCGCTGTGGTTAGAGTGCAGTCCTGCAGGCTACTTCTGCTGACTGCCGGCTGCGGACAATTTGGCAGTTCAAATCTCACCAGGCTCAAGGTTGATTCAGCCTTCCATCCTTCTGAGGTGGGTAAAATGTGGACCCAGATTGGGGGCAATATGCTGGCTCTGTAAACCGCTTAGAGAGGGTTGGAAAGCACTGTAAAGCGGTATCTAAGTCTAAGTGCTATTGCTATTCTCCAGAAATGGTTGGGCTGCAAACCCTTTGTGCATGATAAGTAGCTGATAGAAGGTGGCATTCAGGCATTGCTAGAAGGCCACACATTTGCCCACCTCGGCTTGAGTTGCTGATTCACTACATCTTTTTTCTCTTTACATCACCATTTGACTCACCAATTTGGTCTGGTATTCTGTGACCCATTCAGGGTTCTTGTTTCTCAATAAGTGTAGGTTGCTCTGCAACTTGTATCTTGAAAAAAAGTATACAGGCTTAACGGGAGCCAGTATGGTGAAGTGGTTAAGGCAACAGGCTAGAAACTGGAAGACTGTAAGTTTCAGTTTCAGTTCCACCTTGGGCACAAAGCCAGCTGGGTGATCTTAAAGCCTGACCCTTTTTCTCAGCCCTAGAAAGGCGGCTATCGCAAATCATTTCGGGGGGTGGTGGGAATGCCAAGAAAATTGCCGAGGGACTTCTCCAGGCAATTCTTAAGAGCCAGATATGATTGAATGGAACGGGGGAAAAAAGACTTACTATTTATCATGTTCAGCAGTATGGTTTGTCTTTTTAGAATTTTCTGAGAATTCTTGCTACTCCCATTCACATCATTGCCTTTCGAGCTCCGAAGTTCCACTACAACCTTACTTGCAGGGGTGGGATTCAATTTTTCTAACAACCGGTTCTGTGGGTGTGGCTTGGTTGGTAGGCATGGCTTGGTGGTCATGTGACTGCCTGGGTGTGGCCAACTCAACATCACTCACATCGAGGCACGCATCTCCTCGCCTGGCCTCTCATGACTGTGGGGATGCTGCAACAGTCATAAGTGTGAAAAATGGTCATAAGTCACTTTTTTCAGTGCCATTGTAACTTTGAATGGTCACTCCACACAAGCAAAGTACCAGCAAAGGAGGGGAAAAAAACTCCAGAGACATTCCTGAGACAGGAAGTCTAGTCCTGCCAAGAATGTAATAAGGGTTAACGTAGAGGCAGTTTCTGTAAGCAACACCAGAATGCTTCCTTCCTGCCTTCCTTACAGGATTAGGCCAGTAATTTCTTCTAACAACCGGTTCTCCAAACTGCTTAGAATGTTAACAGCCAGTTGTAGCGAATAGGTGTGAACCACCCCTGCTTACTTGGGATGGAATTGAGTGTAAGGGAAGAAGGGATGGCCTTCAAAAATTTTAGCAAAGGGTTCTCTGCCCAGTTGCTGGATGGGTGTGGCCATGGTGGGTGTGGCCTAGTCAGCTTTCTGCACCACAGGTGGGGGCCTTTTTGCCCTCCCCGGGCCTTTCCTTGAACCTCTGGGAGGGTGAAAACGGCCTCTCTGGGCTCCGGAGGCTCTTTGGAAGACGGAAACAGGCCTATTTCTGGCCTTTCCAAACTTCCGGGAAACTTTTCACCCTCCCCGAGCCTCTGCCTGCACATCCTGCACTTACCTGCATCCAAAATGGGCCATGTGGGGACTCCTGGGAGGAGTGGGAGGGGCCAGCCAGGAGTGGGATTTGGGAGTTCTCCAAACTGCACAGAATCTTAGCTAGGGACTCTCCCAAATCCCTTTGAACCCCCAGCAGCCCACCCCTGAAGGGAAGCCAATCCTCAGTGCAGAAAGTTTAAATCAAACTGGCAGCCCTGAATCGTTGGGTCTGAAAGGGGATATGTGTAGAAAAACTGCACAAGTTTAGACTTCTCACTTTATACTTTAAGACAGCGTTCCTGAACCTTGGGAACTTTTAAGAGGAATGGACTTCAACTCCCAGATTTCTCCAGCCAGTATTGAGAAACACATGCTTTAAGACACCTGTCTGGTTTATAGGGCTTTAAACAGGATTACCTGGGAGGGGTGGATTCCATCTTTCTGGTTAAATGTAAGAAATATAGCAGCCCCCCCAATATTTTTTAATTTTAAAAAAATCTTCTCAACCTGTCCACATATCATAAAACAATCTGAATACTGGATGGAACTTAATTATTAGAATTATTACTCATTCCAGATGTCTGAGCAAATAAACCAAGGCTGGATTATAAATCCAAAGCTACAGTACGTTACAAGGCCACATGCAACGGTACATGCTCACATGCAAACAGACATCCCCCATTCTAGGCCTGTTTTAATATTTATAAATGTTTTAATCATTCATCCATACAATAATTCACCCCACACTAAAAAATTTTTTATCTAAGCACACATTCTTTCTTCTCTATGTTCTCCCTTTAAAGCTGATACATCCAATTGGTTACGCTGCCCTTTCATTTCATTGGCAGTAATATGGAAGCAGGTCTAATATATTTCAACATTTTTTCTTGGTGTCACGCTACACAGTGGAGAGCTGCTATGAGCAACATGGATCCAGTTTTTTTTTTCTTCCTGACAATATTTTACTTTCCCGTAGCTTGGGATCCAACCAGGAAAACAAGATGTATCTCCAAATCTTTTCCCTTTTGCATTTCATCCAAATAATCATTTTATGTATTTCTGAGCCATGAGTCGTGGTCAAGAAGTACTCCTTTAAAGGCTATTCAGAGGAAGAAAAGATTAGATAGGGTCGTCATAATTTTTGAAATTTAAATTGTTTAATGTGCACACTCTAAAATGTTGAAATTGTCACCATTGAAAAGGACCTACAGTGAAACTTTTACTATGGTATGCCTGATTTTAATGCACCTAATATAATCCTGCTATTGTCTACACCAGGGGTTCCCAATCTGTAAATATACAAGCCACTGTTGAACTCTGAGACGGCAGTAAGTAGTCCACACAAACAAACTTTCTTTTCTTGTCCAGCAGTGGCCCACCACGGAGGGGAAGGGACACGTGGACTGCCACTGTCTCTTCCCTACTGGGACTGATGTGAAGCCATGGGCCACCAGGTCAGCATTCACATTTCCAGGAAATAGATAGCAGTAAGACGTGTCTTGGGAACAAACGGTGAGACTGCCTTGATTCCCTGGAAGGTGGAAATTTGAAAGCTGATAAGCAGGAGCCGCCGGTAGCCAAAGAGGGATTTTTGGAGACAGGGCCAAAGTGGTTTGTTAGTCAGAAAGCTTGGGAACCTCTGGTCTACACTATGAGATGAATGCATTGGAACTAGAAGTGTTCTCTCTGCATGCCACATGCTCATCCTGCCCAGGTGCCTTAAGCAAGGATGAACATCACAAGGCTCTGTTGAGGCCAGCCTTGAATGCTCTAAAAACCAGGCAGGCAGGCAGGCAGGCAGGCAGCACCTACTTGTTACATGGACAGGCACAAAGGCCACAGAATTTTCCTAGGTCCGTCAAATTCTTTTCTGCTTCTTTCATGTCCTTATTGATTTGGTCCATTCCCTCTTCGATGCGTTCCAGTTGTTCTGATTAAACACAAGCATTTTATCCCCACAGTATGAAGCAGATGGAAAGGGACAAAGAAAAAAAAAGACAAAAGGAAAAAAAACAACTTCAGACATTCACTCATGACAAAGAACTGGACACTACAGAGCAGCGCTGGCACCAAGTACCTACTTGTTACAAGGACATATGAAAAGGCCACAGCATTTCCCTAAATCTTTTAAATTTTTCTCGGCCTCCTTCATGTCTTGGTTGATATGGTTCATGCCTTCTTCAACACGATCGAGTTGTTCTGGTCAGGACAAAGGGATGACAGTATGGAATGAATTGATTTTTTTTTAAAGTTGTAGCTGTTTGTCTTCAACAGAAAATGGGGGGAAATGATGTATGGAGAAATAGAATTAGTATGATGGCATCACAATGCATTAATTGCAGCTGATGCATTGAAGCAAAAATGGAAGCAGTCCTAGAGGCTAAGAAATTAACCAGTCCCTTTTACTAAGATGGTAAAGCACACATACATCCATATACAAAAAAAAATAATATATGGATAAGTGCTTGATGCCTGCTAATTAGAACAAAAATGTAAAAACAATGGAAGTGCTATCAAATACTTCAGAATCCGGAAACGTAATACAATACATCCAGTGACTAAGACACCAATGACATCCAAGAAAAATAAAGAAATGGGATTATTACCTTGTAATACATTTGTGTACATTAATAACAGTTTTACATAATTGCCTTCCATGGACAATATCTACAATACTTCCACTTACAAATGTCTTTGAGTTTGATGATGGTTGAAAATGTAATTGGTTTGCTTGGTGGAAGTGTGTACAGTTAATAATGGTATTTAGAATGGATATGAGTAGCTGAGTTAAGATCCATGTCCAGATACAAACTTTTTTCAAGGACTGAGGCTCTTCAGATCTGAATTTTGGGCCGAGGTCCATCTCTAAAGAAGGGAAGACCATGGGTCTTATTCCTCTGTCAGTGACACTGTTATATGCTAGGAGTGACCCCAGTGGAGTAGAAGGAATTACATAGAGCGCAGGACACAGTTCCATGTCCAGAGAAGCAGATGGATAGACTGCCATACAATTAGGGAGACTCAGAGCAGATGCAATATATAGATAAATAGATGGATAGTTAGATAAAAAATATAATAGAAAACCATCTCTCCCCCCCCCCCAATTGGTGGGCATTATTTCTTGCTTACCTGATCTCCCCATGGATTCCAAGACATTATTAGGTCAATGTAATTCCTTTCACTTTAATGGAGTTACACCTGATTTGCATTAGAACAGAATATAACACAAATATCAAGCCCACTATTTGGGTTTATATGAGAATAATAAGTGACTTTTATAAATGCCACTGAGCCTATGCTGGCTTAGACTTGAATTAGTTACAGATTGCCTTTTAAAAGTGGCTGAGAATCATTGTTCTTATTAAGATATGCTGAATAGCACAAAGTAGACATTTGAGATTGCAGAAACAATCATACAGCTCGATCCAGTCAATATTTAGGTAGAAAAAAAATGCTCATCATGTTTAGCAGTAATTATTTCCGGCAAAGTACACAGAATTGTGAACCTGCAAGAAACCTCCTTCTGAACCTCAATTATTTTCCACTATCATAAACATGTTCATTTCAATAGCATGTCACATTGGATCCCACCCTTCACCCTAAGGAAACAAAATAATGAAGAAACACTTTAATTTTTTTTTTAAAAAGGAGGGGGGGACTAATTCCATTTAATGCAAGGAAAAGAAGAAGAAATATTAGCAACAAGACGGAGGTTCTATTTCTATTTTCTGCACAGGAACTAATAGGTTCGTGTTCTTACGGCTAAATAACAAGAAGGGGGTGGATGGGTGGGGGCAAACAATACAACTTGTAGTCATTAAATCAAAGACCAGCCTTTTGAAATCACAAAATAGGTTTAGAGAGAAAAAGTATTGAGGTTCTAGAGGTTTTTTTTTTTGTTTTTTTTAATTTCTCCAATTTCTATATGGAAGGTAAGAGATAAGGTAAGAGATAAGAGAAAGCTGAAGATAAAGAAGGAGCTACCCATGCAATCATAATCCATCCTGAAAGAGCAGCGTGAGTTACAAGGATGCTTGAGATGACTGCTAGGTGATGGTGTGGATTTTCCGGGATTTTTAAAAGCAAAATTACTTCAAAAAAGAAAAAGAAAAATCTGCAGACTTCTAACTCTGTGTATTTGATATGGCTTTTTATGTGAATGGCAAGTGTACGTTTAGTAAACATGATTACAGAAAGTTAATGCAGACATAAAAGGATGATGTCAGCTAGGATGACATTCGGTTGGCTTTAGAATAGCAGCTGCAGTTTATATTTCAGCTCAAGGACAATTGCTAGGAAACGAAAGGCTATAAGGAGCAAATGTCTGATGCAACGGACAATTTAATTTCTACATAGAAACCCCTGTGGTTCACACATACCTGGAAAATACACACATTTTAAGGATAACCTCCTGGGGCTTAAATATTAAAATAGCAGCCACGCAATTCAGTGTGTCACTGAATTTCAGCAGCACTGCTGGACAAAAAATACAGTGTAAGGGCCATAGGTTGCCCACCAAAGAAAATTATTGATATTTTAAAATTTCATTGATTTTGGAGTATATATTAGTATGATTCGGGGCAATTAAAGCCTGAGATGAATTTGTGGAGCTGTGATTCACAGATTCACCAACTGACTATGCCTACAGTTTGTGTCTTAAAAAGGACCAGCCTTGTGCCCTTAGCATACCTGAAATGAGCTTGTGCTTGAATTAACTTACTAAAATTGAAGTAATAATTTTCATGTGATATTGGGAGCATTTAGTTTCCATTTAACTTTAGGCTATGGGTCAAATAATCCCCTCTTGGTATCTATTCTTCTGAATCAAGAAATACAAGGCCCGTTATTACTAATGCCAAATGGTTCTCAAACTCACAAAACTCAAAAGCAGAAACTTGCTTAGAAGTTACACCGTTGTTATACTGAGGGTGGAGTCAGGTGTCCAAAGTGACTGTCAACAATATCAAAATGGAAGGCAGGGCTGAGTGAGCAAAGCCCCACCTCTTTCGACATCATTGATTACCCCTGAATGGGAGACACCTTTGTGATAACTATATGGTACCTCAATATCTCTTGGAAATGTATTAGTTCCTTCCCTCACCTTTCTCCTGCAAATCCACGGAGATTTCAAACCCACTTATTGTTTCTCTTTGGTGAATAGTGGCCTGTGTTCAACAATGTTCTGTATTTTTATTTCATGTGGACAGCACCTTGAACAGTCTTACATTGAATTGATTTTTTTTTTAAAGGCAGAAATAAACTCTTAATCTAAGCTAATTATTTGGTTTAGAGAAAGGACAATCAAGGGGACAATATAATCAAAGCTTATAAAATTAGGTGTGGCATGCAGAAGGTTTTATTTCTCCTTCGGAACATGGATTGGAAGGAGATTTGGAAAAGAAGCTAGAAAGCACACAGCTCACAATTGAACTGTGGAAATTATTATCCCAAGACATGCTGATGGCCATTACATCAGAAGGATTTTAAAGGGAAATGGATAAGTTCATGGACAACAGAATGATGAGAAGACATATTTGGGGCGTGATGCTGTCTCCAAATGTCAGTCATAGAGGAACAAAAGCTATGGAAGGTGCATCTCCTCCCAAGCATTGCAGAGGCCTTTCTGCTCTTAGAAACAAAGTGAATTTTGGGCCTTGGCTTGATTCAATAAAGCCACTCTAATGTTCTCATTATGCTGAAGCAGACAGCTGAGTCTTGTAAATTTTCTTCAACACCAAAATAAACAAACGATCTAGGAAACTGAAAGAGTCAGGAGAAGATCCAAAGAAATCGAAGGGATCGGTCAACTGAACATTCAAATGAACCATATCAGAGCCCAGTTTCATAATTTTGAGACTCACATCATTTGATGAATCAGATTATCTGTGAGACATTCATGGTCTAATGGAAGTATAGCCTGTCCCAATTGTGCCAATATAAAAATTACATATTTCCTAAACGTATTTCCTAATATAATTAATCAAACATGGAAATAAAATAAAAGCAGCCAAAGTGAATCTAAATGGTTTAAAATTTATAGAAAAGTGTTTTAATTACATTTCCATATTTTGAATGACTTACAGTCTTGCATATAAAAGAACCACCAATATCTATTTTGGAAAGGCTTATAGGAAGATCTGACTCTTTCCTATATGCATTTGTGCTGAGTGTTCCATTATGTGGCTTGTTCAAGTTTCACTATCAAAATTCCTTCTCCCTCCAGAATGCAGATAACCTGATCCCTAAAGTAACCTGCCCTTCAAAGAAACATTAAGGAATGTTAAAATTTTAAACACTGTAGCTCTGATTAGAGGATTTCTGTTCATTTTAGTAAAAAGGCATGTGCTAGGAACATCTTCCTAGTTTAGATGGCTGCAGTTCAAGACCTATAAACAAGTATATACACGTGTTGGTAAGACCATTAATTGGTCTAAAGTTCACTGTTCCTAAAAGGGGCTTTTGGGGTAAACAATCTGAACTTACCTCCTTGCTCATCCAACATAACCAAGGTCCTGATACCAGCATCCTTGCTCTATATTCCAGTGAGAATAACAAGATGAAACAAAGAGACATAGAGATAGAGAAAGAAAGAAATTAGTGAAAGAACTAATAGTCAAGCTCAAATCAAAGTTAAACAGTGAAGAAAGGCAATAAGAAGGAGTAAAGGCTACAGTCATAAGTATTGAAGAAACAATGCAATAGATACCACATCAGTACTACCATACTAGGAGAGCCTTCCCTATCTTGATCTATGGGGATACTTACTGGTCTTCTGAGAATTGTAGTCCCTATAGTGGAACTATTGGAGGGTAATTGTGTAGTTTAAATAATGACGTGGCTGGTTAAAAACAAAATAAGTGTTGCTATTTGGAGGACATCAGATTAGAATGACTCACCTTGGGACTCATGGCAACACCAGATAATTTCAGAAGGAAGAAGAAGTCATTAGAAAATGATGGCTCAGTTTTGGTTCTGCAAAAGTTAGGAACTTATTGTTCCAAAATTATTATTATTATTTGTTCTGTATTGTGTTCGTCTGTGTATTGTGTTCGTCTTTGTCACAGACGAACACAATACAGAAGCCTGATGATGGCAGATGAGATTCTGCCGAAACGTTGCTACAACTTTAAAAGCACAACTACAATGACGTGGGAAAATACCCGAACAAAGCTGAATACTACATATGTATGTATGTATGTATGTATGTATGTATGTATGTATGTATGTATGTATGTATGTAGTATTCAGCTTTGTTCGGGTATTTTCCCACGTCATTGTATATATATATTTGTTTTCTGAGGTTTTTGCGGGTATTTGTATGTGGATCTTTGGTTATTCAGGTTTTCTCCCGCGTAAAATTGGAAATATCTAGGCGACGTTTCGATGAAGTCTCATTCATCATCTTCAGGCTTGTGTCTTCAGCTTTGTGCTTCTCGGAGTAATGTGAGCTTGCAGCTGTTTCTTCCTTTTAGCTGCTAGTGGGGGTGTGACTTGATTGGGTGGTGGTGGGGGGATTGGGGGTGGTGGTGGTGGGGGGATATATATATATATATATATCCAATCTTTTGGATATGACAATATCCAATATATATATATTGTCATATCCAAAAGATTTACATGGGATGCTCCTTATCAGAATCAGTCATGGTTTCACAGGGAGGCACATACCTATAAAAACACCTAGCTTTATGTCAGCAGTGTGTGTGTATACTCACCTAAAGAAAACATTTTAAAATAACCATTTTCTTTGTGTTTGGAAAAATCATTATGTAAATCTAACATGGATATGCTTTGTCATGTACCGAGAAGCCTCAGCTCCGGTTAGCCAGGAGGAAGAGTCAATATAAATCATAACAGTCTTACCTCTTCAACAAGCTGCAGCATACGACGGGTGCTTTCGAGGGACTAATGCAGAAAAGAAACAAAAGAATGTTAAGACTAACAAAATGTTTTCAATTAGATATTGGTAAGACCAAGCACATTGGTCAAATACTCCATCCTGCACAGACCATTAACAATTTGTACCTATCTGGGCTCAGGAACATTTGCCATTGATAATAAATTCTGCTTTTTCGGGGATAGGATCTATGTTTTGGAACAAAGACCATCCATGTTATCATTTAGGAGCAATCTAGAAATTTATTTAGTACTCATGTTTTAATTTTAGGAATTTTTCTTTTTTATATCCTTTTATTATGCTTTTACGATCGTTTTTATTAGAAGCCCTTAGAACCACTAAGGTTGAGGGCAGACAATACATTTCTTAAATACATAAAAATGAGAAGATAAAATCAATAGTATTATGTTTATCTCCTGTTTGTAGAAAAGATCCAATTTATTATGTTTAAATTATATCTCCCCTGCAAGGAGGTTAGGATTTATTCTCAGAGCAACCGCGTAATATAGAGTAATCTAAGAATAATTGATCTAAGATTGCATAAACTATGATTGCTTCACATATGGCTGAATGTCAAAAATTATTCTTGGACAAATGTTAAGTATGAAAGGCAGAAAGAAACTCAAATCACATTTCTTCAATTTTGGGGAAAACACTGCATTACAACCTCGTTTATTTATTTAAGAATCTATATCTCATCTTATTGATGGTGGATGGAGTTTATTTTGTTTATACCTGCTGCTATCCACAGATTCTCAGTAGCTAACAATAAACATATGGCAATCGATAGTAAAAATACAATAGAAGAACTATCAAGTGGTTAGCAGCACTGAGGGTTTGAAACACATGATTAATCCACCATAGCTATTTTATACAACTAATGTAGGAAACCCTTTTGCATTACTACTCTTTTGCATTTTAGTATTTAATGATTATGGGCCTCACAGTTTAAGAATTGATATGATAGTATAGCTAGGCCATGTGTAACAGACAGATTGGATGCCAAATTACGATTTTAATATAGATTTTATCTGTTATTTATTATTTTATTCTAGAATTTTGAACTGGATATTCCTTGAGTGTTTTTATTTGATCTGGTCTCTGGTCTTTGACTGAAATAAACTTGATTTGATTTGATTTGAATAGAAGAACAGCATAACATTCATAAGAAAGTTAACACGGTAAAATAAAGTTATACAGTAATAACAATGGTGTCATTTCATTCTCCAGATGCTCTCTGCACAATTCACTTTTTAAAATATACAGAAAACCAATTGCAGAAGGCAATCTGATTTCTAACAGAAAGCTATTCAATTTTCTCACTTGAAATAATGTTCCAGGTACCAAATAATATTGTAGATGTTTACAGATAAATCAATAGCTAGCAGAAGCATAAGGAGAACTTTGCTGCATCATATCAAAGGTCTCTTTAGTCTTTAATTTAATGTACCCTGTTAGATTCCTAGAGGAAGATGATAAATATTAGTTTTCTGCATATAAATCTCTGATCTTTAGTAATACCTCCTATAAACATAATAGAACTTTTATTCTATTTGTCACTGCACAAAAGGCTATGTATGAATAATACCAAGGCATTCTTTTATCTTCAGTGAAAGCTTTGTGATCCAGTTATGGCATATAGATATGCCTTTCTCTTGGGCAGTATTCCTGCTAGAATTATTTTGCTATAATGAGCTTTTCCTTGTAGGTCAAAGTGCTATCCACCACTCCAACTATACTAGTGTTCTCCTTATTATTTGTACTGAGGCAGGTTAAGGAAAACAAGTGGAAGATTCCCCCAGGTTTGCTTCCTTCTCTTTCCTCCAAATATCCCCAGCTGAAGAACTTCCACCCACCACATTCCTTAATTGGAATAGAGTTCGATGAATAGAAAAGAAGGTACAAAAGAAATGTTAGATTTCTTGGCTTAGCCATCTGCCCAAAGCTGTCCCAGGCTTTGCCCAAACTCCCAATAACAACAGCAATAGCACTTATATATCACTTCATAGTGCTTTCCAGCCCCCTCTAAGCAGCTTACAGAATCAGCCTATTGGCCCCAACAATCTGGGTCCTCATTTTACCAACCTCAGAAGGATGGAAGGCTGAGTCAACCTTGAACCAGGTGAGAATCAAACTGCTGGCAGTCGGCAGAATTATCCTGCAATACTGCATTCTAACTACTGTGCCAGCTCTATCCCTAAAGAGATCACAGGAATAAAGAGGGAATCAGCTCTACCCATCAGGTTTTGGATCCCAAGGTATTGATCAGATGCCAAATCTGAAAGGGTTGTCTAAAAAAAAGCCTGTGTTTGGCTCTTTCAGCTTCACCTGCCTCCTTTCCCAGCCTAAGGATCAGCTCAGAATTAGAAACTGAAGGCCCTTAACTACCCATTATGGGTAGTTAGGAGAAGATATTATTTCATATTCCACCCTTCAACCGTCAAAGCCCTATCAGTTGTTTCTTGGGCTACTTTCAAACAAGGTTAGCACTTTTTGGGGAAAAAAAAGAATTAAAATCATGTTTAAATTAACCCAGCCAATTGATGATAAGTAGGAGAGGCCTGTTATTTGTTGGTTGGGCTTATGCTTCTTTCAAAAGGAGAGGCCAGCTTGGAGAAATAGGAAATGGGGAAGAGGTTGGATCTCTTTACCCACTGCCCCATAGGACACTGTCCAAGGACTGCAGGGGCAAGAAAAAAAGGCCTAACATGGCCAATAGTTAGTAAGCTGATCCCACCCCCTTAGCCACACCCTGATTGAAACACCAACCTAAGCTAGTTGGTGAAGCCTATCAGAATAAAACCGCTGCACATTTTTGCCCGCTTGAGGGGGGAAATGCTACTTTAGAGCTAAAAAGCCAAGGATGATCTAAGGCTGCCTAAAGTAAGAATGGCAGCAGTAGGAGGGCGACCTGGCCGAAAAACCAGGTGATCCAAGCATGTTCATTATTTCATCAGGTGCAACTGGGGAAATCCCCTTCATTGCCCTTTGGGAAGAGATTAGCTTTAATAAGGACGTTTCAAGTTGCCTAGGGAGATTCTCAGTCATCCAGGTCACGGTTGCCCCAAAGGTGCTTTTATACAAGAGGCAACTGGACTTTCTGGTTTTTCTTTGAAGACATTTCTCTTCTCATCCAAGAAGCCTTCTTCAGCTTCTTGGACGAGAAGCAAAAATGTCTTCAAAGGAAAACCAGAAAGTCCAGTTGCCTCTTGTAAAAGCACCTTTGGGAAGTTTCAGGTTCTAACCCTTAGTCCAGTTCAAAGGCAACACATGAAAGGAAAGTAAACAAAACAGTATCCCCCAACTTCCTGTCTTTCAGAGGTGCTCATTTCCTTGTATTGCACTTATTTTTCTGTCCTTTCTTTTCCTTACCTCATCAGTCATCTGATCAGCCCGCTGCTGCATTTCTTCTAGCTCATTGCGCATATCAGCATCTTCTGCCATTGTGGCTGTGAGTGTGAGGCTCTCGCTTCGGGATCAATCGGTTCCTTTGCAAGCCTAGAGTGCAGAAGTTTTTTTTTAAAAAAAAAATATATATAAGCATCATCATCATCATCATCATCATCATCATTTTGTGCCTTTCAGTCAGTGTGGACTCCTAGGTGCTGTTTAGACAAGCCCCTGCGGTTTTCTTGGCAAGGTTTTCTTTGGAAGTGGTTTGCCATTGCCTTCTTCCTAGGACTGAGGGAGAATGACTGTGTCAGGGCTCCGGCATCCACCCCCATTCAAATCATGAGTCTCTAGCCACATCTCTCAGAGTTTTTTTTTTTAAAAATTATTAGGAGTGAACATGCCGCCGGTACCCGCGTGCAGCTGACTCTGAGATACATCATTCATTTCACCCTTGACCCTGGTTTTCCCCCACCCCCTGGATGTATATTCTCCAATGGGATATATCCATAGCCGAGAGTCCTCAATCATGCTCTCCAGTAATAATCTTGCGCGCCAGAAGCTTCGGCCGCCTAGCAATTATCTATGAAAGCATTTAAGGAATGCACTATTTCCCCCACTCCCTTTCCGCTGGCAACTCTAAAAGACCAGAGAAATATTTTTGGGTTGACAGACTGGCCCAAGATCACCCAGCTGACTTTGTGCCCAAGATGGGACTAGAACTCATGGTTTCCCAGTTTCTAGCCTGGTGCCTTAACCACTAGAGGCGGTCCTTGGTTTACGAGCACAATTGAGCCCAAAGTTTCTGTTGTTTAGTGGCACATTTGTTAAGTGAGTTTTGCCTCATTCTACCAACTTTTTTTGGCCACAATTGTTAAGTGAATCACTGCAGTTGATAAGTTTATAAGACAGTTGTTAGGTTAACCTTCCCCATTGACTTTGCTTGTCCAAAGGTTGCAAAAGGGGATTATGTGACCTTGGGAAAAAAGCAACGGTCACAAGTATGAACCAATGGCCAAGCATCTTAATTTTGAATCATATGATCATGGGTCGACAAAGGTCGTAAGTGTGAAAAATCGTTATAAATCACTTTTTCAGTACCGTTGTAACTTTGAATGGTCATTAAATGAACTATGCAGGCATGATATTCCCCTCTGAAAAAAAATCGGGGCCGGCCAAAAGAGACCCCCCCACCGCGCGCCAAGAAATCGCTGCCCAGCTCCCTTTTCCTGCCGCAGTGGCCTCCACTGCACCGCCCGCCCGCCCTCCGCTCGCACCGCCCGCCCGCTCGGGCGCACCGCCCGCTCGGGCTCCACTCGCCACCCGCCCGGCTCCGTATCCGGCTGGGGCTGTCAGGAGTTGCTACCACTGGCGCAGCTCCGCGTGGCCAGTCCCGCGTTGCCTCGGGAAGGAAGGCAAAACCAGGAGCCGCTGCTGCCGTTGCAAAGCGCCGCCGCGGCTCTTCCTTTTGCCTTTCCTTCCTGAGGCAAGCGGGACTGGAGCCACGCAGAGCCGCGCCAGTGGTAGCAACTCCTGACTCAGGGCCTCCGAGGGGAGGGAAGGAGGAGAAGAAGGGGGGAAAGTGGGGGGCGATTCCCAAAAAATCGGAATTCCAATTTTAATCGGAAGAATATCATGTCTGACTATGGTAATTTGAGGATTACTTGTATACCAAACTGGCTCTCTTAATAAAAGGAATACCCTACAATAAATTATGAAGACCAAAGCTTTGATGAATATACATAATGCGGTATTAGGGAAGAATAAATACTGAACTGAAGTTATACACATTGCAAACTAGATATCTACATATTGCAACAAGTACTTGAAAAAACATCGTCAGATTAGTGATCTCACCAAACAAATTGTTTCTGATTACTTGTGCGTCAATACCTGGGTTTTTCAAAACTACCTTTATGGCTTTCCTCACAAAGCCATTTAAATGAGGCAGGCAATGTTTGTAAGTGAGAAAGCTCTCATCAATTGTTCCCAAGGTGATATTGTGCTATTCCTGGGCCATTAGTCATTCTGCTGAATAGGAACCCAAATGTATGTTTGGTGCGATCACGAAGCAGAACTAATTCATTTTCTGTCTCATAAAAACACTGATCAAGTTTCATAAAGCAATAAGCCCAGGGAAAGAATCAATACTAGGCAAAAGTATCTGCACTAGTTTTGTCCCGAATCTCCCACATTATTACGGAACTGAAATAAATGCTGAAATCCTGTTCCTGGTAAGGAACTGAAAAATCACAGTCCCTCACCTATTCCAATTCCCCAGATTCCAAATTCTGAGTGGAGATTAATCTCACAGTGAGATTGCATGGGGCAAGTTTTATTCTGTAAGAAAAGCAACATGTTGGAGAATGTGCTTCCAAATCAAAACTGGTTGCAAGAAAACAAAACTTTAGATTGTTCCAAGTATTCAAAATCTGATTTACTCCGAGAAGAAATCAGCCATCACTCCAAACTACACATTATCCTGCCTGCAAAGTCTCCCTCTCGCCCTTTTCTATTTCTTAAAAGCAATGGCAAGAGCAACAAAAAAAACCCTCTGTGTCTTTTTGTAACTGTTGTCAAGGGAGAAGTTGTAATCCTGGATACTGTGGATTCTAGAAAGGGCTTCCTCTTAGATTTCTCAGAACCCATTATGCAACTAAATGCTTTTAACTGCAACCTTGATATTTCCCAGACAATGGATGTTTTTATGATGCATGCGCACACATTGGAAAAAAATTCTCTCTTCCACCATAGGATGTTAGGTTATCAACACCACAAAATAGCATATAAGCGTTTGAATCTTCCATAAATCTTCTGCAGGCAAGTTGACTGCTTGATTATGTGCTATCAAGTTATTTTCAATTTCCAGAGACCCTTTCAATTGATTTTCTCCATGATGATCTGTCTCCAACCTGGTCTTCCAACTGGGCATCCATCACATCCAACTGCTGCTGGTTGTCCTCTTCTTCTCTTCCTTCCCATCTTTCCCGACATTAGAGCCTTCTGCAGAGTTGGGTCTTCGCAGAATGTGTCCAGAGTAGAATACTTTGAAGTCGACAAGATAGAACAAAACACAGAAGACAAGAACACGAGGGGTCCCCAAATGTCTGAAGGACCTGCATGAAAAATACTTTTCTCATACCAGAGGGGAAGCATCCTTATCTGTGGCAATCAGAGGTGGCATTTGCCAGTTCTCCGAACTACTCAAAATTTCCACTACCAGTTCTCTAGAACTGGTCAGAACCTGCTGAATACCACCTCTGGTAGTGATGCCTTTGAAATTTAGAGTTGGAGAAGACTCTTACCAGAGATCATCAAATAAATCAAAACAGATCCTCATCCCAGGCTCAGAAGATCAGGTTCAATTTTGGACCCATTATGTAAAAACCTAACTTTGTTGGGAAATCTCTAATACTGGGGAAAATGGAAGGAAAAAAAGATATCTAACAGCAAGATGGATGGAGTTGGTTACAGTAAAAATAGATGCATCATTAGAAAACCTGAAGGACAAACTTTGGCCAGGTTCCTCCTGGAGAAAGTCTATCATGTAGTTGCTAAGTGTCAACACCAACTGGATGACACTTCAACATTATTATCCTCTCACGGGAAGAGTAGGAAATGATTGAAGTTTATGGGGACAAGAGAACTACCACAAAGTTGACCTCATTTCTTGAATTGTAATGTGAAATATTACTGAAGCAGAAGAAAAATGGCTATTGGCATATAACAGATTATAATAACATTTTTTCTGTGCTGCTTGAAGGACTAGTCGAAAGGTCACTGGCTATCTGGAGGTGCCCTTTAGACAGGACCAACTGTTCATTAGGTATAAACATGTTTGATTTTTTAAAATCAGAAATAATAAAAGTGAAGTAAAAATTATTGCCATGCCTTTGAATGTACTTCTTTTCATGCTCTTCCATAAAAAAGAGACAAGAAACAGACAGACTTTGAACATCAAACCTATTCATAACCTACAGTTAGTGCAATTAATTAATTTAATGTGAATAGTAAAATTTAGTGTGTACTCTAAAATTTAGGGACTATGGTGATACCCAGTAGATCTGTGATGACCCAGGGTGGGATACAAAACACACACAGTCACAGAAAACAGATTAAGCCCCTTTTATTCCTTCACTTTGCTTCCAAGCTCCGAATATTCTTGACGGAAGACAAAAAACTCCCACACAAACAGTTACACAAAGAAGGAAAAAAACAACACAAACCAGGCAAGATAAGGGCTGGAGGACGTCCACAGATAACACACACTGGGAAGGACGCCAAACTCAGAGAGGAACCATAAACTAGAGATATTTCCATGCTTTGTTTCCAGCACTCACCTGTACTCATGTCTGTTCTCTTATTCAGTTGTCACAGCTGCAGCCCATGAAGAGGATCAAGACCCTCTCCTCCCGAGTAGACCACATCTCTCCCTTATCCTCTCCTCTCTACGTGCCCTAGGATGGAGAGGGGATGGGGCTGGGTTCTCCTCTGACTGCTCAGCCGGCCTCTGCCCTTCCCCAGCCTCCTCCACCACCTCCGGAACCACATTTCCATTCCCTGTTGGCTGTTCCTCCTCTCCCTCAGAGTCAGTCTCCACCAGGGGCATGACAAAATCTCATAATTAATCAGCAAAACTGACTTTATTATTATAAAACAAAACTTCTGTGATTTAGTATTCCCTATTTCTCTGGACAAAAATGAAGAAAACATTAAAATCCTATGAAATATAATAAAGGTAAACGTTTCCCCTTCCAGTTGTATCTGCCTCTAGGGGGCAGCACATCTCTGTTTCTAAGCTGAGGGAGCCAGCGTTGTCCAAAAATGCTTTTGTGGACATGCAGCCATACACTGAACAGTGCACGGAACACTGTTGTATTCCCACAAAGTGGTACCTATTTTTCAACTCACATATGCATACTTTTGAACTGTAGGTGGGCAGGAGCTGGGATATGTAACTGGAGCTCATCCCATCTTGCAGCATTCGGGTGTCGAACCTGAGCTGTCAGTTTTCCAGCTGACAAGTGCTGAGCTATCATGCTCCATATAATATGAATACTGTTATTTTTATGGAGGGAGGGTCTACTAGAGCAAAAGCGCCAAGGGCCCATGCAAGTCATACTGAAGCCCTATCTATATACTACCATTGTGATTGGAAAGTAAAGAAAAAGAAATATACAGAGTAACCCATTCAATTTCATTTTTCCAGTAACAGTTTATACCGTAATTAGGAAGAAGGGAAGTAGAGAGGCATGGTGTAATTTAAATATATAAAATTTACACAACACACACACACACATACACACAAAATGTCAGTGTTGTGGTTAGCCGGCAACAGATGTGGACGGCTGAGGAGAGCGAGGACTCAGATGAGGGGCCAGGACCATTAGGGAGTGAACTGCTGCCTTCAGAGATTGTGGGGGCTGGCAGCAGCGATGAGGAGGTTCCTGAGGAGTCTGTGCCAAGTGCGCATGCACACAGGATTGCTCAGAGGAAAGAGCAACTACAACAGCACAGGTGACTCAGGAGTAAGGCTGCAAGGTAATGGCCCCTCCTTCAAGAAAATAAAAGCCAGCTGTGAACGAATGTACTTTGCAGAAGGCAAAGACATTTTGAAATTCTAGCCTCGTGGACATTCTAGTATCCTGAGTTTGTATTTGAAGATTCTTGTATTGCAAATTATTTCTTGTCTGTTATCTTTTGGCAAGTCTTGCACAGCTTGGCAAGTCTTGTGCTTATCACAGCTAATTATTTTGCAAAAGCATTACAAGGTTTCTGTTCTATTTGGATTGTGTTTGATTTGTTGGAAAAGGGCACGCGTCAGAACAGTCAGGCAGTCGAAGCTGGTGGAATAAACTCTTCTGAAAGCTTTGGGCCTCCACAATAAGTGAAATTTCACCCCAAGCATTATTTTCAGCTCTCACTAATGTTTGGTTTCCCTCGCTGACAAGTCATTTCTGCAGGAGACAGGACTCCCCTTGTGAAGCATGTATCTGTGCTAATTAAAAATGAACAAGCGGCAACGGCAAGGATTGTTGACGTCCCATAATTGCCGCCTCACAAACATGGGGTGGGAGGGAGCAAGCTGGGATTAGCAATCAATTCAATTGAAGTCTCTGATTCATTTATGTAACTAGTTCGTGATGGTTTCTCTCCCTCACATTAAAAAAAAAAAATCTGATATTTGCCGAGGAGGATAATTCTGAATACATAGATTTTAAAAGAATAGAGAGGATTGTTTCATTATCTGGATCATTTGAGGTGGGAAAGGTTCTAATTCCATTTCATGTAAAAATATAATATGAGCTCCAAAGCAAACACACTTCAGACTCCCTGTACTCAAAATTGGAAAGTGTTACTGTGGGGAGAAAATGGGTTATTAAATGTTTGCTATGTCGTTTATGCTGAAGCTCAAATATTCACAAGTGGTTCACAATAAAAAAACATCTTTTCCAGGATAATAAAGTAGCGGTATTTATCAGCAAAACTCTGAAAAATTGTTGCACAAAAGTTTATTGAGTGGTGCTAGCCATTGTTTTGATCTGCAATCCAAGAACGATAGACAAGAGTTATGGTTCACAATTTATTTTTAACCTGGTTTGAGTGTTGAGAAACTACCATAAAGAAACACAACATTACAGTGCATTATTGAGTCTGCAAGTTTACTTTTAGAGTATGTCAAAAGTCTCTCTTTAAGATTGCAAATATATCACTAGTAAGTGAATTTAAGTAAGAATGGTTCCCATACCTACAACATATTACACTGTTGGAAGAAATGTCCATCTGGGTTCAGTTCCAAGCGGGGGAAAAGACACTGGAATCATTAAAGTTGCTTGAAAAGAAGGTTTATTGATGAACAGGATCGCCTGCCTTG
The DNA here is from genome assembly GCF_049901735.1 of Notechis scutatus. NCBI lineage: Eukaryota > Metazoa > Chordata > Lepidosauria > Squamata > Elapidae > Notechis > Notechis scutatus. Next base: position 148,844,436 of record NC_142009.1, on the reverse strand, counting down.
GAGATCTTGGGTGAAGAAAAAGGGAAGAGATGCTAAGAGTCTCTGGGTTTTATACCTTCTCTGGCTTTGAACTTCCTGGGGCACAGGAAGACTGATTGGTTGCTATCAGAGGTCATAGCTAGCTTTGTAGGTTGTCTGTGTGCTAAGTTTGGCTGAATCTTGCTGGATAATTCAATGAAGGGCAATTAAAGGGCTCTGCCTGAAGGAGGTAGACCTTTGTTATGTAGAATAGATGGGCCCAGGCCTTAATGGCTCATTAACAAAGGTGGGTGGAGGGGGTTGGGTTTCTGCCTCTCTTTTAGAGGAAATATTCTGCCCTTTTAATATTTCCTAGAATATTTCATTTTTCTAGGAAAGGGGTGGGTGCGAACTTCCTACAACACAGAATGGTAAATATAACTACAAAGTCTGGCTTTTAGGAAGAGGGGAGAGCTAAATGCTTACAAATATTGTACATTAGGAAATGTATAAAAATGCGGGGTCAAAAATTAATAGTTGTTATTATTACTTCATTTTTTTCTACTTTTTGCATATTTTTGTTAAATTTGCTTTGTCTGTTTCTTGTTTCCTTTTATCAATAAACACACATATTTTTACACACACACACACACACACACAATGCAATGGAGATCTTAATATTAAGTAATTAGTTCAAGACTGAAACCATTATCACCTAAATAATACTTCGATGTGAATTGCAGTGGTTCTTTTTTATATTATATTCAACTCTGGGTGAAAACTCAATTGATCTTACGCTTGTAGTATTGGCATCCTAAATTGCAATTAATACTGATAATTCTGCATCCACAGCAAAAGAAGTTGAACAGGGCAATCACTCTCGTTGTATAGACTACTTCATTTTACGCATTATATTTGAGTATCACCTTGCAGTTGAAAGCAATTTTTCTTCTGTTCTTCCAGCCTTCAGTTTTGAAGCATAATATTGAACCCCAATAATCCTTCTTTGCCCAGTTTTAAGGCAAACATTATGCTCTGAACAGTCGTTGCTGTATTTATCATCATTACTGTCACTATTATTTTGTCCAAGTAATACCAATATTATTAATATTTTGCAATAGCTGTAATATATTATTTTGTAATAGGGAAAGAAGTTTAATCTATGTTTTCCCCTACAAAATTGCTAGAAACTTTGTAATAATTTCATAATAATTTAAGCACAAGGTACTATTGTTTTCAGTCAAATCAGAGAGATCCAGCAGGGAAAGACAGATAAATCACTTGCTTTTCAGATCCATCTGATATCACCCCTTGACACAACTGGGCATGTCTGAACACATAGAATAGTAGGGGTGGAAAGAGTCCTGGTGGTCTTCGTGTTTAAAACTGAAACACAGAAAACACAGGCATAGATTCATTCTCTCTGCTGTATGTAAAACAATTAATCAATGGAACGACTTGCCTCCAGAAGTTGTGGAGGTTTTTAAGAAGAGATTGAACAACCATTTGTCTGAAATGGTGTAGAGCAGGGGTCCCCAACCACCGGTCCGCAGACCGGTCCCGGTCCGTGGAACAAGTCCTACCGGGCCGCTGGCTTGCTGGGCGCCGCCATCTTGTTTTGATAAGTGCTTCCGGTGAGCTTTTCCGGGTAGAAAGCTCACCGGAAGCACTTTTTCATCAAAACAAGATGGCAGCGCCCAGCTGATGTCGGTACCGGGCCGCGCCATAAAAAAAGGTTGGGGATACCGGGCCGCGGCGTAAAAAAGGTTGGGGATCACTGGTGTAGAGTTTCGTGCCTGAGCAAGGTCCCTTTCAACTCTGTTATTCTGTTATTTTCTATTTACCCTCTGCCAAAATATTACATTGAAAAAAAAAAAAAAAAGAATAGCACTGTTTTATCATAAAACCAATAGAACTATGCATCATGACTAAACAAAATAATGATTGTTCGTGACTAGTAGAGGCAAATGTGTCAGCAAAGAGGGAGGGAGGAAGAGAAGGAACAAACAGCTTACTCCCCCTCTGTGCCTGTATAACTTGACTTGTGAAAAGCAAAAGAGTAGCTTTCCCTCCCAACCTCTTTCTGAAGCCTTTGGGAGTGCTAAAATGACATGCTAAATCTTTTGCATAACCAGTGCATATCTAGGATGTGGAGTCAGTCTTCTCAAGATGCTTCTACAGTATTGCAATCCCTTGCATGAACAATTCAGGCAACCAGATTGTAATCAGGGGGCATAAAGAGAAGAATATACTGTATTATTTTCTGTCTTTGTTGAAGAAAAGAAATCTGAGGTTTTCTTTTCTTCTGAAATTATCTAAAAAGTCCAATGTAAGATTATGAAACAAATTGTCTTATGAAACTGTACTGGGAAAAGCAGTTTTTGAACAAACCAAATGATTCCAAAGGTAAGAAGACATTGCAAATACAACTAACCCAAAAAGTTTAATAGCCTAAAGAATCTTTAATAGCGCTCACAAAATGGGAGACACTGTCAGTATAGTCCAAAATGAAGGCAAAAAATGGGGAGTTATTTCTATATAAGGTTATTTAAAGTTAAGTCCCAAATAAACTACACCTACATGCTTTTGTTAATCAACCTTGGGAGAAACAACAAGACAGTAATTTGACTGGAATGATTCTTGGATCCTAGGTCTTGCCCATTGTGTTGGCTACTATGCCAGTCTTGAAAAAGTACACAAAGGCTCACCTGGTTGTAAACATAACCATCCAATAGTAACAATAAAGAACATTTCCAGATTCCTAGGAACATTCATTAAAGTATACAAATGATTCAATTAAGCTACATGACTATCCCTGGAGCAAGTCCATTCATCAATTTCAATGGCAAAATCATCAAAGCATTCACCCCAAACCATTCACTAGAGGCCATTCACGGAAGGTTCCTGCAATGTTGTAGATTTATCCTATCAAATAATTCGCCTTGCCAATTTCTAGCACTTGGCATCTGGGGTCTAAAGAGAAAATTATATTAGCTCCAAGACTTTTCAATAGACTGCAGCCAAGTGCAATGTTTACTTGCTCATTTCCTGAGAATAGTGCTTATTTGCTTCCATGGGTTTTAATTCTTGGTTATGGTGCACTCTATTCAGGAATCTTATTATCAAGAAGTTGCTCAAAGGATGCACTGCAGGATATAATAGCATTTGGCATTACACATTCTTGGGTCAGGCCATAAGCAGAGGATGTTGAAACTTCCATTTCCAGCTCATGCTGTACTCCATATACAAACCCTGCCTTATGTAGCCAACCATTAAATCACAAACGGGCAGAGAAAGATTGATCCTTTATTAATGTAGACACATAACCTTATTTCTCCTCCCTTCTGCACCTTAGCATGGATATGGATGCTGCTGTGGAGGAAGGGAGTAATCACATGATGAGCAAATTTGTGGAAACATACAGCAAAATCCTTCTGCTTTCCATGCAGGAGAGTTGATTGATTTATTGATATCTTGATTTATTTTATTTACTTACATTTGTATAGACGCCCATCTCATTTAGTGACTCTGGGCAGTATACATAAAAGTAATCAGGAGTGTATAAACACCATTGAAAGCAATCTATGTAAATTAAAAGAAAAACCAAGTGAAAAACCCAAATGGCAAAAAGAAAAAGAAAAAAACAAGCAGAGAGAGTACATCCTTGCCAGGTTTTGCACAGCCGCGATCAAAATTTGTCAGATGAAGACCTGTGCCTCAAAGCAACCTTAATGAGTATCTGATTAGTTAGTGGAGTTCTCTGTATTATCATAATAGATGGACATATATTAATTTTTATCCATCTTTGTAGGATTTTTTTAGATTGTTGTTTTTATACATGTATCGGTTAATTTTTTTTACTTTCTATATTTTTTTTAGCTTTTAAAATTATTAACCATTTGTATTCTAGATTTGTATTGGTTGAAATAGAGGGTGCATTCCCTTAACTATTATATAACCATTTCACTGGCTCCGCTCTGCCGTGTTATCCTTAAGCTAGCTGACAAAGGCATATTCACCTTATTTCTTTCAATGCTACATCCTGGGATTGTGAATAGAGCAATTGGTACAAGAATCCATGTTAAAGTTTTAGAAGATCAGATGTTAGTGATAGATCAAGTTCTTGAATGAAAAGTCAATACTCTCAGGCCAAATGTCTTTCCTTTAGGACTCTCAGATTGTGACTGCAAAATCTTAGATCTTAGAAGATGGATGCCGATTATGTCTTCTACCATTATAAGCCAGGTAACAATTTTTGCTACGTAAAGCAATAAGAATATCTGCCAAGTTGCACACTCTACTGCTTCAGATGTTATAAATTGCAGAAGATTGAATGGCAGAACACATCAACTTTCCTTGGTTAAAAATGGCTGCTACCATTGGGTTATTTGTTTCTCAGAACTGTTTCCTCCTCCCGGAGATTCCTGGAACCAGTCAATTCATTACAGAATTCAAAAGAAGCTTCATTTCTTCGTTTGGAGGTCATGTAGACCTTGCATGAAGAAATTCCCCGATAAATTATCCATGGTAATCTTTTGGAGCTTTACTGCTATTTTCTGCAAATAATACCAGGGCATTTGGCATTCTCATTAATAATACCAGGGCATTTGGCATTCTCATTCTGATCAACCTGAGGTGCCATCGCAGGCAGCAGGGTAAAAAAGATGTAAGGTAGAAAATGTACTATGCATGCCCTAGTTAGTTTCCCGCTTTAGTGATGCTGAACATTATTCCTTTGCCTACATTGTGGAAAATTTCAGCTGCGTAGCTAGTCAAGTTCTTTTTTTTTTTGTATGAAATGTTCCTTGCCTGAGGTTGCAAAGTGTCATGGACCAGCTCTGTGTCTGATTTAGCATGAGACATTTTTGCTTCTTTCTACTATAATTCCTGCTATAGCTGTAATTTTTCTTCTGACTTACAAAAAGCAGGGTTGCAGCTACCACAATTGGAAGATATTCTGGCCATACAGCTGTTTGGATTAGAATGAGAAAAAGCGATTTGGAGAATGCGCAGGTCCAGAGACTGCTGCGCTTGGCACTTCCTTCAATTAAACACATATTTCCTTGGGATTGACTGGTAATCGATAGAGCCAAAAAATATACCCTTTAAAGCAATTAGGACAACAAAATGAATCTGGCAGTGGATACCAAGCCAGAAGATATCCCATTCTTATTAATCATTCTAAAGACAGTTCAGCTGATGTCGTCTTTATTTTTACTACTTCTAATTGCAGATCTTCAAATGGATTTTACCTTTCTTTTTTATTTTTATTTTGTGGTACTGAAACTTATTTTATTGGCTCTTTCTTTTTCTAAAAGATTGATCAAATCAAGACTGATTTCCACAATTTCTATCCTAATTAACTCAAAATTTAGGAATGTTCGCAGTATTGAAAAAAGACATTAGCAACGTTTCTGGGTTTGTTTCTTTTATAATAATGATGCACATGAAAAATAATGCTGCACAGGTTGACCTATATGGCAGGGCTGTTGGTAGAATCAGGAAAATATGTGAAATCTTGTGAAGAGCAACACAAATCCAAATTATTTCAAATAAGTAAGGTGCTGCCAAAGCCCAGGCTTTCGAGGAATAGATGGGTAAATGAGAGGCACATTTCAGAATAAAATCCTTCTTTGATTCATCTTTTATTGTTCTGCCTAAGGCTAAGAGTTGACACTAGTGACTAAAATTAGACAGGCTTTTATGGCATCTATATTTAACTGAGATGCTGCAAAATTGCTGCAATTTTTAATAGCACAAAATTTTAAAAGGTCCATTTTAAAGACACTTGCATGATTTTATCAGCAGAATTTGATCATTGTCAGACTGAAAAATGTACAACAATCCCCACTTTAATTAATATAATACATGAGAATCAATTATACGATCGCCAACGCACATTGTCAGTCTGATGGCATATTTCTATCTGTGTTAATTCTGCCTTCCTAAGCACAGCACTGGCATATTGTGCTGATTGTCTTGTGTTTTCCACTTCCACGAACAAACTGGTCACTGATTATTCTGTAGGGAGGTATGTTGGCAAACTGAGCTCCTTGAGAGTGATGGAACTTCCTGAGTTTGAGTTTCATTTCTGGTTTACATCTGGAAAGGCTATATGCATTAGCATTCAATATCACGGCAGGTTGACCATCCAAGGCCTGGCATTGACTTGAGTTAGTTGCCCCTATAGATTTCAGATAATGAACTCTCTTGCAGGGGCATCTGCAGCAAGCTAACATTTTCATCAAAATGATGACGTGCACATTGTGACGTCACAAAGCAACTTCGGAACTTGGACGTAAAATCACAGTGAAACGCATAAGGGGCAGAGTTTGCAACCTGTTACTCAATGCCCCCCCAGTGGACACTTAGGTTCACTTGATTGATGCAACATGCCCTTACGCACATCCCTCTCATTGCGCAGGACCCTTTATTAGGAATCAGATCTGAGGGAAAACTGTTTTATTATGGTAAGACTAATAGCAGAACATGTCATCACGAGCTAGGGTCCCAGTGCGCAGCTGTTGATTTCCCTCTGATTCTCCTCCACAAACTATTGGAGGGGTAGGACCAGTGGTGGGATTCAGATTTTTTTACTACCGGTTCTGTGGGCGTGGCTTGGTGGGCGTGACATGGCTTGGTGGGCGTGGCAGGGGAAGGATACTGTAAAATCCCCATTTCCTCCCCACCCCATTAACCTACTTTCCAGCTCTGTTCTCCTGTGCAGGGCAACAAAAGAAGACCCAGCCAAACAGCTGGGACTCGGGAGGCAGAGAATAGATGGGGGCGGGGGCCAGTCAGAGGTGGTATTTGCCGGTTCCCCGAACTACTCAAAATTTCCGCTACCGGTTCTCCAGAACTGGTCGGAACCTGCTGAATACCACCTCTGGGTAGGACTTTACTTACAGGTACATGATATCCCCCAGCCACCTCTCTTTTTCCTGCCATGACATTGCCTTCATTTTGCTTCAAGCCTAAACCTGAGGCAAAATTGTTGTTAGCAGTCCTACTGTTAAAGAAGCACGTTTGCTCTTGGTTAACAATAGGATACACTTCACCCATCGCCATGCCACAGATGTTGTCAGGTGACTCTAAGGGGTGGGATCAGTGGTGGAATTCCATTTTTTTAAACTACCGGTTCTGTGGGCGTGGCTTGGTGGGCGTGGCAGGGGAAGGATACTGTAAAATCTCCAGTCAGAGGTGGGATTTGCCGGTTCTCTGGACTACTCAAAATTTCCGCTACCGGCTCTCCAGAACTGGTCGGAATCTGCTGAATACCCACCTCTAGGTGGGATCAGCTTGAAATCTATTGGCTTCTTTAGACTGATGTTGGTAGCCCCCTCCTCCCTCCTTTGTTGTGGGCAATAAGAGAATCCTGTTCAGTGAATTAGACTCCCTGCAGGACCTATCAAATTTCTAAGCTTACTCCCAGCTTTGAGACCTGGATGCCCCTCCTTATCAGTAGTAATGGAGGTGGGGGGGAGACACTGCTTCATGAAACAGCAGAAAAAGAAGAAAAGACAAATGCCTGCCCAATCTCTCCTTAAAAACTTTCAGTATTGGAGCACCTGCAACTTCTTGAGGCAAGCCGTTCCACTGATTAATTGTTCACAGTGTCAGAAAATTTGTCCTTTGTGGTAGATTGTTTCTCTCCTTGGTTAGTTTTCATCTGTGGCTTCTTGTCCTGCCTTCAGGTGCTTTGGAGAAAAGGTTGATCCCCTCTTCTTTGTGGCAGCCCCTCAAATATTGAAAGGCTGCTACCTATTATGTCACTCCTAGTCCTTCTTTTAATTAAACTAGACTTACCCGGTTCCAGCAACCATTCTTTATGTTTTAGCCTCCAGTCCCCTAATCCTCTTGGTTGCTCTTCTCTGCACTCTTTCCAGAGTCTCAACATCTTGTTTATATTGGGGTGACCAAAACAGGGTGCAGTATTCCAAGTGTGGCCCTACCAAGGCATCATAAAGTGATATTAAGAGAGACATGAACTTCTATCACCGGCCCTTGCTACCCTAACCTCAATACCTGTTAGCTGTCATTCAGATTGCTTTTAAATATGGGTTTGTTTGAGTAGAAAGGTGGTTTGCACTCAGGGGTGGGATTTTACCAGTTCGCACCTATTCGTTAGAACCGGTTGTTAACATTCTAAGCAGTTTGGAGAACCGGTTGTTAGAAGAAATGACTGGCCTAGTCCTGTAAGGAAGGGAGGAAGGAAACATTCTGGTGTTGCTTACAGAAACTGTCTCTCCATTAACCCTTATTACATTCTTGGCAGGACTGGACTTCCTGTCTCTGGAGGTTTTTTTCCTCCTTTGCTGGTACTTTGCTTGTGTGGAGTGATCATACAAAGTTACAATGGCACTGAAAAAAGTGACTTATGACCATTTTTCACACTTAAGACTGTTGCAGCATCCCCACAGTCATGAGAGGCCAGGGGAGGAGATGCATGCCTCAATGTGAGTGATATTGAGTTGGCCACACCCAGCCAATAACATGACCACCAAGCCACGCCCACCAACTTAGCCACACCCACAGAACTGGTTGTTAAAAATTTTGAATCCCACTCCTGTTTGCACTCCTTCACCACCCAGGACTGTCAGGAGATCTGGGATGGAAGAGCCTCCCCTCTACATGCCACGTTTCCCAGCTTAGGCAGCTGATATCTAGGCTGGGAGATAAATTGAAGGAGAAATGAGAAACCCGTAGATCTAGCTTGAGACAAAAGCATTGCCAAGCATAGCCTGTTCTGTTTATAGGGAAGAGAGACAAACTTGCCGATCAGGAAACAAGCACACCATCCTCCAACTGCAAGGAGGAACAGATGGAGAGGTGGGAAAAAACCCTGAAGAAGAGACCCAGGTGTCACTGATGTTCTGAGAAGTGCTATTTTAATTTCCCATGATATCCTGAAGTATCAAGATAATGTCAGCAATTAAAACAGCTGCTTGCTTCAGCTACTTGGCAGTACTCAGAAATCCCTGTCCTGTTGGTTTGTTAGATACTGATACCCAGGGGTGGGATTCAAATTTTTTAACAACCGGTTCTGTGGGCATGGCTAAGTTGGTGGGCGTGGCTTGGTGGTCATGTTATTGGCTGGGTGTGGCCAACTCAATATCACTCACATCAAGGCACGCATCTCCTCACCTGGCCTCTCATGACTGTGGGGATGCTGCAACAGTCGTAAGTGTGAAAAAGGGTCATAAGTCACTTTTTTCAGTGCCATTGTAACTTTGAATGGTCACTCCACACAAGCAAAGTACCAGCAAAGGAGGGGAAAAAAACTCCAGAGACGTTCCTGAGACAGGAAGTCTAGTCCTGCCAAGAATGTAATAAGGGTTAACGGAGAGGCGGTTTCTGTAAGCAACACCAGAATGTTTCCTTCCTGCCTTCCTTACAGGATTAGGCCAGTAATTTCTTCTAACAACCGGTTCTCCAAACTGCTAACAACTGGTTCTAGCGAATAGGTGCGAACTGGTAGAATCCCACCCCTGCTGATACCACACAAATCTACTGAAGGCTAACGATTCACAGGTGTGTATATGTGTGTGTGTGTGTATGTATTTGTGTGTGTGTGTGTGTGTGTGTGTGTGTAAAACCTGGAATTAGCCCTGTTTGTGAGCAAATAAACTAATTCAAATACAAACAAACAACCCACCATGCTTGAACATGCTTTCATCTTTCAGGTCGAGATGTTCCTATTTACATAGATAAAAATCCAAAGTAGAGAAAACTGAGTTACATTAGACTCAAGGCATTAGAGCTCCATTTGAAGGACTCGTGTAGTATTAATAGAAATAGAAACAACCACCAGAGTCTCAGGGCCATGACTCAGGGCCAGCAGGCTATCTGGGAAGGGAAGCAAAAGAGCCCAGCTTGAGTCACACAACTTTTGGAGTCAGGCTGACCACAGTTCCTCTGCTGAGGCAGCTGAGCTTATAATTCCAGCTGCGTCACCAAGCTGCTGTGAAAAGGATGAAGATTTGACAAATCCTAACAGCTATTACAATGCTATCGGGAGAATGTTTTCCAAAAGTAGGTTGTGTTTCCGGAGTGGCCTGATTAAGACAAAAGCTGCATTTGACACCGGCTTCAGTAAACACAGCAGGAAGCCAGGCACTGCTACTGATGACTATGCAAAGAATTGTGCAGAACGGATTTCTCCAGGTGGCAAAGAGGCACCTTCTGCCTCTTGTTGTCACCAGGTGAGACCTACAGGTAATCTGATTGCTCTGAGTTTCTGAGCAAACAATATCCCTCTGGTACCCCCCTCTGGTGTGCCCTGAGGCAGCCTGTCCTCAAACCGAGTGGCATAAATTGCATATCAGCGGATCATCTTTTTGTAGGGCTCTTTAGTCCCATCAGACTGCTCTACTCCAGACTCATGGGGCAAATCTCAGAGCAGGCATCCTCCCTTTGTTTTCTCATTACTGGCAACAGAAGTGCATTTGAGAGGAAGGCAATGCCCTTCTGGTGTCATTTGCAGAATAGCCCCATAATAATACGTTAGCCTCTGGTTTTTGCCAGTTGATTGACCTGTTCGGGAAGCAGTCACACAGAAATTCAAGGAGCATCCAAAGAGTAGGCATGCTATTCCTAACAACTCCAACCCTTCACATGCAGCACAGCCGAGCTCTTTCCATGTCCTCTTCTGCCTCCACTGAAATTACAATCAGAATAACAAGAGTTGGAAGGGACCTTGGAGGTCTTCTAGTCCAAACCCACTCTAGGGAGACCCTAATACCATTTCAGACAAATGACTGTTCAATCTCTTCTTAAAACCCTACAGTGATGGAACACCCACAACTTCTGGAGTCAAGCCACTCCACTGATTAGTGAAGGCAAGCTGTTCCATTGATTAATACGTGGAATTGATTAATGATCAATTATTATATTATAATATTAATAAGTGTAATGGATTAACAAATGAATGGAAAGTCCACATTCCATGGTAGCCTCTGCTTATATAAAAACTCATAAACTCATGCTCTGCTTATGAACTTCTGGAAAGAAGTAAGTAGCATGTTACCCATGGACAAATAGTTTTCCCAAAGTAACCACCGATGGAATGAGAATACTAAACTGCAAATTGAGTAAAAGATAGAGAACAACTACCCACTTTGATTGATTGCTACCCCACCCATTTTTCAAAAAGTGAGCTAATATTCCTGACAGACATGATATGGCCAAGAGATCAGATGTTGGCAGAAATAGGACTGAAAGTAATAGCATTAATGGGAACTAACATTAATCCATCAACATTTTCCTTTCGACTATTTTCTTCTTTTCAATCAATCCGTTCCCTTCTAGATCACTCTGTGTGACTAGTTTTTGTAAACAAGCAACCTCATTTTGCAAAAAATGCCTACATTTGAATAGGCCCTCAAATAGTTGGAAAAAAACCATGGTTTACAAACCAAACTAGCTGGCATTTACACATCATATGAAATCAAAACCAATTTAGGGTTTAGTAAAGTATGTGAGCCTTGGCTTATGAAAACACTTATGATCTCATAATCAATGATATTTAAGCAAGTTTTCTTTAATAAAGCCTATTTTCTGAGATCATTCTATCAGTTTCTTTGTTAAATTTCTACATCCCCCATCTCATCATGGCCATGCACGGCTTTGTAATCCAAAACACAAAGAGACTACTAAATTATTTTTTCCTGCTTTAGTTGAAAAGTGGTACAACTCTACTTAAAAATGTAAAGTCCATTAATTCCAACAGAAAATATTATCATGTCGAGGCAATTTGAACTATAGTTCTCTCTCTCCATAGAATTCACCTTGATGGTTTCATCTTCTAATAGGAATAGCAATGCGATCCATAGTATGAGACTATTATACATTCATGTTGAAAGGTGGAAAAATAAGTGCAGTGAAGTTTACCTTTCCAATACAAATGAATCATAAATGAGCAGTTTTCAATAAACCTCCCTTGAATTGTCAAGTTCCAAAAGATCTTTCTCTCTACACTGTTAAATTAGACCTGGGCAGCCCAGGCTTTCAACCATAGAAATTCTCTACTCTACTTTCTATTTTCTACTTTCAGCCATAGAAATTCACTGAGTTAATGTAAGCTACCTTCCCATCCTCAGTCTAACCTACTTCAGGAGTTCAGTGGGGAAAACCCCATGAATGCTCTTTGTCCTCCTGGAGAAAAGGCAAGATATGAATCATCATTATCTATTAATGTGTAACTACAACATAGAATGTCCCTAACTTAGAATTTGCATAAAATGCTGTAGCGGCTTATATTGCTAAACCCAGGTTCTACAGGAAGTCCATACAATCTCTTAGTTCTTGTCAACGATCAAACTATTTTGAGAAACAACCCCCCCCCCATTACATCTGATTAGAATAAATTAAGAAATAAATGTTCCAGATACATTGGGTCCGAGTTTGGAAATACATTTTCAATGTCATATAGTGAGGTCATTCCATCCAGACATACGGGATATATCTGAAGATTGTAAATGCCTAATTCATAACCATTTTTATATTCAAGCTAATCTATGGGACATGGATACCTGGATACCTAAGGGCCCTTAGAAAATCCTACAATATACGGTGGCAAGGGATGGGTTCATAACTAAACAGCTAATATTATAGGTAAAATTGGAAAGTTGATTTTAAGTTCCCATAGTAAATATCATTTCTCTGTGTTGTTGCCAAGCTGATATGTTAGGTTTTGCAGAAATGCAAGAAAGAGCAAAGTTTGCTCAGCAGTTATTTGATTTGTTTTTCTAATCAAACCCAAAGACCTGCAAGATCAACAGTGTGAAATGATGTAAAGTAAAGGTTAAGAAAATAAAGGATTGAATTGAGGATAATTCACATGAGGGAATCAATACTAAGCGTTACTTCTAGGGTGACAGAGGGACATGGATTCTTTCGTAGCTCTGTAACAGTCAATGAATATTAAGACCCTGGAGCCAGCTATTCCTAACACTGGACCATCTTGTGTACATCCTGGTAAAGTGAGGCACAGAACATTCGTGCTTTGAGAGCATTTGAAAAAGCTGTAAAAGGGATTGTGATTTTGAGAATAAACCTGTTTTAAGGGCTTCATTATATGTTTTGGTTATTAAAAAGCCCAGCTTGAAATAAAGAATGCAAAAGTGTTTTTCTACTTTAATCATTTTTTAAATATATAAAACAGGATCTCACACAATGTTTACCCGTGAAAAAAAATTGCATTGGGAGAAGAACGCAGCTTTAAAGGCGGAATAAGGGAAAGAGTAAATTGCCTTAACGGTGGCCTGGCAATGAGATGAAGGCCATGCCATGAGGACTTGCCCTCTGAAAACATTGCACAGGATGTCATCATGCTGCTGTTAGTGGGAAATGAGGATAAGTCTGAATGCGTGAATGGCTTGGCCTTTCCTAACAGGATACACATTAGGAGATTCAATACATCAAGATTGGGAGAGCTGGGTTCACATGACCTGGCTGGAAAAATCCATCCTGAGGAAGAACAAGATGATAAAGCGATCAGACTGTCATGAATAGGGAGTCCCAGCCGTAGCAACAGAATCCCCTACTCCTGGCCCTTGTGAGTCAGATCTTGAACTGGAGGCTCATCCACCCAACCCATGGGAACATTGCCAGCTCTGTGTGAAAAGGCAGAAAGCGGGGAAATTGAGGAGTGCTCAGCTGTGCAGAAGGACATGACACAAGCAGCGACGCTTGGGAGAACCCTGATGCCACTAGAGTGCCAGCTGGTGACTGAACACTTCCTGGTATTTTAAAGCCGCACCTGAATATGCCAGAACAACTTTCTATATCAGTCTAATTTTGTAGGCTGTGCCCTTTGCTTGAAACCACTCTGTAAGTAGCTCTTCATATCCTCTAGCTTTTACTATTTTTGCTAGAAACCTCAACCTTTAGTTCAATCATAATGAACACTCCTGTGCTTCATGAATGTTGGCTAAGTCCCTTGAACTAGGACCGTAGCTATGATTCTGACTTGGCTTGCTAGAACCACGGTCCTAAAATTGCTGATTGACTGATTCAGCCTGAACTGGACAAAACAACCATGCTTGATTCTCCCTCAGAATCTTTATATTATGCAGGCCTTCATTTTACACAGAAACATATATACAGGACCAGCCATTTTGGATTGCAGTGATCATGTGGCTAATTTCCATATGTACAATAGTTTCACAGATAGATCCATTTGTCTAGAGTTTTAGAAAGAATGTTGAAAAAAAGAATACTCTTGATTTCTCCTTTGGCATTTTTCTCTGCAGCAAAGGAGCTCCGTCATGTTATGATATGAGACAAGAGAGAAGCTAGAACCTCAGTTGCAGATAAAATAACTTTATTAACTTCATTGTAATAGTATAAACATCACTGACAATAGTGGAATTTGTGTCAACTGTGCATTTAATGCTAAAAATCCAAAAACATTGCCTGGGCTGTGCTCTGATATAATCTGACAGAGGCTTGTAGTATAATATGAATTTCGGAGTCCTCATTACACAGGTTGGGGTGGGTGGGTGGATGAATAGAATCTGTGGTCTCATTTGATAATGTAAGATTGAAAATTATTTTGAAGCTGTTACGTAATATTTAATGTTAGCCTTGAGGGGTCCTTGCAGATGTTTCATTGCTTAGTTTGGGAAATGAAACATCTGCAGGAAAAACAAGCAATCTCAGAGAGCACCAAGGACCCCTCATTTCAACCCTGACCTACAAATATTCTCCTTTATTAATGTTAGCATTTCCCCCCCCCCTTTGGCATGAATCTTATATGAACTTGCCATCTGCTGCATGATCTCTGTTTAGAAAATTATAAATATCAGGATAAAACATTGTAGCCCCTTAACATTGCTTAAGAAAAGAAAGGGAGATTGAAACCTTTCTCGGAAAACCAGAAACCTTTTTAATTCAAAAGTTATGCAAGAGTAGGTCTTCTGTTGTCAAAACTTGGGTAGACTCCATGGATGGCAGCCATTTTGTACAGCTTTGCCTTACAGAAGAGTAGGAAATAGCTGTGCTGTATGTGTCCCAGACTGTGTTTCCATAATGGTTTTGAGAAAAGGCTGAAACAAACGCAACTGCAGACCCCCTATTCTAGGGACTCTGAGGTGTTAATTTGTGAAAAGTTGAGCTGGCATGTTTCAGCCTTTTTTTTCCCCCAACAAAATTAGAGATTAGCCTAAGTCTGTGCATGCTATTCTTTGTCACCTTTGATAGCAATCTGAGTTATTAAGTTCAAGGCTGACTGCAGCCAAGATTAGGATATCTGTTGTCCTCCAGATATTGCCATGCTAGATCTATTGGCTATGATAATGGGGTTGCTAGGAACTATAGTTCAACAACATTGGCAGGGTGAGGGGTTTGTCTCTGGGGCCAATTTAGACTCTGACATACCAGAATATTTAGACCAGATCTGTCTTACTTTTAGACAGAGCAGGAATCCTAAATAAAACTTGCAGCTTCTAACATAGGGAAACATAAAGTAGAGTTCTTAAAATATAAATAAATAAATAATGGAATAATTAAGACTATGCTGCCTACCTAACTACAGAGAAGGCTGGTTTGTTTTCCTTTCTTCTTTCTAGATTATATGGCTCATCACTGTTTCCTGTCAACAGACATATTTCCAGCTTTTATTGATTCAGTGAGGTGTAGAAATAGATAATCAGTGATTCCATGTAGATATTCCAGAGGAGAGGTCAAAAAAACTGAATTTGTAGAAGTTCACAAACAGAAGCAATCTACCCCCTGAGCTCTTAACAGATGATGCTTCCCATAAAGACAATAGCATTTTTACTAATTATGGCATCTCCTTGGAGTAGACATGAACCATTTTATCTTTAAAGTGCTTTGCAAATCTCCTGCAGTAGACATTTATGGTTAGTTGAGTCTGTTCCCATCCATTAACTGAGAAAGGTCTGCCAAGAATTTCACAGAGGATACAAACAATAATATTAAAGGTTTGTTGCAAAATTTATATCTTTGTGCTCTAGCCGCTTATCAGATGATAAGAAAGATATTTCCGTCTGGAGAGCACCCAAAAATCGCAGTGGAAATATTGGCCTTCATCACAGAGACTGTATCTGACATAAAGCAATTTCCTATATATTTTTATAATGCCCATTGCTTTTGCTCATTTTTTCATCATTTCAAGTTAGTGGTGTGGCTGTCTCACTCCCAGAAAGGGAATTAAAATATGTTTGACCAAGGTAGAAAAAATATCCAAGAAAGGACTGGGAAATCTATGCCTCTCCCCATGTTGTTGAACTATAACTCCTTTAATCTCTATTAACCATGAAAGTAAAAACCACTAAGAGTTGCTTGGAGTTGTTGCTATTAATATTAGAGGCCAAAATCGTCTGGTGTCCTAGACTTTCCCATACTTTTTTTAAAAATGTCAATAATTTTAAATAGTTAAATATATTCTTCCTGCTTGAATGCTTATCTACAACACCTGTGGACATATAAAGCCTGCACAGATAGACAAGGCATGGACAAAGACAATCCTTTCCTCCCTTGTTGCCTTAAAAATCCTCATTCGAAGGTGTGGCTCCCCTCCCCCAATCATAGCAAAAGTACAGAGAAAACACAATGTTACTTGTAACTGACATGGGACAGTGTTTAATGTCATAAACCTGAATTTAATATTTGTTGGGCAAATGCAATGGCTTACCATAGATAAACAGAGTAAGTAGCAAAACCGGTCTGAAGTAAATTGTCTTAGTTTTGTTATTTAATTTTTTTTAAAAAAACTATATTTGAACATTTGCCAAGGTGGAATTGTTTCAACATCCCATCGAACACACTAATCCTGTCTCATAAAACCCCTTGTCACATTCGTTCTGATGTTTTATGCCGAGTCAGGCCAGAAGGCTGGTAGGCTACTGTGATGTTCTGACAGAGCGCTTTGGATTTCGAATGCCATGCCCCGTGGATGGCAATATTTATGGCTTTGCTCACAAGTCTCCTTCCCTGATAAGGCTTCAACCGAGCAGTTATACAATGGTTGCTCAGAGCACAGGGTGTTTTTTTACAGGCATCAGGGCTGGTGCACCTGTGCTAAAAACTAATATAATAAATGCTCATTTACCGATAACCAGATTTTAAGACTAGCATAGGAAGGTAAGGCCAATTGCTTTAATGGGGAAAAAATAATGAAAAACTCAAATACTGACTTCTCAGAGAGATGATCACATACTTCTTTATCAGATCTGAAAAGATTATATAAGTTATGCTAAGAATAACTCTTCTTTTAATAAATGTTGAGATGTATTGTCCTGGACTATTATCTTGTATTCTTGTTTCTTCTTGCCTTACATAATATTAAAAATGAAAAAAAAAAAAAGAATGATAATACCAGGGGGGAGCGGTATGGGAAAGTTACATAACTATCTTCCTAGGGAGGAAGAAAAAATACCGGATGCTACTGTTGAACTTGTAGACTATCTAGGAAGAACCAGATTAGTAAAATGATGAAAAGGCACTTTTTTTTTTGCATTAAAAGCACACCATCAAACTCTAGATGTAGAAGGAATCAGAAAGTATTCCGAGTTTCAGCCAGGCAGATACTAAGAGTTCAAGATATCCTAAGGATAATCCACATACATACTACTCATCAATGGGCCGACTCCTCACTCTATCACCCCCAAATGTTTGCTGGAATCATCATGTTTTCAGCAGGTTTCTAAATATTAGGCTGATAGAGGATGCCAACATTATATCTGGTGGGAGATCATATGAAGGGGCTTTTGCACAAAATGCTCTCCTTGGAGCCTCTTTTTACACGAATTGGGGATCCTTAGCAAGTACTCTTTGCCATCATGTATTCAATGGGCAGATTCTATTTGGCATTAAGCAGTCCTAACCAGACCCAAAGCCATATAAAGTAATAACAGGCAGTTTTAAGTGCACTTGGAAACCAACTGGCAGCCAATGCAGTTTCCATAATATTGGTGCTTTATATCTGTACTCTATAGTTCTTGTTTTTCCATTTTGAACTAGGTGCGGTTTCTAGATGATCTTCAGGGACAGTCCCTAGTTATTACAGTCATCTCACCAAACGCTAGCAAGGATTTGAATGGCTATTGCCAGCACATTCGGTTCCAAAAATGATCACAAACTTTGCCAGATGCCCTCCTGACATACTCACAACTGCTTTTCTAGTATTTATTGTTTATTTTTTATATCCTGCCTTTTTTTTTATAAACCACACAAGGTGGTGAACATGTCCCTCCTTCTATTTTCCCCACAAAAACAACCCTGTGAAGTGAATTGGGCTCCAATAACACCCAGCTGGTTTTCATAGCTAAAGTGGAACTAGAACTCACAATCTCCTGGTTTCCTGTCTGATGCTTTAACTATTAGATCAGATTGGCTAATAGGGGCTGAGAGTCCAAAATCCTCAAATTATGTACCAGTTCTTTATTGGAGAGCACAAGCCCACCCAAAAGCTAAGATTGGTATTATCTCATGCTCAGTCAGTCTCTGAATTAATAGCTACTCTATCTTGCTATGGTTAAGTATCAACCTATTTCTCCCATCTAGACCCTTACAACTTCCAGACATCTTGTTTAACTTCTACTAGATTTTCCAATTGGTCTGTGGTAGAGGTACAGAGCTGACATCATCAGTGTATTGGAGATAATGGGCCCAACTGTCAAGTAACATGTCGGTGGTTTCGTGTAGTTGTTAAAAGAAAATGTGGGAGAAAGCTGAGTGTGAGAGTGTGAGAGATCCTGTGGGAATGTGCAGAAGAATGCAGATTAGGTAGGAAGAAGCAGTACAGCCCAGAAGTAAGAGCTGTGAAAAGAAAGCATTTGAAAGACATACTACCTTAATTAACTCACTAAAAACGTGACTGGGAATTTACTCTTATGGTTTTCAATATTATATTTTATCCCAGCTGAGCATTAAGGATGCCTTTCAGAAATCCCCGAAGTTCTCGCTTCTTTGACTAGCCAACTATGTGGGGGTTTAACATTAGGACAGCCCAATGCTGGAGTGGCCCAGGGCTCAATCTTTCCTTCTCCACACAAAACAACTAAAAAAATCTGCTCGGGAAACAATGAAACCAGCTTAAATTGATGCCTGTAACTCACAGCCCTCACAGATATCCAGAAGGATGCTATTCTCAATGGTACTGATGGTTACTAACAAGTCCAGCAGGGTTAACAGAGTCATGCTTCATCTATCCATTTGATACTGTAGATCATCCATGAGACACCTTGGTGTTTCTATCTCATGCCTGAACCTGATCCCTGGATGTAAAGGGCCCAGCTAATGTGCTTTTCCCAGAATTCTTTACAGCTACTGTTCCACGACTTTCTCTGAAAAATCAAGGGTTAGAAACTATTTGACAATTATCTTAATAAAGATGGGTCTGAAGCAGCCTGTGGGTGGGTACACCAATTCTCCTCTGGGACGACATTTTCTCCTTTGACAACAAAACCCTCACAAAGGCCCAGGCCCAGACTCAAGCTGCAGATAGAAACGAGGAACAGCAGAAGTCCCGCCTGCGAGTGGTAGAGTTCATCTTAATAAAGGATTCTGCTAATTCTTCAGGATCAACAGTTCCAACTTCTTCCTAGCTGGTAATGTCACAAATAGTCATGTTCAGCCCCTCTTTGGACTTTGTCCAGCAAACTTCCAATTTTGAGGGAATGCTAATGATTTAATCCACAAAGTACTTGGCCGCCATTACAGAGCCATCCATCAGACATCCTTCTGGCCAACCTTCTACTGAAAAGTAGTACAAATATGGAACTGACTATTGATATGACATAAATACCAATAACATCTGTGAAAAGCCTGGGGAAGTAGATTCTTTCCCAGCAGTTTTTTCTAAAGGGAGAGAGCTTGCATTTAGCCATAGCTTTCTACTGGCCATTCGTCTACCTGTTGTAGAGACATTTGTGCTAGCTCTTTGATAAGGAGGAATTGGGAATACAGTTTCATTTAATTTCCCATAGCATGCCCATTGGGGAGAAAAGGAAGTATTATAAAAGGGTTGGCTTTAGAGGCAGAGTCTTAAATTGCCGCAGAAGCTGGGGGAACAACTAGAATGGAGGTATTGACTGGAAACAACTCTTTAATAAAAAAAAAAACAGTGTGGCCTGGCAAACCTGAGTTGGCTTGGGTGGTGTTTATGCTGCTGAAGGCTTAATTGGTGAGGGGCCCAAAGCCAATGAAACGGGGTAGGGCACAATCTAGAACTTTTCTTCATAACACAAGGAGCCCCAATGGGAGCCAAATATTATGGAAGGTTTAATCTGTCAGAGAAAAGCAAGCTACCCAGTATGACTCCCTGAAAGAAAATTGATAATTAGAAAGGCAGAATCATTCGCAGTCAATTCCTTTAAGCAATCATAACCCAAACTAACAAGATAAAATTATAATAAAGCGTGCTAACAACTTCTCCTACAGTGAGATTTTTTTAGACAACATCTAATATTATGCAAGATTATTTTCATTAATCTAAATGACTCTTTTAATCTTCGCTTCCCCGTGCAGCTTCTACAGCCTTTCAAAACTGCTCTGCCAATTTCCCCAGATTTGTCAAGAAGCAGACTGGAAAACTTAAAAGACTATGAATATTATACCGGCCATATTTACAACGGGCACTTGTGATTTGATTTGATTTACATTTAAAATTAATGAAAAGTTAGCAAATGACTTCAACTACCACGAACAAAGAGAGGGAAGGGGGAGAAAGTGAGAATTTCCCCCCTTTTATTATGTTAAAAATTACAATTCAATAAATTTGGAGAGGACTTGCAATTCTTGAGTCTTCGGATGTAACTTTAGTTTTAGAGTTGTTTTATCAGAACTGTCACCTCACTAGTCCAGAGTGAATTTATAACTGTAATTGATTCAATAATTTCCCTGAGCACTCAATTCTTTGGGCCAGGCAGGAAATGTGTAGATGGGCCTGCCATCAGGGTATGATGGAATTCAGAAAAGCCATGGTTTACAATAAGAAGTGGTCTTGAAGATGGTACCTCCTTAAATGAAATACATATTCTCCTTGAACTGCACTGCTGTCATGGGAACCCAGGAAAACACATAGTTTCTTCATGGAGATGCCAACAGATGCAGCAAGCACACCCTCACTTGGATCTGTCTGTAGTCCATTAAAACAACATGATGGGTAAATCACGATACTACAAAAACTGCCTTATATTAATTAGACAAGACACAAAGTTTTCCAGCCCTCTCAAATTTCGAAAGAGAAGCAATAGCCATAGCAATCACACTCAGACTTATATACCGTTTCAGAGTGCTTCACAGCCCTCTCTAAGCAGATTACAGAGTCAGCCTATTGCCCCCAACAATCTGGGTCCTCATTTTACCGACCTCAGAAGGATGAAAGGCTGAGTCAACTTTGAGCCGATGAGAATCGAACTGGCGGAAGTCGGCAGAATTAGCCTGCAATGCTGCATTCTAATCATTGCACCACTATGGCTCTCAGAAGACATCGTTCTCTGCCTTTTTCTCTCTCTCATTCAGGTATACAGTATAATAAGACGAAGCAGAGGTATAGAACTGTAGGTCCAGTACAATTGCAGGATAGATTTTACTAACAGAAATTCTAGGGGGTGGTGGGGATGAAGCTTCCATTTTTCTACAGCAGCCATATTAAATAAGAGATCCATAAGGCAGGCCTATTTCGTCCAATTAATTTAAAACAACGATCGGCAGATAGCAACAGGGGCCACATCAAGCTCTTTTTTAAAAACCCCGAAGAAAAACTCAAAAACTCAAAGTGTCGCAGCAAAACTATTTGGACAGTTTTAAAATCCTTAACGAACTAAAGGAGGTACTTGCCTGATGCCAAAAGGTTAATGAAGGTCCCAAGGGAGTCTTTATGTTCTGTAACTGAAGAGTTGTTGCTTAAAGGGAATCCGACTATCTCCAACCTCAGTTATTTAGAGCAGAAGCAACAACGACAACAAAAAATATTTAAATAGGATACACAGAGACATTCCCTTGCAAAAACAGGATCCTAACGCAACAGGGTTTTAAGGTTAACGACTGAATTGACCTCCTAAAAACTATGGTAGTCGTTGCAGGGTAAATCAATTACTATTTTATTCATTGTAGAAAACTTTTTTTGTAACATTCAATTTACAGATGGATAATGCAATCAGATTGCTTTGCAGTACATTCTTGGCATAATAGAAAACCAGAGGGTGGAGCTCTAATACCTATACAGTATTTGGTAGGAGATATTGGTAATCTGTAAAAGAATTCTACTGGATTCTAACATACATTCTCAAAAACCTTCTTTGGTAACCTTCTTTGTCCTTTCATGACACTCAAACTCTACCCTTGGGAAGCAACCTCACCATATTTACAACCGATTAACTGTAGTTTTGCAAGTCGCATGAGAGTTTCTTAAAAAAATTAATTCATAGTACCAAGCCATTTTTCTTGCAGGTAATCCAACACCCCACGTGGATTATTTTAGAGTAGATAAAGGGACAAAAAAAATTGACATTTCAGGGCTCCATTCCTCCCTGCCCAGATTGTCATTTCATGCTTCAAAATTGTTTCTGGGTTCCAAATAACTTATTACAAATGGAGGGGGGGGAGAGTTACCAAAAAATATAAGTAGTCCTCAATTTACAACCGTTCATTTAGAGACTGTTACAATAACACTGAAAAAAAAGACTTCTGACTTTTTTCACACATACAACAGTTGCAGTTGATCAAAGTACAGACACCTGGCAACTGACTTATATGATTTATGACAGTTAGTGTCCCAGAGTGAGGTGATCTCCTTCCAACAAGTAAAGTCAATGGGGAAGCCAGATTCACTTAACAACTGTGTTACTAACTTAACTAATGCAGTGATTCACTTAACGATTGTGGCGATAAAGGTTCATTAAATGGGGCAGAAATCACTTTAAACAATTGTTTCGCTTAGCAACAGAAAATTTTAGGCTCAATTGTGGTCGTAAGTCAAAAGGACTCCCTATATTTGACACAGTGCACTGGCTTAAATCACAGCACCGCTAACCCTAACATATAATGACATTTGCCTTTCCAGCCTTGAAGCTAACCTGCCTTCCATCGAGGACCTGTATACTGCACGAGTCAAAAAGAGGGCTGTGAAAATATTTACAGACCCCTCCCATCCCGGACATAAACTGTTTCAACTCCTTCCCTCAAAACGACGCTATAGAGCACTGCACACCAGAACAACTAGACACAAGAACAGTTTTTCCCCCGAATGCCATCACTCTGCTAAACAAATATTTCCCTCAATACTGTCCAACTATTACAAAGTCTGCACTACTATTACTGTTAATCTTCTCATCACTCCTTATCACCCATCCCCTCACACTTGTGACTGTATGACTGTAACTTTGTCGCTTGTATCCTTACAATGTATACTGACTGTTTCCTAGTATGATTTGATTGCTTATTGTACCCTATGACTATCATTAAGTGTTGTACCTGATGATTCTTGTCTCTTGATGAATGTATCTTTTCTTTTATGTACACTGAGAGCATTTGCACCAAGACAAATTCCTTATGTGTCCAATCACACTTGGCCAATAAAAGAATTCTAATTCTATTCCTTGAAGCTAAGTGTTTTTACTGGTGGCTCAGCTCCATTTCAATATGGACAAGCAAAATAATAAAATGAAAACTTCGTAACCATACATAATCCTGATTTGGCTAAACCCTACCTTAAAAATATTTTTTTTTTTGTAAATTTTATTTGAGTTTTCACAAAGAGAAAAAAAATACAAATAAAACATCTTTTTTGAAAGTAGCGTAATCCCGGGTTACATTTCTTCGTACAGACACAAATTCAGGTTCATGCTCATTTTTATATTCTATTCCATATCTTATTACTATTTTACATTTTCTGCATAGCTTCTCCCCTCTTTTAATTTTCTCAATTTTATTTGAATTATCTCATCTCAATTCAAATCATTGTATTTATATTTTTTGTCTGTCCTGTTTCAATTATCTATTATCTTTTCTCATTAAACAAAATTTCTCCTGTAGTTACTGATTGGAGTATGACGCCTTTATATCTTTTCCCTAAAGTTGTAACATTCAATATAATACATAACTTCCATTCGGATTCTGCTTGGTACATTCTTAAAATACACACTGTATTCTTAAAAAAAGAAAAAAATATAAATGTATAATATAATTAAAACAACATTCCATTCCAATTCAAGTCTATCATTAATATTAATATTCATTAAAGTCTTAATATCTTTAACATTACTTTTCAATTAAATATCATACTTCTCTGGGAACAATTATAAACTTTCCATAGTTAATCCCCCCCCTTCACTTATATTTTATAAAACATTAACTAATTAAAATGTTCCCATTCCTTCCTAATTCAATTTTCTCATTTATTTTATTTCACTTATTTTATTCACAAACATTTCACTAAATTACACTAACTATATTATCCCTCATTTTAATCATACATTGTTTCCAATTTTCTAAAGTTATTTCTATTACTAATATAACAATACAATCTTATGTACCTTTACAGAATCCCTTTTTCAGTTAGATTTTCATCCATTATCTCTAAATAGATCCTGTTTCTCTATATCTTGCTCCAGTCCTTTGTAACTTCTTTTCCTTTCCTTCTTCCCTCTCTTCTTCTCTCTCCCCTTTTTACCCCCTTGTCTCTCTACCTCTATTTCTCTCTTCTGTATTCCCCTTTTCTGTTGCTTTCCAGTATTATACTTATTTTTCGAATTATTTTTCTTTTCTTTGGTTGTTTTTTTAAGTCTTAAATTCTCCATTCTCTTTCCCCCCTTTCCTTTTTCTTCCCCACATAAAATTGCTTGTTCATTAAAGATGGCTTTTTCTTTGTCCCAGTTTTCTTGTTTTGCAGTCTTTTCTTGTTGTTTCTCATAGTTCCAAATCTCCATTTCTAAGAATTGAAAAATGAAGCCAAAAGAACCCTTCCCTTCTTGTGCATCTTCCTTGTACTTTTTAAGTTCCATTTTCAATTCATCCAGAAGTGGTGCCATTGTATAAATTTTTAAACAACCACCCGATTAATTTTAGTCATTCAAATATAATAACCAAGAATCCAAAGATCACCAAATAATCCAAATACATGCAAGCTGTTTCTTTTTTGCTCTTTTTTTTGACTTTCTCTTCCTGGGGTTACTATTTAGTTGCAAAGTTTCAGTTAAAACGTATCTTTTAGAAGTCTTCTTGAAGTTTTACTGTAGATTCTTTTTAATTCCAGGCAGTCTCCTCCCTCTTCCAGATCCTGCCCTTATTCTTTTTCTCTCCCTTCCTGCTTATGAAAAAGAATATTTTTAATGTCCAGAAATCTTTATTATCCCTTTGGCATTTTGTTTTATTTTCAGCTTAATTGCCTATTGATGTCAAAGCAGATTTTTCCGATTTCTTATTTAAGTCTCTTAGTTGTCAGTATAGGGAAGGAGAGAGAAGAAGAAAAAAGCCAAACCTTTCCCTTTTCACTTTCCTTCGCTGCTTCCGACTCTTCTTTGGGAGCGATGTTATTTTTTGTAAGTTTAAATTCCAGGGTACCTTAGTTGTTGCTTTTACAATTTAACCTGGTCAGCCAAAACTTTCACTTCTTATCTTCCTCCTGCACATTCTTTTCCGGTCGAGTTCTCCTTTGTGGTGGCCATTTCTGACCACCGCTGCAACCGCCTTCGGGAAAGGGAGTAATGGCCAGCTGAGGAGGAGAGATGCGGCTCTCCTCAACCCTGCTGGCGGTCTCCCCCCTCTTCACCACCTCTATGGGGTGGCTTAGCCCCACAACCAGCTGGCTCGGGGCGCTCCAGCGGCGAGCCCAGACAGAAACCGCGCATGATCGCAGATTTCTGTCTGTCGCCAAAGCCCTTCAAACCGGAAGTCCACCTACCTTAAAAATATTTAAAAAAAACAAAAAACCTCCTCTTTGGCTGCAAAACCCAGGATTAACAACTGCTTCATTTCCTATAAAGCTATATATTTTGTTTGTATCCTGCCTTTATTATTTTTACAAATAACTCAAGGCAACAAACATATCCCACACACCTTTTTCCCCACAACCCTGTGAGGTAGGTTGGGCTGAGAAAGAGTGACTGGCCCAAGGTCACTCAGCTGGCTTTCATAGGAATGCTATATCATTCCTATATATGTCAGCCCTTTTATAAAAAGTGGAGGTTTTTCTAATTCAGAGGTTGCCAGAATTTTGTAATTACATCTGATCATACTGTAATACAGAAATGTTAGGTCATGGGTTTTTCTTTCTCTCTGAAATTTATTTTTTCCTTTTCAGCCTAATAGAATGCTGGGAAGAAATTGTGCAGCAGAACTCTGTCCATCTGTCTATCCCTGCATGGTAACTTCCAAAAACCGGAAGTCCCAGAAAAAAAGCAGAAACACAAATGTGAAAACATGTTACATATTTCAGCTTATCATGCTTCCTTTATTTTGTTACTCAAGGAACATCAACATCTTCATTTTTGTTTAACACCATCTAAATTAAACATACCAGAGAGGGAAAAAAAACACCGTTCTATGCATTGGTATCAATACTGAATCTGTTATACAGAGTGTACCCTATAGATAACGTACAACAAATTACATTAAAAGTTTGAACTGGTGGTCATTTTCTTTTAAAGTCCTCTTCATTTCTTGTTTCACGCCTGGCCTTTGAACAAGCACAATAACATTTTCTCTGGGGGAAAATGATTTAGCATATGGCACCTCTGGAAAAAAAAAACCTTTAATGTAATTAACTTAACAAAATATATTGTGATTGGACCTACGGGCCCTGACTTTGGGGTATGACTTGTCTTTCACACTCTGCAAAGCACAGAAAGATAAATTGAGAGTTAATTCTGTATTATTCTGTATTAAAATTAAGAGTTGAACAAATCTGTAATCATCCGTTTGGAAGAATGTAAAGATAAACATGTACTGAAGGAAAACAAATACTAACCTGGGCCAATTTGCTCATTGTCCAATTGACTCCATTGCCCATGAATTGCCATAGTGGCAATGATTTGAAGTTGGGATTTAGATTCAAATAGATTTTAATGTGGCCTCTTTAAAACACAAAAAATATACATGGGCTGCTAGAGTTCCAGCTGAGCAGCAAAATGCATGCAATGGTTGCAGCCACATGATTTTAATATTAACCCTGCCAGAAGCGCATTCATCATTTCAAGCAATACAGAAACCCTCGTGATAAATTGCTCCCGGTCTGTTCTCTTCCCTTGATTAACATTCAGCTTCTGCTACTGAATAAGATGAAACACCGTATCTATCATTACCAAAGAAGAAACATAATAAAGTTCTGACACAACCAATATTCCGGAGATATAGCATAGCAATCGTATATTTGACCAAGGAAGGTGCAAGAAAGAACTTTTAACATATTAGGGAAATCGCCCTATGATTCTAACTCTGTAACAGACCGAAGCCGCTGAGAACTGATGGCGCAGTATATACCATCTCCTCTTTTATTGCACGCTTATGACGAAAGACAATATTTCGTGCCATTCAGCTCTTATTCATTTTGGTGCCTTCTAGTCCGTGTTGACTCCTGGTGACTTTCTGGGCAGTTTTCTTAGCAAGGTTTTTCAGAAGTGCCTTGCCATTGCCTCCTTCCTAGGGCTAAAAGGGAGTGACTGGCCCAAGATCACCCAGTTATGTCTAAAGTGGGACTGGAACTCATGACCTCCTAATTTCTAGCCTGATACCTTAACTACTACACGGGGTGTTTAACCGAACTGGCTCTTGAGTCAAGAGTAAGTAAAATCGTGCTAATCTCACCTTCACATCCAATTGAAACAAACCTAAATTTTTTTTGCATGGCAAGGGTTTTTCACAGAAGCATATTTGTAGGCTATCTGTTCAGCTGCAGAATAAAATGGCAGATCAGCAGACGTTATATATAAATACTGCTCTCCCCTTCCAGAGAACGGAAATACCTGCATTTTAATTTGCTCAAACAATTTGATAGGTTTTGAGGTGAAAACACAGCTGTTACAGCAGGACAAAAAAGAAATATTCCAGCCAAACAATATACATTGGTAATGACATTTCTAAACTCTGTAGTAGGGAGATATGCCAAGCCCTTACTGGCCCAGATTCAATGATTATCAGTAAGACATATCAACCAAGCTTCATAATCAGCCAGCCCTGTCTGATTATGTCAATGATTGGACTGTGCTACTCTAGAGAAGGAAGAAAAGTGAGATATGCAACATGGGAGAAGTGCAAATACCTTGTTCTCCAATTACTTTAATTAAAGACGGTGATGATGGTAAAGTATCTCTGTTCCAAAAAAGAATATGGAAATTTTGGATGCCAGGATAAGGTCAATATAAGCCAGCAGGGGCACTAGAAATCCAAGGTAGTACATTCCAGCAAACAGATCAATCACATAAAGCGGCCAATGCTGTTTTTTTCCTATAAATCTAAGCTATTGCACAACTCAAGATTTAAAACCTAATTGAACCATAACTATATGCTTTCCCCCTTGATCAAGTACATAACGAGGTTCCTTCCAACTCTGTTATTCCATTAATAATTTTACTATCCCATTGCAGAAAATGATTGAAACCTAAGTCTACCAGGAAATGAATTGGGCCTATTTACAAGCAATGGATAAAATGTTAATGTTTACTTAGGGCGGGATTGTTTTGAAAGCCCCAATCCAGTCTACCCTACCTTGTGCATCCTGAATAAAAACCCTGCACATCCATTCCTGCAGCATAAGGCACCCATGTCCTTTTGAGGACAATTTCTACACTAAGCTAATTCAGACATTTTATCAATCTCTCCCCCCCGCACCTCACTTAGGCAGAGAATTAAACTGTCTTCTGCAGATTTTTGCCACCTAGATTTTACTATACTTCAGTTCAGATGCAAAGCTTCGCAATACGCTTTAGATAAGAGTTGGGCATATTTATTTTGGGCTGGAAAGGGGTTGGGAAAATAACAGCATCACCCAGCTAGGTATAATTTAAAGAAGAATAGAACTGAAATGATCTAAGTAGAATTCAAAAAAGTTCTTCCTCAGCTTTTAAATCAGTCCCAACATTCTTTGCCTTGTGATATTTTCAACTCTAGCATAAGTGTCAACAGATACTGATCTATAACTATAACCTTTTTTTTTTTTTTTTTTTTTTGGTAAGTAACATTTTCTATAAACAATAGTTTAATGAGTCCAAAGTAAAACCTTAAAGGAACAGTGGCATAAAATTGTAAATATTAAATCTGGATATTTTGCTTTGACAGCGGGGCTCTTTAAGTGGGACCTTCTACAAAAGATTGCATAATGAATGTAATTCTATTTATTTACTGTTCTCAGTCATAGTGAAGGCCCATTTCTAACCAGCCACCTGTGTTTTTCCTTAAAAATTACAGCAGCTAAATAGGCTTTCTCCCTAGAAAATACCTGCAAAGCTCCTCGCTCCACACACACCCTCTGCTCATCCCTATCTAGGTGGAGAAGCTGCCTGTTTTGGTTACATAAGGAATGGCACTCACACCCAATCCATACAAGTAAAGGAAACGGTCCCACAGACACACACACAAGTTCTGAATGGGGCATTATGGCTACATTAAAAGCCATGGGTATACTTTATTCCGATATGCTTTACCCTATTGCTTTTAATTAAAAACCAAGAGAGAACAGGGAAGGCTTACAAGCTCAGCTTTGGGTAGACTTTTGCTTACATCAGTCACTGCTGGTGGGAAGGTAACTGTCAGCCTTCAAGATCTTCTACCTTTGCTTTGCATTTCTTTCGGCTGCCATAAGTAACGGGGGACAAGTATGGGAAGCGAGCTGGAGGTGGTACAAACTAGCACTGTATAAACTGAGGAGGGGGGAGAGTACATTCTTGCTTAGGTTTCTATTTCTTGCTTAGCCTTTTCTCTGCGCAGCTGCAAACCTTTATCAAAGTATGCCAAGGTCAACGGACAGAATCTTCATCACCACCTGAAGATATCCACATGATGCTATTCACAACTTTTAATTGGAAGAACCATTTGAACTATTGGGGGTGGGGACATTTCCATCACTTTGTATATGTGATTTACGTGCCTATTTCCTCAGATTCAGAATTCTCTTGTTGCTACCACTTCATTTCCAGTAAAATATATCTTTTCTCTAATTAAAAGAGTCTAAGTATTTCTTTCTTGGATTTTGAATGGAGCACCAACTGACAGTAACAGGCTCTGCCTGTACAGACAAGATACAACATTCAATCTTTGGCTGCTGTTGGAGCTTGCCTGTTTATTTTACTGACGTTCTTGATTTACATCTTTAGTAACATTCAACTGAAGGGCTAAAGAGAGAGAGAATCACATTCCTATTCAGACACAGTTCTTTGTGGCTTCTGAAAGAGAAAGCAGGACAATGTCACTAGTGGGGGAAAAAAAACTGAATTAAAGTTATACTGCCTTGTAAAGGTAAAGACTCCTTTAAATAGAGTTCAGCCCCATGGCCTCATAGAAACATCCATGCAGTTTCTTTGCTAACAATTAAAAGATGTGTCATTGTCTTCAGCCAGGGAGTAGTTCCATCATGTGCTGAATGCAGGGTGATGTTTTTTTCTTCTTCATTTTATCTCCAATGTTTGGAAGGGGGACAGTGATATTCTTCCACCTACACTCTTGAAACAATTGACCTGTTTAATCTATACTGTGCAAAAGAAACAGCCATCCCTTCTTAATGCCTGCAGCAGTTTCCAGTAACCACACGAAGCAGCTCTTTGGTGGCTCTGAATGGAAAATTCCTTCAGACTCCTTTGGAGAAAGGATCCCCCAACTCCACATGCATTCTGCATGGCCATAAATATTCCCTTCCCCGGTGCCTCTTCTGCTCTCTACATTCCATCTTGCTTAGGGGTTTGATTACTAATCCCTTGGATTCCTAATTCCTGCATGCAACTTTGCCCAAAGTATGTCCCGTGGTTTTTGTTGTTGTTGTTGCTTACTCGTTGCAAGAAGGCCATTTTTTTTTTTTGCATCTGCTCAGATACCCGCATTATTTCCGAAGAAAAAGGAAATTTGGTGCTGGGGCAAGAGGCTACTGTAGAGCCAAGGTCCTCTCCCTCTATAAGCACTGCACTGTCCAGCACGGTCTTTTTCGCCTCCCCCCTCGCCGTCCCCGCCTTTTCACTGCTACGAAGGTCCAATTCCAATTCCAGTTCCTTGTTCCTCGAGGCAATTTCGGTTTCCATCCTCTCAGTCACGAGGCAGTCGGAGGACGGTGCTTTTAATGCAGCACGCAGGAGGATGCAGACGCGGAAAAATTCGGCTCCCCTGCTCCTCGCCTTTCCTTGCTGCTTTTACCAGACAGGCTGTCGTTCCCCCCGCCCTCCTCCTCCAACACGGCAGCACTTCCAGGGAAAGATTTAAAATCAGAAAGCTGCCTCTCGGCCTATTTAGCTAGTCACGTGGAGGGATGCCATGCCCGTCTCGGATTTTGCTACGTGCATGGCCTATGCTGGGCTGGGCAGCCGCCGCAAACCTGAATCATAACGCCCCCTGATGATTAAACCAAGAGGCGGAAGCAAGCAAGAAGCAAGCGATCCGTAGAGCTCCAGTTCATTTCCAAAGGGATCCTGCGATCCCTCATTAAAGGCGTCCAAGCTTGGAACGGATCCAGGGGGCGAGGGAAGAAGCCCAAAGGGCGGGGAAGGGTGAACCCATACCATTAAAAAACAAGTCCCGGTCGGTTTCGCCGCTTAACGTGCCTTTTCCGACTGCAACTCTTTAAAAAAAAAAAAAAAGCAGCAGATGGACGCGGCGAGACGGGGAAACGTGACTGCGAAAAAGCGCAAAGCCTTCCGGCAGGGGAGCTTTGCCGCCGGATCTGCAAGGGCTGATCTCAAAATCAACCCGAAGTCCGATCCGTCAGTTGAGCTGACGCCCTCCTCCCGCGCTCTACTCGTGAATGGACGCCACCTGGATTCTCTCCTCTCCTCCCCCGCCAACTCCCCTTCTCTCTCCCCCCCCAGCTTCGCCCTTTCCGCGTTGTTTGCGAAGAGGCGCTAAAGAACTCCTTGCCCCCCCACCCCTCCCCATCCGAGAGCCATCTCTTGGAAACAACAGACGTTGTATCCCCTGCCTTGTCAACAGTCTCTTTTTTTGCCAAGCTGAAGATGACGGGGGGGAGGAAACCAGTCGAATAATTACTTGAAGCTCCCAACACGCAGAGCTTTTTCCCTTGACGCACTTGACTGCCGCTGAGCACTTTCGAAGCATGGAGAAAACCCCATATCACTTGATACACACCTTTCTTCTCCCCCCACCCCACACACACCACCACTCCTTTTCTTAGGTGAGCCTCTCCGAAGTTCACTTGCACATGGACCACCTGCCCCTTCCCCACCTTCCAAAATAACCTCAGCTTAACCGAGGGCAGCGAGGCTTCTGAAGGACCCCACTTCCTCTAGAGAAGCAGGGGGTTGAACCATAGACGTTTCCGCGAAAGGTTTAAAACAAAACAAAACAAAAAAAAAAAAAACTGGCAGGCTCCCAGAGCGGGATTGTCTTGGTGGTTCCTGGCACCAAAGGTTTGCCACCCTTCCAATCAACGCGTTGAAACGAGAAGCTACCTTAAGCGCTCGCGACACCGATCAAACTGCTTGGCTAGCATTCCTTGCATTTCAAGAGAGTTCTCGCCTATCGCAGTGCTATTTAGGAATGGCCGTTTGACGCGTCGTTATAGGCGGCAAAAACGGAAAGATGAATGAAACTGCCCCAGCACGTCTGGAGGAAAAATTGCAAATCCGCCGGAGCTTGCGGGAAATCGCCAAACTCGAGAGAACTTTCGCGATGTGGTCTTTGAGGAGGTCATTAAGAGAGGAAGGAAGGATCAAAGGTTTTGCTTTGTCTGTTCTTACCGTCGCTTTTACTACTTTAAAAAAATAGATTCCAAAGATTTAGACTCAAGCTCCCTTCTTTGAAATCTGCCTCTTATAATCAAATAAAACCACAACAAACTTGTTTAGTTACAGCACCTCTTTCCAAAACAAACACAGATTCCCCCAGCCCAGGGAAGCGTGCCGCTGTTTCGCGGCCGGTCTCTGCAGTGGAGAGAAGTCAGGAAAGGTTTCCATCTTTCCTAAGTGGCGACGAATGCGGATGTTGTGAGGCAGGGTGGCTATGGCGTGCAAGCAGAGAAGATCAGCCTTGGCAAAAGGGGACGAAGGGAACCTGGAAACTAAATCACGAGCTGCAATCGCCGGCGATTTTAATGCACCAGTCTCCATTCCCTCGCTCTCTTTAGAGCAGCCTCTTCATCTAAAACTTCTGCCCACTTTTCTTGCCTCCAGCGTTCCTCCTTGCTCTTCCCCCCACCCACCCCCAAACACCATTTTGCAGTATTTGCACTGTCACTAGTCACTCTGCTTTAAGGCAAGTCTCTCCAAGACGTCGGATTTCCCTCCACCATCACAACTTTTCCCTGCGGGGGCGGGGGATCCCAGGAGAATGGCCCTTAGCTGTCCGAGGTGCTGAAATTAAAAGTCCCGTTGCTGCAGTGAGGCTTTTGGGGCGCGCGCTCTGCCTTGGATGGAGTTCTGCGGCCGTTGCGACAGAGTCCGCAGCAGCAGTGGTGGTCGCTGTCCAGGGTACTGAAATGGAATCTGTCGTCGGAGAATGTTGCCCAGCGGTACAAGGACAATCCTCCGGCTATATACCATTTTCCCTCCCCACTTCTTTTTAACAGCTTAGTCACACCGATTCTGCCCCAAAACGCGGGAGGAAGAAAAGTGATTTCAACCAGCAAAACGCAATCCCTTAGTTGAACCTTATCTTTCTTTTCTCCCTCACAGGCACTCACTCTTTCACACGCAGGCAGACACAAACCCGCGCAAATACTGCAGAAGAACTCTTTCGTGCAACGAATGCACCACCAGATTCTTTTTTTTTTTAAATAATAGCAAATCGGGCGCAGAAATGAACGTTTCTTTTCTTCTCCTTCCCTCTCGTTTGCTCTATCGGAAACAACAATATGGTTGGAAAAATAGCACCGTTTCTCCCAGCCTGCCATAGTTCTCCCTTCCTTCCACGGCTTTAGCTGTGGAAGAGCTTCCGAAGGCAAGCAGGGAGCTTTCATCCCCTGCTTTCCCTTACCTTCGCTCCAGGTGAGTGCTGCTCGGTTGCCTCTGTGGAGAGGGTTATGAGAGTGGGGTGTGCTGCTGCAGTTGGGAAGTAAGAACAGCCGCTCCTGACCTCCCCAAATCGCCTTCTTCAATGGAATGGGAGCTGTGCCCTCATCAAAGATGGCCGTCGCTCCCACGTCAGCAGCTTTTAATAGACATCTATTGAGAGGCAGAGGGGGATGGGAGGAGAGGAAAAGAGGACGGGGTGGGGGGGGGGGGCGGAGGCAGGCAGGCGTCTGTGGGAGCTTGACTCATCAGAAGCTGCTGTTGCTGCACTATACCGCAATCCTTTGCATTTTGCTCCACTTGTTATTAAATAGGATAAATTCGTTTCAAATTGTTTTCAAGAACATTCGTTTGAAGTGACCTGGACCGCATTCGAATACGAATAATACGAATAGATTTTGCTTATCCACGTGGAGCTCACCCCCCACCCCCCCCCCGCTTTTTGGAGAAGGTTTGATTGAATAGTGGAGAGAAGGAGAAATAATGCGGTAGTGATTTGTTTTCACCAAAGGGTGGTGCAAAAAAAAAAGAAACCCACCCTGAAAGAAAGAATGAAAGGGTATCCCTCTGAAGTCCCCAGTAACTCCATATATGGCCTGTCGACGTGGGCTTCTATTTTTATGTATGCTTTTCCTCTGTATTGTTTCCTATCTTTCAGCAGACTGACCACCTTTTCTGACAGGGTGGAGGAAACTTTCTAAACATGTTAGTGCAAAAAAATTTAAGATAACTTTTTCTACATCGAGCAATGGAATCAAACTGCTGAAGTAAATACAGTAGTTAATCTGTACTTCACAATGCAGTTCTGCCTGATGTGATTTTCTCAGAACTAATCTTTTAATAAACATATATTCCTTTAAAAAGAAATAGCATACAATGGAACAAGTCTTATCCTCTCTAATTATACTTATTTTACTGGACTTGAAAGCGCATGCTAAACCGTTAACAGAAACCTATTTCTTAAAAATAGGTTTCTTAAAAAACTACAACAGCAAAATCTAGCTGATGCAAAACAAAATACTTCTAGAATATGATTTAAAACAAGTAGACTTCATTCACATGTACTATAGAATAATCAGAACAATCAGAATGAACCAACTCTGTCTCATCCGTAAGTAAACAAAAATCTGATGGCATGAAATGGCATATTTTTCACAAAGGACCATTCTGAGTTGCAAAATGGAGAGAAAAGCCATTATTAAACACTTTAGTAAAATGAGTTTATCAAGCATTGTGGGCTTGGGAGCTCTGCAGGAAAATAGAAATAATGTTATATGTCCCTCTTTATTGTTTCCATGTCCCTTTTCCCCACTAAAAACTTGATTATTGGCTATGTACTAAATATTTAGAAAGCTCTGTCCTCACAAAAATACCAGTAAATGTTCTGAAATGAGGTGAAGAGGACACCTGGTAAGTAAAAAAGAAAAATAAACAATGATGAACACAGAAGTAGGTGTGAGTTGTGTATGCAACAGTCCACAGTTAATGTGGCTATTGCTAGATGGAGTTCTGGTCCTATTAAAAGCTCACCTATTCACACATACAGTCCAACCTGTATTTCCAAGTCTTCAGACTAAGGAGTCAGACTGAATCAAGGGAATCTAACCTTGGTAGCTTTAAGACTTGTGGACTTCAACTCCAAGAACTCTCCAGCATCCCTAATCTAAATTGACCTCACCCCTTTCCTAAGAGGTCTGTAGGGGGCGTGCATAAGCGCACCAACGTGCCTACCGTCCCTGTCCTATTGTTTCTCTTATTCTTCTTTTATTTTTCTTATATGTACCCATTTCATGTATTCACAACTATGTATACACTTATACTTATTATCTTGTAAACAATTGGCAAATCAAATAAATAAATAAAATAAATCAACAGTAAAACTCTGCTTTTTCCTTGGTGGGACTTTCACTGAGGGAAAAAAAATGCTGGGCTGGAATTGAGGCAACCAATCTAATTGTGGTTTATTTGCACATTTTACCCAGGCCTTTTTTTTTTTTTAAGGCAAGCATGGTGCAGTGAATGAGATGCTAGACTAGGATCTTTTATGCCTTCCTTAGGCATGAAAATTGGCTGGATGACTTTGATCTGTGACTTTCTCTCAGCCCTAAACTAAAAAAAATTGGGAGAAAAGTGCACCCATTTATTAATCCACATTGGACCAGCATGGTATATTATGCTCCTTAATGTGGAGTATATGAAGATACTTTAATCCTTAAATGAATTGATTCAGGCTGTTATTGTAGAACTATTTAGGAATGGTTTCTTTCCTTTTTCTCCCCCCCCCCCATGTGTGTGTGTGTGTGTGTGTGTGTGTGAATAAATACAATCGCAAAGCTCCCATTCAATGAGACTGGAATATAAATGGCAAACAACCACAACCTAGCCCAGTTATCTCTATTATTAGTAGGGAATTATGCTTAAGAACAGCTTATTTATTATTATTTTATTTGTTAAATTTATTTACCACCTATCTTGTCACTCTACTCTAAGCTACTCTAAGCTGCCTACAGTAATAAAAAGGAAGAAAATAAAATTAGTACTGTATAAACAAAATAGAAGTAAAATAATGATAAGACTATCAAAAGTAGGTTCTCCCCACTTCATGTAATTTATAGTTTTCATCCAAAAATTCACTTCATGCAGAAAAAAATGCTATTATGCCATTGTTGTCAGCACAGTGAATTTGCACATTAAAAACCTGCCAAAATTACTTCCCCCTAAAATTATTTGAATATTTTCCTACCAAAACCTCATTCTGCCTTCACCTATACATTTATTATCGTGTTGTATAATTGTTCTAGTTGTGTGTTCTGTCTCTCATTTCAACATCTGCAATAGTTACTACTCTTATTGCAGGATCAAAGTGGCCATCAAAATCTTGTCCACTCAGCATTTCCAAGATGCAAAGGAAAAGCCCCTCTAACATTAGAAAAAAACTTAGATTGTTACGTTGCTTCAGAGCTGGTGAACAACCCTCAACCTTAGAATGAGCTTTTAACCTACCAGGCAAATCTACTGCAAGCAGCACAATGAAGAATGCTAATCAAATTTGTACTGTTATGATGAAATGCATTCTACTCTTTGTCTGCTGTGATAACCACATGCATTAATAGAAAAGATGTAGAAAATGCTTCCCTTGTACAGTACATAGGCACATAGAATATGAGACAAGGAAGAAAATGCATTTGAATAATGTAGTAGTGAAGAATAAGACTCTGAAAATTTATGAGCAGATTTGTCAATGCATTTGAGTTACAAAATGTGACAACCTATTCCTCAACCTCGTTTTTTTTCATTGGTTAATGACTCCGTTTATTTGAGTTTGTTTTATGCACGGTTTTTGGAGAGCATAAAATAAGGGAAACCTGTACTGAGCTTGGAAATGCTTTTGTTCAGGATATTCCTGATAATTCAGGGCAAGCATAATCAAGCCTAAGGGAAAGGTGACACACCAACAGTAGCCCTGGTCACAGATGCCAGCAGAGGTGATGAGCTCCTTGCCACATCTTAAGGGACTATTGGGCCACTTATGCTGCTATGAGAGTAGCAAAGACATCAGTGAGTCGTATGGTTGTCAGATGCCCTAGTGTCATGCCCCTGGTGGAGACTGACTCTGAGGAAGAGGAGGAACAGCCGACAGGGAGTGGAAATGTGGCTCCAGAGGTTGTGGAGGAGGCTGGGGAAGGGCAGAGGCCAGCTGAGCAGTCAGAGGAGGACCCAGGCCCATCCCCTAGGGCACACAGGGGGGAGAGGATAAGGGAGAGACGTGGTCTCCTGGGGAGGAGAGGGCCTTGATCCTCTTCATGGGCTGCAGGTTTGAGAACTGAATAAGAGTTTGGACCTGCGTACTGGCAAACGCTGGAAACAAAGCGTGTTTTATTTTGATCTGAAGTTATCTTGGTTGGCATCCTTCCAACAGACCGTGCCTTGTTATCTCCTTGAATTTGGTAAATACTTCTCTTGTTCCGTTGTGGATGTTTCGTCATTGTAGTTTGTTTGGTTTTTTATTTCACCTCTATCCGCTCATTAAATTCGGACTGTATTGCTTTCTTTTGAAGACTATTTTTGAGTACGTTTTATCTGCGACTGAGAATTATTGAACAGTGGGGCCAAGTTGGAGGCATTAAAAGACATTTATTTACGTTTTGGATTTTGTTACATTTGTGTTACACTCCAGGTCATCACACCTATAGCCCAACTCCTCCTCTGCATGAGAACAAAAATAGAGCTGTTCAATTGCGAGATGGGCAGCATATAAATTATAAATAAATAAATAAAACCAAAGCAACAAAGCTTTGGTTTATTACTGCGGAGGATATATGGCATTATTAATGTTCTTAATGGGGGACTTCCATTTATTTCCATTTCCCATTCTCCCACACCAATATAGGCCTCCACCCCCTTTGCCTTTGTAGGGATCTCCAACCTTGGCAACTTTAAGATATGTGACTTCAACTCCCAGAATCCAATCATGCTGGGAGTTGAAGTCCACAAGTCTTAAAGTTGCCAAGGTTGGACCCTGCCTTACAGTGTTCCTTTGGTGGCATGGATGTTGCAAACCTGTGCTCCTCTTTCTTCATGGGTGAGGGTTCTATTTCACCCAAGTTCTTGCCCCATGCACATACTTTTTTTTTCTTTTAGAAATGTTATTAAATGTATCATCCCATCTGGTCTCCTATTTGTTACATCAAAATATGGCTGAGGATGCCTAGCAGCTGTGCGGGGGAGAGGAAACTAAAGGGGGGGGAGGATTTCAGTTTTGTTGCCAAGCAACAAAGACTTGTGGGAGATTGCAATCCTGGGGGAGCTTGAGAGGAAACAGGAAACAGATTTGGCCAGAAAGGAAGCAGGAAGTGGGT
Organism: Notechis scutatus; assembly: GCF_049901735.1. Taxonomy (NCBI): domain Eukaryota; kingdom Metazoa; phylum Chordata; class Lepidosauria; order Squamata; family Elapidae; genus Notechis; species Notechis scutatus. The sequence continues at coordinate 148,805,492 of NC_142009.1, read as the reverse complement.
ATTGGTTGGAGCACAGTATTTGTGGGGGGGAGGTCTTATCAGGCCAGAGATGATTCCCAAGAACAAGAAATAAAATAAAATAAAATAAAGAGAAAATGTGGCATTTACATTCCAGTACAGTGCTTATAATCTCTGTGTATTTGAGCTTTAGATGCATAAGATTAATGCCACCCTCTAGATATTTGGGTATTGAACTATATCACATATAATCCGTGTTTCTGAAAACTGAATGGGAGAAGCCTGGCCCGTACAATTTACACTTGTTGCTCACTTCTGCAACACTGGTCCATACAAAAGGACAAGCCAGGTGATTACTAATTCGGATGAACAATTTGCAAATGTTCAAACTGAGTCTTCTGCAACAGCAATGGAAACATCTTGAAAATAATGTGACTTGCCTGGATGCATTCCCCCAAAGAGGTATTAGACCTACAGAAATTTAGCCAGAGATTAATATGGCCCACCATATTAAAATTAGAAATCCAATCTGTTCTGGCTGGCTATTGTTACTTTAAAATACTTAGGTTTTAAAAGATCGAGCCTAGAGTATGTTCACAGGAAATCTCTGCTGTGCTTCTAACATTCCTTTGCAACATTATTGGTCGATCACACAGAAGTTTATATTGTAGATTAGTTTTTTAAAAAAGGCCGTAATCCTAGAGAATGGTGTAATAATGTCAAATCGGATTTTATTTTAATAAACATTAGTCACTCAAAATAACATTGCTCCATGATGTTTCGTGGATTATTTCTGAAACGGAAACAAATCACGAGGAAAGAAAGATGGACAGAAGTTTCCCTTGGCCCAAGGCACATTAATTGCTAGGGGGACTCACCTGAGTTATTGCCATAACAATTATGAAGCATTTTGCAAGTGTCACATAAAGAAAGACAATAATTTGAACTTAGCAGGTACAATATTATTTGGATCATAAAATATTAAGGTTTCCAGCTTTGTTGTTTACAACGGCCCCTGGATTCTTTGCATCACTGTGTTTATGCTAAAAACTGCACCACTTGGAGAATTATATTATTTTCAGATAATGAAAGTAATCCAAAGATTATATCATCATATCGTTTTTGAATAGGATAGTGTATGGCAATTATTTTTGTTGTCAGATTCATTTCAAATGCTTTTAAGAACTGCTTGCTAGATGATATCATTTTTTGTCAGTTTCTTTAAAACTAGATAGGCACCAGCTTCCTAGCTTCCCTGCATATATATAGGCAGTGTAAACAATTCTGTAAAGAAAAAAACCTAGAAATCAAAGTGGAAGAGCTATGTAGTTTAACTTTTGATCTTGTTGAAGTTCAAATTTAATTAATACATACACTTCTTTTAGGGTATGTATGACCTGGTAACCATGTTAAAATTAAGGTTAATAACCATGTAATCCTGAAAATTGGGGGGGAAAATTAAGTTTAAAAAGAGCAAATGTTTTTTTAATTGCATGACAACCAATGCCAGACAGAGAATAGGAAAGCTCCATTGACATAGAAATGACACCAATGACATTTTGCCACAAGAAAGGAAACTAATGTTTATCTCTTCATACAGATTTGAGGGTAGATGGTTTTTGTTTATGTTAATCAGGATCAGAGCTAAAGCATGTATTTGATCATCAGAGTACGTTGCATTTCCCAAGAGGAAAGACCACTTTATATTCCTTCCCCGTGGCTTCAAACTTGTAAGCACTGAGTTTCTCATAATTCCACTACTGCCAATCACAGTGAGCAATTGCTCTTGAGTTCTTTGTTTTCCCACTAAGGCATTCTACATTATCCCTTATCTTAATGTTGTTTTAATACATCTTTAGGGTAGAACGTCTGGTTCCAAATTTAAACTAAATATAACTAAAATGGTTGCTATATGGATTTTTTCTGTTCAGGGTTTTTAATCTCTTCATCATTGATTGAATATATTATTGTGGTTCATTGTACAGTCAGACAGATATTTGGACAAGATTTGGCATTTTTATCCACCTATCAAGTCCTCCCCAAGGCCCTGGGGTAGATAGATATTGGATGATGTTAAAGATTTTGTTGCAGGATATCAACTGTTCCAAATATATTATTATTAATGACATTATTATTGTTATTATTGTCATATGTATTTATTTTTAGAAATAATACATTATTATTATGGTGCGTGTGTGTGTATGAGAGAGAGGGAGGGAGGGAGGGAGGGAGGGAAGGAGAGAGAGAGAGAGAGAGAGAGAGAGAGAGAGAGAGAGAACATCTTACTAGTAGTTTTAAGTCATTCTTCTATATCTTGTTGCTTCTATTGCAGGGGTGTCAAACTCAAGGCCCATGGGCCAATCCGGCCCATGGGGTGCTTAAATCTGGCTGACGGTGCTGCCCTGGAAACAGCAAAGGACCAGCCCATGGTGCCACTGCTAGCAAAAACGGAGCTCGCGAGGACTGTGCGCAGCCCTCCTGAGCTCCGTTTTTGCTGGCAGAATCCTTGGGCCACCACAGGCACCCCTGACGTGAGTGATGTTGAGCTGGCCACACCCACCCTAGCCACTCCCCCCCAAGGTCAAACACAGCCATGAAGTGGCCCTCAATGAAATCCAGTTTGATGCCCCTAGTTCTATAGCTTACAAACTCAATAGCATCTAGCCCTAGGACAACTACCCACAATACAAATTAGGAGAATATTCATTAAATTCTTTTTGTAAGCTAGTCAGGCTCCTTTGCTTGGTAATCTCTCCTGTCTTCCCCCAATTATCTCATATATTTCAGCTAGATTTTGCCAACCTTCCATATGTTGGATTTCAAGTCCTGTGCCAGATAGGGACAGTAGATCTCATCAAGGGCTTGTTAGCTCCAGTGCACCATTCCCAGCAGTGACCCATGAGAAGCAAGTGGTACATTTCTCTCTTCCATCTACAAGTGAGATTGAGAAATAGCCTCCCCATATTAATTCTACTTTGTTCAGAGCTGTACACAGCCTTCAAATTGCCTGTGAAGAACCACAATCCAGGAAGTAAATGGGGCCACCACAAAATAAACGCATTGTCAGGGTTCCAGCAAACCACCCCCATTCAAATCATAAGGAATGCACTACTTTCCCCACTCCCTTTCTGCTGGCAACTAAAAAGACCAAAGGAGTATTTTTTAGTTGACATTCATCTGGAAGAGGTAGGTTAGAATTAAACTTGATTTGATTAAGATTAAATATAAACATCAGCCGGAATGCTTCCAATAGAGACTCAATGGTGCAGAAGTTAGAGTGGCTACTTCTGCTGACTGCCAGCCGACTGCAATTTGGCAGTTTGAATCTCACCAGGCTCAAGGTTGAGTTAGCCTTCCATCCTTCCGAGGTGGGTAAAATGGGGACCCAGATTGTTGGGTTCAATAGGTTAATAGGTTGATTCTGTAAACCGCTTAGAGAGGGCTGTAAAGCACTCTAAAGTGGTATATAAGTCTAAGTGCTATTGCTATTGCTTAATATGCTTAATCATTTTCTGTAATTTTTAAAAATTAAATTTGGGATTGAGAATCATACCCAAGACTTTTCTAAAGCTACCCATGGCCTTGTGCTCTCTATGGAGTTTATGTAATGGGCAGGTTAAGTGAAACAGCTACTAATGTCTCTCTAGCCATTTTTTCTGTGCAGAGCACCAGTGAAAATAATTATGTTCTTCTAAAGCCAAATATGTAATTTAGTAATTTAAGAATCCAGATTTGATTCATTGCACATACACTTAGATTATTCTCCTGCTCTTTCCATGGTAAAGCATCTAAAAATATTTTGCCTTCATCTGCCATTTCTTGCTTTGTAATTAGTTAAAATTCCTAATATGCTGGCAATGTATTAGAAGACAGTAATGTGCAGTTTCACATTTTAAGCTCATAAATCACAGCACTATCATGATTCCAGGAACAAAACAGAATCTTTCCAGCACAAAATTATTTGACAGAAAGCACTATTTTATTTTAATGATGAAAGTGGTACAGCATTTATAGTACCGTGTTTCTCATATAATAAGGCGGGTCTTATTTTTGAGCCCCCCAAAAATGGCTAGGCTGTCTTTTCGGGGTGACTTAATTTCCCCCTTGCATCTTTGGGCGGGCGGGTGGCGATGGCTTGGATGTTGACCTCGGTGTTGGTGGGGCACTTCGTATCGGGGTCAATGCAGGCAGCACCATATCCGGGTGTGCAACAAAAGTATTTCCTAACTGCAAGCCCCCCACCATTCCCCCATTTCACATGGTTTAATATAGGCCTTAATTTGGGGTGGGGCTTAATTTCATTTCATGCCTATAAAACATGCTGGGACTTCCTATTGGGGGAGGCCGTATTGTTGGAGAAACAGGGTATATATGTGCTCATTTCTCCGTCCAAACTATAACATGTATTTGTAAAATAGATTTTAAATGTCTAAAAATATTTTTTATTTTTTATATAGTATCACAAGGATCCAGCAATGAACAGCCTAGGGAATCTCATAATTCCATGCTGGCCCTGAAGAAATAATGCAAGGATTGTTTATTGTTGTCCCAAACATTGGGTTTTTTATCTGGGATGTTCTGGGTATTGGATCTTGGTCTCTAGCCTTTGGTATTAGACATCTTAACTACCACACTTCTAAAGGTTCGTCCTTTTCTTTTTAGGAAGGAGAACATGTTTTTTATCTTGTCTTAGGTACATGACCTCCAGATTTCATTATGTTGCTCTGGCAGTGCCTTTTTCCCCCTTTCCCCCTTATACAGTAAAGCACTTGGATTCTCATCAATACCATTTTTTCATCACTGTTGACATTTTAAGAAACAATTACAGATTGAGGCTGCATGTGTTCTGCTTGGCTCAGTCGGGAATTTTCAAGACACGAAGAACTGTGGAATTCATGCGAAAGAATTATTATGCAGAACTGAATGGGGAAAAAAAATACCTACATTAAATTTGCAGGAGTGGATGGTTGATAGATGTTGTCGGTCAACGTTTGAATTAAGTTTTTTTTCAACAAAGCGTCGTGGAAGGGGGCTTATGAACAATCATAAGGTGTTGAGGTGGTATTTCTTAGCTTAGTTTAACATACAAGATAACTTCCTAGGCTTTTTACTTTATTCTCTCTTTTTAAAAAAGATTTCAATTGTACTGTACAATTGTTAATATCAACAATCATATTTACTGTATGGTGTACATTTGTTTTTCTCCTAAGAGTTTTCACATAATCACATGGCCTTAAAAAGTCATGCTGGAATTTCATAACACGAAGTACTAATTTATCGCTGATTGTAGAGAGCAATTCTCTGTCTCTCTTTCTCTCTGCCTCCTGCCTCAGACAAGACCGCCCACTTCTCTGAGGACAGAAAGTTGTTGTTATTATTGTGGCTGCTCTTATTCTCATCCCACCTTTTGTCCTCGGAGAGTGGTTAGGCGGCCTCTCCTCCATTTTTATCCTCACAGCAACCTTGGAAAGTAGGTTAAGCTGACAGAGGATATCAAATAAGCTTTGGAACTGATCAGGGATTTCAACTTGGATTTCCCTGATCTAAATCAAACATCAGCTAGTCCTCGACTTACAACAGTTTGTTTAGTGACCATTCAAAGTTACAACGGCCCTGAAAAAAAGTGACATGACCATTTTTTCACAGTTAGGATCTTTGTAGCAGCCCCAGGATCGTGTGATCAAAATTCAGATGCTTGGCAACCGGTTCATATTGACGACCATTGCTATGTCCTAAGGTCATGTGATCCACCTTTTGTGACCTTTCGACAAGGAAAGTCAATGGGGAAGCCAGATTCACTTCACAACCGGGTTGCTACCTGTGATTCACTTAACAAACGTGATTCACTTAACAAACGTGGCAAGAAAGATCGCAAAATGGAGCTTAACAAATGTCTCACTTAACAGGAATTTTGGCCTCAATTCTGGTCGTAAGTTGAGGACTACCTGTATTGGCCATTGCCTAACTATCAGCTTATAGTGGCTTTGCAGCACCACCCAGCCATTGTTGAGGTGGTATTAAGCCTTTCCTCATTACAATTTTTTTGGTATGGAAATAGTTGGAACCTCTCTAGGTGCTGTAAGTCATAACTGAACCAACGGATCTATTGATTATTTGATAATGTAGCCATGGTGCTTTTTATATTATGGCACTTCCATACATGCACAAACATGTATGTCATTTGATCTCAGGAGCTGAAATGAGAGAAGTGGATTATTTCCAGTCTCTGCTCTTCCAGATTAGTGGTGGCTTCAATGGGCTTGTTTCAAGGAAACTTCCTATACTTTTAAAATATCGATAGGTGAAAGGTGAAATGCTCCTGAATTTGCTTTTCATTAAGATAATGTAGTTTTGCTGCAATCCATTCTTTCAGTGACAATGGTATTATACAATCCTACATGTCATCTCATAATATAGGAAATAGGTAGCAAGAATTAACACACACACCCCCAAAACATTCTGCATCAAAATGTACAAGTTTGAGGCTGAATGAGTACAGCATCAAACTGAATTAATCAATGGACTGTCCTGGACTATATTCTCTGACCCTAAACTGAACTTTAACTAGATAGACTGTGAGATGTTGAGTAGGTATTGTGGGAAATAGAAAAATCTTCTTTTCTGTGCTAATAATATAAGAAAGGGCATTCTGCTCGGGGAGCTCTCTCTCTCTCTCTCTCTCTCTCTCTCTCTCTCTCTCTCTCTGTGTGTGTGTGTGTGTGTGTGTGTACAATCCCTTGCATAAGCCTTATTCAAACTGATGGGATGTATTTCCAATGCAATATGTTTCACATAGTCAGAAGTAAAAATCTGTCCTCGGCGTGACAGTTTGCAGACCATGCATTCCTTAGGAGCAATTCAATCTCGTGTTCCATTTTACCCTGCCATCACTTTATAACATAACAAGGGAGATTATTATTGTTACATAAGAATAAAATAGCTGTAATAAATACTGCAGGACTTCAGACTCTCCTCAGGCCACATGGTTTTCTGGGGAGTGTGCAGTGTGAGGTGCCAGTGTGCATCGCAGTCCCAACGCTCTCCTCCAGAAGAAGCCTGGGATATGAATACGAAGGCATTAAGGCCAGAGGTGGTATTCAGCAGATTCTGACCAGTTCTGGAAAACCGGTAGTGGAAATTTTGAGTAGTTCGGAGAACCGGAAAATACTACCTCTGACTCAGTGGTGGGATTCAAAAAAATTTACTACTGGTTCTGTGGGCGTGACATGGTGGGCATGGTGTGGCTTGGTGGGCGTGGCAGGGGAAGGTTACTGCAAAAGCCCATTCCCTCCCCACCCCACTAACCTGCTTTCCAGCTTCGTTCTCCTGTGCAGGGCAACAAAAGAAGACCCAGCCAATCAGCTGGGACTCGGGAGGCAGCAAATAGATGGGGGCGGGGCCAGTCAGAGGTGGGATTTGCTGGTTCTCTGAATGACTCAAAATTTCCACTACTGGTTCTCCAGAACTGGTCAGAACCTGCTGAATACCACCTCTGCTCTGACTGGAGATTTTACAGTATCCTTCCCCTGCCATGCCCACCAAGCCACACCCACAGAACTAGCAGTAAAAATTTTTGAATCCCATCACTGATTAAGGCCCATCCAAAGTTATCCTTCTGCAGTCTACTGCTCTTCAGAGGTATTTGAATTAGAATCCCCAGTTCCTGTATTTATTGCAGGGGTTGTAGTCCAAACTATCTAAATCACCAACGAAGGGAAGGCTGAGCTATTTTTGAAAAAGTAGTTTTGGAAGAAATGTCCATCTGGTTCAGTTCCAAGTGGGGAGAAAGACACTGGAAACATGGAAGCTGGTTGGAAAGATGGTTTAATGAAGCAGAATCATCGAGCACATGGTCCTGGTGCAGCTGACCACATGGAGTTGAGAGAGAGAGTTATTTATACCCTCTCTTGGGCTTTGAACTTGAGCTTCCTGTTCCTGTGCAAGAACATGTATTCTATTGGCTGCTGTAAGACTCCCATGGAGCTATGCAGGGGTCATAGCTGAGGTTGTCTGGTTGAAGCTTGCTGGGTGTTGCAATGTAATGAAGAGGCTGATGTTCTGAAAGGGTGATGGCCAATTCCTATTGTGTCTTAATGGCTTTGTCCTGGTCTGGATCTTGAGTGAGGGCTAATCCCATCATCCTGAAGCTGAAGGTCTTTTGTCCTGTAGATTGGCTGGTCCAGTCCTGCTGGGGCTATTAAGAAAGGTGGGGGCTTCTCTCCAAGAGCATGTTTCTCCTTTAGAGAAATATAATATTCTGCCTTTTTAAATATTTCCTAAAATATTTTCCTCTTCTAGGAGAGGGGTGGGTGCTAATTTTCTACAGTGGGAAAGTTAGAACTCGGAGGAAAAAGATTTGAGAGAATCAAAGGCAATTTTTACAGTAGATTCTTTAATCACCCCATCTACTTTCATACATAAATCCATGAAAGAAGAAAATTGCAAAAAGCCTGTAGCTCTAGTATAGATAATGGGAAATTCCCCTTAGTCTATCCATGCATTAAATTAGGTATCTAAGACATGCCCTTTCCATAAAGGCATCTATCAAAAATATGTGCGTATAGATAGATTAAGATATAGATATATTTCCACAGGTAGATCATGAAGAGTTCCCAGCTCAGACATCCCCAATGTGATGACAGGGCTACAGAACAGCCTGTCATCATTCAGAGACAACAACCCAAGCAGCCCGTGTCAAAATATTTAGTTTCTTCATGTTACCAATATGTGTGACAGTGGTGGCTAATCTTTTTGGACTCCTGTGCCAAAAATTGTGTGCGCACTTGCATGCTTGCACTCGCGTGCCAGCACTCAGAAGGCCATGCCCCCTATGCATGTGCATGCAATCCCCACCACCACCCCTCACCCCACCACCCCCTTACCTGCACTGTGCCTCACAGCTGATTTTCGGCCGGTTTGAGGCCTTTTTTTGGCCTCCCAGAGGCTTCAGGAAGGCTTCTGCAGTCTTTTTAGGCCAAAAACTAGGCCCGTTTCATCACTTCCGGTATCTCCAGAAAAACAGGAAGTGACAACACAGGCTTAGTTGAAAAGCCTGCAGAAGCCTTCCTGAAGCCTCTGGGAGGCCAAAAAAGGCCTTCAACCAGCCGAAAACCAGCTGTGAGGTGCAGGCATGCGCAGTGAGGTAAGTTTGCCTGCAGCTTGCGTACTGGCACAAATGGTTCTGCGTGCCACCTGTGGCACGCATACCATAGGTTCGCCATCACGGCTGGTCTGGGATCCAGTTTGGACTTGTGGTTAAGGCACCAGCTAAAAAGCGCAAGACTTTGAGTTCAAGTCCCATCTTAGCCATGAAAGCCAACTGGGTGACTTTGAGGCAATCTCTCTCAGCCCAACCCACCTCACAGGACTGTTGTTGTGGGGAAAATAGGAGGAGGAAAGTGTATTGGATATATTAGCCACTTTAATAGCTGTCATGCCCCTGTCGGAATCTGATTCCAAGGGGGAGGCCGAGCAGCTGACAGGGAGTGGGAGTGTGGCTCCGTTGGCTGTGGAAGAAACTGGCAGAGTCTGGCTGGGCAGAGCAGGGGAGAGATAGAGCAAGGCAGAGGGAATTCAGAGGAAGATCCAGGCCCACCCCCTCTTCATTCTAGGGCACGCAGGGAGGAATGGACAAGGGAGCAACGTGAGTTGCGTGGCTTACAGGGGAGGAAAGGGCCCTGATTCCCTTCATTAGCTGCACCTGGGAACACAGTGTTTAAAAAGGGAGTTTGGCCACAGCAACTTGTTGGAAGCACATTGTGAGTTATCTTTTATTGTCAAGGCTTATCTGGGTTCCTGGCATCTTCCCAACTGTGTATGTTTTGTTGACCTTTGAAGTCTGCAATTCCTTATCCTGCCCTGTCCAGTTAATTGTTGCAGCATGGTTTGTGTGGATTTTTATTTACAGTTTATATGTATTTTGATTTCAGACTGAATTTCTTCCACTTAAAGATTGTTCTTGGGAGAGTTTTTTCTCCAGCTGAAGGTAACTGGACATTGGGGGCAAAGTTGGAGGTATTAAAGGGACTTTTCTTACTTATGTGACTGTGTTGCCTTTGTGCTACGCCCCAGGTCATCACAATAGCAATAGCACTTAGACTTATATACCTCTTCATAGTGCTTTACAGCCTCCTCTAAGTAGTTTATAGAATCAGCCTATTGCCTCCAACAATCTGGGAACTAATTTTACCAACCTTGGAAGGATGGAAGGCTGAGTCAATCTTGACCCCCATCAAACTCCTGGCAGTGGGCAGAATTAGCCTGCATTCTAACCACTGCATCACCACAGCTCTTTAAGCGGTTTGTAAAAAATAATAAAGCTGGGAAACAAATAAATAAATACATAAAATGAAAAGGGGATGATGCAGTACTGAAATGAAGAAAGGGTACAACTGTAACAGAGCCCAAATTTTTCATTGTAATTCAGGATGCTCATAAGTCGACACACCCATATAGCCAGATCTGATTTTATTTAGTTTTTTTGCAGCAATCATTAAATGAATGCTGCAATTGTTAAGTGAATGTGGCAATCATTAAGCAAATCCATATATTCCTATGGGGATTTTTTTTTGTTTTTGCTAGAAACCAGCCGAAAAAGCCAGAAACTGCCAAAAAAAAAACACCAAAAAAACCCCATTGCAAGCTGATCACCTGACCACTGGGAAGGCGAGCCGGTGTCCAAGCCTCTGAAATGTGGTCATATGACCATAGGGCTGCGTGTAGACATCGGACCTCCGGAATCAGGTTGTAAGTAGCTTTGGGGGGGGGGGGCATGCCTGTTGGAACGTGAAATGAAGTAAAGTATCCAACTGATGCTGAATGTCCTTCTTCAAATTAATGTCAGGGACCCCCTAATCTCAATGCCTTTTATGGATTCCTCACATCCCTCTCCAAACTGGTAGTTATGAAAATGCCTCTGGCAAAGCCAGTGACTAAAACCGAAGGAAGCTTAGCAGAATGTAAGTTTATCCTGAAATCAACACAGATTTATCAATGTCAGTTCTCGGAGTGGAAGTCGTTCACATTTCATTCTGTACATTCTGTCCCTGGCCTTTTTGTTGCAATAGAACTCTTAAAGTTCAAGACAGAGGTGGTATTCAGCAGGTTCTGACCAGTTCTGGAGAACCAGTAGCGGAAATTTTAAGTCGTTCAGAGAACTGGCAAATCCCACCTCTGACTGGCCCTGCCCCCATCTATTCTCTGCCTCCCAAGTCCCAGCTGATCAACGGGGTCTTCTTTTGTTGCCCTGCACAGGGGAATGGAGCTGGAAAACAGGTTAGTGGAGTGGGGAGGGAATGGAATTTGGTGGTAACCTTCCCCAGGAGTGGGGAGGGAAAGGAGATTTTGCAGTATCCTTCCCCTGCCATGCCCACCAAGTCATGCCCACCAAGCTAAGCCACACCCACCATGGGATCTTCTGGAGCCACTCTCCCAGCTTAGGAGTCATAGCTCCGAGTGCTTCTACTACCACTGAGAGCACTTTGGCCTTTACTGTCCACATCCTCTCTAGTTCTTCCTTAAGGCTTTGGCATTTCTCCAGCTTCTTAAACACCTTCTTCTTGGTGTTGCTGTGACTTGGCATTGCTACATCTCTCACCATCACTACCTTCTGGTCCTTGTCCACTATCATGACGTCTGGTTGATTGGACAGTACCTGCCTGTCTATCTGGTACTGGAAATCCCACAGGACCTTAGCCCTGTGATTCTCCATGATCTTCTGTGGAATCTCCCATTTGGACTTGGGTGGCTGTAGCCCGTACACTGTGCAGTGGTTCCAATACATAATGCCAGCTATTTGATTGTGCTATTCAGTGTATGTCTACATCTTACTGTATATTCTAACACCATGTGTCAGACTGTTTCTGAGACCTCTCTGTACAGTCCGTGCCTTGGGTCCTATAAAGTGTGGTAGACTGCTGCTTCTATGGATTTGGCGCTTGTGCTGCTATGGTCATGCCTCGGGTTCTGTCTTTTAGTTCAACCCTTTCCAGCCACTTGGTAGGATTTCCCAATGTCAGCTACCTGAGCTCTCTATGGATGGTACATCTCATGCAGGATCTGGCCTTGCCACAGCACATCTTCTGCTTGATCTTACATGTCCTCCTTTGGCCAGTTCACTATACCAGTAGGATATCTGATGACTGGCAGGGTATACATGTTGATGGTGTGGATCTTGTTCTTCACGTTGAGCTGGTTGTTCAGGGCCTGTTAATCCTTTGGTAGTACTTGGATGTTGCTGTCTTCCTAGCCTTCGTATTGTGTGGCTAAGAAATACCAAGGTACTTGTAGCCGCTATGTGGCCTAAGTCTATGGTTCTCAATATCTGGTATGAACCTTGTTAATCTGAATGATGTCCAAGATGGCCTAACTCTCTTAATTCATATCACTCTTGTATCTGAGGTAAATAGGTGAAGCAGTAGGGTTTTTTTGCCCCAGCCAGGATCTCTTCAGGTAAGGTAGAACCCCATTTCCCATGTCAAAAGTTGGCATTCTAACCACTATACTTCAACAAAGAGATAAATCCCAAAGTATACAGTGTTTCCTTGGCTAGCTTTGCTGATTCACATGTTGTTGGCAGGGTATTGTAGTAGACAGTATAAAAGTATAAAAGATGGCCTTGAAGGGCAGAAGAAAGATCTTTTTACCAAGCTAACAATCAGATAAACAAGCCTTGAGCCCAAACCATGAATGTGGTTTGCATAAATGTTTCAGACAGGTGCCCCCTCCTCCTGTCATTCCAATTACAGTTCACATAAGATGAAAAGGGCAGGAAGGGAAGCACCATCAGACTTGCAAGATTCTGTTTTTATAGCTCAGAGGTCTCCAAACTTGGCAACTTTAAGACTGGGGACTTCAACTCCCAGAATTCACCAGCCTGGCTGGAGAATTCTGGGAGTTGAAGTCCACACGTCTTAAAGTTGTCAAGTTTGGGGACCCCTGTTATAGCTGTTCTAATAAAAGTAGTTTTAGGCATACATGGTGCCTGTTTCTTGGTCTGGCCTGCCTTAGAGAGTGGCTGGATATTGATAATGTTTTGAATTGCTGCAACTCTTAACATAGGCATAAATATTTAATGCAGCAAGATAAGTACATCCATCTTGCCACAGAAATGTCTTCCAATACAAGGTTGATGGGGGCTTTTATAAGCTTTTTTTTTTTTTTTTAACTTTGGGTCTCTTCCACGCCAGGTCTCTTAATATGCAGCCTATATTACTCATCTGCAGGCATTCCGAGATCAAAGGGTTACAAGGTTTTACGTAGCCTGACATTTTTGATGCTCTCCCCTCTCCTCTCCTTCCTTCTCGTTCTCTCTTTTAGCTCAATTGGTATGCAGAAGCAAGACGATCATGTAGGCGGACGCAGAAGGCGGCTGTACTCTTTGTATTAAATACACCATAGTCTTTTTTTGAGGGGGGTGGGTTGAATGGCAGAGCTAGCTAGTTAACCTGCCTGGTGATTGCTTGCCTTCAGCAGTTTAGGCTTTGTGCTTTTCCTGCTGGGATCGCTGCCATGCTATGCGCCAGCTCTGCTGTTTATTTGTGCTCTGCTTTCTTTTTATGCTGCTCCGGGGCACCGAGCATAACTCTGCAGCCGAAAGGAATTCTCCCACACCAGGATGACTGAAACAGTCATCCAAAGGGCTGCGTACATCTACATCTCTTTTTTTTTTAAAGTTTCACCATCAATTCTTCATTCAAAGTAACCCAGACCCTGAATGAATGATGACACACCTAAAATATTGCATCCAGTTTTGTTCACCACATTATAAAAAAGATGTTGAGACTCTAGAAAAAGTACAGAGAAGAGCAACCAGGATGATTAGGGAACTGGAGGCTAAAACATACGAAGAATGGTTACAGGAACTGGGCTTGGCTAGTCTAGTGAAGAGAAGGACCAGGGGAGACATGATAGTGGTCTTCCAATATTTGAGGGGCTGCCACAGGGAGGAAGGGGTCAAGCTATTTTCTAAAGCATCCAAAGGCCAGACAAGGAATAATGGATGGAAACTGAACAAGGAGAAATTTAACCTGGAAACAAGAAGAAACTTTCTGACAGTGAGAACAATCAAACCAATGGAACAGCTTGCCCTCAGAAGTTGTGGGAGCGCCATCACTTGAGACTTTCAAGAAGAGATTGGACGCCCATATGTCAGAAATGGTGTAGGGTCTCCAGCTTGGGTGGGAGGTTGGACTAGATGACCTACAAGGTCCCTTTCAACTCTGATTATCTGTTATCTGAATCATAAGCTGATATACAGGAACAGCACAAATCATTTTTTAAAAATTCACTTAAAATATGGTCTCGAATGATTTTGCATGTTATGAGCTCTGAGGCATTGTATGTTGATACAAAAAAAAAAAAAAACCCAAACAAACCACCCCACTCCCGTTTGAACAGCATACTTGAAAATAAAGAAAAAGGAACGTTACAAATTTGTGTTGGTATCAAGCAGGATTGTGTAGCACCCGCAATCTCATGCAAGAATGAATTAAAACAGGGCAGGCTAACGTTTGGGGCTGATGAGGATATATGTGAGATTTTGGGTATGCTGGAAGCACCATTACAAAATATCTGCTCATGATATTCGGGACCAGAAAGAAACTAGAGAAATCGTTCTTTCTCCAATGCTATCTACCATGCTGTTGCCCTGGGAGAAGCAGGGCAGCAGTCTTCCAGACAAAGCATTCCCACATTATCTGTCTGCCCAACCCCTCATCCACCTCCAAACTTTGTAGATTTGGAGTCTGCAGGTCTCAGAAATATTCCTGGAGGGGGTGGGGTTACCCCTGTTGCGAGTTCTGTGCTTTGCATCCTGCTAGCTTTTTATGTATTTATTTTAATTAAAATCGTCTTTAGAAAGTAAAATTAAACCGGTTGGGGAATAAAGTCTGAAGCCATTAGGGAAGCTATTTGCAAGAAGCATGTCCCACAGTGATATCTCATTGCCTGTTCCTGAACTGTAGAAATTTAAATTTCTATAAAAACAAAGAATCAAAAGGCTGAAGGGGACCTTGGAGGTCTTCTAGTCCAACTCCCTGCCCAAGGCAAGAGATCTTATTGCATCCCAGACAAATGGCTGCCCAATCTTTTATTGAAGACCTCCAGCAATGAGCACCCACAACTCTGGGAGGCAAACTGTTCCTTTGATTGGTCATTCTTACTGTCATGAATTTTTTACTTAGTTCTAGATTGGATGTCTCTTTAACGAGATTCCACTCATTGCTTCTGTCCTGCCCTCAGGTGTTTTGGAGAATAAATCAACCCCTTCCTCCCTGAAATAACTCTTCAAGTACCAGAAGACAACTATAATGTCATCCCTAATCATTCTCTGTGTTAAGCTAGACCAGACCTGAGCATTTTATGCCCCCACTGCCCATCAGATCCATGTTGGGCCTTTTTAGTTGTCCCTGTCCCAACGGCATGAAGTCAATCAGAAATTAGAAATAAAATTTAAATAAGTGTATATCAGGCACATAATTTATCAGAATTAAGTCCAACCTATTGGGTTAGTCCAGGGGTGGGATTCAAATTTCTTAATAACCAGTTCTGTGGGTGTGGCCTAATTTGTGGGTGTGGCTTGGTGGTCATGTGACTGGGTGGGTACGGCTTGTATGTAAATATTATAAATATTTTTGTAAATATTGATTTTTTTATTAAAAAAGAGCAACTTTTACCCCAAAGCAGGCGAAGCAGGCAGGCAGATTGAGTTGCTTACAGAATCACAGATTCACTTAGAGATCTATCTATCTCCAATCGGCTACCTGAGTCTGTCACATAAAATTTGCTTGCAAGCAAACTCAAACTCACAAAATTAACTCACAACACACCATGTATGTAAATATTGATTTTTTTTTAAAAAAAGAGCAATTTTTACCCCAAAGCAGGCAAAGCAGGCCTGATTGAGTTATTCACAGAATTACAGATTAATTTAGAGATCTATCTATCTGCCATTGGCTAGCTCCGTCTGTCACATAAAATTTGCTTGTAAGCAAACTCACAAAATTAACTCACAACGCACCATGTATGTAAATATTGATTTTTTTTATTTTTTATTTTAAAAAAGAGCAACTTTTACCCCAAAGCAGGCAAAGCAGGCCTGACTGAGTTGTTCACAGAATTATGGATTAATTTCGAGATCTGTCTATCTGCAATCGGCTACCTGAGTCTGCACTGAAAAGCTTCAGTCCTAAGGAAGATTCGGCTCTGCTTTTAGATTAGCTAGAAAGCAAGAAATCCAAGGATTTCCTGCTTTCTAGCTAATCTAAATCTCCCGGCAGAGCAGAACAGCTGATGGTCGGGGGAAAAAAGGAGAAAAATAGCAACTTACCAAACCAGGCAAGTTGGATGGCTCGCATACCAGGTAAGGAGTGAGTGGGTGGGGAGGGGTGGGGCCAGCCAGTGGAGCGATTTGCCAGTTCTCCAAACTGGGTACAATTGTGTGTGCAGCGTTTGCAAAAAACCATCAGCTGTGCCGCCTGGACAGCTAACAAGCGCTGTGCTCGGGTGCGCATCATTTGAAAATCCTCTTGTTTCCTGCTTTTTCAACCTCAGCTGTGCCGCGCAAAGCAGCTGAGGAGGGAAAAGCAGGGAATAAAGGACAGCCCAGGCAGGCGGGTGGGCCAAACACCGAACCCGTTCCGTGTCAGCTGCTGTTTGCAGCTACCGGTTCGATAGAACCGGGCCGAACCGATAGCATCCCACCCCTGGTTTAGTTATCCACAATGGTCCCAGTTTCTCATATGTCCGTTTGGGAGAAATTAATTGCCCCATCCTCCCCGGGGCTCAGCATACCTAGTTCCCTGAACAGTTCATCATATGGTTTAGCCTCTAAAACACTTATCATCTTTGTTGCTCTTCTCGATCACTTCTCATCATCTTGATGTTACCTCTCTGTTGATGCATCTTAGGACTGCATTGGCTTTTTTGACAGCTGCAGCACACTGCTGGCTCATACTTAACTGTTGTGACTCGGAGGCTTGAGCCTGCTCTGTTGGAGGACACAGGCTTGAGTGATGAGGAAGAGGAGGATTTGGCTTTGAGGTTTGAGCCTGCTTTGCTGGAAGATTCGGAATCATCTTCCTCCCCTTCCTCCCTGGTTGTGCCTCAGGTGTCGGCAGATAATCAGGAGAGAGTGCCGGAGTCCTTGGCTGAGGATCAAGCCGAGGAATGCTGGTTTGATGCAAGGCAAAGACGCAGGCAGAAGCGGGAAATGCAACGTAGAAGGAAAGGTCAAATCAGGGACTGACTTGAGAGACTGACACGCCCCTCAGGAAATAAAAGAGGGCGTGTTAGCTCTGAATCCTCGTTTGGGACAATTTGTTTATTCGGAATAGCAGCTTGACAAATTCTCTGTGCTCCGTTTGCCTTTTGATTTATGGTCTTGTTTGTTATGGACTTGGCAGGCAGTTTCTGGAAGACTGCCAAGGACTTCTCCCGTCAAAGGAATTTAACTTTATCATTCCTGGTCCTGTCTGTTTATTTATATTCCTTTGGAGGCTTGGACTCTCACTTCGTGGTCACAGGTGAGACAGAACACTTAACTATGGTCCCCTAGGTCTAGGACAACTAAATCCAGAGGTGGGATTCAACCGGTGTTACTACTGGTTTGGTGACTACGTTTTGTGTGCGCAGCTACGCTATGTTGTTCTATTCTATGCTATGCTGTTCTATTCTATTGTGAGTCATTGTGACTTCCAGAGAAGAATTTTAACATCAGACTTTCAATTGTTCTTCAGTCTTTTCCCCTCTTTTTCTTCGCAGTTTATTGTCTTTCTGTTTATAGTTTATAGTTCTGTTTATAGTTACAACACCTACAAGCCCATTTAATCTCTACATTGTAAGCTACAGTATTGCAAACAAGACTATCAAAAAGCCCAGTCAAATAAAATAGTCACCACCAGTGAGTTGATGTGTGCATATTGAATGGGGTTGTGGTAGGGAGGAAATGATAGAAGTATTGCAATATCTCAGGGGCTGCCACAAAGAAGAGGGAGTCAAGCTATTCTCCAAAGCACCTGAGGGCAGGACAAGAAGCAACGAATGGAAACCAATCAAGGAGAGAAGCAACTTAGAACTAAGGAGAAATTTTCTGACAGTTAGGACAATTAATCAGTGGAACAACTTGCCTCCAGAAGTTGGGAATGCTCCAACACTGGAGGTTTTTAAGAAGAGATTGGACAATTGTTTTGTCTGAAACGGTATAGGGTTTCCTGCCTAAGCAGGGGGTTGGACTAGAAGACCTCTGGGTCCCTTCCAACTCTGTTATTCTGTTATCTGCCTCGACTTCATACCATCCAAACTCAGACCCACAATAAGTATATCTAACTATTTGAAACGGAAATAAAGTTCCTTTTTATTACAGTTTTTGTGTCCCTTTTCCAAGCAGGTGGAGAGGCCAACAATTTCTGACATTGATTCCCTCCCCCCACCTCCAAATTCCACTCTGACATTGCCCAGAGCTCTTGTTTCTTGCTTTTGTTTCTACTACTTTGTCCTAAGGGAATCCGATCTGACTGAATACTGGTCATCTTCATCAGCCTACTTTCTCCCCCCACCCCACTGTCTTCTTTACCCATTCAGTCCTGCAGGGGATACGACCTGTTCTACTGTTCTATTGCAGCTCTCATGCTCAGAAATGATGCAGTGAATTGCTTCATTGACAAGCCAGGTGGGGAGGGAGGCAGAAGAGAGAGATGGACAGGCAGAACCTCTATCCGTGAAGGGACAAAAGCAACAAAGGAGTCCATGGATAAATGCTACGTTGGCTATAAGCTGCCAGTGAAGAAAGACAACAAAAGGGTAGAGAGATTGTGATTCATATAAATCCCCAGGAGATTTTTGGGTGACATTTGCATGCAGGCACTAGGGAAACTACAATGATTTGGGGAGGTTTCCGAACTGCTGGAATCAATCTAAGATAAGGATGAGAAATATCTGCTAAAGTACTGGGAACAATCATCTCTCTTGGCCAGCATCCTGTTCCCCCAGAGGGATCAAGAAACCTTTCTGATAACCCCATAGTGGAATTTATTTTATTTATTTATTTGATTTGTCAATCGCTTGCAAGATAATAGGTATAAGTATAAGCATAGTTATGAATACATGAAATGGATACATATAAGAAAAATAAAAGAAACAATAGGACAGGGACGGTAGGCACCTTGGTGCGCTTATGCACGCCCCCCCCTACAGACCTCTTAGGAAAGGGGTGAGGTCAATAGTAGACAGTCTAAGGTTAAAGTTTTGGGGTTTGGGGAAGAATGAGGGCAAGAATGTTTTCCTGCTTCTACTGTCCAGCAACAAGTAATCTGAGTTATACTTGTAGAAAGTTAGCACCCACCCCTCTCCTAGAAGATTGAAATATTCTAGGAAATATTAAAAAGGCAGAATATTATACCTTCCTGGATGAGAAAAGGAGAAACGTGCTCTTGGAAAGCAGCCCCCATTTTTTTAATAGCCTTAGAAAGACAAAAGACATCTTATCTACAACACAAAAGACCTTCAGCTCCAGGGTGATGGGATTAAGACATGGCCCTTAGGACATGATAGGATCTCTACCCATCTCACCACATGGCACCTGGGAAGATTACATCACCCAGCAAGATCCAACCAAGCCAGGGACTCAAGAAGACAACCTACATGGTTACCCCTGCATGACCCCATGGGAGTCTGACAACCAATCGGGATACCTTTTTCACCTCAGGAACAGGAAGCAAATTCAAAGCCCAACAAAGGTTATAAATCTCTCTCCCTCTCTCACCCATGGGCTTTTTTGCCCGGGACCTCAAATCATGTGGTCCTGTCCTCCATTAAACCATCTTTCTAAGCAGTCTCTATCTTTCCAATGTCTTTCTTCCCACGTGGAACTGAACCCAGATGGACATTTCTTCCAATGTACTTCTTGTACTACCATTATGGCTACAACTCATTGGCACAGCTGGCTTAAAGATAGAATGGAATGGAAGGGACCTTGGAGGTCTTCTAGCCCAGCCCCTTGCTCAAGCAGGCAATCCTACACAATTTCAGATAAGTGACTGTCTAGAATCCCAGGAGTGTCAAACTGGCAGCCCATGGGCCAGATCCATCATGTGCAAGCCATGCCCACCCCAGCTCTATGAAGGGGAAAAAAAACACATCACGATACATCAACTGACGGCAATGTTACGTGGGGAGTTTGACACCCATGGTCTAGACTCTTCTTAAAAACATCCTGTGTTTTAAGAATGCATCTGCTTTGAAACTGAATGCTGACTAGCTAGCCAACAACTGAGTACCAATTGCTGAATCATAAAACTCCTGAGATCTCATCCTCCACCTAATATACAACAACAACACCAATTTCTGGAGAACTGGTAGCGGAAATTTTAAGTAGTTCGGAGAACCGGCAAATACCACCTCTGACTGGCCCCGCCCCCATCTATTCTCTGCCTCCTGAGTCCCAGCTGATCTGGGCTGGGTCTTGTTTTGTTGCCCTGCACAGGAGAACGGAGCTGGAAAGCAGGTCAGTGGGGTGGGAAGGGAATGGGATTTTGCAGTAACCTTCCCCCAGGAGAGGGGAGGGAATGGAGATTTTACAGTATCCTTCCCCTGCCACGCCCATGTTGAAAGGTGTCAAAATGCCTTTCTTTCGAGGATTCGATTTTCCCGCTGGGAGAGCTCCGGCGCAAGGATACAGACAACTGCTTGAAAGCTGGATCTTTTTATTTTTCAGGAAGGCGGAGAACAGTGAGAAGTCTGCATTCCTGGGCTAGCTAGCTTCTTATGGTAAGTCCCTGGTTTTTTATACCCTTTTCTCCCTTTGTAAGTTGATTTTGTGTGAGTGTTTGTATTTGTGCCTAATGTTTCAAATCCTGTTTGAGTTTGTCTTTATTTCCGTCGGAGGGCAAACTCCGTGGGGTGGCCAGATTGTATTATTGGCTTTCTGTAATCTCTTTTAGATAGTTTTTCATATTTGTTCTGTGGCAATCTCCTGTCTGTCCCTTTTGTAATTTATATTTTGTGTCTTTTGTCTGTTTGTTTTGCTTATTTGGTATGTCCTGTGTTTGTAAGGGTTTTCTAAATTATCTTTTGTTTCCTTTTCCTATTTGTCTAGTTTTCTTAATTACTTAAGCTTTTGTCTCTAGGGATTCTTTAATACTTTTTATTGATTCCTTTTCCTATGTAAGTTTGTTTTCTGGCTGACCTGATGTTCCCCTTGGGCTTTTCCTGTTTTTTTGTGACACTACTGCCTTCGTGAAATTCCCTTTCCACACCTACCAAGCCACACCCACCAATCCACTCCCACATAACTGGTAGTAAAAAAATTTGAATCCCACCACTGGACAGGAGGGCCAAGATAACCAAATGCTCAACCTTCAAGTGCAATTAATCTTGAAGGACATTTACTCCCTGGCCCTTGCAGCTTTCTCAAAACCCGCTACAGGATATTTAAGGCAAAGCAGAGAGATAGGAAGGCTCATGAGCAACATGGTAAAATCACCTTGGCCCTTGGTAACTCACTGTGTCTATTGCCCAGGGCAGACCAATCATTTGTTGACTATATCATTCCCAATGTTTCTCATGCAGGCAATCCCTGCGGTTGCTTACAAGCAGCCTTGCCTGCTTATAGGCAGTGTGGAAAACCAATACAATAATTCCTCTTTTTCACGGAAGCTTTTAGCTTTCCAAAACCAGCTCCCCGAAGGATTTGAAAAGCTTCCTGTAGCTTTTACTCCTGGTTTCTTTCTCTTCTATCTACTTCAGCCCTGACCTGTGCTGAATGAGTTGCCTTCAGTTCAATCAGCCTTGCTATGATTAAAGCCATGCTCATATTCATTCCTTGCTCCTCAAAGTAAGTTACTCCCTTTGACATTCACCTATATATTGCCTCTTTGAAACCACCTTGGTAGTATATCTCTGGCTGTTTTGTTCTGGCATTGACTTTTTTTTATGGTTTTATTCAGAAAACCTTAGTTCTCTCACCTTAGCAATCAAGAGTGACATTGTACCACATCCAGTTTTGTATGGAGATGTTTTATAATAACCAGCTTCTGAAGATATTTCACTATATACATCCTGTCTCTTCCTTTTCCTTTTCCCTTATTGGCTCCCTAAATAGGTTTACCTAACTGGTAGGCAGCTGGTTGAAGGGCTAGGGAAGGGCTGCAATGTTTATTTCTTGTTATTCTTTTGTATTTAATTGCCGGGGAAGAGGCATATTTGGATTTTCTGCTCTGGGTGCCTAAAGAACTGGCATATTTTGTCTTGGAATAGGGAAGGTTCAGTCCATCCTGGTTGTAATACTATATTATAGTGCCATTTCTTTGCTTTTGGCTTAGTGTGATGTCTGTGAATCCACTGATACTGGTTTGAATGTTTTTGTGTATATTATGCATATATGTGTCTCTATGTCTATGTGACAGTTGTTGATTTTAATCTTCCAAAATTTGCTTTGATTGCAGGAAGGTGAACAATAACTTGTTTGGTTTATTTAAATTTCGCATTCAGACCTTGTCTAGATATCTTTCCCCTTGCTGTAATTGAAGAAGAGCAGCTGCCACAGACTTATAATACTGGGTGAAATTCTGTGTTGAGTTTGAGCCCTTTCAAAGAAATAACATCCTGGACATCTTATAGTTGCCATCTTTGTTTTGGACAGTAATGTGAGAGTAAAAGAAATTCTAAGTCGCGAGTGGGGATTTCCACCCTGGTTTGTGATAGTAAAAATTCCTCTCCTACCACAATATTTTAGAATAGCCCAACTTCCAGGCCAAAGATGGAAATAACAAGCTAGAGAGTCAATGTGGTACAGGTAGTCCTCAATGTATTGGAACCAGAATTTATGTTGCTAAACAAGGCAGTTAAGTGAATTACAACTGATTTAACAAACTGGTTGTTAAATGAATCGCATGGCTGTTAAGCAAATCCAGATTTCCCCATTGACTTTGCTTGCCAAACGCTGGCTGGGAAGGTAAAACAAGGTAAATCATACGATGCTGCAACAGTTGTAAACATATGCCAATTGCCAAGCACTTGAATTTTGATCATGTGACCATGGGGATGCTGCAATGATTTTAAGTGTGAGGACTGATCATAAGTCACTTTTTCCAGTGTCATTAACATCAAACAGTCTCCAAATCTACAGTTGTAAGTCAAAGACTACTAGTGGGGAAGGCATTGTACTAAAGATTTAGGTTCAAGTCTCCCCTCAGCCCTGAAAGCCATTGGATGACTCTGGACCAATCATTCTTCTCTCAACCAAGCCACAAAATGGCAGCAGGGGGAAGGAGAGTGTCATGCCCCAGCATATAATTTGTGTATATATTGTTGTTGTTCTCTAGCTCCATCTAGTGGCCAGGTCCAAATACGAATCTGTATTGTTGGAAGCCCTTTAAGGGTCATCTACCTATAAACCCTCACTCCCAAAACAAGTCCAATTTGGGAAGCCAGACTCCATTTCCTTTAGCATTCGGAAGGAAATAGAAGCACCAGGAAGAATCCAGCCTAATCTGTGGGGCATGTTCATCTGAGGACGAAAATCCATATCCCATACACACAGCATCACTATGTCATCCATCCTGTTCTTTTGATAAAGCATCCAGAGCTATACACACAGTCTGTTTTATTGGGGGATAGATGGATTTAGCTACATGTCAATCTGCACACAGAGTAACATGTTATGAGGACATTAAAAATTCAGGTTCAAGTCTGCCCTCAGCCCTGAAAGCCATTGTGTTACTCTGGATCCACCATTCTTCTCTCATCCCAGCCACAAAATGGCAGCAGGAGAGAATATGGGAGCACAGGGTGTTGTGTGTTTCCCCTGGAGCTCTTGGAGGAAAAGCAGGACAGAAACTGAATGAGTATAGCAGCTGTGAATGATACAAGATGCCATAATAAGATGCTTCCTTGCAGCTGACCCTGCAAATTAACTAATTTAGGTCAAGTCAGAACTAGTGATCACAAAGTTGAAGGCAGAACAGGAGCTTGTGCTCTCTTTCTCTAGGCCCGTGATGCCGAACCAATGGCACGCATGCTGGAAATGGCATGCAGAGCCATCTCCGCTGGTATGCGAGCCATCACTCACGCCCGCCAGCTGATCATCGGGTAGCTGCTGTGCATGTGCGAGGGTGGGGCACGGCGCGCAGGAGACGTGCGCGCATGCACAGAATCGCTCAGCGTGATTGGGGGGTCGCATGCACATATGCAGAGATGCACGGTGCACATGGGGGGAGTCACGTGTGCATGTGCAGAGACACACGGTGTGCATGGGGGGGTCGCACGCACATGACCAGTTACCCACCCAATCAGAACAAAGCCAAGACCCCACCCAATCAAGTCACACCCCCACTAGCAGTTAAAAGGAAGAAGCAGCTGCAAGCTCACATTACCCTGAGAAGCACAAAGCCGAAGACACAAGCCTGAAGATGATGAATGAGACTTCATCGAAACGTCACCTAGATACTTCCAATTTTACGCGGGAGAAAACCCGAATAACCAAAGATCCACATACAAATACTCGCGAGAA
The DNA here is from genome assembly GCF_049901735.1 of Notechis scutatus. Classification (NCBI taxonomy): domain Eukaryota; kingdom Metazoa; phylum Chordata; class Lepidosauria; order Squamata; family Elapidae; genus Notechis; species Notechis scutatus. Next base: position 148,781,029 of record NC_142009.1, on the reverse strand, counting down.
CAGAATACACACACACACACACACACACACACACACACACACATGGTATATATACAGCATATATGGTATATATACTGTATATAGTGGCTAAAGAAATGCAAAAGGTAGCAAAGGGCAACAAAAATAATCAAGGACTTTAATGCACCTTAATTTGAAGAAAAGTTTAAAACGGTGAAAGATTTGAAAGAAGAAAAACTGAAGAAAAATCGGCAGGAATTATGAATGGCTACAGAGATGGGTTGTTGGTTTTTTTTAACTCTCAAGGATACTCAGGGCTCCTATTTTCAAGGAGATTCAGAACTGATTTTAAAAAAGAAGCATAGCTTCAGTTACTAAGAAAGATTTTCAGACCTGTCTGTCTGGAACATCAGTAAAGATATTAGAATGGAAATGCTATATCCAGTAGTAGTAACTATCCAGTCTACACTTGACTGCATATAAATATCACGGTTGAAAGTTGAAAGTTAAAAGTTTTTTAAACCAAAGATAATGGAATATAATGGATAAATACGAGATGGTCACAAATGCATGAGTATAAAAGACAGTTGTAAATATGTATATAATTGTAGATAAATGTAGATAAATGTAAATAGAAATAATATGCAGCTGCACTATATTAATAACATAAAGGGAAAAGGAAATGAGCTGTTATGTGTATCTCTATACTATAGCTTGTATGGCCAAAATGATGGCCAAGAAAGTTGCACTGTGTTCAATTGTTTTTAATGTTTATTCAAATACACACACACACACACACACACACACATCATGGCTACTTATTCAGAGTCTGTCATTTATCCCCATGTTTAAAGACATCATGACTTTCTCAGACATTTAATGCAGCTGTCCTTCATGAATATGCCAAATCCTTTGTCAATCTTGGGAAGATATTTGTCATCTCCCCAAGAATAAATTGATCCTGAGTTACCTTTAAGGATGGAAAGCTTTCCAGTGTGTTAAAGACAAAACTAGTATAAAATGCAAATAACCAGGAACCTCCAAATTAAGAGAAACTCAGTGAAGACAATTTTCAGTTTTCCTGAGGACTTCTGCTGAAAAAGAAACATCATTCTTCACAGAACAAAAGCACTAAGTCCTGTCTGGTTACTGCTTAAGACAGATCCAAAGACTCAGCTAAGGAGCCTTATAAAAGAGATAAGTAAACAGAATGAGTTGATTGCCTCAGATTGGGTGGTGGCTAAAAATAATTGGAGTGGAGAATTGATTTTTTTTATACAACTTGCCTTCTGGTATGCTACTTCTAGAAGTAACTGAGGCGGCTAGGCCATTTCTTGGCTTCCAGTTATATAGGGAAATGGAAAAGAAATGCCATCTCATTATTCATTCTGGAAAAACAGGTATGCTCCTAAACTGCTCTTGAATGGCTGTATTTTGGTTCCTCTGAGTTGAAATTCACAAGGACCAATATGTTTCGCTCCCTGACAAAAATATCTTGCTGTTCCTAGGGAGTTTCCTTCTTAAATTATTAAAAACAGTAACAACGATTTTCAAATATTGGGGTGTAATTGGAGGATCTCTGGGCCATGGTGGTGCAGGGGCTAGAATAACAGTGTGGCAGTAACTTGGCCCACAGGCAGGAGTTTGATCCTTGACTGGTTCAAGGTTGACTCAGCCTTCCATTCTTCCGAGGTTGGTAAAATGAGGACCCAGATTGTTGGAGGCAATAGGCTGACTCTGTAAACCACTCAGAGAGGGCTGTAAACCACTATGGAGCGGCATAGAAGTCTAAGTGCTATTGCTATAAAAAATATCTATGGAATTGAGGATGTCTATGGAATTGCAGGTTGCTCCCCCATGCTATAATCCAGGGGTCCCCAACTTGGCCACTTTAAGATTTATGGACTTCAACTCCCAGAATTCCCATGACTGGCTGAGGAATTCTAGGAGTTGAAATCCACATGTCTTAAAGTTGCCTGCTATACTCTAAGCCCTGCTATACTCTAAGCCTAAGGCTTCTCATACTTTTCAAATGCCACAACCTAATGTCTCGCTCAGACTAAAATGATTAAGGTTCCAGAAGCACATGCCCCCATCTATTATCAGTGATACTTTGAGACTTTGAGGCTGTGTTAAAATTATTGGAATAAACATAGTTTGTCAGATTACCACATCCCAGTGAAGCGTTTACTTACCTCTTCTAAAAGGCTAGCAGCTTGAAGCTGTTTGTCACAGAGAAGCTGTAAAAAGCGTACCTTTAGGAAGGGGCAGTGAATGTCAATAAAACAGATATCAAGGCTGACTTGAATACAAATCTCAAGCACAAACTTAGCATCTAGCATGGCTCAAAATATCACAGTGAGAATTTTTCCTACAAGATTAAAAAAAACCAAAAAAAAAACCACCTGCATTGGCAAGGGTGATCGAGAAGAGCAGAATGCAGAGCCTTGCAGAAGAGGGAGAGAAAAACAGGGAAAGTGGGGAGCTAAAAATAAAGGCAAGATGCTAATGCCAACAGAGCTTCTCTCACATTTCTCAAGGTGTTTGTGGGATGGTGGTGGGAAAGGAATGATCCAAAATTACATCTCAGCCACGCATACTAACTATGGGCAGCATGCATAATGGCTATAAAATCTATAGGCAATTTGATAGTTCAGCAACAAAGGGACAAATTAACCAAAGTTCATAATGGAAATAGGATAAGACATAGAACCAGAGAGAAACAAACAGAAAATATATTTAAGAAGGAGCAAAGAACAGACTGTTTCATGCCAGATCATTAAACGAATGAAAGAAGCCACACAGGGCTGGAAAATGTGGAGAAAGTTGGTCCATCAAATACCAAAAAATCAGACATGATTGAACAGATGGCATCATCATCAAAGAACAAACCAGCAGTGGGATTCAATTTTTTTTTAACTACCGGTTCTGTGGGTGTGGCTTGGTGGGCGTGGCAGGGGAAGGACACTGTAAAATCTCCAGTTAGAGGTGGTATTTGCCGGTTCTCCAAACTACTCAAGAACCGCTACCGGTTCTCCAGAACTGGTCAGAACCTGCTGAATGCCACCTTTGGAATAAACTCTTACCCAAGTAGACCAACTCTAAGTATTCCTTGGTTTTCTCAAGATATTATAAAAGATAGAAGTCTTCTCTGTTGCAATGGTAGCACTGTGGCACCAGAAACAGGGCCTCTTCTATCTTCAAATTGTTTGTTCATTGGGGATGTCATCCCTGACTCCTGTGCTGGCATAGAAAGATGACGGAATGTGGGAGTGGCCTACCTAGGCCTACATGAGGTAATGCTGACTAGGAGATACAAGACATTATGGTGGTTAGGGCAAGGTTCATGCTGCTAAATATGGAGGAGTAAAGCCAAGAATCTTTTTCAAACAGTTTTGTTTAATTTCCAAAAGTTGCTTGTTGTTCCGGACTTATTTTTCCCCTCTGAGCTTTAACTGGAACACAGCTCATCACTTCAAACCAGGCTTTTCTGTCCTACTGAATTGTTTTTATTTTCCAATTTGGATTGTTCCCTTGTGCCCAAACAGTAATCTAACACAGACATAATGAAACTGAATTCGGTTCTTTTTGGGTTCTGCAGAGACAGGGCTTTAGGAAGTGACGTGGACTAGAAGCCTTTATGCCTTCTTTTTTTGCCATTTCATTGTAAGGCCTGCGTGTGCTTCAACATGCATGGATTAATCTTTGAGGCAAGCAGATATGGTTGGCAAGATCAGTGAGGCAGCCTGCTCTTGTGCTGCCAAATGCTGCTTCAGCCAGTTATGAATGTCTTGTTCTGTCCCAACCCTCCCTATATATGATTTGAGAGACAGACGGTATGATGGAAGAAAGGGGAGGGGAGCAGAAAAACATTTGTGTGTGTGTGTGTGTGTGCATGCACACCCACTCAAAAGAATGGGAAACTTTCTTCTGCATTTGTTGCCATATAACTTTCTAGAGCCGTAGGCAACACTCTGAAATGGATCTTCTTCATCAGCTCTTACAGAGGAAAGGTCCAAACAGCCCTTGCCCTGTTAAAGGCAGCCTGAGTTATCACTCTGGGAGCCACACATTCATTTTCTTGACCACAATGGAGGCAATAGCCATGACAGGAGCAAGACATCAGCATTGTTCAACTGCAGAATCCAAGGAAAATACATTTATTATCTCCTGAAAATCTTTTCTCGTTATTTTCATTAAGCTGGGGATTATGCAGGGTAGGTTTTCCCCTTTCCCCATAGGTCATTCAGGCAAAGCCTGGCTGGCAATTCCGAGATCTGAGGAGCTGCACAGCGAGGGCAAATCGCCCGAGAGGATTTGGAAGGGATGCATTCGTTTGTTTCACTTTCGACGGGACTTGTGCCACATGGCAAGGTGCTTTCACACACAGAGGAAATGCAAATAATTAGAAGTGGCATCTCTCAGAATTGCAGAAAAGCTAACACAGAAAACCCTCTGCCTGCCAGCCAAGGGGGAGTTTAGCCAGGGAAGATACCTTGAGCGTGAAGCTGAAACTTTGAGGCAGCCTTTTTATATGGCGATGTATATTTGTTTTATGGTGAGTAAGCCCTGTTGCCTTTGGGGGTATGTGTGGAAGTTCATTTTATACGTTCTTCTGTTCCAACAGAGTTGGCTCTTTCTTGAGGTAAAGTTTGCTCTTCACTTTCACTTAAGCATCGATTACAGTTACTTAAAACCTTAAAATTATATTTTTTTATTGTTTAGACTGCTTTTCCCTTATAGAAACCTCTCTTCCCAGCTAAGTCCCATACCTACCCCTTTCAGGTTCTTCCTTTCCGTATAAGCTACTGGCTCCTCTTCCTTCTCTTTATTAATTAGGATCACATTTCACTCCAGGCTGTACATCAGGAATGGTAGCTGCAGACCTTCAGCATGACCGTTCACCACAAAACCTCACCGGGGAGTCCTTGGATTAAGACTTTGTGTTCACCAGGAATTCTAGAGAGATTGCTCATTCCCAAGCCTTGGTTTGAGGCTAATCCCACTCAAATTGGACTTGATTTTCATTTTGATATGCTGGCCCTCGTTTATCACTCAGAGGACTCCTTGGAACAAGCCACAGGAACTGATGAGTAATCAGTGGAGGAAGGGGCAGCTGGGAGAGACATGCCAAGAAAAACTATAAAATAGACAGTGGGGGTGGGAAATAAAAGAAAAAAATAATAAATAATAAAATAATACTGTGATAGAGAAAGATGGCCATATTTGTTTGTTTGTTTGTTTGAGGGCTATGCAGGTCAGCACATTTTTAAAAATGTAGGTAAAGCCAATAGAAAAATTAAATTGGATTAATTTCATATATAAAGGTAAAGGTTCCCCTCGCACATATGTGCTAGTCGTCTCTGGCTCTAGGTGGTGGTGCTCATCTCCCTTACAAAGCTGAAGAGACAGCGCTGTCCAAAGATGTCTCCATGGTCATGTGGCCGGCATGACTAAACCCCAGAGGCGCACAGAACCCTGTTACCTTCCCACCAAAGATGGTCCCTATCTTTCTACTTGCATTTTTACAGGCTTTCGAACGCCTAGGTTGGCAGAAGCTGGGACAAGTAATGGGAGCTCATTCTGTGACACGGTGCTAGAGATTCGAACCGCCAAACTGCCAGCCTTTCTGATCAACAAGCTCAGCGTCTTAGCCCCTGAGCCACCACATCCCACCAAATATCTAATTTTAAATATAATTACCAGGATTACTCCTTGGTCATATATTCACATTAAAAGTGCAATTAGGGAAAACATTTGGGTATCTGAGGGCTATATCCCAGGCCTTTTGGAGTAGCAAGTGGCCCTAGGGTTCCATCTGCTGAAATGTTGGCTTTGATGACATGGAGCATTACTTGGGGATCTTTCAAGTACTGTAGCTCCTTGAATTTCCTATTCCTCACTTTAACGCCTAGCAATATAGAGCTTCAGGTACATTCATCTGCATTTGAATCTATTAATGGATAAGAAGATCAGAGGTGGCATTCAGGGAATTTCACACATTAGGCCCATTCCTTATAGAAGAAAGGTATGTCAAGACAGGTGTCACTCTTGTGATTAGTGGCACAAGCCCTGACACTACGAGAGAATTGTCCTGATAATTCAACTTTCTTAAGATGGATCAGGGCATACGCATTCAAGTTCTTTGCTCTGCTTGAAATTATTATAAGGCTGGCTTTTCTTCCTATGAAGGTGTCCAGATTTTTGAAAGCCCCAAAATACTGGATCAAAATTTGGAGTTGGATACAAGAGATAGTGGAAGAACAAATAGAATTTGAACCGGAGTTGTTTCTGTTGGGAATAATTAAGGGGAAGTTTAGGAAGAAGATCAAATATATCCTACTACATATTTTGACAGCAACAAGGATACTACCCTGTTTCTCCAACAATATGGCCTCCCCCAATAGGAAGTCCCAGCATGTTTTATAGGCATGAAATGAAATTAAGCCCCTCCCCCCAAATTAAGGCCTATATTAAAACATGCGAAATGGGGGGGGATGGCGGGGGGCTTGCTGTTAGGAAGTACTTTTGTTGCACACCTGGATATGGTGCTGCCTGCATTGACCCCGATACGAAGTGCTCCACCAACGCCGAGGTCAACATCCAAGCCATCGCCGCCCGCCCTCCCAAAGATGCAGGGGGGGGGAATTAAGTCACCCCCCGAAAAGACGGCCTAGCCATTTTGGGGGGGCTCAAAAAAAAATAAGACCCGGCCTTATTATATGAGAAACACGGTATTTGCACAATGTTGGAAACAAAATAATATTCCTTCAGAGGAATTAATAATTCAAAAAATTCTAGATTGTTCTGAAATGGATAAATTGACCTTAAAACTGAAAGAGAAAGAAGAGTCGGAGTATTATGAACTTTGGGGTAATTGGTATAATTGGTTGAATAAGAGAAACAAAGATAAAAGGGAATAAGAAAGTTACAGATAAAAATATATAAATGTATATAAAGATATACAAATGTAGATATTGGTTTGTATAATAATTTGTATAATTTGATTAGTTTGTGTAACAATGTGTATAATAATAATGACACAGTACTGTTAAAAGTAAGATTAACATGTTTTAAAGCTGGAAAATAACAATAAAAATTATTGGGGGGAAAAGAAGGGGTCCAGATCTGAAGGTCAGCAAAAAAGGCCCTGTTCTTGCTTTTAAAGATCTGTCTGCTGGATAGAAGATCTTCTATTACTGTCAAGTTAAGGAATGCACTAGGGCTGCACACACTTCCAAAAAGATTGGGAAGAATTGCTTCAAGTCTCATGCAAGCCGAGCCCTGCTCGACCCTTCCATTTGTATGAGTGCTTATTTTGAATCATTTTTGAAGGGTGCTCGGTCCCCACTCTCTGTGCTTTTAGGAAACGCCTTCATTTTTAGCCCAGCTTGTTCAGTTTCAATTAGTTACTCATGATTTTAACCAATTTGTCCATAAACGTTGCTTTTAAAAATTTGGTCACTGTATTCTATGGAATACAGTAAAATTGTAATTAATTTAATGTATGCCCCTTCTCCCTTTCCATAGGGCACAGTTACCAACTGTATTCACAGTTGGTAACTGTGCCCTATGGAAAGGGAGAAGGGGCATACATTAAATTAATTACAATTTTACAGGCAAAATTGTTGTGGAAGACTCTACCGTGTGATGGTGAACTGATGGAAGGCATGCCAGAAGTGGCACAAAGAACCCTCTCTCTGGGCACTTGATCCATCGCCCCAGCTCAGCTTTGCCACACATGGGCGCACGCACCTCATAGCAGCCAGCTGGTCTTTGGGTCTCTGCCATGCATGTGCAGATGGACAGGGGTTGCGCACATGTGTGTGGGCTGTGCACACATGCATGGGGGAGGTCATGCGTGGGTGTGGGGGGGGGCCTGGGGGGCCTGGGGGCACAGGGGAGTCATGCATGCATGCACAGGGGTGGGGTGCATGCACAGGGCATTTTGGGGTGCGCATGGTGTGCACACTTTGGGCATTTGGTGTTAAAAAAGGTTAGCCATCACTGCTTTACCACATCTAAAATTATAGTATAGTAGATTGTTGAATGAACGGCCTAATGTGGTTCCTTGAGAATACAGGATGATCTCTTGTAAGCTGGAGTGAGAATAAATACTAATTAGAGATGGAGCGTGGTATTTCACATGAGATGAAGAAAGGAAGGAAAACAAGTATAGGGAAGAAGGCCAGGGGACGTAGTAGCTGAATGGAAGCAATATGTAGGGTTGGCTTGAGATTCCTGATGCAGACTATTTTATTCCTTCGGGAGGGTACTTTTTGCCTTTATTAGGGTCTGCTTATGCAACTGTAAATAAAACAAGTATCAGAAACGTGCCTTAAGTTCTTAGGACATTCGCAGAAATGTCCATTCTAGAGCTTCCTTCAAGGATAGCAAGACACAATGCATACTAATGTGCCTGTCGATGTGATGGCAACATTTCCATATTGAAATCACCTTGATTTATGACTGTGCGTGCACGTTTGCGTGTGTATGTGTGAAAGACGGGGTTTTCTATGCCTCACGTAAAAGGAAAAAAACCCAATCTTTTGTCCTTCAGGTGTTGAGCAAAAAGAGAAGGGGTGGAGGAGAATATCCTGACGCCACAGCAGACTGTAAACAGAGACTGGATTTTGCCAGTCCCAGGAAACACGCCTGATTTTTTCTGACTTCACAGGCACCTGCAGAGATTTCTTGAGATTTCCACCCTCCTCCCCACCCTTGCTTTCTGTGCCTGGATAGCACAGGACACACTGCAGGGGAAGAAGCAGAAAGCCTGCCTCCAGGAAGTGATGAAGCTGGCATTCCTCTCCATTCCTCGAGTTTGGCAGAGGAGAGCCCGCACGGAGCTATGCAGCCATTGCTTCTTGATCTGTTGAAGCCTCACCAAGAGAGAAGAACAACAGCCAAACAGCAAATGCCTTGAGTCCCACGGCGAAGAGACCAAACACAGAATTGTTGTTTCAGTTTCTGCAGCAATCAGGGTAGCCACACACAGGCGCTCAGAAGGAGGGGGTCGACGAAGTGCTGCGAAGGATGGCAGAATCGATTCATTGCAGCAGTGATTTGGCACACCGATGGGTGTTTTGTAGAAGGCTCTCTTTTGCGGTAGTGCAGCATTCGGCATGGGGCGGGGGTATTTATTTTTTTAAACACACCCTCCCAGCACAAGGGGGAGGATTGAGATAGAAAGGAAGGGGGAGTGCACATTAGCAGCAAGAATAAATCAAGTGCAATGCACCTTGCGTGCTATACAAGATATATTGCCTCCTTAGAAAGCCCAGTGCAGGGCGGGGGGCAGTGGCAGGATAGAAATGGTGTAGAGATTTTTGGGTAAGATGCATAACACAGACTTTCCCCGACCGGGTGTCCTTCAAACATGCCGCGCTTCGATGCTCACCAATTCCAGCTTGTATGGTCAGAAGGTAGAAATGATGGAACTTGAAGAACACCTTAAGGGCACCTTAATGGGAAGTCTCAAATTAATAGTTCAGGGACTTTAGTACTCAGTTTCCCCCTGTAGCTTGTAGTAGGGGGAGAGAGTGAGACTGACAGACCAGAGGTGGTATTCAGCAGATTCTGACCAGTTCTGGAGAACCGGTAGCGGAAATTTTGAGTAGTTCGGAGAACCGGCAAATACCACCTCTGACTGGCCCTGCCCCCATCTCTTCTCTGCCTCCTGAGTCCCAGCTGATTGGCTGGGTCTTCTTTTGTTGCCCTGCACAGGAGAACGGAGCTGGAAAGCAGGTTAGTGGGGTGGGGTGGGAATGGGGATTTTGCAGTAACCTTCCCCTGCCATGCCCACCAAGCCACGCCCACCATGCCCACAGAACCAGTAGTAAAACAATTTGAATTCCACCACTGTGACAGACAGACAGATATAAGCATGTAGTTAATGGTAAATTAATCCAAAAGGCATGAATAGATTCTCATAAGGAAATACAGTAACAGTGCAAATCAGACCGGCAATATATATGAATTCTTTGGGCCAGAACTGTGATTGGGCTATGTTGACGAATGCTGATCTTCTGTAAGCTAAGAATGTCTTTTGCTCAGTGGACCACAATAGATTAGTGCCACGACTTTCATTGAAATGTCATTAAATAATACCTTGTGACACAATCTTTTCCTGGAGATGACTTCTAGTAATTCCATAAGGAAAGGCTGGGTATGATGTACTTCCTTCCTGCTACAGTCCCATCAGTGTTTCAACTTGTCCCTGTCTGCTGCTCACCAAACTTGCCAGTGAGAATTGCAAGAATGGGAATTATAGTGTTCATCACCACAGTTCCAACATGGAGCTGTGTATGTCTTGGCACATCTTCCAGGATCTGAGGAGCCCAGGGAGACATAGTTTGGCCTGCAAGCCCATTACCTTGAAATGAGATAAACCTAACTTATGCAACATACTGGAGAACGTTTATGCTAATGTCACTGCAAAGCAGGGATTTCCAATATGGAATAATCTCCACTGCTATTTATCTTTATCAGATGTCCAAATTGTGCAGAATGTCTGAAGTCAACAAACAATGCATTCTGGACAGTAAAATGATGAAGCTCGTTTTCTAATACACAGTTAGTATGCCTATGTATGAGTTATGGGGAGACACTTAGGATTTATAATGTGATTGCTCTGACCTGAAGTGGATTAATTCATGATGCATCTTAGATTCATGAAGCAGCAACCTTGCCTAGGTCAGTTACACTGAAACTGGATTTTTCTCTCAGGTTGAAATGGGTTTGGTATTTGCAGCTCTGCTGGACTATATTCACTAGCTCTCAGCAGTTCCAGATTTACACTTCAAAGAATATTATGTGGGTCAAGAAGTCTCAAGATATTTCATTGTGTATATATTGCTCTCTTCTGTACAGTTCACAGAAAAGGGTGACATGGCATAAGTTGGAAACTACTTCAACTGGAATATTGCTGCCATGACTGAATTGCATTATCAATCACAGGTTCATTTGGACTTCAAACTAGGCAATACTATGCTTTAGCTAGGCAAGCAGCAACATTCGAAATTTGTGGAACTATTGTTAACAAATAATTATTTATTGGCCTTATTATTGCAAAACGCTAATGTAATAATGATGGCTAAAGTAATATTGTTGAAACTATTGCTGGGAACTAATAATTTCCCAGTGTACAGTATATTGGTTGTGGGCTCTTGAGCAAATCCACAGTGACTAAAGACTTCGTTCATTATATCGTTTTCATTTTGTACAGTTCAGTATTGTGTCTGCCTGGTTCACGCACCAAGAATTTGGCTGGGCCTCAGGGGTGGGATTCTACCTGGTCAGACCGGTTCTATAGAACCAGTTGTTACAATTCTGCCCAGTTCAGAGAACCGGCAAATTGTGCCACTGGCTGGCCCCTCCCCTCCCCTCCCCGCCCACTCACTCCTTACCTGGTACACACTCCATCAAACTTGCCTGCTATTTTTCCTTTTTTTTTCCCCCCTGACCATCAGTTGTTCTGCTGTGCCGGGACATTCAGATTAGCTAGAAATCAGGAAATCATTGAATTTTTTGCTTTCTAGCTAATCTAAAAGCAGAGCTGAACCTTCCTTAGGACTGAAGCTTCTATTTTTCAGTGCAGACTCAGATAGCAGATTGCAGATAGATCTGTAAGTGAATCCGTGATTTTGCCTGATTTGGGGTAAAAGTTGCTCTTTTTTATAAAAAATTCAATATTTACATAAATATTCACAATATTTACATACAAGTCACGCCCAGCCATTCACGTGACCACCAAGCCACACCCACAAATTAGGCCGTGCCCACAGAACCGGCTGTTAAGAAATTTGAATCCCACCCCTGCTGGGCCTCGATATTCTTGATGGATATACTGTCCCTTTCTTGCAACTTTTTATTTCCTTGCTAGTCATCAATATGTTCCTGATCATCTTGGAAGTTCCACCAAGGTAGTTATGCCATCCAAACTTAATATACTTTATGGCTACATTGATTTAAGTATCCACTTTATTTAATGTAATCAATTTTCAGATCCTGGAAGAGAAGAGATACACATTAGGGACAGAAAATTTAACCTCTTCTTCTAATTTTTGAGCAGCTTGCCCTTGTGGAACAGAATTAACTTCTGGATTAATTCAACCTTCTTGTAGATTAAGGACATTGTAATACATATTTACTCCTATTTTTGCCCTTGCTTATTGTTCTTAAAGTTTCCAGAAGAAAACAAACCTCTGCGTTTGAGAACAATTGCCCTGAGACATGTGAGACATTTCACATGTCTCAGGGCAAGAAAGGCATGTTAGGAAAACTTATGCACAAATTGGTACAAAGTGTTAGGAAAAATGAAGAATGCAATTGGCATCCATTTAAACCCAGGCAGTTGTGCCTAATCAGATGCAGATCGACATTAGGTTCTTCTAGTTCAAAATCACTAAAAATATAATTTTCTCCTTTTTTGGGTTGGGGGGGGGGAGTTACAGAAAAGGCAGCTATATCCCTGAAATAACTTTAATATTTTTAAAGGACTCTGCTCCATTCTAACACACACATACTCCAAAGAAAAATAACCTGTGGGAAAAATCCTGCTCCTCCCACATGCAGTGGACTTTGCATCATCAACCCATCAGTAAGTCTCTAGCCATAAAAAAGACAATCTGTTGTGAACTTTTTCAGCCTCGTAAAACTATGATTACAGCACTGGAGAGTGGGTTCTTTGTATTTCCTTCATGTGATCAGTCTCAGCAGATGGCAGCATTCGAGCAACCTTGTTTGGGATTGGAAGCTAAGAAAAGCGAGGCCTAATTAGTACTTGGATGGGAGATAGCCAGGAATGTAAATCAGCTTAGAACAGTTAAGAACACAGACATCAAAAAAAATAATAATAATTTCCTGGCCAGGAAAATGAAATGAAATGTGTCTCCTTATTGTCTTCAACGTTATTATCCCTTTCTTCTTTGGTATGGAGAAGGTTGAACTGTGGCAAAGGGCTTTTTACATGGGCTTCTATTAGTTGGATGAGGAGTCGTCATAGGGTTGCTTCCAGAGGTGGTATTCAGCCAGTTCTGACAGGTTGTCGAGAACCGGTAGTGGAAATTTTGAGTAGTTCAGAGACCCGGTAAATAACACCTCTGGTTGGTCCTGTCCCCATCTATTCACTGCCTCCCGAGTCCCAGCTGATCGGCTGGGTCTTATTTTGTTGCCCTGCACAGGAGAACGGAGCTGGAAAGCAGATTAATGGGGTGGGGTGGAAATGGAGATTTTACAGTATCCTTCCCCTGCCATGCCCACCAAGCCACGCTCACAGAACCAGTAGTAAAAAAATTTGAATACCACCACTGGTTGCTTCACATTCAAAACCTGAAATTCTCCCCTTCTAGAAAATAGCTTTTTGGGAAGCTCTTAATTTTTCCTGCCTTTCACAGTGAGAAACTACAGTATTGATGGTAAACCATATTTCCCTTTCCCATTTGATGGTGTTTTCACTTGCTCTGCAATCCCTTCCTATAGATTGGGATGGATATTGGACTCCAGCTTGGGTCAGTCACTGTTTAACCCTTACATAGGACCACCACAAGGCCTATGGTATTACTCAATCATGCCTGCGGAGAGCCCAGTTGAAGACAAAATCAATTTTAAAAAATTAAAATAATTAAAATCTCATAAGATCATCAAATGTCATGAAACCGTTGTGCTCTTTTAGGAGAATTGATGAGATTTGGGCAAAAAAAAAATGCTGAACTCTCATCAGATGACAAAATCATGTAAAATTTTCACCTCTTCTTTTAAAAATGGGAATACGCATAGCTAAACAGAATACTGGCTGAGGAATTCTATATATAGAAATTTATTATATATATATATATATACACATTTCCTGGGTCATGCCTTTTGTAAGGTCACCAGGGTCAAAATGGCAACCCTCCATATTTAGTGTGACTAATCCATTCTATTCCTGGCAGTGGTTTAGTTTAGAAAGTTACTTGTACTGACAAATGCCCTAGAAACAGATTAGCTTCATTGGCTGGATTCTTCAGAGTAAGCCATGGGAGCCAAACAACAATAATGTAAACTCTCATGCAAATTAAATGATATTTTTGCCTCAGAAAGTTGTAGAACTGTCTTAATAGCAAAATAATTAAAATAATAATGCAAAAGACATACATTTGTTGATGTATTAATTACTATTCAAAACTGTCAAGAGGGACCAAGCCTGTATCTGTGTTTTCATATATTTGTTGCTGAGATCCATGACTAATAATAGAATCTACAGTCATACCCAGAGCAAGGTTTTAAAATGAATTGGCTTATAATAAACTTCCGTGTGATGAGAGTTACATCAGAAAGGGAGCAGTTGGTAAAAGAAAAAGGAAAGAAAACAAGTCTGCCGTATCAAAACAAGGAAATTTGCTATTTCATCTGTAATGCTTTTCAGATGAAAGACTCTTTTCCCCCCTAATCACACCATAAATATTCCTTAGATTTTTTTTTTCATCTTCATCTAGCATGATTCATCATCAATGGGATGATAGGCCTGTTCCCATCCAGTCATTAGCCATCACATTCCCTGTCATTTTGCAGGAGAAACCTTACAACTATGTGTATATTGGGGTTGCCTGAACTGCACAATTCCCAACAACTTTTGCAACTGATTTCATTTAATGAGACTGATGAGAGATGTAGTTTGGTAACATCTAGAGGACTAAAAGTTCCCTATTTTTTATCTGCTACTACAATCTTAATAATACTGCATACAGGGAATTGTAAGAATTTTATTCATTTCATCTTTGGTTATTTCCATTTCAGTATATTGTTACTTTTTTCTTGCTAAGCTACTGAAATAAAATAACTCCTTGTCTTAGCTATCTCAGCTTCTAAGATACTGATTTTTTTTTTAAAAAAAGATCATATTTCCTTCCCAGTCTAAACTGTACTATTTTGTTTCATTCTAATCACATATTTCAAATTACTAACTTCTGGAGGTAATTTGACATAAAGAAGAGAAAGAAATCTGTTGTATGCCTTTGAGGTAAGGTCAAGCATAACTGAAGAGTCTGAAAACTCCTTCTGGACTGTTAATGTGATACCCATGAGGGAATAAAGTGAATTTGCTAATAGCAGTCTAAAAGACTTCTCTGGTTTGTTGGAAAAAAAATGAAAAAAAAATGCTTTTTTTTCTTTAAACATTATCCCATTCATATATTATGAATAATATATATCCACATGTTTTTACCCTCACAATAAAAATAAAGATATATATCAAGTAGAAATATTATCTACCACAGTATGTAATCATTTATGAATATAAATCTTAAATCAGCAGTGTGCAGCAGCAGCCAAAAAAGCTAATACGATCCTTGGTCGTATAAACAGAGGCATAGAATCAAAATCATATGAAGTATTAGTACCGCTTTATAAATCCTTAGTAAGGCCACACCTGGAACATTGCATGCGGTTTTGGTTGCCACATTACAAAAAAGATTTTGAGACTTTGAGAAAAAGTGCAAAGAAGAGCAACTAAGATAATCAAGGGCCTGGGGACAAAAACGATTGCAGGAATTGGATAGGGCCAATCTAGAGAAAAGAAGGACTAACGGGTGTCATAATAGCAGTATTCCAGTATTTGAGGGGCTCCACAAAGAAAAGGGGGTCGACTTATTTTCCAAAGCACCAGAAGGCAAGACGAGAAACAATGGATGGAAACTAATCAAGGAAAGAAGCGATCTGGAATTAAGGAGAAACTTCCTAACAGTGAAAACAATTAACCAGTGGAACAGCTTGCCTTCAGAAGTTGTAGCTGTTTCATCACTGGTGTTTTCTAAGAACAGCCTGTACAGCCACCTACCTAAAATGGTATAGATGACCTCCTAGGTCCCTTCCAGCTCTATTCTGATTGATTGTCAACTTGTGAAGCATCCCTGGCCTGCTCTCAAGTTGCCATAGGCAAGGGGGATGGGGAATATAACCTGGCAGCTACATCAAGGAAATTACATTTCTGTCAAAACAAAGCACATTCCAGCCGGCAATGTCAAGGTCATCTCTACAGAAACCCACAGTGGCCAGAGGGAGTGACTTCTACAACCCGCAAAATTGTTTCGTTGGGGAATGTGACTCATGACACATCTTAGGGGGAGGGGGAAACAGGGTCAGAACCGAAGCGTAAATTAAGTGAAGTCAGAGTTGGCTCCTCTTGGTCCGTGCCAACATGAAACTCCTAATAAATAGCTGGATTTCTTTTGAAGCTTGGCCTGAGGCTCATAATTTAATTAGGGCATCGGTTGGAACCCTGACATTGATAAGCACAGAACAGGCCTTGCTTTTAAGAGAGTTTTCCAATGTATGACTGGTCAGATCAGAAACTTTGAACTAGCATTAAATGAAATTCAAACCATTCCAATATGCAGATAGTCCTTGGCTTACTGCATTTATGTAATGGTTGTAAGTCAAGAACTATCTGTACCAGTGGTGGCAGAAAAAGCAACCTTGAAGTCAATACAGTATGAAAATCTAAGTTGCCATCATAGTCAATAACTTTCTGGAGGGGAAAAGAATCTGATTAATCTGCTGAAAACTATAAAGAGACAGGCTTCCTGGCAGGGTTTATTTGGGAAAAAAATACTCAGAATGTATAAAGGGGTGGGGTTGGAGCATAAGTTCAGGCACAAGTGCAAGAGACCAGTGGGCCAGAGGTGGTATTCAGCAGGTTCTGACCAGTTCTGGAGAACCAGTAACGGACATTTGGAGTAGTTCAGAGAACTGGTAAATACTACCTCTGACTGGCCCCGACCCCAACTATTCTCTGCCTCCCAAGTCCCAGCTGATTGGCATCTTTTGTTGCCCTGCACAGGAGAACAGCTGGAAAGCAAGTTAGTGGGGTGGGGAGGGAATGGAGATTTTATCCTTCCCCTGCCACGTCCACCAAGCCACACCCACCAGTACACTAATACTAATAGCTGCTGAAACTGGAAATTGACAGTTATACAATACATTTGCTAGACCAATACTTGAATACAGCTCATCAGTCTGGAACCTGCATTACGTATTTGATATTAACACAGTTGAGAAAGTCCAGAAATATTTCACAAGAAGAGTTCTCCACTCCTCTACTCGTTGCAGAATACTTTATGCCACCAGACTTGAAATTCTAGACCTAGAAAACCTAGAACTACGCCGCCTTCGGTCCGATCTAAGTATGGTATATAAAATCATACATTGCAATGTCCCACCTGTCAATGAATACTTCAGCTTCAACCATAACAATACAAGAGCACACAATAGATACACACTCAAGGTAAATCGCACCAAACTTGATTACAGGAAATACGACTTGAGCAACAGAGTGGTCAATGTCTGGAATACTCTACCTGACTCTGTGGTTTCTTCCCTAAACCCCAAAAACTTTAACCTTAGACTGTCTACTATTGACCTCACCCCTTTCCTAAGAGGTCTGTAGGGGGCGTGCATAAGCGCACCAACATGCCTTCCGTCCCTGTCCTATTGTTTCTTATATGTATCCATTTCATGCATTCATAACTATGTTTATACTTATACCTATTATCTTATAATTGCTTGACGAAATAAAATAAAATAAATAAGTGTGAGGCAGCCATGAGACTCCTTCCATTCTTACAACGATAGCTTCCCCCAACGTTTTCCTACTCAAGAGATTGCAGAATTCCTTAGAGGGAGCTTCTACTTTGGGAGAGAATCAGCAAGTAATGGAAAAAGCTAACAACCTTCTCACCAGCTTATATCCTCCCCTTATCCTCCCCAATTCTCCATTAATGGGGACATGAGTTTGTGCGCAGCCCGTGTGCTTCTACCCCTCCCTCCACAAGGAGGTGCCTTTAGTATGCTCAGAAGCCAGGTTCTCTTCTGAATCTATGAGAAGCTGCAGCCTTCCCAAGGGAGTTAAACAAAGAGACACTTAAAAAGGGCACAGAGACTTTGTATTGAAATTGACCATTGCCTTGTACAACCACTGTTTCTTTTCACTTTGATATTTGCTCTCCAAAGCAACCCCGATTCACTCTCAATTAGCAGTGCTAATATATGGAGACAGATTTGATGCAGTGATTTCTTTCCTTCCTTTTATATCAACATTTCCAGGATTATTCATGTCCTGTGTCTTATCAAGGACGACAACTGCCTCTTATCTCTCTGTTCCACCTCCAGCAACTGGCAATTCTTCATCATTTGAGCACCTTCAAAAGATGCTGTGCTTCTGCGCTGGAAGTATTGACTGTTCTCAGGAATAATATGATCCAAAGTCAGAGGGAGCCCCAGTTGCCAGCGTGAAGGTGCCACTAATGCAGACTCTTTCTTCAATAAAAGCAGGGCATGCAAACGGGACATTAAACCCTAGAAAAATAGGGTACAATTGCTTATCCCCCCAATTATTTTCTTCTCTTCTGCTCAGGGATTTCTGTGTCGTGTGGTTGTTCAGTGGAAGAAAGAGGGTGCCAGAATATGGAGGGCGCGTACAGAGTGATCTGTCTCTTCTCTGTCAGTCTCTAGCTGCCTTGTAGATGAAGAAAGAGAGAGAGAGAGAGAGAGAGAGAGATCATCAGAAGAAGGAAAGGGGGAAGGGGGTGTGAAATCTGGAAGAGAAAATGGGTAGCCTGTTCATTCTGACTCAGAAGCTAGTCACTGCCTTCCTTAGTATAACAGCCACCAGCATGCAGCTACAATTAAATTAAAGGCATATGACATATGGGTGAAAAGAAAGCCCAAAAATCATTTCTGAGACAGACCTTGGATCTAAAAGCTGGTTGGGTGATTTTGGCCAGTTGCTCCCTCTCCCTCTCCCTCTCCCTCTCCCTCCCTCCTCCTCTCCTCCTTCTCCTTCTCCTTCTCCTTCTCCTTCTCCTCCTCCTCCTCCTCCTCCTCCTCCTCCTCCCCCTCCCCCTCCTCCTCTCTCTCTCTCTCTCTCTCTCTCTCTCTCTCTTTCTCTTTCCCCAACTCACTCACAGGGTTGTTATTTTGTGAAGAAAATAGGGGGAGAAAATAATATTAGATATATTTACTGCGTAGATTTATTTATAAAAATAATGAAGGTGGATTATAGATAGATAGATAAATAGATGGTAGGTAGGTAGATAGATAGATAGATAGATAGATAGATAGATAGATAGATAGATAGATAGATAGATAGATAGATAGATAGATAGATAGATAGATAGATAGATAGATAGATAGATAGATAGAATGGATGGGATGGGATGGGATGGGATGGGATGGACAGACAGACAGACAGACAGACAGACATTCCATTGATTCTTCTAAGTATGTCCTGTCTAGCATCACCCACTTCTGGCACAGGTAAACCTCTTAACTAAGCATTCTGGGCTGGAATGTCAGGGGTTAAACTGGAGACCTTTGGTTCACCATGTTTCAACACTGACATGTGGTCACTTTCTGTGGTACCATCATGGAAGATTCCCAAAGGCCAATATTTTAAAAGGTACTAGAAGGTCTCTTATAAAATGGTGCCTCTTGAGCAAATCATGGATAGACATTGATATGTTTGATTTCCAGTAAGATGTGATTCCAGCTCTTTCTTCCTTAGCACTACTAGCCCACCAAACCCTGGCAGAAATGGACTCATTTTGCTAAAGAAAGTCTAATGCCATAATGTAAAAAGCCACAGATTATCTTGGCAACATTTCGACGAGGTCCCACTCACCATCTTCAGGCTGGTGCTTTTGGCTTCATGCTTGTATGCTTTGCTCGCACACACATGAAGCTGAAAGCACCAGCCTGAAGATGGCGAGTGGGACCTCGTTGAAACGTTGCCAAGATGCTCTTAATCTTACACAGGAAAAGACCCGAACACGCCAAGATCTGCATATATATAGTATATTCCCCACTTCCTCTCATCCTTTATGACTAATGGTTAATTTAAAAAATTGAGGAAAAATCATGTCGTGGTTGGGAGGGAGAATCAGAGGCAGAAGAAAGCAGCAGCAGTGCCTTCATTTGGAGGAGGTAGGGAAGCTGCCTGATACTTGGTGGCATGCCACATTTTGAGAAGTGGAGCGATCAAATTGCAGAGTGAAGAAAGGGAATAAAATCTTTCAGATTTTACCTGCGACAGCAGGGATAGAGTAACAGGCACAGGGCAAGCATGTTCGCAGCCACAGCTTGAATCGCTGCAATGTCCTATCAGTTGAAGTGGATCAAGGGAAAACAGTCCGTCTCAGCCAAGGCCTGCTCTTAGAAAAAACAAAACATCAAGTTGGTGACTAAGGGCTTCGGGTGTAGCACAGTGATGCAGGGATCTCAGTGGGGTTGGGTGCCCCTTTTTCCCCTCCCAAATTTCAGAGGAGGCTAAAGTAGGCATTATGGACATATTTGGCTTCTTTGTCTCTTGCCCTCTTGTAAAGATGGAAATCGTGCCTATTAGTTTCGGTTGAACATTAGCAGCACAATCTTTGATGGAGGGCTCAGAAGAACAGGCTATAAGAGCAGGTAGACTTTGGGCCATAGTTTTGTCATCAGTGTAGACCAAGGGTCTTCAAACCTGGCAAGTTTAAGACTTGTGGACTTCAACTCCCAGAATTCCTGATCTAACATGATTAGAGGAGGAATTCTGGGAGTTGAAGTCCACAAGTCTTAAAGCTGTCAAGTTTGAAGACCCCTGGTGTAAATAATCTAGCCTAGACTAAGAGAGATGGATTTCTATAAGGCAGTGCTGTATTTTACCACAGGATGAAAGGCTGGGAAGAGAAAGCTATCCTTGATTTGCAAAAGAAGTTGGCTTAGATATGCAGTTCATGCTATACAATACACACATACAAATAATCAACACACACACCAACACAGCAATTATTTTTACATCCATTCATGTAGACACATAGAAAAAAGGAAGTCCTGAAATCTGGCGTCAACAAATATCAACCATGCTTATTCTGTACTTATTTTTATTTCCAGGCACTGCATGCATGCATAGACTTACACTATCCTGAGAAATGATCTGTTTAGGTCAGTTAACTCCATGTGTGCTGAAATACAAATCGAGGAAGAAATCCTTGGGCATCAAACTTTATTTTTTATTTTATTGGGGTGGGGGAGAAGTGCACTTATTGAAGGTTTTTTTGCTGGCAGGCAGGCAGGCAAAACAAACATTGATTCTTGGCTTTCGCCAGTTCAATTTTTTAAAAAAAGATAAACAAAAATAGAAAAAATTGCAATGAAAAGTAAAGAGCTACTTTTTCAGTATATGCATTTAAGGGAAAAGATGGTAAAAAGTCCCACTAGACTTCATTAGTTGTATTGCAGGCCAAAGATGTAAATGTAAATAATCTTATAACCAGTACTTTCAAAATGCTATTAAATACTATAATAAAACGCTGCCATAAAATTCACTACGGTTGGTATTTGTTTGTTTCTCAAATCTCCAGAGAGTTTCTATTCTATAAGCAGAATCAAAACTGTTTAACACATGAGTCTCTGAGCTCAGACGTAGGACTTTTGAAGAGAAGGCCCGATAACTGTCTTCCAGCACTCGAGGGACTGTCACGGAGAAGAAGGGCAACTGAGGGCAGGACAAGAAGCAATGGTGGAAACTTGTTAAAGAGATCCAACCTAGAAATAAGGAGAAATTTTCTGACATGGAGAACAATCAGTGGAATAGCTTGCATCCCAGAGTTGTGGATGTTTCATTGCTGGAGGTTTTCAAGAAAAGATTGGACAGCCATTTGACTGGGATGGTATAAGGCAGGGGTGTCAAACTCACGGTGTCACGTTGCATGGTGTCCCATGACGTTTTGTGACTTTTTCCCCTTCGCGGAGTTGGGGTGGGCGTGGCCTGCTTGTGACACATCCGGCACATGGGCCGCCGGTTTGACACTCCTTGCATAAGATCTCCTGCAGTGGACTAGAAGTTATTTGAGGTCTCTTCTAGCTTTATGATTCTATGTTCTATTGAACCCAGTGGTGCTTACTCCAGTGGTGGGGTTCAATTTTTTTTACTACCGGTTCTGTGGGCGTGGCTTGGTGGGCGTGGCAAGGGAAGGATACTGTAAAATCTCCAGTCAGAGGTGGGATTTGCTGGTTCTCCAAACTACTCAACATTTCCACTACTGGCTCTCCAGAACTGGTCAGAACCTGCTGAATACCACCTCTGGCTTACTCCCAGTGGGTTATGTGGATTTAGGATTCCAGCCTGAGCAAGGTTAAGAGAACACTGTGGACTTGTTCAAAACCCTAATGTGGTTTGTTTCATCTTGTCCTTGCATCGTATCTCTTTCTCCTTTGCTCACAAACTCAGCCTTCACAAGTTTGTCTGTGGTGATTGTCAATCATCTGAGTCCCCAAAGTGCTTTTCAGAAGGCAACATGCTGTCATTTTCAGAGACAAAGTGGAGTGATAGAACTTAACACTTTTTTAAAAAACTGGTTTTCTGGCTGCTAATCCTGGCAGGAAAGTGTTTGAGGTAACAGAAGAAGTAAAATGTCTAAGTCCAGTCTTTGGTCTGGATATGTCTCAATTTGTCCTGCAGTGACAGATGTGTCACCTGAGGTGATTAGCAACTCAACTTTGTCACTGGAGGATCACGTTACAATCTTTCCCAGATGGGAATTGTAATAGTATGTAAGAAAATTTTTGAGAAACCACCTAGGGAATGATTAGATGATACAACCCACGGCTTCATAATGGGAAGAGAAAGACCCTCCCTAGCTTCTCAGGTTGTAAATGAAATGATGGGAGATTTGTAGTTTCTGAGTTGCAAGATTCTGTTAATGCAGCTTTACAATAAGATTGAAGTAGATCATCTGGTTTGTTTCCTGTTTGGTCTGATCTGGGAAGGCTGATAGGAGTAGATTTACCATAGTAATGTGTGGGTTGAAAATATTAAATCAAGATTGTTGTAATGGGGCTGCTCCTTCTTGAGAGTAGTTTGGGAAGCAAAACTAGTACAGAATGTATCTTACCATGACACCACTGAGTTCCATTGTTTCACATAAAAAGCAAGGGAGATAATTTAACTAGTTTCTAGTTAATTTAAGGTGATTCCAGTCAAAAAGTCTGCTTCCCAAGGCATCCAAGAGAAAAAGTCTTAATGATGTCATGTGTCATGATGTTACGGTACCAGTGACATAAAATATGGAATCTTTACAACAGATATGTATAGGAATAACAGCTATAACAGGTATGATATGACCTATATGATGTCACTTGTTTTGCTTTCAGTCTTCCTTTAGATATCCATGTCTTCTTCAAGTCAAGGTCAATATGCTTCTGACTTCACGAAAATCTCAGTGCAATTGTCTGGGCAACAGTGTTTAAGGTCTTTCCCACTACCTTCTTTCAGGATCTCTTTTCAACATTGATGCCAGACGCGAGCTGCCTATGGTTGGAACTATGCATTGTGCTAGGCTATCTTGTGGTTCGCCTGATTTAGACATAGTGCATTGTATCAGGTCAGCCTTTGCGGTTGTGTAAGCCTAGGTTTATGACTTAGCAGTATGTGGGAAGCAGGCCACATGACTTGTTAAAGAAACCATGTTTAAACTAATCCATATCTTAATGCAACCTAGTTGGAAAAGCCTCATGTAAGACAATTTCCTAATGTAGCACTCATCCCTGAAGGAACCACTTATGATTGGTGATGACCTTCTGTCCCTCTTTTTGTATCCCCTGGCCCAAATACACTGACAACCCTTATTGGGATTTGTAAGACTTTGGTTAAGATTAGAGGTCTCCAAACTTGGCAACTTTAAGGCTTGTGGACTTCAACTCCCAGAATTCTCCAGCCCTGGGAGTTGAAGTCCACAAGTCTTAAAGTTGCCAAATTTAGGGATCCCTGGGTAGAGGTGGGATTTTACCAGTTCGCACCTATTCGCTAGAACCAGTTGTTAACACTCTAAGCAGTTCGGAGAACCGGTTGTTAGAGGAAATTACTGGCCTAATCCTGTAAGGAAGGCAGGAAGGAAACATTCTGGTGTTGCTTACAGAAACTGCCTCTCCGTTAACCCTTATTACATTCTTGGCAGGACTAGACTTCCTGTCTCAGGAACGTCTCTGGAGTTTTTTCCCCCTCCTTTGCTAGTACTTTGCTTGTGTGGCGTGACCATTGAAAAAGTGACTTATGACCATTTTTCACACTTACGACTGTTTCAGCATCCCCACAGTCATGAGAGGCCAGGGGAGGAGATGCGTGCCTCGATGTGAGTGATATTGAGTTGGCCACGCCCAGCCAATAACATGACCCCCCAAGCCACCTCCACCCAGTCACATGACCACCAAACCACGCCCACCAACTAAGCCACGCCCACAGAACCGGTTGTTAAAAATTTTGAATCCCACCCCTGCCCCTGGGTAAGATAATAGGCAATCCTGCTGATTGCCGCGCGTCAGCTGCGGAAGCGACGGGGAGAGTGCAGGATTGCAGGAGGCGAGTCGGAAAGCCTCTGCGCCTGTGAAAAGCGCGCCCACCGAACTGGTGGTAAAAAAATGTTTGAAACGCACCAATGATCTCTCAGAACACCTGACGGGGGGTGGGGGTGGGGTGGGACTACTGTTCATCTTACCTTTGCATGACTGTCTGCTTTACATTATTCAGATCCCGTTTGTCTGAGTGTTTCTTCCTTATCCACCCCACCCCCCTTTGGAGTGCTGCTACCACCCTCCCTGTGTTGGAGGAAGCACAGATTCAGTGTAAACACAGTGGGGCCTGTCTTTAAGAGAAAAAAAAAACAAGAGATTTCTTAAACACACTGCCCAAGGCTATGGCAGAGTGCAGTGCAATAGCAAAGCTGAAATCTGCTGCAGTGTGGGGGGAGGGGTTGACTCGAGCCAAGTTTAAATCAAGATGACATTTCTTCAAAGATCAGCAGCAGGCGAGACCATGCTCGGCTCCCTTCCTTATGCACAGCCACTAAAAATGTTCCATCGCTGGCTACAGCCGCCTCCCTCGGCTATATTAACAGCATCTTTAAGTTACAAACAGCAGCATTTTTGGGATCAGGTGATATTAGGTATAGGACTGCCATCTCCCGAGGCTGCCAAAAGAGTCTCAAAGACTTGTAGGAGGAGGAAAAACTCAGCCAATACAATCAATCAATCAATTTCACAGCAGAGAAAACTAAGCTGAAGCAGAAAAGAAAAGAAAATTCAGGGTTAGCCTTTTGTCCACAGGAAAGATAATTCTTCAGAAAGTCTCTCTCTCTCTTTCTCTCTCTCCCTCCCTCCCTCTCTCTCCCTCTCTCTCTCTCTCTCACACACACACATATACATAGAATCAACAAACATAACCAAGTCAAATTCGTTGCCAAACCATGGTTAAGCAACCTTAATTATTTCTCATTGCATCCCATGTCTAATTTGGTGACCTCCAAATACAGTGGAACAGTGAAATACTCGGACTTCTTGTCCAAAATGTTTTGTAAAAGTGGCTTTAGGACCAATAAAGTTTACTTTGTAATTTTTTTGGCATCCCTGAAACAGAAGCGACATATCCAATGAATGATCTACAACAATATCTAGGTTGACAAGTGTTTGTTGCAGCTGTTGTCTTTGTTCCAGAGGTAGTCCTCGACTTATGACCACAAAAGAATCCAAATTTTTCTGTTGTTAAGGGAGACATTGGTTAAGTGAGTTTTGCCCCCATTTTACAACCTTTCCGGCCTCAGTTGTTAAGCGAATCACTGCAGTTGATAAGTTAGTATCCCGGTTGTTAAGTCAATCTGGTTTCCCCATTGACTTGGCTGGTCAGAGGGTCACAAAAAGGGGATCCCATGATTTTGGAACACAGCAACGGTCAAAAATACGAGCCAGTTTGTCAAGCATCTGAATTTTGATCACACAAAGGCTGCCGCAAAGATCGTAACTGTGAAAAATGGTTCTAAGTCACTTTTTTCAGTGCCGTTGTAACCTTGAACGGTCACTAAATGAACTATTGTTAAGTCGAGGACTACCTGTACACTGAAGGATTAGAGTCTGGATATATATAGATAGATCATGAAAATAAACACCCCTAAATTATTATTTTTTAAAAACAAAGTTGATCATTAGCTCTTTTGGTTTGGCCACTATTAACTGCCCCAGCACTGTGGGCCTCTTCTGTGGGCCTCAACCTCCCAGTGCTTCCCATTCTTCTCCCTTTCCCCATCAGGAACTCAAAACATTAAGTGTCTGCAGAAGTTTCCTCAGCTTTTACGGGTGGCAAAACTGCTGCCTGGGCTACTTCTGAACATGGTGAACCAGGGGTGGGGGCAGGGGTGGGATTCTACCAGTTCTGACCAGTTCTATAGAACCGGTTGTTACGATTCTGCACAGTTCGAAGAACCCGGCAAATCGTACCACTGGCCTGAGAGCAGAGCTGAACCTTCCTTAGGGCTGAAGCTTCTATTTTTCAGTGCAGACTCAGGCACCAGATTGCAGAAAGGTAGATCTGCGAGTGACTCTGTGATTCTGCAAGCAGCTCAATCTGCCTGCCTGCTTTGCCTGATTTGGGGTAAAAGTTGCTCTTTCTTTAAATAAAAAATTCAATATTTACATAAACGTTTACAATATTTGCATACAAGTCATGCCCAGCCAATTGTGTGACCACCAAGCCATGCCCAGTTAGCAAGCCATGCCCACCCAGTCACATGACCACCAAGCCACACCCACAAATTAGGGCACCGGTTGTTAAGAAATTTGAATCCCACCCCTGGGATGGGGAACTATGGCCCTCTTTATGACTTATGGACTTCAAGATAGACTTAAGATACAGAAGGATCTTGATAGACTTGAACATTGGGTGCTATCTAACAAAATGAAATTCAGTGGTGAAAAAAGTAAGGTTCTACATTTAGGAAAGAAAAATCAAATGCACAGGTACAGTATGTGTGGTACCTTGCTCAATAGTAGTAATTGTGAGGGGGATCTCGTAGTCCTAGTGGACAACCATTTAAATACAAGCCAGCAATGTACAGCAGCTACCCAAAAAGCCAACACAGTTCCAGGCTGCATAAACAGAGGGATAGAATCAAGATCATGTGATGTGTTAATACCACTTTATAATGCCTTGGTAAGGCCACACTTGGAATACTGCATCCAGTTTTGGGCGCCACGATGTAAAAAAGATGTTGAGATTCTAGAAAGAGTGCAGAGAAGAGCAACCAAGACGATTAGGGGACTGGAAGCTAAAACATATGAAGAACGGTTGCAGGAACTGAGTATGTCTAGTCTAATGAAAAGAAGGACTAGGGGTGACATGATAGCAGTGTTCCGATATCTCAGGGGCTGCCCCAAAGAAGAGGGAGTCAAGCTATTCTCCAGAGCACCTGAGGGAAGGACAAGAAGCAATGGGTGGAAACTAATCAAGGAGAGAAGCAACTTAGAACTAAGGAGAAATTTTCTGACCATTAGAACAATTAATCAGTGGAACAACTTGCCTTCAGAAGTTGTGAAAGCTCCAACACTGGAAGTTTTTAAAAAGATGTGGGATAACCATTTGTCTGGAATAGAGTTTCCTGCCTAGGCAGTGGGTTGGACTAGAAGACCTCCAAGGTCACTTCCAACTCTGTTGTTCTATTCTAACTCCCAGAATTCCTGAGCCAGCCATGCTTGCTCGGGAATTCTGGGAGTTGAAGTCCACAAGTCATAAAGAAAGGCCATAGTTTCCCCCACCACTGTAGACCAATCTGTTCTTTCAGGGCACTGCCTGGATCAAAACATTGTCTTCTGTATCCAAAGTCTACTAGTCTGAGGTACATAAAAACATGAAGTTCATGTATTTCTATTTGAATTACAGTATTTATTTTTAAACGTTGTCTATCCAATACATATCTTATGAAAATCTTTAATTTTCTTGGCTTAGTTTGGCTTGGTTTGGTTATTTGGGATGTCTCTGTGTGTGTTTATTTTCCAAGGGATGTGGAAGTTACCACTTTTCAGGCAAAGAAAAATTGAGCTTGTTCGGCTCACCGTTATCATTTTTCAGTACAAAATCATCCTTCGGAACTGCTTTTCTTCACTCAAGGCCAGGAGGGAAAAATATAGGAAAATGAAAGGGTCCAGATGTCTTTCTTACTACAGGAGAGGGATACATGATACAGATTTGAGTGATTTGGTTTGAAAAATAGCACTAGAAAGGTAGGGCCAGCAATATGCAGCCGGCTCATATTTAATATAAGAAGATTTCATTTTGTGTACTGGTATTAACAACACAGACTGCAGTGTTTTCCCTCTTGTGCTAATCGCTTCCTTTCTGCATTCAGGAAAAACGATCGAGACTCGTCTTCCATGAAAGGAAATCCTACTGCAAGACAGCTGGTACTGTGGACAGTTCAAAGTCTTTAGAGACATTGTCAAAGTAAAATCTGAAACCCCAGTCTGGATAACCAGGTCAAAGCTAACTGGTCTGAAATATGCTGTCTGGCCATTAGGGATTGGATGTAATCACTCCCAGTGAGCCAAAGGAAAATGAATATGCAAGAAAGGAGTGCAGGGGTGGCTTCAGATCCGTCTGAATGAATTAGGTCTACGTCTTTATTTAGCAATTAGGCTCAGAAAAGCCACCAAGTCAAGATCCAGCCACAGGAACTCTGTACAAGGAAGGGAGACACCAGAATACAAATAAATTCAATTAGAGGGTAGAGTGCCTCTATGTCAGGATTTGGTGGCATAAATGATAATGGATTATCTCCCTTTCCTCCTCCTATTTCTTGAGCAATCAACTCTCTTAACAAGCTATCCTATTAGCAAATGAAGCCATACAATTCAGGGGTCTTCAAACTTGACAGCTTTAAGACTGGTGGACTTCAACTCCCAGAATTCCTCCTCCAGTCATGTTAGCTCAGGAATTCTGGGAGTTGAAGTCCACCAGTCTTAAACTTGCCAAGTTTGAAGGCCCTTTAGCCAAGTAGAATCAAGGGGATTTTTGTCAGCTGCTTTGATGGTATATAACTGAATCCTGAGCAGCTGAGGGATTCTTTTTTTTTTTTTCCCAGTGAAAGATTTCTGGCTTACGAGTTCCTTGGACTGCAGGGCGATCAAACCGGTCAGTCCTTGTTCTGACCCAAGCCTCGTTCAAATCAAATAAACACAAAGTATATATAAAAGCAAACCTTTTTAATGTGTCTCTGTGAATTCTGTTCATTTACAGCAAAGAGTCATTAAAACTAATTGACCCAGATAAGAGCAAGCTCTTTCAACATTGTGAAAGGCTGCCAAGAACACAAGATTAATTGCAGGGAAATATCCAAAACCAAAAGTCTCCAAAAACAAACCAGAATAGACAGGACTTCCACAAGAACTTGGAGTTGAAAGAACTTCTTTGCTTCCTGCAAAGAACCCAATCCCTGAGGGCTGGCTTTTATCCCTTATGGGAGGGGCCATCACCTTGCAGCCTTACTCCCGAGTCGCCCATGCTGCTGCAGTTGCTCTTTCCTTCGAGCAGCCCTGCGCATATGCGCACTGGGCACAGGCTCCTCAGGGTCCTCTACATCACTGCTGCCAGACTTCACAAGCTCTGAAGGCAGCACCCCACTCTCTGATAATCCTGGCCCCATCCCTGCATCACACGCAGGCCCCTCATCCGAGTCCTCACTCTCACAGACCTCAGCTGTCCACACCTGCTACCGGTGAACCACAACAGTCCTAGTGGAGATCAACCCTGACTACTCTTTAGAAGGCCAGATCCTGAAGATGAAACTCAAATACTTTGGCCACCTAATGAGAAGGAAGGACTCACTGGAGAAGATCCTAATGCTGAGGAAGATTGAGGGCAAAAGAAGAAGGGGACGGCAGAGAATGAGGTGGCTGGATGGAGTCACTGAAGCAGTCGGCATGAGCTTAAATGGACTCCAGAAGATGGTAGAGGACAGGAAGGCCTGGAGGAACATTGTCCATGGGGTCACGATGGGTCAGACACGACTTCACAACTAACAACAACAAAAATAACTGTAAGTCTGAGGAGCACCTGTATAATAAAAATACAAAACCAGCTTCAGTTTTCATTTTCTGCATTCTTTGCTCACGGCAGGAATCTTGCAGCCAAGGGATCCTTGATAGAAGAAGATCAGGCCCTGCTTAAGTACTTCCAGGGAAGGTTTGCTTGCCACATCCTGTTCTGTCATTTTATCAATAGCATATTTCTCTGTGATCAGTTGACACTGGTTCTAGTCCTGCCTTCTAGTAAAAACAGAACAAGTCAACCCCAACACATCCACGACAGCATTTTTGGAATCATGTTTCCCCTCACCTGAAGCTTTTTCTCCCCCTAATCCATTCCTCCTTACAGTGTTGAAGGTGCCTAATACAGAGGCAAAATGCACAAACAAATATTTCCACGGACAAGAAAAATCCCCAACTCCCACCTCTACCGTATGCAGAAATGAACTTTGCATGTTCCATACACCCACCCAATGTGAATATACTCCATTCCAAAGATGCCACCAGAGGGCAGCAGCAATCCAAATATTTACTGCAATTTGGTATAAACACCCTGCCGAGTCCTTGGTGCTTCATAGAATCATAGCATTGGAAGGGACCTTGGAGGTCTTCTAGTCCACCCCCACTTAAGTAGGAGACGTTATGGCATCCTGGACAAATGATTTTCCAGTCTATTCTTGAAAACTTCTGAGTGATGGAGCTCCCACAACTTTTGAAGGCAAGCCTTTCCACTGGTTAATTATTCTCACTGTCAGAAAATTTCTCCTCAGTTCTAGGTCGAATCTCTCTTTAATAATCTTCCATCCATTACTTCTTGTTCTCTGCCCTCAGGTGCTTTGAAGAATAGGCTGGCCCCATTTTCTCTGTGACAGCTCAGTAAACTTGGTTCTCCGAACTTGTTTTCTTGCAGACATTGAGCTACATATATTCTCTTACTTCAGTATAATTGTGATAAATATCAACCATTCAGGTATTCAGACAACTGGGAACACGTGAACAATAAATAGAAGCTTTATCATGGAGCTTTTGCAAAAGGGAATTCTGCACTCATGGCCGCAGAAGACATTTCCCCCAGGAGGGTTGGGATTTATATACAGTTTCAAATATACAGTCTCTGCCCCTTTCTGGGTTCACAATCTATCCAGCTACAAATCTCCCTACGCAATACCCCTATTATTGTAGCATAACATCTGTTTCCTTAACCTGTTTACCTGTTTCCATTTCCAGTAATCTCCATCATTAACATGACACTGGACAGCTTGACCTGCCAAATATATAACCTTTATACAAAACAATAGAGAATTCTCACATAATATTCCAGTAAATTATCTTAGGTTAACACAGAGGTTAAAAATGGCAATACCATTGCTTTATATTTTCACATATGTATAATTTTACATATCACAACAATAGAGCCAGTTCGATGCAGTGGATTAGACATCAGGCTAGGCTAGGCTAGGCTAGAAACTGGAAGACTATGAGTTCTACTCCCACCTTAGGCACAAAGCCAGCTGGGTGACATTGGACTCTCAATTTTTTTCAGCTCTAAGAATGAGGCAATGCAAACCACTTCTGAAAAACCTTGCCAAGAAAACTGCACGGACTTCTCCAGGCAATTTCCAAGAATCAAATATGATTGAAAAGAAGGAAAAAATGATATAAGACTCTGCCAACTCTGTCCCCTAGGAGAGACCCATCTTGTCCAGCATTCTGTTCCCATAACATCCATGAAAGATGCCAATGAGTACCCCATAAGCTGAATACTCTGGCAAGAGCACCCTTTCATTTATATTTTTCAGCAACAGGAGACTCTATGTAATACTTTTGAATAGCATCAGGCAATAGTCTTTCAGACAGATTCCAAATTATTTATTTAATACGCTAGGTACATATTTAAAAAAGGATATAATCACTTGGCATTTGAGAACCTATGATAGTACTGTTAAATGAATCCCCACATTGTTTGCTTTATGTGTATTTCTGATTGCATATTAGGATACCAGAATAACAGAGTTGGAAGGGACCTCGGAGATCTTCTAGTCCAACCCCCCTGCTCAGCTAGGAAGCCCTATACCATTTCAGACAAATGGTTGTACAATCTCGTCTTAAAAACTCTTTTATAAAGAGCCATGGTGGTTCAGTGGTTAGAATGCAGCACTGCAGGCTACTTCTGCTGACTGCCGGCTGCCTGCAATTTGGCAGTTCGAATCTCCCCAGGCTCAAGGTTGACTCAGCCTTCCATCCTTCCGAGGTGGGCAAAATGAGGACCCAGATTGTTGAGGGCAATATGCCAACTCACTTCTAGAAGCTGAGCTCAGCTCTCTTCTAGCGAGGGCTGTAAAGCACTATGAAACAGCATATATAAGTGCTACTGCTAATTATTGCCCACCTTCACAACAATACCTTTGTTATTTCTCTTTCCTTGTTTTCTTGCTCTTCATTGGGTTCCTTTGCTCAGAGTCCTGGAGTTCAAAAAATCTCTGCAGTTAGTATGTATGTATGTATAATCACTGATCTCTTTTGCCTGGCTTTTGAATAAGTTATACCTCTCAAACTTTTCCATTCCATACCTTCTTCCATCAGCTCTTCCTGCATTAAGATGTCTGATTTTTCCCTGTTTCTCCAACAAAACCCCCCCAATAGGAAGCCCAGCAGGGCATGAATGAAATAATAACCCCAAATAAGGCCAAAATTAAAAAAAAAAAGAACAAAACCCCAAAACCCCCCCCCTACCAGTACTGGCAACCCGGTCTGTCCACGCGGAACCCACCACCAACGCCCCCCCCCCCCCACGAGGCAACTCCAACCGCCGCCCGCCCACCCAAGAGCAAGGGGAGAAGTCACCCCTGAAAAGCAGCCAGCCTTTTTTGGCCAAAAAAACCCAGCCTTAGGATAGTTTGTTCGCCATGCTGTTCTTTTGTATAGATACACTGGTATCCTTGGCTGATACAAAAAGTATATTTTTCATTTGTTCTGATTCCCTTCTAGAGTTCAAATGGTATTACATGTCTACACATCAGAGGTAGCCCCGTTCCACAGGTATGTTGCAGCCATTACTGGCCTCTCCCAAATACTGCTGTGCCGATCCAGCCCCAAGAAGTATGCTTCTCTCTCATTTGCAATTTGTTCACTCACCCGAGCTCTAGACAGGTGTGAGAAATGGAAGCAGATGATTCAAGCTGCAGCTGCTGAATGTGCTAAGTGCCAACAAGAGAGGCATGAGCCCGTTGAAGAGAGTGCCAACAAAGCAAAGGAGCTCTGGCCTTGAAAGAAAAGTGACAATTCGAGACTTGAATGGCTGAGCTCAAAAGAGAACTGAAAGGACAAGGTATTAATTTTGAGTCGGTGAATGAGTGACTCAAAAACACAACCCTCCAGGTTAATCAGATAAATGCAAACTTAAAAGCAAATCCTGCTCCTTCCGTAGTCATATCATAATTAAGGAGGCAGAAGCTAGAATCTGTGCGAAGTTTGAGAAGCACTAGGAAGGGGAAAGTAAATCATGAAGAAAAAAGGAACACAATAAGATAGGAAATCAAACAAAGAGGTTGTCTAACATATGTTTTCTAATATTGTCAGAGAATAAGACAGGGTGGGAATTACAGGTAGTCCTCAGTTTACAATAATTCATTTAGTGACCACTTGAAGGCACAACGGCACTGAAAAAAAGCAATTTATGATCCTTTTTCATGCTTACAACTGTTGCAACATCCCCATGATCACATGATCAAAATCAACTTACTCCTCTTTATGACGGTTGCAGTGTCCTGGGGTCATGTGATCACCTTTTGGGACCTTCTGAAAAGCAAAAGTCAATGTGGAAGCCAGATTCACTTAACAACCGGGTTGCTAACTTAACATCTGCCCTGATTCACTTAACAATTGTGGCAAGAAAGGTTGTAAAATGGGATGGATGGGGAACACACTTAACTGTCTCGGTTAGCAACAAAAATTTTGGCCTCGATTGTGGGTGTGAATCGGGAATTAGTTTGAGGCATTTTTTTACACGATGGTCGTTTTTGTCTGTGGCTCTTTCTCCCAAGGTTCTTCCCATATACCCTTATAGATCATGTGTGAGCCACAAACAGCTAGGATTGCCGGATTATCTGCATTCATCTCAGCCTAAAATTGATTTCATTAGTTTTTTAGTGACAGCAAGTAGACACATCTAGTCAATGTCGAAGTTGCCACTTCTGGCTCAGGCTCCCCAAGTGCTTAGGAACGTTGAAGAAATAAGGCAACAATCGTCAATCGGCAACATGGATCAAATCCAGCTCACCATCTCTTTTTGTAGGGCACATAAGGATGGATGGGCAGAAAACAGAGGTGGTATTCAGCAGGTTCTGACCAGTTCTGGAGAACCGGTAGCGGAAATTTTGAGTAGTTCAGAGAACCGGCAAATCCCACCTCTGGCTGGCCCCGCCCCCATGTATTCTCTGCCTCCCGAATCCCAGCTGATTGGCTGGATCTTCTTTTGTTGCCCTGCACAGGAGAACGGAGCTGGAAAGCAGGTTAGTGGGGTAGGGAGGGAATGGAGATTTTGGGAGTGGTTAGTGGTTAGAAAACAGGTTAGTGAGGTGGGGAGGGAGTGGGGATTTTGGGAGTGGTTAGTGGTTAGAAAACAGGTTAGTGAGGTGGGGAGGGAGTGGGGATTTTGCAGTAACATTCCCCCCAGGAGTGGGGAGGGAATGGAGATTTTGCAGTATCCTTCCTCTGCCATGCTCACAAAGCCACACCCACAGAACCGGTAGTAAAAAAAAAAAAGTTGAATCCCATCACTGGTGGAAAAGCAGTATATTGCCAGGCCTGAGGCTCAGCAGAGCTCCTGGGTGCTGGCCAGAGCCATGGCATAGGAGGACATCTTCCATTCTGCTTGCAACTTATCAGTGGCCTCCTGACAACTTTGTGAAGTAGTCTGGGCCAGAAGCGCATCTAAAAGTACTCTCTCTAACTTTTACTAAGGTTATAGTAACAGAATCTTGCAAGCCTGATGGTACATCTCCCCCCTTCTTTCCTTTCCAGTCTAAGAAACTAGGGAGGGTCACTTCTGAGACTTTTGCTAGACCCACATTCTTTCTATGGACTCATCTGCGTCTTATCTGACCACTCGGTGGTGGGATTCAACCAGTTCGCACCACTTCGAGAGAACCAGTTGTTAAAGTTTCTGAGAAGTTTGGTGAACTGGTTGTTGGAAGAAATCATTAGGGCAGAGAACCGGTTGTTAAATTATTTGCATCCCACCACTGTGACCACTGCATAATCTGTTCATCTTCCTCCGTCTTCCAAGGTCATTCTCATATGCCTTTATACTTCATTGCTGATCTAATAGCTCTCATGCTCCTTGGCCAGCAGACCTGCTGACCGCATCCAGAGAGTGAGGGAGGGTGAGGTGGCTGGAGGTTCTGACCTCACCTAGACCACTGCTGCTTTGCAGTTCCTGCCACATTAAATGAGAGAGGGAACTTCAGTTTAAAAACTGAATTTTTGATGGTTTTTTGTCTTGTTATATAAATAACCTACATCATATTCTAGATTTTTCTTCTTGACTTACAAAACTTAAAATATTTACCACCTGGCCCTTTCTTGAAAACATTTGCTGACCCCTGCAGGAAAGTAAGAAATGGCTACCACCATAACAGTAGAGAAAAGTTACCACACACTTTAGGGAAGACACTTGGAATAGGAGCATTAAAGGGTTTTAATGGTGATTTCTTTTTTTTTTTTTTACTGACAAGGAAAACATTTGTCTCTACCCTAAAGAATGAAAACAAAGTAGGAGAATTCAGCATGGAATCAGCTCAGCAATGACCTGATTGTACCAAGTCTGCCCCACCCTCGTACTTCCTTGAGTATATCTTGGCTGCATAAATGCAGTTTCATTCCAGTCTTTTTAAAAATGCATTTCAGCATTTACCATGTTTCCATTATTCTGCTCAAGCTACAGAAGATGAAAATGACCCAGCATATATTTTCAGGATCTGTATGAGTAATTTAAAATACCGATGGTGACTCCTTTGTCATTGTGGCTCCCAGAGAAAAATTTTAATATCAGACTTTCAATTGTGCTTCAGGCTTTTTCCCTTTTCCCCCCCCCCCCCCAATTTATTGTCTTGGTTCTGTTTATAGTTACGACACCTACAAGCCCGCTTAATTTCTACATTTTAAGCACCAGTATTACAAACAAGACTATCAAAAAGCAAAGTCAAACAAAAAAGTTACCACCAGTGAGTTGACGTGTGCATATTGAATGGCGGTTGTGGAAGTGAGGAAATGATAGCAGTGTTCCGATATCTCAGGGGCTGCCCCAAAGAAGAAGGAGTCAAGCTATTCTCCAAAGCACCTGAGGGAAGGACAAGAAGCCATGGGTGGAAACTAATCAAGGAGAGAAGCAACCTAGAACTAAGGAGACATTTCCTGACAGAACAATTAATCAGTGGAACAACTTGCCTAACCCTAACCCTAACCCAACACTGGAAGTTTTTAAGAAGAGATTGGGTAACCATTTGTCTGAAATGGTATAGGGTTTCCTGCCTGAGAGGGGGTCAGACTAGAAGACCTCTAAGGTCCCTTCCAACTCTGCTAGTCTATGCTAGTCTAATCTATGCTAAGCTGTTCTATTCTATTCTATGGTATGCTATTTTAAGCTATGCTATTTTACGCTATGCTATGCTATGCTATGCTATGCTATGCTATGCTATGCTATTCTATTCTATTCTATGCTATGCTATGCTATGCTATGCTATGCTATTTTAAGCTATGCTATTTTATGCTATGCTAAGCTATTCGTGTCACAAGTTATAAACACTGGAAGCATTTATTCTGGATTTGGTCCAAGGAAGGGTGTTTAATTATTTTTTAAGACTTCAAAGAGACAGATGACTTTGGAGACAATAAATTCCTTGGAGATTTATTTATTTATTTTGCTTGTATTTCAAGTAGAAATACATTCCTGGCTTTGTAAAGTAGAATGGAGGCAGATGCTCTTCATATGCTCTCCCCTTTTATAAGTGCTAATTTCAGCACATGTTGAATATAAGCAAGGCTGGGATGAGTGGTAAGGGTTTTGGAGGAGCTTCTGACAAGCTGATAAAGAACTCTTGAAATATATGTGTGTGTGTGTGTGTGTGTGTGTGTGTGTGTGTGTGTGTGTGTGTGTGTAGGTCTGGTCTTTTCCCATGTAAGATGAGTTGCGGTAAGGCTGGTGGGTGCCAATTTGATCGAGCTGCGCTCTATAAATACTGGGGGCTGGTGTGTGGGCTGGTTGGAGGAGCTTCTGACTCTTGATTGGTTGATGGAGTTGATGTTGGTATAATGGGCTGTGTGATGGCCTTGTGAGTTTTGTTGTGGAAATATCCTGGATCTTGTGCTGTAATCTCCTGGGTCATTTGTTTTGTAGTGATCTTTTTTCCATTAGCCTCTGACACACACCAAGAACACAGACCCAGACCCCAAACTCGAAGCCAGACTAAAACCCTGAATGCTACATCACAGCCACCCGCTCAGGACATCACATCAGAAAACTCAGGAAATTACACCACAAGAACTCAAGAAGTTACAACGCAGCAAATGACCCAGGATATCACAGCACAAGACCAAGGATACCACAGCAATAAATCTCACAAGGTCATCACACAACCCATTACCCAAGCCGTTACTACACAGGAGGCTAATGGAAAAGAGATCAAAACACAAACGACCCAGGAGATTACAACGCAGGACCCAGGATACCACAACAAAAGAACTCACAAGCCCATCACACAACCCATTACCCAAGCCGTTAAAACACGAGAGGCTAATGGAAAAAAGATCACTACAAAACAAATGACCCAGGAGATTACAGCACAAGATCCAGGATATCTCCACAACAAAACTCACAAGGCCATCACACAGCCCATTATACCAACATCAACTCCATCAACCAATCAAGAGGCAGCAGTGCAGCCAACCAGCCCAGCACACCAGCCCCCACCACAAGTATATAGAGAGAGACGGCAGCTCCGATCGCACACTGCTTGCACTGGCATGAAGCTGAAAGCACCAGCCTGAGGATGGTGAGTGGGACCTCGCCGAAACATCGCCAAGATACTCTTAATCTTACATGGGAAAAGACCGAACACACCTAGACCTACATACCTGTACCTGTTAAAATCTACGAATATATATATATATATATATATATATATATATATATATATATATATATATATATATATATATATATATATATATATATATATATATATTCTGTCTCACCTGTGACCACGAGGTGAGAGTCCAAGTTTCCAAAGAAATATAAATAAACAGATAGGACCAGGAACGACAGAGTTAAATTCCTTTGACTGGAGAAGTCCTTGGCAGTCTTCCAAAGCTGCCTGCCAAGTCCGATAACAAGACAGGACCATAAGTCAAAGGCAAACGCCGCACAGAGAATTTGTCAAAGCTTCTATCCCAAATAAACAAGTTGTCCCGAACAAGGATTCAGAGCTAACGCCCCTTTTATTTCCTGAGGGGCGTGTCAGTCTCTCATCTCAGTCCCTGATTTGACATTTCCTTTTACATTGCATTTCACGTCTATGTCTACGTCTTTGCCTTGCATCAAACCAACATTCCTTGGTCAGAGGCTCCGCCACGCTCTCCTGATTATCTGCCGACACTTGAGGTACAACCAGGGAGGAAGGCCCTGGGGAGGAAGATGATTCGAATCCTCCAGCAAAGCAGGCTCAAACCTCAGAGGCAAATCCTCCTCTTCCTCCTGGCTCAAGTCTGTGTCTTCCAGCAAAGCAGGCTCAAATCTCGAGGCCAAATCCCTCTCTTCCTCATTGCTTAAGTCTGTATCTTCTAACAAGGCAGGCTCAGACCTCCGAGTCATATATATATATGTGTGTATGTGTGTGTGTGTGTGTGTGTGTGTGTGTGTTTTCTTAAGTTTTCAGGTACTTACATGTATGGCATTCAGCTTTGTTCGGGTATTTTCCCATGTCATTGTAGTTGTGTTTTTAAAGTTGTAGCAACGTTTCGGCAGAATCTCATCTGCCATCATCAGGCTTCTGTATAGTGTTCATCTGTGAGTCAGCCACTGTAAAGTCTGACTCACAGATGAACACTATACAGATGCCTGATGATGGCAGATAATTCTGCCGAAAGCGTGCTACAACTTAAAAGCACAACTACAATGACGTGGGAAAATACCAACAAAGCTGAATGCCATATATATATATATATATATATATATATATATATATATATATATATATATATATATATATATATATATATATATATATATATATATATATATATATATATTTGTTTTCTTAAGTTTTCATGGGTACTTACATGTATGGCATTCAGCTTTGTTCGGGTATTTTCTCACGTCATAGTAGTTGTGCTTTTAAAGTTGTAGCAACGTTTCGGCAGAATCTCATCTGCCATCATCAGGCTTCTGTATAGTGTTCTAGTAATAACCCTCATCAAGCATATAACTCCAATGTCACAGATTCAGGTCTAGGCTTGTCCCTGCAGATATCCTTGATCTAGAAAACTTGAAAAGTTCCATCAACACAAAGTCCTAGTAGAAGATATGAGTACCTTTTAAAGCAGATTACCAGCTCAGCTCTGTGGGAAGCACCCCGCCCCACCCACAGACAAATGAAATATTTTGGGGCACAATATTATATTTCCCCAAAGGAGAAATGGAGAAACATGTTCTCAGAAGCAAAAAAGCAGCCTCCCAG
Organism: Notechis scutatus; assembly: GCF_049901735.1. Taxonomy (NCBI): domain Eukaryota; kingdom Metazoa; phylum Chordata; class Lepidosauria; order Squamata; family Elapidae; genus Notechis; species Notechis scutatus. The sequence goes on along the minus strand of NC_142009.1, from coordinate 148,741,481 downwards.
CCTTTCTTATTAGCCCACAACAGATGCCTGCACTTAAGGAGATAAAGAGCTGATTGAAAGAGGAAGCCAACTATCTGGATGGCTCCATTCATAAACAAAGCAAATACTGCAGGCAGAAATCCATTCCAGACAAGATATTTTGAAACTGCTTGCAGCAAAGTTTGGCAGCTAACACAAGCAGAATGGTAGGATTAGAACAAGCAGCCCCTCACCCACGATCCAACACAGGACAAAAGTAGGCGTGGGCTTCAAAAATTTTAGCAAGGGGTTCTCTGCCTGGTTGCTGGGTGGGTGTGGCCATGGTGAGTGTGGCCTAGTCAGCCTCCTGTTCTATGGGGGGGGGCGTTTTTGCCCTCCCGGGCTCCAGAGTCTTCCCGAATGTTTGTTTTTCACCCTCCCCCGAGCCTCTGCCCACGCCCTGCACTTACCTGCACCCAAAACGGGCCACGTGGGAACTTCTGGGAGGGGCGGGGTGAGGTGGGCAGGGCCAGCCAGGAGTGGGATTTGGGGGTTCTTCGAACTTTGCAGAATCTTAGCTAGGGGCTCTCCCGAAACCCTGCGGACCCACCAGCAGCCTACCCTTGGACGAAAGCCACTAGCCACAATAGGAATTGCCCCAAACCCCTTTTAGAAACACAAAGCCCATATTGCATAAATCGCAAACTTCAAAAGACACTATAGAGAGCCATCCACTTCTTCAGCCATCGGTTCAGCTGACCCAGAACTGCCTCGCTGTCTTTGTGTGTGGTTCCGTTCATCAATAAATGTTCTTTCCAATCAGCCTCCGTGTTGTTCCCAGCGTCTTTCTCTCAGCTTGGAACGGAACCAGATGGATTTTTCCTTCCAACAGCTCCAATCCCTACGGCCAGGTGGGGAGGTTCAACATCTGGGAATGACTAAGTCGAGTACCTCTCCTGTTGATTATCATTAGAATCCAACCAAGTATTATAATTTACTGTTTAGTGCAACTGGGCTGAATTTCCAGAATTAGTAATATGTTATGTTAAAAAAAAAAGAGAAAAAAGTACCGTATTTTGGGGGCAAGAACAATAATTGAGGAAGTTTCATCTTTATACAAAATGAATTCTGAATCAGTTGTCCTTTTGGAGACAATCAGACCGGCCAAGTTTTGCATGAAGATGTTCAGGATTCTTTCTGCAAAAGCAGCCTTTCCAACTTGAAAATGAAAAGGCTCTTTTGCATAACAATCCTGAACATCTTCCAAGAACCTAAATTTACCTGCTAGTTTGGGGGTTTTTTTGGGGGGGTGTTTGTGTGAATGAGCTACAGTGGGCTTTTTTTTTTTAGAGGGGGTTGTTTTTGTTTTGTTTGTTTGCATTGTGGCAGGAGAATTTTCAAACTGAACCTTGGGAATAAATCATTATTTCTTATTATTACCCTGCCTGCATCAGACCTGTGAGCATATCTCTTTGATATTTGGAAAAAAAATCCCTGCGGTTAACTTTGGCAAGATTTCAGGAGTGGTTTTCCATTGCCTCCTTCTGGGGGCTGAGAGAAGGGTTGGCTCAAGGTCACTTAGCTGGCTTTGAGCCTAAAACAGGATTAGAACTCATGATCTCCCAGTTTCTAATCTTTAACCATTTATACTAAACTGGGTCTTGCTACATCTGACATTAGCGGCGTTAATTCATATGACAGTTGCACTCGTCAGGGGGCAACCATCTGCACATTTGGGGGCTATAAGTTGCCTTCTACCTACTTTGATTGAAATGTTTTTCAATCAATTAGAACTATGAAAAAACCCAGTAATTTTATACCTTCCTTTCTAGGCTGCTGTATGCAGCGGAAAAGAAATTGACAAAAGTAAGGTCAACACAAATGTATAAACTCACAAACACAGCGGCAGCCTTAATTGAGAAACCTGTCCATTTCCAAAAAAAGATCAGGAAAAGTCATGGAAGTTATAATGATTGAAAAAATAGATCATGTTTTGATTTCTTGCTCAACCGATGTACCTACAGGTACAACTGATGCCAACCATTTCCTAGATATACCGTGTCACATAATTTCAAGTGCTATGGATGTCATGAGAATTATTTTCATTCTCTGCTACTGGGAGAAAAGAATTACCATACAACCTGCACAAACAGGGTCCTTCCCACAAAGCAGTGGTGGGATTCAAAAAAATTTACTCCCGATTCTGTGGGCGTGGCTTGGTGGGCATGGCAGTGGAAGGATACTGCAAAATCTCCATTCCCTCCCCACTCCTGGGTGAAGGATACTGTAAAATCCCATTCCCTCCCCAGCTCACTAACCTGCTTACCAGCTCCGTTCTCCTGTGCAAGGCAACAAAAAAAGACCCAGCCAATCAGCTGGGACTCAGGAGGCAGAGAGTAGATGGGGGCGGGGCCAGTCAGACATGGCGTTTGCCGGTTCTCCGAATTACTCAAAATTTCCACTACCGGTTCTCCAGAACTAGTCAGAACCTGCTGAATACCACCTCTGCCCCAAAGCCCTGTAACGTCATGAATCCTGTAACAAACTATTCACTGCAATTAAAGGTCAAAACTGCCCATTACAAAGCTATACTTCTTATTTTTCCATTCTACAGATAGTCATAACCATTCAAAATTTAGCAACCATTCAAAATTTGTCTATTTATTAAATGTATATGCTGTTCATCTCACCTAGAGTGGAGTCTAGGCAGCTTACAAGCAAATTTTAAAAAGGCACAGGGGGAAAAAACGTGATTCCTGATTAGTCCTCACATTTATGACTGTCACAACATCCCCATGGTCACATAATCCAGATTTGGGTGCTTGGGAAATGGCATGTATTGACAACTATTGCAGCATCCTGGGTTATGTGATCACCATTTGCCAACCTTCCCAGCCAGCTTCTGACAAGCAAAGGAAGCCAGATTCACTTAAAGACTGTGTAATTCACTTAAAAGCTGTAGTGATTCACTTAAAAACCAGGGCAAAAAGATCATAAAATCAGGCATGACTCACTTAACAACAGAAATACCGGTCCCAGTTTTGGTCATAAGTCGAGAACTACCTATATATAGATCTTCAAGAGATATTGATTCATTTTGGTAGGCACATTGAACCTTTACTTCCTTCCAAATCCCTAGATCACTCAAGAGATTCTGGAGAGTTTTGATTCCTATCTAGGCTACCTTGAAGGCATCCCCCCATTAATTCAGACATTTCTCATATCTGTCTAAAACAGGGTCATGCTTCTGTCGGAGCCTGAATCTGTGGGAGACGAAGAGCTGGAACTGGAGCCGAAAGAGATCAAAGGGGCAGCTTCGCTGACTTTGGAGGAAAATGTGGAGGAGCAGGGCCAGTCAGGGTAGGGCCTTTCGGGATTAGGGTGGCTTGTAGGCAGGGAGGAATGGGGGCAGGATGACCAAGAGTGGCTAAGCAGTGAACATGAGGAGTGACAGAGCTCAGGCGATGCGCAGGGACCACCCCTCCTGATCTTTGAGCATGGAGAGTGGAGAGAAGGTGAGGACAGTGCAGACTGTTCCCCGCCCCTCTTTACAAGGCACACCTGGGACTGAGACTTAAGGAGACACTGTGGGGAGGGGCATTTGTTGGGAACAAATGCTGAATTCCTGGAGTGTTGAGTGCCAATGTTTGAACTTTTCTGGATTCCTTGCATTCTTGCTGGATTTATGGATTCTTGCCTTGCTCCTTTGATTCCTGGACTCCTCGACTTGCCCTGCTGGATTTCTTGCTTTGCAGCCATGGTTCTCACAGTGTTGGGCTGGACTATTTGCAGCCAGAGACGGCTTGAAGTGTGTGTGTGTGTGTGTGTGTGTGTGTGTGTGTGTGTGTGTGTTTCACTTTGCTTTGGAACTTGCCAGAAACATGGGAGCATTTGGGGAAATTTGAAGCAATAAAGGGGCAGTTTGAATTGCCAGCTACCTGTGTTATCTCTGTGCCATACCCCAGGTCATTACAAACAGCTACTTTCTATTTAGCATGGAGGCATATCCAGCTCTGCTCAATGAGACTTATTATGGGTAAGCGAGCACAGGATTTCAGATTTAATACGGTAGCATGTTAGAATTAAACATTTTAAAGGCCAAAATAGTTTCACAATTTACTGTTCCATTTTAGGTTGTTTTTTTTTTAAATTAGCCGACTATCTGTTTAACTGCATAATCCAGCTATGCATAAAATGGACTTTAAGCTTTTTTGATGTTCAGTATTTGTACCCAACATCTGTCATAGCTTTTGATCTGCAACATTACTTTACTATCATCCCAGATAACTGACTGCGCTTTGCAAAAATAAAGCCTCAAATCCCTAGACTAGAAAACCTTTTTGTCTCTCTCTTTTTTCTTCCTGGTTGTGCTATTAAATAACTTAAAATAAGAGAGAAGATAAATTAGTAATATCGTCAGTTTCCATACAGTCAATACTATGCACAGTCAAGTTCCCCTGCAGGCTGTGATTAAACAGTCAAAGTCATTGCAACACCTGTTTTTTTATGTGATGCCTCTATTTATGTGCTGCCTGGATCTGCAATACACATTTTTTTAAAAAATAGACATAGCTTTGATCATGCTAACACCATTATAACTTTTTGATCATAACCTGTGGACGCTCCTGTCTACAGCAAATCAAAGAATTCATTGTTCTTCAACTTATTCTTGATCTTGGTACATTATTGTCTGAGTTAGGCAACAGCAGTAGCTGACTTGGCTGATCTCAGAAAACCAAGCAAATTGGCCCTGGGTAATATTTAAATGGGAGTCAACCAGGAAATACCAGGAAAAAAACATTATAATAATATAATGATCGGTTCCAGGTTGACTCAAGCTTCCATCCTTCCAAGGTCAGTAAAACGAGGACCCAGATTGTTCGGTGCAATATGCAATATATAAAAAGTCTGCTTAGAGCAGGGTTGTCAAACTCCTGGCCCGTGGGCCGGATAAGTCACACGCTGGCCACGGCCACATCTGGTTTAGCGAAGAGGGAAAAAGTCCCAATACAGCATGTGGGAGCGCCGTGATGATGTGAGTTTGACTCCTGGCTTAGAGAGTGCTGTAAAGCACTATGAAGCGGTATATAAGTCTACATGCTATTGCTATAGTATATATAGTACAGTATAATATAGTATAGTACAGTATAATATAGTACAGTATAATAATATAATGTAAGGCAATGCAATTTGTTAATAGAAGTATCTAAAATAAACCTATAATGGGAAAAAGACCATTCAGGAAGCAGAAAATGGTCATCAATATTTTGCTACCAAGAAAATGATATCATTGCATCCATGAAATCACAGGAATAGAGTATGATGTGAAGGTAATTTTATTTTTCATTTGGCTAAACAAAAGTGAGCAGATGTGACGGGTTGTACTATCCATTGTTATCTACAGCAAGAAGAGGGAAAATTTCGGGCAATTCATTACTCCATAAACGAGTGCTGATTAAATTAACGCAAAGCTTTGGTAGGAAAGGGAAGTATCTGCCAATGGAGATAAAGAACCACTTAATTCGCTGCTGCTTTTCTCAAATGATCTGCAAGCCACATGGAGAGCTAATGTGTTTGCCTTGCCACATTTTGAGCAGATGGCATTAGGAAGACTGTTATGTGCTTTTCTGTATGGGAAGGAAGACAGTTCCTGCCTCTTGTTCCTGATTATGTTGCATCACAAAATGACAGAAGCAAGGGAAAGGGAAAGGGGGGGGGGGAGGGAGAGAGGGAGAGACAGGGAGAGGGGGGGGAGAGAGAGAGACCCTGCTATTTAAAGTTGCAGAGCTATGAGGCTGGCTAAGGCAAGAAATGTCACTGATTGGGCAGTGGAGGATGGGAAAGACCATTGAAAAACCACCCCATTGTAAGTACAATGATTCTTAATGTGCCCTTTCAGGTGCATCACAAACAGGCGTGATAATTGTGGGTCCAGAATCAGTTTTAGAACTGATTCTGGAACAGGGTGTGATGCTACGGCTCCTGTCCCAGGGTGGAAATGCCTTGCTTTCAGTCCCCTGTATCAGCTGGCTAAACCAAAGAGGTGGGGAGGAGCAGTTGCCGGTGGCTATTATCAGCACAGGCAACCTGGTGGCCTCTAAGTGTGTGTTAGACTTCAATTCCTCTCAGTCTTCCATGACAGGCAATTGGAGGTCTGTGATGCAAAACAGATAGAGGGCAGCACTGCCTGGGCTAGACAAAGACTAAAGCCAGCTTAGCCATTCTTGCCTTTTCCACCTCTCCCTACAAAAGGATTCCTTTAAGTCCTGCAAGTTAAGCCTGGGCATTAAAAAAAAAAAAGTGGGGTATTCTGAGCCTGCTGTTCTAATTCACCCCTCTTCGTTTTCCATGATCGGTGATGGCTAGAAGTACATAGGGAAAGAAATTTATTTGGTAAAAGTCAACATACAGTATATTTACCAAACAATTCTCACAAGTTTTTTCTTTAGGGGATAAAAAGCCAGCGGTGGTATTCAGCAGGTTCTGACCAGTTCTGGAGAACTGGTAGCAGAAATTTTGAGTAGTTTGGAGAACCGGCAAATACCACCTCTGACAGGCCCCACCTCCCTCTATTCTCTGCCTCCCAAGTCCCCGCTGATCGGCTGGGTCTTCTTTTGTTGCCCTGCACAGGAGAACAGAGCTGGAAAGCAGGTTAGTGGGGTGAGGAGGGAATGGGATATTGCAGTATCCTTCCTGTTATATATTTGCATACTTGTAATACTGCATTCTGATTGGTCCGCCAATGCTGCCTATTGATTGGTCCATCCTGAATACTTGAATACTGTTTGTAATTGGTCCGCTGACGGCGGGAAGTTTAAAGAGTCCGTCATTGGTCGCGAGCCGCGAGCAGCCGCTATAAAAGAGGCTGCTGCGGCTCCGGTTTTGTTGATGTTACTGAGAGCAAATAAAGAGCTGAATTCACACTGGTCTCGAGTCAGATCTTTTCCCGCTACAGAACACTTCCCACCAAGCCACACTCACAGAACCGGTAGTAAAAAAATGTGAATCCTGCCACTGTAAAAAGTGCATTCAACACAACACAGAGACCTTGGCCTACACCTGGGATGGGGAACTATGGCCCCTTCCTACCTCAGGAATTCTGGGAGTTTGAGTCCACAGGTCATAAAGAGGCCATGGTTCCCTACCCCTGGCCTAAACCATGGGCCCCTAAACATTTCATCTCGTTGGTCCCTTCATGATTCCAAACTTTTATTATATGAAAATAATTTTGTATGTACTACTTTAACATCACTGCAAATAACAACCACAACAACAGTAACAGGAAGTCCCATTGATTCTTGGTGGTTCCATATTGACCACTTAGGACAGTGGTCGCCAACCAGTGGTCCATGAGAAAATTGTAGTGGTCCACAGAGAAATGTCACCCCAAAGCACCCCCAAAGCAATTAATCCAGGCTGCGCCGCCCACATGGCCTGTGGGAACAGAAGGCTTGCGTCACTTGCATTGCAAACAACACGAGGTAGTGAGGGGAGGGGGAAAAGGGCGGGGGGGGGACTTGTCCCACGCACCTTGCCTGGCCATCAGGCTGCTTCTTTCCACTTGTTTCTTCTTCTGCTTTTGGCTGCATGCAAGGAACGCAGCAAAAGTCTTTTTTTTTCTCTCCCCCAAACTCCACCAGAAATGAGTCTTTGGGACCCTGCAAGGTATCCTGCTCCAAGAGGCTGTGCCGGCACGACAAGTCTCATAAAAACTCATTTCTGGCAGAGTTTGGGGGAGAGAAAGAAAAAATTCTGCTGCTTTCCTTGCATGCAGCCAAAAGTCTCCCATTCTCATTCATTCTCTCTCTCTCTCTCTCTCCCTAGAGAACAGAGCTGGAGACGGTATCCTGTGATCCCAAATAAAGAATGATCGATCGGTAGGAAAACGGAGTGGGGAATTTTCCTGCAGACTTTTTGGGGGATTTTCCTAGGGTCTCTGGTCCACGGGATTGAATATTATGAGTTTGGTGGTCCCTGAGGTCCAAATGGTTGGCGATCCCCTGATTTAAGAGAATCCTATCCTAAACCGTTCTTTTGCATCAGGTCGTTCTCTGAGAATAGAAAAATAGCTGGAGTAGAAACCGTGAGTTAGAACAATGCAAACCAATTTTAATCAGCAAATAAAGGAGTAGATTTACAATGGAGAATCAGCTGAGACCTCACATATTTATTTATTTTTGTTTTAACACTACCAATGATCCCCGTATCACAGTGTTCCTCCAATAATCACCTCATTTTTAAAAGAAAAAAGAGGGGAGGGGAGAAATCCATAGGCACAAGTATTAGAATCCATTTAATGAAAGGGAGAGGTTCTTTTTGTTCCTCCTGGTCATGGGATTGTAGTTTAGCTTCAGTGCTGGGGAGAGTTGCTGGCAGCACTTCATAGCACCAAGGTCCTCTTTGGAGGCTGCCAGTGTGAAAATACAACAATCAGCTTGAGAAAAGCTGATCTGCAGGAAGCGTCTGCTTTTGTTATGCAAGAAGAAATCAATAACAGATTGACTCAGTCACGTGGGAAGGAGAAGGGGAGCAGAGAAATAAAAAAGAACTTCTCGCTTTCTTTTTATGGCGAGTTATCCACCCTGTTATAAGAATATGGTAAGGGGCATGATGTTAATTCAGACACAGAGGCCAGTTCATGAGGGTGGACTTTCGGCAGATTCTGTGTCTCTTTTCATTCTTGAAATGTTGTTTGATGAGCAACTGTTAATGCAAACACCATGCTTCTTCCTTGCATGATAGTTATCTAGTCTGCAGCTTCTCTTCCTGTCTCCCAAGGTCATGCCCACAGGCCGTTACAAGTAGATGGTGTTTTCTGACATTATTAGAGGGGAGAGTAGAGTAGAACAGACTAACCCCATATAGATCTAAAACTATGTTTTATTAGAACAGCTATAGTAACAGAATCCTGCAGGTCTGAATGTGCTTCCTTACTTTATTTCATATGAAGTAGGAACTGTCTGCGGCATTTTCTCAAGACAATTTCTTGGAATGAGCTTAAGGTTTATTTGTCAGATTGTTTACTAATCAGTCTTCTGTTCACTGTTCTTTAAGGCCATTCTCTCTATAGGAACCCTCGAGAGCACCAGAATATCTTCAGAGCAGATGCCAGATTCCTCTCACATGAGGTCACCAACACATAGAATAGAATAACAGAGTTGGAAGGGACCTTGGACGTCTTCTAGTCCAACCTCCTCCTCAGGCAGGAAAGCTTACACCACTTCAGACAAATGGTTATCCAACATCTTTTAAAAGATGTTTGTTAGAAGAAATGACTGGCCTAATCCTGTAAGGAAGGCAGGAAGGAAACATTCTGGTGTTGCTTACAGAAGCTGCCTCTCCGTTAACCCTTATTACATTCTTGGCAGGACTAGACTTCCTGTCTCAGGAATGTCTCTGGAGTTTTTCCCCCCCTCCTTTGCTGGTACTTTGCTTGTGTGGAATGACCATTCAAAGTTACAATGGCACTGAAAAAAGTGACATGACCATTTTTCACACTTACGACTATTGCAGCATCCCCACAGTCATGAGAGGCCAGGCGAGGAGATGCGTGCCTCGATGTAAGTGATATTGAGTTGGCCAAACCCAGCCAGTCACATGACCACAAAGCCACGCCCACCACCTAAGCCACATCCACAGAACCAGTTGTTAAAAATTTTGAATCCCACCCGTCTGTTTTCCTTTTAAAACATCCATTGAAAACCTTAGACAAAGCTCTTATTTCAGAGGATAGACAGAACCACCAAGGCTTTCAGGACTTTATTTTTTATTTTTCTGCTGCTTTAATTTCAGGTTCATTTGTAGGGTTGCCATCGTGTCTTTGAAGGTAAAATTTTTGACATCTCTCCTCAAGCTTTTTATTTCTATTTGCATGTAGCCTAAATACAGGAAGACACGAGACTTTACCACATGACTCTGTCCATCTTCCCTTTAGGAAAGGAGAAGTTCACATCCCTATTTTCACTGTTTCTCTAGCATATATCCCCAAAGCTATTCCTCTGCCTGAAAATGCTGGTCTGGCCAAGGAAACGATTACATGCTTCACAGAGGTGTGGGATGCCAGGGAAACATCCTTTCAATACCCACTGAAGTTTGGAGTTAACTCTCTCCTGCTGCTCGCAGAACCAAGTTTCGCTACTTCCTTTTGTACTTAGAACTGATATTGCATATGTTATACATAGGAGTGGGATTCAAAAATCCCAACAACAGGTTCTCTGCCCAGTTGCTGGGTGGGCGGGGCCTACCAGAACTTCCAGGCGGGCCGCTTTTCACCTCCCCCAGAGTCCAGAGCGGAGGCTTCCCTCGGGCCTCTGGGAGAAAACAGCCTCCCCTGGGCTACAGAGGCCATCTGGAAGCTGGAAACAGGCCCATTTCTGGACTTAGAGAACTTCCAGGGGGATCGTTTTTCGCCCTCCCAGAGCCTCCATGTGGACCCTGTACTTACCTGCATCCAAAACGGGCTGCGTGGAGACTCTCGAGAGGGCCGGGGCAGGGTGAGCAGGGCCAGCCAGTCGGTTCAACTACCAGTCTGGGGAACCAGATGTAAATTTAACATCCGGTTTGCCTGAACGAGCTGAATCCCACCCCTGGATATATGTACATGTCCATAAAGCAGGTAGTTTGACCTAACTCCTCTTCTGGAAAACAATTTCTAAAGAAGGAAGCCTACTTTTTCCTTTCCACCCACCCCTGAATATATTCTACTGGTTTAATGAATTATCCAGAGAGATTCCTAGTAACCATCTATCTCCCTCACGGATATTAATAAACAACAAAGAAATGTAGCCATTGAAGAAAGAGGCATCGAGGCCACCCTTGCAACTTGAAAAGATCCATTTGCCTCTTGAGGCCTCTTCTCGTCTCCCTGTGTTCTTCTAATCTTCAGTATCGTCATTCCATCAGCTCCACTGAGAGGCCAACGCCAGGCTTCTTTCTCAACAGAGGCTGACCCTGGCTCTCACTCAAGCCAAGGAGGAAGATGAGATGGAAGAAAGCAAACTCTGATGGGCCTCGTGAAACGAACAAGCACCCCACCTTTCTTAATTGCTTAAATTCAGTGGGATGTCATTTGAGAAATAACATTTCATTTTAAGATGGGATGCCTGAGCTTTTCTTCTTCCCACATCATCCTTTTTTTTTTTTTCTCGTTTGTGGTATGACTTTCACACTGTAAGGCTTCATGCAGGATCTTTTTTCCCCCCCTTCGGAACGATCATATGAAAGCTACTTTGAATGTTTTTGAACTGTAGGATGGGGAGCGAAGTGCTTGAAAACAATCCCTGTCTGCTGCTTTCCCTCTTTTCCATGTCTTTTTCCCTATAGTCTTAATGCAGCCAATGCTGGTCCAACTAAAACATTGCACATATTTCCTTTGCAGTAACCTATGCATTTGAACTATCTGGATTGGTCTCTGACTCTGGTGGCCTCTTATTCATTCCCTGCTTCTGCCTCACAATTTCTGTAACTTCAGGTTAAAGTTCCTGACTTGAATGTCATAGCGGTGTTTTCCATCGTTATGTAAGCACATGAATATAGATGAATGATAGTGTGGCATTTATAAAAGGGGGACATGCAAAGAGACACTTATTTATTTATTTATTTATTTACTTACTTACTTACTTACTTTAATCGTCACCACAAGGAGACATTGCATGTACCTTAAAATTAGTGTTCCAAAACTGGTATTTGGTTAGTTGGCCATATTTTTCTCCAAGTCATTCTAAACCAAGAGTAATGTGGTGTCCTCCAAAAGCTGTGGACAACTCTCATCATCCTTAGTAAACGTAGAAATCCAAAGTTTCCAAAAGACATCAGGAGGTAACTTGGTACCCTTGTGATATTTATTAGATTTTTATTCCATCTTTATTACTTTGTAAGCAACTCAAGTTGCTGTTTATTAGTTTATAAGCAACACAACTCCTGTTTATATATATCTAAATATAGTATATAAAATCATACATTGCAATGTCCTACCTGCAAATGAATACTTCAGCTTCAATCATAACAATACAAGAGCACACAATAGATACAAACTCAAGGTTAACCGCACCAAACTTGACTGCAGAAAATACGCCTTCAGCAACAGAGTGGTCAATGTCTGGAATACTCTACCTGACTCTGTGGTTTCTTCCCCAAACCCCAAAAACTTTAACCTTAGATTGTCTACTATTGACCTCACCCCCTTCCTAAGAGGCCTGTAGGGAGCATGCATAATCGTGCCTATCATCCCTGTCCTATTGTTTTTTTTTATTTTTCTTATAAGTATCTATCTCATGTATTCAAAACTATATTTATTCTTATACCTGTATCTTGTAAGCGATTGACAAATCAAATAAAATGTAAAGAAAAAAAAAGTTAATATTTTTTCCCACAATAATACTGTGAGGTGAGTTGGACTGAGAGAGAGAGAGAGAGAGAGTTAGCCAACTGGCTTTCATTGCCTAAGGTGCTAGAATTCACAGACTCCTGGTTTCTAGGCCAGCACTTTCATCACTACATCAAATTAGCTTTTGCATATATGTTGAACTTCCCACCTTCCCAGAGCCAGGTAATTACAAGCTCCAAATAGATCGATTTATGTTCTCTTCACTCCCTACTCCAGTTGATTTTCATTTTGCCTTTCAATTGATACTTTTCTTGGAGACCACTGAGCACATTAAGTATCACTGGCTGCTTCCCCCCCTCTTTTTCATCTTCCTATTTGTTTCATCTCCCTATTTGTTTCTTAGCAGTTGTTTGTTTTTCCTGCAAAACAAACACTTGATAGCACAAATTTGCCATTAGAAGAAATGCCATCTGCAAAAAAATGATAATAATAATGAACAGAGAGGGGGAAAAGCGAAAAGGGAAGATTGAAAATGCACACATGCTCTTTATGATACTTATTGCACACCAGTGAGTTATATAGGTATTATATACAATGCTCATCTTAGGTCAAACAAGCAGTTAAAAGTTTTTCATCAGTGGTCTCTTGGTTAAGTGATTAAGCAGCCAGCCAGTTAAAAATAAACATTAAAAAATTAAAGACTTCCCTGTAAAATTGATGCTCGTAATATTGAGATCCAATTTCTCTGCCTTTAAAGGATGGACATAAAATCCATGGCAGATTAGAGCATCTGGGAGCTCTATACTCACCCACTCTTTTAAGACCCTTGAGCAGAGTGCGGCTGGGTTTCAATGAGGGTTGGTTATTTCGAGAAGTTCAGATTGTTAAACTGAGATTTAACAATGGTTTTGGTACCAAAAATACTATGTGGGACTCACTTCTCTACTTCTCTTTTTTAACCTTAGTCTATTTCTTTCTTCTCTCTCTCTCTCTCTCTCTTTTTTTAGAATAGGGTTTTCTCTATTCTATATAGCTTGGAACCAATTTTTTTTCCAGTCCCCAAATATAAACATGTATAAAAAGAAGAAAAAATGGAAAAAACCCACTAATGTATAAAGCTTCATTTTTTATTTAAAATATGAACGGCCAATCATCTCCAGAGTGCACTTTGTAGCTTTTATATAAAGCTCTTCTTGAGGATTGATATAGGAAGACCCTCCACTTGGAGCAACCTTGAAACAGGAGCATGTTCACATTACAGAGACATTCATACTAGGCTCACTCTCTCATTACTACACAAATATCCAGAGTGCACACAGTATAAGGCAGAATCTCCCGGTTGCCTTCAGATATCAATCTTATCAAAACATATAAAGTTTCCCGGTTCTGTGCAGCAATGCTCAAAATTCATCAGATGATGTTTTCTTGTCTTCAGGCTCAATTCTAAAAAAAGTAGTCTCAACATGCACCTACATTGCCATATTAGATATAAGTATAGCCTCTCTGTATCACCTATATTCTCCTATACCTTCCTAATGTTCCCATCCATTCCCTCTCTCTCATGTGGGCTTTATATACTTTTTACCAGTTATATGCTTGTGGTTCTGCCTAATGACTATATTCCATTCCCCTTATGCTGCTCTGTTACAAAATATTGGTTTAATTTAATTTATAAACCCAAGAAAAGAATTAATAGTTCTAGTAATAGTTCTGTATTACATAGCAGTTATATCAGAAACTGAGGTCGTAACAAAATAACAGAATTGGAAGAGATCCTGGAGATCTTCTAGACCCGTGATGGCGAACCTACGGCACGCGTGCCACAGGTGTCACACTGAGCCATTTGTGCTGGCATGCGAGCTGCAGGCAAACTTACCTCACTGTGCATGCGCGCGCCTCACAGTTGATTTTCGGCCGGTTTGAGGCCTTTTTCGGCCTCACAGAGGCTTGAGGAAGGCTTCTGCAGACTTTTTAGGCTGAAAACTAGGCCCGTTTCATCACTTCCTGTTTTGCCGGAAATACCGGAAGTGACAAAACGGGCCTAGTTTTTGGCCTGAAAAGCCTGCAGAAGCCTTCCTAAAGCTCCTGGGAGGCTGAAAAAGGTCTCAAACCAGCCAAAAATCAGCTGTGAGGCGCAGTACAGGTAAGGGTGCAGCGGGAGTGGTGGTGGGAGTGGGAGAGGGTGGGGATTGTGCGCGCATGTGTAGGGGAGGCACGCATTGCCTTCAGAGTGCTGGCACGCAAGTGCGAGCATGCAAGTGCATGCATAATTTTTGGCATAGGAGCCCAAAAAGGTTATCCACCACTGTTCTAGACCAATGTTGTATCTGTTTCTATGCATAGTTTTGAAGAAAACCAAATTCAAGAAACTCTTTCTCTAAAATGATATTTTATTGCTCTTGGGAGTAGAATTACAAGAATCTTACATTTGAATTAAATACTGACATCATGAAGTTGGTTAATGATAGCCTGCTTATGAGACATATTTTGTGCGTATCTGAATTAGCAAAGCACTAAAATTAATATTTTCAAAAGTTGAAGTAGCCTTAGAGATGGTAAATATGAATCCCTGGCATATTTTTCCCCTCTCCTTCTATCCCAATAGGAATTACAACTCTGGGGCACCTTCTGCCCAGTTGGTACTATCATGCTAAACCTTTATCTCCGCTTAATATGTACTGTATAACAGAGCATTTTAAACATCTGTGCTTATGAAGAAGCCATCCTTTCATCTATTCTTGCTCTACATGTGTGAGGAAAGCTTAGTTTTCAGGATTCTTTTTTTTTAACCTCAGTTTAGCATTAAATAAATCTTCTTGAACTCCATATTGCTTTTGGTCCCTTGTTTTTGTCAGCGATGGAGAACTTGACAACTTGCTGACAGCAAGAGAGGGGGATGTGTTGAGATATGTTACATTGGCAACATGACCTGTCAGTGCAATTCCACTTACACAATGGAGCATCACATGACTAAAACAACAGAAAAGGACTTTTAAAAGAAGTCATTTGGTCACACCCATTACTAGGAGGTAGACTTACCCACTGTCATTCACAACTCTAGCAGTGGTGGGATTCAAATTTTTTAACAACCAGTTCTGTGGGCGAGGCTTAGTTGGTGGGTATTGCTTGCTGATCATGTGACTGGGTGGACATGGCTTGATGGTCATGTGACTGGCTGGGTGTGGCCAACTCAACATCACTCACATCAAGGCACACATCTCTTCACCTGGCCTCTCGTGACTGTGGGAATGCTGCAACAGTCGTAGGTGTGAAAAAGGGTCATAAGTCACTTTTTTCAGTGCCATTGTAACTTTGAAGGGTTACTCCACACAAGCAAAGTACCATCAAAGGAGGAGAAAAAAACTCCAGAGAAGTTCCTGATACAGGAAGTCTAGTCCTGCCAAGAATGTAATAAGGGTTAACAGAGAGGCAGCTTCTGTAAGCAACACCAGAATGTTTCCTTCCTGCCTTCCTTACAGGATTAGGCCAGTAATTTCTTCTAACAACCGGTTCTCCGAACTGCTTAGAATGTTAACAACTGGTTCTAGCGAATAGGTGTAAACTGGTAGAATCCCATCCCTGATCTCTAGTAATGTAAATAACTGATCACTTAATTAACAAAGAGCTGGATACACTGGGTCTTGACCCATGATCCACTATTTTCTCAGTTACATTAAAATCCAAGACTTTCAAAGTTGCTGTGTTGTAGTCTATCACAAAGGACTATTGACAACCCATCCTGAGTTTTTACTTTTAATCTCATTGTAGCAGCTCTCTCATACATCAGAGAGTTCCCCAAGGGCTGAGGAACTCAACCCAAAATCTAGAAAATACATGAAGAACCACCAATTTCTTTTGGAAAATAGATTTTTTTTTTAAAAAAAATGAAGTCTTAGTTGATTTCTGATTTCAATATTAACATCACCCAATAGTAAAGAAAACACTACAACATTCTGGTAAGAACTTGTTCTGTCATCCAATCATTTTCCATTTAAGAAAACTTCTGTGGTTAACTGCTCAAAATAAACTATGAATTTCATTCATGATTTGTCAACCTTAAAAAAATAGAAAAAAATACCTCTGCTCTTTTTCATCATATCTCAATAGTTACCTTTGGTTTCTTTAATTATTCTTTTATTACAGTCCTACCCAATCTGATGCCTTCCAAAGGAACTACAACTCCCAAGGATTGGCTTTGGAACTGCTGGACCATACATATGGAAATTACAATTTAGGATTTCTGAGGAAACCCAAAAGGAAGAAGATAATTCTATAATTAATTATCAAGAAAGAATACAGTACTTAATGTGTGTGTGTGTGTGTATACATACATACATACATACATACATACATACATACATACATACATATATATATGGTATTCAGCTTTGTTTGCGTATTTTCCCATGTCATTATAATTGTGCTTTTAAAGTTGTAGCAACGTTTCGGCAAAAACCTATCTGCCATCATCAGGCTTCTGTATTGTGTTCGTCTGTGAGTCAGACTTTCACAGTCTACCTGTGTAGTATGTACTGTGTAGATACTACACAGGCATCACATCAAGACTGCCTTCAAAACAGACAGAAAAATAGCAGCCATCCTTAGAAACCCCAAAGATAAAATTGACCTGGAAAACCAAGGCATATATGAAGTCCCCTGTGCATCATGCCCGGCCACATACATTGGACAGACCAATAGAAGAATAAGTACCCGCCTGGATGAACACAAAAATGCAGTAAAAAAGCTGGAACCCACTTCCTCACTAGTCCAACACATGAAAGCCACAGGTCATAGCATCAACTTCAATGGCACCAAAACCCTAGCCACTATAGAAAACCCCAGCCACAGAATTATCAGAGAAGCCATAGAGATTGAAAAAAGACCCAAAAGCATGAATAGAAGAGATGATTCCACCAGACTGTCAATTATCTGGAAGCCTGCACTCACAAACAAAAAAATCTCCACACCACTAGCCAGGCAAACACCTGGGCACTAACAGATCCCCCCTGATACCTCCAGCTCAAACACACCCCAGCCAGGCACCCAGATGAAACCTAGCTTCCTAACAAATGATAGCCATCCATTTACTCGGAGCCAAGCCACACTAAAAGCCTCCAATACAGGAACACAATGTTGCCAGCCAATCAAGACACAAAAAAGCCACAAAACAGACAGAAGATATTAGAAACACCAATCAAGCAGAACACAGCAAACTCCAAGACCAATAAACACAGACCAAGATTCCCAACCAATCAGGATGAAGAAAAAAAAAAACATTCTGGCACAGCAGTAGGCTAGCCCCAAATTTAAAACTGAAACAACTGTGAAAGTCTGACTCACAGACAAACACAATACAGAAGCCTGATGATGGCAGATGAGATTCTGCTGAAACGTTGCTACAACTTTAAAAGCACAACTATAATGACGTGGGAAAATACCTGAACAAATGAATACACACACACACACACACACACACACACATATATGTTTTCTGAGGTTTTCGCGGGTATTTGTATGTGGATCTTTGGTTATTTGGGTTTTCTCCTGTGTAAAATTGGAAGTATCTAGGAGACATTTCGATGAAGTCTCATTCATCATCTTCAGTCTTGTGTCTTCGGCTTTGTGCTTCTCGGAGTAATGCTTCTCGAATACACACACACACACACACACACATTGTGTGTCTGTGTATGGGTCTTTTCTGCACTTTCTCTTTTCTTTTTCCTCCTTTTATTTCTTTAATTTTGCATTTGTTTTTATCTTTTTAATTCTAATTTCTAATAATATTACTACTTTAAAAAAAGAATAATTGTTGCAGATGAGAATGTGCATGGCTGAAAGTGAACCACAGATCCCAAGTCATAATAGAGGTTCACAAAATAGGTGCAAAAAACAGAGCAAAGGCATTTTAGCTTAAAATAGTTTTGGAAACTAAAAATGTTTAGTGGTTTATTGAACAAGAGCGGGCAGCAGAGAAGACAGATTTGGAAAATAATTAACATTTTCCCTAGCTTCTTCATAATCGTAATTGTGCTGGGTTCCTTCAGCCCAATGCAGAAGATGTTTGTTGCAGAAACTTTGCCTTCGTTTAGGTTTAATCCAGAAGGCAATTTGGGGGAAATGCCCTCAGTTTCAGTTAAAATGATGTCTTCCTTTTCCTTTCCCCTAATGCTGAATTATAATCCCCAGTTGTCCTACCCTTAGCCACACCATTTGGAACTGCTGAAAGTTGTAATTCAGCAACATTTTGATGGGTTTAGGGTCACACCCTAGCCAAAAAATAATAAAATAATAAAAAACAAAAAATAATAATAATTATGCATGTTATTCCTAATCTTAATTGATTTCATTGCCAGTGGCAATTTAAAACACTATGGGTAAGGTACAGGAAAATACAGCACAAATGAAATCATCTCAGTTTGCTATGGCTATTACTGATATATCCTGACTGATTCAAAGAATGTAAAAATACGCAAATTTTACCTCAGCCATGACGGGCAATGAAGAACCTTTTGAATGTGTAACTTGTTCCTAAACAACTGAAATCTACTGCCTTCAAAAACCTGTAACAATTTATTTGTTTATCGCTATCTGGCAAAGGGCTATAGTCTAAATCAATCTCTCCCGTATTGTTAAAACCAAACACCTTCCTGCCCTAAATCTACCATAACAGGAAAAAAAAAGACCGATCTTGCATTCTTCCAGGATATGAGCCTCAAGGGAAAATTCAGTGGATTTGCACAAATCCTTCAGCTGCCCTAGATTTGAACTATCAGACACCTTATTCAGTCACTCAGATTTATAGCACCAGAAATAATTCACTTCAAGTTTCCATGGTGGGAGTGAATCATTTTTTTCTAAGGAATGAGATGAATTAAGATCTGATTGAACAGAAGAGACCAATTAGTTGTTTATTGGGGCTAATATACCTTACAGGAAAATATGGATTGTTTTCCAATTTTTAGGCACAAAAACTTATCTGGTTTAAGATGCCCTGTGCTGAAACCAAGGAAGGAGAAAATAAAACTTTCATCATAATTAGGGGAAAAAAACATGATTTAGGCCTCTCCAAAGCATTTTTCTTGAGAGGGAGGTCCCCTCCCATTCACTTTTTAAAGATCCATGCAGAAATCACACTGTGATTAATGCAAAGCAGCATTCTGTTGCATTGTACGGACTTTCTCCATTAAATTCTTCTTAAATGGCATCATGAAATCATCAAAGTCCACTTCATAAGTAAAACGCTGCCGACGTAATTCCCTCTTTTTGAGAAGATCTTTTGTGGTTGCTTCAGGACTCCAAGACTTGAAAAAGAAAAGAAAAAAACAGTTCTTAATCAAAATGCAGCATGATAGATTAAGGAATCATGTTGATCTGCTCTGAAAAAAGCAAAGTTATTGAGTATGTCCTGGAGTGACTGTCTGGAATTCTCAGTCTATTAGTATCAAACCTATAGTATCATCAAGAATATGGTTGGTGAGCATCTATGCAGCAAGTGTGTTTGTCTCGTTAACCAACTCCCTAATGGAATTTTATACTATTAGGAGCATGTTATCAATAAACAGTAATGAATAATGGTGTGTAAGTTATTGCTACCTCTTTATATTCGGTATACTCAAAGCAATAGCAATAGCACTTAGACTTATATACCGCTTCACAATGCTTTACAGCCCTCTCTAAGCAGTTTACAGAGTCAGCCTATTGCCCCCAACCATCTGGGTCCTCATTTTACTCGGAAGGATGGGAGGCTGAATCAACCTTGAGCCTGGTGAGACTCGAACTAGCAGAATTGGCCTGCAATACTGCATTCTAACCACTGCACCACCACAACGCAGGAAATATATTCAAGTACAGGCAAGCTTATGAATACTTGGGAGAAGGTATTTTCTTGATAAATGGAAGTCTTCTATCACATTTGGTATAGCCATCATGGGCCATATCGAATTTCTTTAAGGTCAAGATTTGGTTTGATGATAGTAATTATCTGACTATCCTTTGATCTAGACAAAGGATTTTTCAACTAGCCTCCTTGGGGAAAATTAACTATTCTAATTATCAAAAGGATTCCTATAGAACTGGATGGGTTGTCCACAGGGAGGGAAGTGAGTTTTAAAAAAGTAAAGATGGTGGCTATAACTATGCAAATAGAACCACATATCCTTCTTTATTTATTTATTTATTTATTTATTTATATTTTCTGATTTTATTTTATTTTTATTACATGAAAGGAGCAAGAGCTTTGATTATCTGCTGTATCTACCATATTTACTTTTTAACACACACAGCCATCTACCATAGATGCTTCCAAATCAAAAGCATTAGGAAATTGTAGTATTATTCTTGAGATTGTAATTTTGGAGGCAGCATGCTCTTATTATCTGAATGGCTTAATGACAGTAGTATTTTAGGATTTTGAACCACCTGAGTTGGAACAAATGGGAAATATAAACTGAATAGGACACAGGGAACACAATGATCTGAACTAGATCTGAACCCACCAGGAACATATTCCACAAAATTAGGAGCTCAGTGAATTATAACTCTTATCTATTTTATAGTGGTACGTACTCTCTGTGGTGTGAAAGTGATATTAAGTTTCTTTGTAGCTCCTCTGGTTATCAGAGAATTCAGATAAACTACATTATCTTTGATGGATTCCTTCTCTTCTTCAAAAAGTGATTTCTCAACAATAGCCTCAAGGGGTTGTGGCATCTGAAATACACAATGTAAATTATATCAGGATTTTCAAGGCTTCATACTGCTTTATGCTTATCTTTTTGCAATTAAAGAATTAAAGTCAAAGGCTAGTAGCTTAAATGGCTGGCACTTGAGAAGGATGTTTAGATTTAAACTTTGATTCTCTTAATTATCAGGAAAAGGGAATGGAAGACCTGTTGCATTCAAAAGATCCCAGGTTCAATCATAGTAATCTCCAGATAAGTCTGACAAAAAAACAAACCACCACCTCCACCCTACTTCAAACTCTTGAGAACACTTGACGGACTTCTGGATGGACCAATGGCATTACTATGAATGAAGCGCTTCCTTGTTGTTGTTTTTTCCTACTGATAATGCTATTCTCAAAAACTCATTGTCATGCTATTCTTCAAAAACTCTGTAACAAAACCTGAAGTATTTGCTTTACTGGCATGATAAGCTTCCATGGGGCAGAGTTTCCGGATTCCCCTGCCCAGTGTCACATGCCGAATTCAGCATGCAGAGATCTTTTCCTATGGTGGTTGTAGGGACTCAAGCAGAGAATGGATAGAAATTATGTTGTGGTCTTTTCGTGGTTCAGAAGGATCATTTCAATGAGCATCAAAGGGGGAAGGGAGGGTGTTTTTGGTGCACCCCAATGGAAATCCCATGACATCATACCAGAGATAGGAATTCCCCTCCAGTCAACTTTCTCTTAAAGTGATTTTTCCAACATTATGAAAAGGCAAAGCTATGAATGATTCAAGCCAAAGAATCTTGGTTATCATACCTCCTCTTTCACAGACTCCTTTGATTGTTCTTCAAACTTTGGCTTGGGAAGAGCTGGAACTCCTGATGGAGCTGGAGTAGGAGTAGCAGCAGCAGGGGCTTTAGGCTTGGCCCCTTTTTTCCCTTTCTTCTTATCCCCTTTGACTTCTGTGGATTGTGGCAAGCGGTCCAAGGTATCTTGAATGAAGTGGATCAGTCGGTTGTCTGCATAGGCCCTGGCAATTTCCAGTGAGTTTTGTCCTATTAAATAAAACTTATGGTAAATTCTGGGACATTCTCAGCTTCTCTGTACATAGAACTGAACAAATATTGTCTCTTTGCTGGATCTCTGGCTTAGACTTCAATCAGCTCTTGCTACAACTGTCTCCTCTTTGATCTTCTATTATCATACCCTGAGCTTCTGAACTCTGTTGAAAGTAACTCACCCTTCTGATGACTTGGAGTGGAATCCTAAATTCCTATACTGGTTCCTTGTCCACCTGCAATCCAGCATAACTGCTTCCCTCTTACATTCAAATATTCCATAGCTTTTATCTCACTGCTAAACAATCTTGGCACATCCCTTCCCATGAGATCCAGTCCTTCAGCTTCACCAACCTTGGCTTTCCTAAAGATGTCTCACGTACTTATATGACTCTGCTCCTTCTTCTTTGTTGCCCCTTATCCCTTCCAAAGCAGAGGTGGTATTCAGCAGGTTCTGACCAGTTCTAGAGATCCGGTAGTGGACATTTTGAGTAGTTCGAAGAACCAGCAAATACCACCTCTGACTGGCCCCGCCCCCATCTATTCTCTGCCTCCCAAGTCCCAGCTGATTGGCTGGGTCTTCTTTTGTTGCCCTGCACAGGAGAACGGAGCTGGAAAGCAGGTTAGTGGGATGGGGAGGGAATGGGATTTTGCAGTAACCTTCCCCCAGGAGTGGGGAGGGAATGGAAATTTTACAGTAACCTTCCCCTGCCACATCCACCAAGCCATGCCCACAGAACCGGTGGTAAAAAAATTTTGAATCCCACCACTGTTCCAAAGGCCTCTATGAGATCACTTGAGAGCCTTTCTTTTGCCAAGTAGGCTTTGATGCAGCCCCTATTCTTCTGATCCTCTTTGGAAACAAAAGACTTCTTATTTTTCAAAATGTAATTTTATTAAAGTGTGGAGGAGAAAAAGGTTGCTCCCTGTAACATATTTCCTGAACTGAGCTGCTTCTGTACCATCACAAATTCATATTGGCTTTTCAATAAATAGCTTTGGAGTTTGTATGGATGCTGCACTAAGAAACCAGATCAGATTTCTGATAAGCTTCCATCATTGTTTCATTTTTCTTTGCATCAGAGACACAAGAGGGGTGATATTCTATGGGTTGAGCTTGAATTGTTTAAATTACACTCTGTTAAATTGATTGTACAGTATTTCATGTTAATATCGCCAGGTTTCCAATAAAATTCTCCTCCACCACATTAAAAATTACACTATTCGGGCAACTTTGAAAGACGCTCTGGAAACAACATCAATGCTTTTTTTGGGGGGGGGGCAAAAGAGCACATCTGTCCCTGTGGCCTCAGCTGGCCATAGGGCTATGCTCTTAAGAGAGCCTGTGAAGTTCAATGCCAAAGCATGTAAAAGGATGAATAACTAATTAAAATGAGAGCTGGCACGATGTGGTGATTAAATTGCTGGACTAGACACAGAGAAACCCAAGTGCCTGTCCTCACTTGGGCATGAAAGCCTGCTGGTTGACTTTGGGCAAGTCATTCCCTTTAAGCCTTGTTCAGGATCATGCATTGTGACAAGGTGGCTGAAAAATAAAACTCCCATTTCGCCATGCATTGATAGCTGCCCTCTAAGAACTGCTGTGAGTATAGTATAAAATGAGCAAACGTTACAACCAAGCAAGACAGACGCTAGGAATAAAACTATAAGGCAGCTGGTAAAAATCAGCTGGAAACAAAAAAAAATGAATAAAACAAAAAAGTCAAGCCCTCTATTTATTCTGTTAATCAATATTTTAAAACCAATTAACTCCATAATGTTATTTAATAAGGGGAAAAACCCTTCCTTTCTATAGTTGCTTGTTTATCTGCATTTAACCTCTTAGTTAATAATACACTGAGTAATAATAGCAATAGCACTTAGACTTATATACCACTTCACAGTGCTTTGCAACCCTCTCTAAGTGGTTTACAGAATCAGCATATTGTCCTAAATAATCTAGGTCCTCATTTTACCGACCTTGGAAGGATGGAAAGCTGAGTCAACCTTGAGCCTGGTGAGATTTGAACTGTCAAATTACAGGCAGGCAGCAGAAGTACCCTGCAGTACTGCATTCTAACCACTGCACCACTGCGGCTGATAATAATGCAAAACTTTACCTCTTCGGTTTGCCATCTGCGCCTTAGCACCACTGTTGATTAAATACTGCACGGTGTCCAAGCGGCTGCTTTCAATACCCCTCATCAATGGGGTTGCATCATTGATTGAAACGGCATCTATTGTGGCACCAGCTTTCATAAGGAGTTCAGCAATGTCTTGCTGCCCTGCGTGGCAGGCATGATGGAGAGGAGTCCACATAAAATTGTCTTTGGCGTTTACACTCGCCCTGTATGTAGAGAAAATAAGGACTCCGTAAGGCACGTTCGTGCTTTTCTAGCCAGTTCTTTGTATTCTTCAACTGATCCTAGACAAAGGGATTTAGTATTAATGGGTTAGGGAGAAGGCATATAGCAGCCTATAACTGAATTCTCTTCCTTTGTTGAAATAATGCCAAAACTCTAATCTCTCAGCATCCCAATTAAATTAACTGGGAAATGGAGAGAGGATTTTTTTTTCTTTCTTTTGAAAGAATGAACCATTCAGCAAAAGCAACTGGCAGTCAATTTGAGTCTGATTAAAACAACAAAAGTAATGGCACCAAAGGTAAAGAAATGTATTGCAGTATAAACTGCAATTAACTGCATTACAGTGCAGCATAAACACTGTGGATTACAGCCTACTTTGGTCTGTGAAGCTGTACGAAACTAAATAGCCTAGGTAGGATCCTAGATATGAGCCACGTCTAGGGCTGCATACAAAGCTTGAACCCAAATTGTCCCATCTCTTGTATTTGATACCTTAGATAACTACCCTTTAAAACTTATTCATTATCACCTTTCCTTCTTTCTGCTAAATCCTAGATCTTATTTATTTTGCCACACTATTTTAATTCACTTTTGGGGAACAGGAGAACTACTGATCTGGAGATAGTGAGGTGTTTGATTCCCCCACCCTCGAAGAATATTTTTCCATAGTTCCCACTACTACAAAGGGATGCTTGTAGGAAAAAAGCGATTACAGACAAAGCGACTTTGTTGGCACAAATTCAGATGACTTCCAATATGGACTAAATGACAAATTTGTCAAGCACAAATAAGAAAGGCAAGTGTGTTCAACAAAATATCACAGCTTAACCAGATGCCATGCCTGCTTCTACAGGACTCTACCCTCTTCATCTTGGTTTTACATTCTTGGCTTGCCTCCACAACTGACTAGGATAGCCTTGCAGTTCAATAAAGAACCCAACCAGCTTTAAAATATGCTCTATCCTAGGGGTCTCCAATCTTGGCCAATTTAAGACTTGTGAACTTCAACTCCTAGAATTCCTCATCCAGCAAAGCTCTATCCAACATTAAATCCACAATGCCCTGGTCATCACATGGTCATCAACCTCACCCTAGAAACCTACCACCAACCCAACCTTGGGTTTTTTGACTGTGGAATTCTGTTCTTGGATTCCTGGCAAGTCATTAAAAAAAAGTTAGCTCACCCCTTTTCGAGAAGGAACTGTACTGCTTCCATGTTGCCACTTGCACAGGCAGCCATCAACGGAGTCTTATAGAAATGGTCTCTGATGTCTACCGGTACCCCTGCTTCAAATGCTTTTCTTATAGACGAAAGATCCCCCTCTTTGGCAAGATAATTGATGTTGGCATAGTTCTTTGGTGGGTCATCAACGTACCACCAGGAATCATCCTGCAAAGGATGTTCTGGAGGGTGATCCCGATTGAACCGAGTGCAGTCAGTTACATTTTGATAAGTTTCAATCATGTATTCTGGGGGTCCCCCGTCTGTCCGACGAGGGCGGGAGCTCTCTGGAATGACACAGATTGGCATTGGCATGGCAAATTTTCCTTTTTTGCCTTTTGCTTTCTTGGACTTCTTCTTCTTTGGACCATAACTCCCAAGGAGGAAAGGCTTCTGCAAGTACCGGTTGCCCTTCAGAAATTCTTCAATGTTAACTCCTGCGGCACGCATTTTCTCATGAACCTGAGCTATTGTACGTAGCTGCTCTGGCTCAATAAATGGATACCTTTCCTCAATAATAGATACAAAATCTTCCTTGGTCACAGTCCCATCCCCTCGATCGTAACGCTCAAATGCTTCACGAAGGCTCGCCTGATTTTCTCCAGACCAATCGTGCAACCTGATAGCCCAGGGTGGATTGGGATCCTTAACCCCAGGTTTGGGTTTGGAAAATTTGGCAAATCGCCGCTCAATTTTACGTATCTCCTTTGCAGCTGCTTTGAATCCCCCTTCTTTAGCCACCTGCCTCGGGACCTTCTTCTCTAAGTTTCTCCAAGTAGGATCACAACCTACAAATTTAGAAGAAGTACATTGAAAACAAGTTGTGGCTGGAGACCAGGAGTAGTGTGACTCTACGATTCTCAACCTATGGTCCGCGCACCCCCGGGGAGGGCGTGATGCCATCACGGGGGTCTGCGAAGGCTTGAAGAAATGTTATGATTTAAATCTTAAGTCTTGGGTGTCCATGGCCATGGTGTGTGGCCACAAAAAGTATTTAAAGAAGGTCCATGGTGAAGAAAAGGTTGAGAACCACTGGGGTAAATATTTCTTGAAACACAGAGCAGTGAACATTACAGCTGCTGAAGTTCTGTACTGACTGTTTATTGCTGACTGGTGAAATTATTAAGGTAGAATGTTGCAGACACAATATCGTCATGACTGTATTTTATATGGAACCCACACTGTGATGATGCAGGATCCTATCTTATATGACAGTTGTAGGTACAAAAGATTGCTTCTGCAAATATTAGACCAACATCATCAGGAAATCAGGTGGTAATCTTGAATATCCACCTGGTAAACGTTCCTGACAAAATATAACCTGAACAGAAATAATGTGTTGGATCCAAACCAAGACTCAATTGGTGTGTGTGTGTGTGTGTGTATGTATGGTATTCAGCTTTGTTTGGGTATTTTCCCATGTCATTATAGTTGTGCTTTTAAAGTTGTAGTAACGTTTCAGCAGAATCTCATCTGCCATCATCAGGCTTCTGTATTGTGTTCGTCTGTGAGTCAGACTGGTAAACTTAAGAAAACACACACACACACACACACACACAAACATACATACATACATATACATATACATATACATATACATATACATACATACATACATACATATATATATATATATATATATATATATATATATATATATATAGGTTTATACCTGGCTTTGTCACTTGTATTAGCAAAGCAGATTTCAAAAATACACAATATAAAACATGATGTTAAAAGCAATAAATTAACAAAAAAAATCTTCACAAAGAGTTGTTTTTACAATTGTTCTTAACACCAAAAGAATGAGGTTGAACACACCTATCTAAGGGAAAACAATATAAACCTGAAGCCAGGGGTGGGATTCTACCAGTTCGCACGTATTCGCTAGAACTGGTTGTTAACATTTTAAGCAGTTCAGAGAACCGGTTGTTAGAAGAAATGACTGGCCTAATCCTGTAAGGAAGGCAGGAAGGAAACATTCTGCTGTTGCTTACAGAAACTGCCTCTCTGTTAACCCTTATTACATTCTTGGCAGGACTAGACTTCCTGTCTCTGGAATTTCTCTGGATTTTTTTCCCCTTCTTTGCTGGTAGTTTGCTTGTGTGCAATGACCATTCAAAGATACAATGGCACTGAAAAAAGTGACTTATGACCATTTTTCACACTTACGACTATTGCAACATCCCCACAGTCATGACAGGCCAGGCAAGGAGATGCATGCCTCAATGTGAGTGATATTGAGTTGGCCACACCCAGCCAATAACATGACCACCAAGCCATGCCCACCACCTAAGCCACGCTCACAGAACCGGTTGTTAAAAAATTTGAATCCCACGCCTGCCTGAAGCCCATAGAGAAGAAGGACCTAAGTTTCTGAAAACTTCAGGGCGCCAAAGGACAGGTCCTCTACTCTGAGTAACCACACAGGTTCAGCTAGGAAGAGGCAGTCTATTGGATAGTCAGGTCCCACCCATTTGGTGTTTTAAAGATGAATTGACATCCAGTAGAGATCTTTCAATGGACAGATTAATTGATCCCTATATCTTGCACTAGTTAGTTTATCTGTTGCATTTGGTATCCACCACAATTTTCAATAGCAGCCCCACATTCAGATTATTGGTTCAAGCTGAACTGAATACAAAATTCAGTCTCATTGCATAGACAAGGCCAAATACCAATTGGGACAGTCCATGGACTTTAATGGAACACATGAAATTTCAAGCCTCTCTTGACTGGGCAAGACTGAACACTGAAGTACTAGAAGAGAAGAAGTCTAGGTAGTCCATTACCATCTGATTAGTTCAGGAAGACAAACCGTTGTGCGACTGTTAAATAGTACACTGATTGCATTCTTACAATATTTTGACCAGAGTAATATACTGTTTCACCAAACTTTGGGAAGAAGCTTTTGACTAATGAGATGGAATATCCATGGACCGTGGTCCAGACTACATCCCTGCTCTCCTGACTTGATCTACTTCATGACAGTTTGGAAACATAAATACATGCTTGGTTTGTAATTTCATTCAGGATTTAATCTTGGATAATTATTTGAATCAGGAATGGACCTGGAATTGAGTTCCCATCTTCGTTGATTAGATCACAGTTGGAAAGGAAGAAAGGCCAACCAATGGTTTGGTATAAGCCACAACGAGTTCAAAGATCAAACATCTAAAACTCTACATTTACTTTAGAGGCTCTTTGTTCTCTAACATTTATAATTTACCTCTTTGACCGATAAACTTGCAGCACTCGGCAAAACCTCCAGCAGCAGCATAGTGAAGAGGCGTGTTTCCATTCATGGCTATAAGGCCCACATCTCCATTGTAGGCAGAAATAATCCTCAGAATCTGGGGAAGGAAGCCCATGCTATTACGTGCAAAAGCAAACATGTGGACACTAATAACAACCACCAAACTGAGTTTATTTTGAGCCGCAGCAAACACAGATGACTTCACTGAAACCATTTAAAAACGACTACTGTCAATATAACACAGAATAATAGTGATTAAGATAGGTAACTGTATATTGGCACACAGGCAACATTCCTACATGGTAATCCTTTTTACAGAAGGAGAAAGGATTTTTTTTTTTAATCTTTTGGGGCAAAACTATATTTTCACACTTGTTCTTCTTTTTTCTTTTTTTTAGTAAGAGGGTAAGTTTGATCTTCTGGGCTCTGGGAGCTCTAAAAACAAAGCTTAGATGGGGCTATGAGAGACCTACCTTGCTTGCGTTCAAAGAAGTCCTTCATTAAATGGATATTTGCACTGGGTGCATGTGCTGAGAGAAGCAAAGACACCAATTTCCTCTTTTTCTTATTCCAATCAAACACACACAAGCTCTGAAGTCTTTGAATAGCTTTGAATTAAAAGGATCACGTCTTTGAGAACTTGATCTCCAGTCAGTTAAATCCCGGGACAACTTTGCCCGCCAGACATCGAACTTCCAATAAGTTACTGCAGGGCGGGGGTGTCGAACTCAAGGCCCGCGGGGCCATCCCGGAAACTGTGAAAGACTGGCCCGCGGTGCCTCTGCCGGTGAAAATGGAACTCACTGGCAGAGGGTTGCAGGAGGTGGTTGCAGCTGAAAAAGGAGCTCGGGAGCCCATTTTCTCTGGCAGCGCGCTTGGTCCACCACAGGTGCCCTGACACCAGTGATGTTGAGCTGGCCACACCCATCCTGGCCACGGCCACTGCAGTCCCCTGAGGTCAAACACAACCCTGATGCGGTCCTCAATGAAATGGAGTTTGACACCCCTGAGCTACTGCATGAATATTGACCTGTCTCTGCAAATCAGCTTCCTTCTTACTTACTTGTCCCCATTTATCTGTATTTACTCCCTTGTTCTTGTTTGCGTTCATACTTATACTTGTTATCTTGTACATGTTTGACAAATAAGCAAACAAATGAATAAATATTTTTTGGAGCTTTGCAGATTTAAAGGTGCTGTCCCAAATCCTGTGTGGTCCTAGAGCTAATGGAAATCGCAAAGCTCCATTTTAAGAGCAAGCAACCAGCTCAACTGAACTTGCTGGATATAAATCAGCCAGGATGCTATTTCTCTTAACACAAGTTTAGGAGGCGGGGAAGGGTAAATAGCACTAATAGGGAATGCTGAGGCCCAAACTGATATAAAGAGACAAAGTTGGCTCCTCCCCATGCCTCACAACTGTTCCCCTGAGTTTAAAGTAACTGGTCTAAGAAAACTTAAAACAGGCAGACAAACAAGTGAGTTTTTCCCCCCGGGGGATTCGTTTGGGACAAATCCCTGGCCTAGTAACCTCGAATCTTAACGAAGAGAATCCTCAGAGTGGAGGCTTCTGAACAAAGCAGCAGGAAATATTTAAACATTTAAACAGATACACTTCCAGCAAAGACCGTGGAGGAGAAATCAATTTAACAGGATGACCGAATGACAAACGCAACCCCGAGCAGTAATTCTCCATCGAGTTTCCTTCTTCCTTCCATCAAATGTGATTCTGGAAATGCATTAGCGTAGCATGGTGATGAAAACGTTCCCTGTTCTGCTACCAGGAGGAGGAAAAAACGAGCCAATGGTAACAAAACTCATTCCTTCGACAGCAGCACCCCTTGATGTTAATACGTCAATTGAAGATCTTAAAATGTTGTGTATTTCTGTAAATCACATTGATGGAGGAGAATTGGGGAAATTCAATTCAGAACTGCCCTTTCTTGACAGCCACCGTCCTTCTCCAGTTCAACTCTTTTATCCATTTCTGGGCCTATCGTCACTTTCACATTTTCCCCCTCTCCTCTATGACCTCCCGCTGTTAGGACAGCCTCCCCCATATTACCAACCCATAGGAAAAAAAACCAAGTATTCCAGAATTCCCTTTCTAGTTTCTTTCTGATTATTAGTAATTAACCCAGAGAGATCCTTGGTTGGGTACCTTTGCTTCTGACAGCATCAAGAAAGAATACCTCAAAAAACCCTCCTTTGGCAGCAAAATGGGCAGCATGGTGTCGCTCGTTGTCAAAAACATTAACATTCCCACCTCTCTCCAGGATACCCCGGACCACCTCTAAAACCCCTTCTCTTGCTGCTTCCATCAAGGCAGTGCGGCCTGTTGCCTGCAAATCAGAGAGACAGGATTATAGGATTTTTTCCCCCCCGAATTTCAAAGGAGACAGAAAAGCAAGCAAAGCTTCTAGAGATAAAAACCATATGCAGAGATTCAGAATTGTCCAAAGAAAGCTTGTTTTTTTAACCTCTTACTTGGAAACAGAGGCTACATTTTGACCTGGATCAATTGCTATCCAGCTACAAGCTAGGATCCTAGCAGGAAGTGTATATCATGCCTCTAAGAACTTTCCCTTCAATAAGGGTTTCTCAACTGGTTAAGTCCAGGAGACCAAGCTGCATGGACACATACAGTGTATGATATTTTCCCAATCAAAATGGCCCTTATCCTTACGATAGCCTTCTCTTTGATCTATTTGTTTCCCAAATGCTGATGAATTGGTGCTGCTTTACACGTGGAAACATTATAAGCAGGAGCGTTTACATTACACATCCTTGCCATGTAAAATGGCAGCAGTCGTGAATTCTGCCACTGCCCTTTGCACAAAATGTTTCTAAATATCTTACTGTTTCATCCCAAGCACTCCACTTAAGGTGTTGGAATACCAAGAATGGCATTAAGAGTTTTGGATCATGTAGAATAATTAGGGCATGGTTTGGACCTGCACACAAGTACAAACAAGAGCATTTCTTGCTTTGTTTTCTATGATACACTGGTGTGTTTTGGGGAACCTATGTTGGACAAGCTATTGCCCTCCATGTTGCCCTGACTTTTATAAGGCAGAGCCTGCCACATGCTCCTTTAAAAAAAAAAAAAAAGACATTGTATTGTGTTTTTTGCCTCCGGTTAATGAGTTCCAATTTCAGTCAGTCCAAATGACTGAACAAAATGAAGTGTCCAAGGTACCCGCTTAAAATGTTAAGAATGCTCTTACTGGGTTTGTTGCATTGGGATCTGCTCCTCTTTCCAAAAATGTCATACATATCTCTTTGATCTCGTGGGCTTGCTCACAGGCTTGTACGAAAACTGGCTTCCCCTCAAAAGCACAGTTGTTCACATCCGCTCCAAATTCGAGGACCATCTGAACACAGCGGAAGTGCCGCTTGGTGGGCAGAATGCAATAAAATAGCACTCCTGGAAAGAGCACATAGCACTATGGCTTAAAAAAAGCAAACGTCCACCACGCTGAACACAGCTACCACACCACTAAGGGAATTGAAACATTCGGTCTGGTCTTCCTGAAAAACCCTCCCGACAAACAAAGAGGACACAGGACTTGTCCTACCTTTTCCTTCTGCATCCACTATGGTCATATCTGCCTCGGCCTGGACCAGCACATCCAAGGCCAAGTCGTGGCCAAGTTCTGCCGCTTTCATCGCGGGGGTGCGCCCCATTCGATCTTGGATATCGGGGTGAGCGCCAAGTTCTAAAAGAAAGTTGCACATGTCAATGTCGTTGGCCACACAAGCCAGGTGAAGGGCACCGTCTCCATTTTCTGGCTCGGTGAAATTGATGAGTTCAGGGTATCCAAGCTTGGTGAGCTTTTCAATCTGTTTCGTGTCCTTCTGGCGAACACACTGAAGGACTTTATAGATCTGGAGGTTTTCAAGCCTCTTGTCAGCCAAAGCCATGTTCAATATCCCGAGGAAAACTCTCCCCTTAAAGAAAGATCCTGAATAAGAAAAAGAAAACAATAACAAAAAGAGGGAATCAGTCCACTCTAAATTCTTCAAGTTTCATGTTACGGTCATGGTATTTGGTAGCTAACAACACCTGTGATGGGCAATTTGCATTCAGTGGATTTAGAATGGAGGATAGGTTGTATAGGGCTTGGATTCAAAGGAGGAAAAAAGATGCTTTGGAGTGTGCTGGACGGCTCAAGTCTACAATGCTTTAAAGCATCTGCATCTTTTCCCAGGATCACAATACTTCCTACAGAGTTGAGTCTTTTCCCAGTAAAACATACTTTTTAGTTTAAAAAGTGGCCAATAGACGTTAGTTGTGCACACATGCACATTCTGAAGCATCTTTTCCCATCTGAACCTGAAGCACTGCTCAGCCCCAAGAAAGGTTCAAGAAATCGGTTTGCATCCTTTACCCCAATATTGTCCTGGCATCAACTTCCCTCCTGTGGCAGACAAGGATGCAACAAAAGAAGAGTGAGATTAAGGTAAACCATTTCCCCTTTTTGTTAGCTTTTATATCCCCCAGTTCTGGGAACAGCAAAGAACAAAGGCACCAAGCCACTGTCTGAGGACTGCTGGAGCACTGTGGGGTTGCTAGGTTCTCATTGGATTAATCAATTAAATGAGAGTACGTTGCTTTCATTGCTAGAAAGAGAAAACTTTGCCAGGCATTTAGTCCCATTTAAAGGTAAAGGTTCCCCTAGCTCATACATGCTAGTCATTTCCGGCTCTAGGGGACAGTGCTCATCTCCGTTAAAAAGCCGAAAAGCCAACACTGTCCAAAGACGACTCCGTGGTCATGTGCTGGCATGGCTAAACACTGAAGGCGCACGGAACACTGTTACATTCCCACCAAAGTGGTCCCTATTTTTCTACTTGCATTTTTACATGCTTTTGAACTGCTAGGTTGGCAGAAGCTGGGACAAGTAATGGGAGCTCACTCCATTACACGGTGCTAGGGATTCGAACCGCCAAACTGCTGACCTTTCTGATCGACAAGTTCAGCGTCTTAGCCACTCAGCCACCCATCCCCCTTAGTCCCATTTAGAGCCTCGTAATAACACAGCAATAGCAATAGCACTTAGACTTGTATACCACTTCATAGTGCTTTACAGCCCTCTCCGAGTGGTTTACAAAGTTAGCATATTGCCCCCAACAATCGGGGTCCTCATTTTATCAACCGTGGAAGGATGGAAGGCTGTGTCCTGTCAGGAGAAGGCATCCTTGATATATATGCTAAAGTCAACCTAACAAAATAAGAATAAAGCTGGATAAGGGGTTGCAGAGTAAGGCTTTCCAACAAATAATCACGACATGTGGAAATAAGGATGGATGTGATAAAGGCTGTAGGGCAGCTCAGTTTTTGTCTCCAAAAGATTTGTTGTTGATGCCTACAAAAGCATTGAGCGCCTGTTTGTCCCATCTTAAAGCAGGTGTGTTTTTTTTCCCCCCTTGTGTTGCTGTAGTCCTTCCTAACTTCCTGATCGATTTTGGTGCCATAGCTCTACAATATCTTAACTGTGGTGGCACTTAACTATTTCTGAAACACTTCTGCCTCATACATGTTTGTGAAGTCTTTACAGACACTCCCAGTTCAAAAAGAGGCTATTTTGCACATCTTCAGTGCACTGGCTATTCAAATGGTTTCACATAGATAGTATGAATTAATAATATATCCTCCCCTCCATGTTGTGGAAACCATGAATCTGAGAGCATATGCTATCGCATGCAGCTCAAGTCAGTTAGCCAATAGCCGTTACTGCGGCTATCGCTTTTACTTTTTATTAACATCACAGAAGTTATAATGTGATATATATCTATATCATATATAACATAATTCAAACAATGCACCTTATCCATCGTGGAGCAGCAATACTATAGATATTAACAGATGGTTTCCACTTCCAAGTTTTTTCCCCCAGTCCACTTCCTATTAGCATCTTACCTTATTTTCACTGACTAATCCTCTGGCTCATTCCATTGCCAGATGTGTATATTTTCAAACTGTAAGGTTTGTGAGGAAGAGAATAATAACTACGTTTTATAAAGCTCATACCAATCAATTCCCAGGCCTCCAAACCTGAGTTCCTATCGTGTAGCACATTACAAAAACGATGGCTTTTTGGTGGGCTTGTGATCGTTTTCAATCTAACATGTTCTACTCATTTTTTAAAAACCAGCTTAACCATTCACATAACTTTAGTAGGAATTGGGGCTGTGGTGGCTCACATGGTAAGATGCTGGGCCTGCATACCACTGAAATCGGCAGCTCAGTGGCTCGATTCCTGTGAGTGAATAAACCCCAGAGGGACAAGACAGGAGCCTCCACGACTGCCTGCCAGCATTCAGGCATCCTGCAGGTAAAGATAACACCGCCTGAAAAATTCCTTTCACAGAAGCAG
Organism: Notechis scutatus; assembly: GCF_049901735.1. Lineage (NCBI taxonomy): Eukaryota > Metazoa > Chordata > Lepidosauria > Squamata > Elapidae > Notechis > Notechis scutatus. Next base: position 148,706,248 of record NC_142009.1, on the reverse strand, counting down.
CCAGCCACCTCAGTGATCCCTGGCTAACACGTGCTATACAGTAAATAAATAAACAAACAAACAAACAAATAAGTAAGTAAGTAAGTAAGTTAAGTAAGTAACAGGAATTCAAACAAGAGAAAGACTTAGTGAGAAGCTTAAGAAAGCATGGACTCGGCTCAAATACCCAGGAAAAGTTAAATATACTCAGATTTTTGGAACAGTCACTGATGTCTAGACAACCACTTCTGAAAAAAAAAAAAAACAAGATTCAGTCTATCCCCTACTCTTTCATCTCCTATCTACATCAGGAAATAAATGACCTGAGGCCACTGATCAAGCTACTCTATAACCGATAGTTGTAATCATGTACTTCAGTGCATTGTCTTCAACGCCTGTTGTCATGCTGCCTTCAACAGAATTCACTTCCAAATAAGCGGAATGTAGAATGCAACTCTGGAGATTCCAAACTTTTTTTTTTCCTTTTGGCCATTCCACAACTTAGAACCCAGGGAAACAAAACAAAGGCATCTAAATAAATTCAGATTCATATATGCCCATCAATCCCAGGCACATCAACTCAACCCGCAAAGTGAGTCTCTTTAAAAGTCCAACATCGTAAACGAAGCTTTCATAAGCATGCTAAGCAGTTTCACATTCACTGACATGTTGCTGCCAAAGGCAGGCCTGTTTATACACAAAGGCCAGAGAATGCCTGCATTTCTCCACATTTCCATGGTGTATTAGAAAACTGAGTAGGACCTTGGAAGACTTTTAAAAGGGTGAAGCAGGATGTGTTTTTGTGACCCAGAGTTCACTTACTAGCTGAATACAGAACACAGAATAACAACGTTGGGAGGGACCTTAGAGGTCTTCTAGCCCAACTCCCTGCTCAAACAGGAAACCCTATACCAGGGGTCGGCAACCTTAAACACTCAAAGAGCCACAAAAGTCCTAACCGGAAGCACCCCATTCAATCCTGGAGCCGACCAGACTCTATGGCAATTCCCCTACCATAGAGTCTCCTCCTAGCACAGCGTCCTTTTTCCTCTAGCTGTCCTAACCAAAAGCCCTATCAATTGTGGAGCTGACTAGCAACAGGGAGCCACAGCAGAGGGATGAAAAAGGCACATGCGGCTCCGGAGCCTCAGGTTGCTGACCCCTGCCCTATACCAAGGATCTTCAAACTTGGCAACTCCCAGAATCATACATTGCAATGTCCTACCTGTCAATGAATACTTCAGCTTCAACCATAACAATTATAAGAGCACACAATAGATACAAACTCAAGGTTAACCGCACCAAACTTGATTGCAGGAAAGACGACTTCAGCAGCAGAGTGGTCAATGTCTGGAATACTCTACCCGACTCTGTAGTTTCTTCCCCAAACCCCAAAAACTTTAACCTTAGACTGTCTACTATTGACCTCACCCCTTTCCTAAGAGGTCTGTAGGGGGCGTGCATAAGCGCACCAACGTGCCTACCGTCCCTGTCCTATTGTTTCTTTTATTTTTATTTTTATTATATGTATCCATGTACTCATAACTATGTTTTTACTTATGACTATTACCTTGTAAGCAATTGACAAAAATAAAAATAAAAATAAATGCCTGAGCTAACATGACTGGAGGAGGAGGAATTCTGGGAGTTGAAGTCCACAAGTTTTCAAGCTGTCAAGTTTGAAGACTCCTGCCCCATGCGATTTCAGACAAATATCTTGTTAAAAACTTCCAGTGTTGAAGCACCCACAACTTTGGAGGCAAGTCGTTCCAGGGATTAATTGCTATCTGAACCCGGTTCCCACCCCCCACGCCAAAATCAATCCTTCACCACCAGCGGAGACCTGCACAGACATACTGTATCTACCCTTCAGCACCCACCTAATGGTCTCTCCTCATCCCCACCTGATGTGGAGACGTTGTCGAGACACCTCTGGAGGGCGCCCCTGTTGGAGAAGGTCGGATGACATCATCTAAGTCACGGCCATTGTTGCCCCGTTTTGTTTTCCCTCCTTTTTTCCCCCCCTCCTCTTGCATTTCGTCCAACCTGCTCCCTTCGAGCCACCTTTACCTGCAACCTGGCCGATGCTCCAGGAGAGCAGGACGACTCGCCGTAGCGCATGACTTCTTCCAAATTCCAGCGGCGGGCGGCTGCAGCTTGGAGAGCCAAGGCTGTTTCCCGGCGCCGGCCGGCGGCGGCGGCAAAAACCGGAGCCGCGCAACCCGGAGGATTCAGGCGAAAAGGAGATTGTTAGCCAGGAGCTCCTATAGCAACAGAACCGTGGAAGAAAGCAGGCGCGCCGGCACATGCGTAACAATGGGAGCCGCATCCAGCCCTGCCGCCCCGGATCCATGGTGCTTGCTGAGCTGAATTCATCCCACCTCGCGATCACCGGGTTGGGGGAGGGGGGAGGCAGGGAGGGGCGAGGGAAATGAGTCTTCCACCCGCGGGGAGGGAGGGGCTGCTTAGGGCAACGAGTGGTGGAGGTCTTTGGGCTGCGGCTCGCGATCGATGTCTTTTGCTTCTCTCAGCGGAGGGCGGGGTTGAAAAACCCCAAAACTACAATTGCTGGTAGGGACCACGGAATAAAAGGTGGAGGTCTTTTTCTTTCTTTCTTTCTTTCTTTCTTTCTTTCTTTCTTTCTTTCTTTCTTTCTTTCTTTCTTTCTTTCTTTCTTTCTTTCTTTCTTTCTTTCTTTCTTTTGAGATCGTTGCAGTAGCTGGCTGCAATATTTCAGAAATCTCAAGGACTCTCCAGGCTCCTAATGGGGTTTTAGGATGTGATGTCTGAACAAGCCTGCAGTTAGTTTTTGGACCACTGACTTGGCTCCTGTGTGGTTGTAAACCCCACCATTTCTCAGAAGTTGGAACAATAGTCTACATGAACAATGATCTTTCCTTTGCAGACAGAGACTTATCCCATGGACCATCTTCTCCCATGGTCTTGTGTGGGACATTCATGGGGTCTAAGGTCTCCTGTGATATCCCAAAGGTGCTCTTTCAAGAGGCAACTGGACGTTCTGGTTTTCCTTTGAAGACGATTCACTTCTCATCCAAGAAACTTTCTTCAGCTCTGAAGAAGCTCCTTGGATGAGAAGTGAAACGACTTCAAAGAAAAACCAGAAAGTCCAGTTGCCTCTTGAAAGAGCACCTTTGAGACAACCATAGGATTAGGATAGGATAGGATAGGATAGGATAGGGTAGGGTAGGATAGGGTAGGATAAGATAGAACAGAACAGAACAGAACAACAGAACAGAGTAGAGTAGAGCAGAACAGAACAGAATTCTTTATTGGCCAAGTGTGATTGGACACACAAGGAATTTGTCTTGGTGCAAATGCTTTCAGTGTACATAAAAGAAAAGACACATTCATCAAGAGTCAAGAATCATCAGGTACAACATTTAATAATAGCCATAGGGTACCAATAAGCAATCAAATCATACTATATGGAAACAGTCCATATAAATGGTTAGGATATATGCAACAAGGTTACAGTCATACAACCATGATCTGGATGGCTGAGAATCTCCATAGACATTTAGCTATGTTTCCTGTGATACTTATCCCAAGACAATTTCTGACTGTTTTCCATATGTTCTCCAAAGTCAGCAAAAATACCTACAACAAGCTCACTGCAAGCCTCAATCAATTTGGGATGCATGTTTTTCCATAAGTCTTTTGTATAGTAAGTGAGGCTGGAATGGCATGTACCTTCAGATAAAAACAACTTGAAAGAACTCAGGATCCTTCTTTAAATTACAGACATGCTTCAACACCTTCACTTGGATTTATTTGCAGACCAACCTTACTGTAACTTGAGAAGAAGGATTGGCTCCCACTTTTAGTAACCAGCCATTGTTCTGTCCCACTTGTATCCACAGGTGAGAATCTCAAGTTCCAGAGTTCAAATACTTTACACAAACAAAACCAGAGACAGAAGAGTTAATTGCTCTGTTTGCACAGTCCTTTGGCAATCCTTCTAGAATCTGTCTGGCAATTCTGTATAGTCCATAAATCACAACGCTGTAGTCAGACGCACTTCTTTCCAAAGCAAAATCCACTTTGTTTCCAGCAAAGATTACAAACTCCTACGCTCCCTTATATCCTCTGAGAGGGGGCGTGTCAGTCTCATTAATTAATCCTTTGCTGGACGTCTCTTTTCTAATTGAGATTGACGTCTCAATCTTCTCCTAGTCCTCGCATCCAGCCAGCATCCGGCAGTTTCATCACCGCTTGAAGCCTCTGACACACTTTCCTGATTAACAGTTAACACCTGAGGTGCAATCAGGGAAGTAGATTCAGGGGAGGGAGCGGACTCCGAAACCTCCAATAAATCAGGCTCATCTCTCAGATCCAACTCCTCTCCCTCTACTTGACTCCCCTCTAAGTCACTTAATAATGCAGGCTCGAATCTCAGTGCCAGATCTTCTTCATCGCTCGAACCCACATCTGCTGACTGACCAGGTTCAAATCTCGGAGTCACAACAAGCCATTATTGAATTTTTGAAAAACTGGTTTGAATTACCTATGGTAATCTCTATCAAAAGATCACCCTGCAGCAAAAAAAACAAAACCTATTGTAATCATTTCAGTTTATTTTGTCAAATTAAGCACAAATATCAATGGATGTCATTTTCATCATTTATAAAGGTATCAGTTACCACTGCTGGTTTTCTATACGGAGCGTTGGTATATAAGTGCCTTGGTTAAATAAGCATGGAAGAGTTTACTCACAAACTTTTTTTTTAAACCTGAAAATTAACTGGAAGAGTTTTGAAGCATTTTTAAAAAGTCCCCATTGTGGTTAAAATAAAGGCAAGCTCCATTTGATAATGGTCTTCATTTGGAAAGCTGGAATCAGATGAGTTCTATTGTAGGTAGATGACTTAAGGCAGGGGTGTCCAACCTTGGCAACTTTAAGACTTGTGGACTTCAACTCCCAGAATTCCTCAGCCAGCTTTGCTGGCTGAGGAATTCTGGGAGTTGAAGTCCACAAGTCTTAAAGTTGTCAAGGTTGGACACCCCTGACTTAAGGCAAAACAATTTCTACTCTGCATTGTGGGAGGGGACACACCACATGCATAAACTGGCCACATGCTTCAGAATGCCTTTAAGGGACTCACCAGTTGTAGAGAGACTACTGGTTCTAGAATACCTTGCTGGCTAGGAATTCCAAGAACTGAAGTCCCTACAAATCTGAAGGAGACTAGATTGACAGACAATTATTTTACAACAGTGTTTCTCAACCTTGACAACTTTTAAGAGAGACGGACTCCAACTCCCAGAATTTTGGAAGTCCACCCCTTTCAAAGTTGACAGGGTTGAGAAACACAGCTGCAGAGGGTTCCTGCTGGACAAGTTTGAATTGCTTTCAACAATGGAAAGACGACCTTAGAGGATCCTTGAATTGCTGGCTTATTAGAAGCTCAGCCTCTCACCGTCTGACCTACAAGTTGTTGGTTGGCAAAAAGTCATTCCTCTTTCTCCAATGCTGACATTTTGCCTAGTTTCTAGAATATTTCTGAAGAATGAGGAGGTTTGAGTCTCATTAGCATTTGGATGAGACATCTTAAGGAAATATCAGGACTTTTAAGCTGAAAAATCATTAAAAAATAATCCCCAGAGGATAAAAAGCTATTTTCACATTAAAGACAAGAGGTATATCCATAAAATCACCAGAAGTTGAACTCGATTTGAGGGCATCTTTATCTTTACCTTTGGAGGACTGCTGATAATGTTGGCACTGCTGCTAGTTCATTGGCCAGTTCTTCAGCACTTGGCCTGAATCCAGCTTCATCTTACATTCCTTTCTCCTCTGCATTATTTATTTTTGCCTGAGATGCACTACTATTGCTGCTGCACAGTATATACTGCAAGCTTTAGCTTTTAAAACCAATGAAAAACAATAGCCTCCTAGATTAATACTCCGTTCCATCTTTCTTATATACAAGGTTAGTGGGTTATATATTTGCATACCATTGTGGATAAACAGCCAAATGATAAAGAAAAAGAAAAAGAAAATAATATGGGTCAGAAAGAGAAAAGAAGATCATAAACTTAAAATAGGGGCCTGCTGTCTTTTTACCGGGCTAAATTCTTGCTTTGCAGCTAAGAGACCAGGGATGGGGGTAGAATCAGGCAATGCGAAAAGAACATTGCTGTAGAAATGGAATCTTATGCCAGCTTACTCAAAGATTTACTGGAATATCCTGCAACTACTTAAGATCTGTGTATCTAGAGCAAAAGAGGAGACTCTCGGGGTTGGAAATTCATACAACCAGGTCATTAGAGGGCCAGCGAGAATTATGTTTTCTACACATTTGCTGTGATGCCTGGACAAAAAAATATCTATAAATGCATTAAGCAAACAAATAAATACACGCACAACATTATATTCCTGCAGTGGGTCATATGTTGGTTTTCTTTTGAACTCTACAAAAGTATCTGTGGATACAAAATAAACAGCACTTAGCTTCTTAATTGGGCTGGGTGGGCTTGCTGTTATGGATCTTTGCTGAGTTAAATGGAAGTTACTTTCTAGAAGACATCTTCAATTACAATACTTTGGAGACATTAAAAAAAATAGCTCAATTTTAAAAACTTTATTAATGAAATTTATACACTATCCATCTCACTACGTAAGGGATTCTTTTTTTATTATTAGTGTACTTCCTGTTAATTATTTTGTCACTAATATAGTAGATGACAAGTCAATAATTTGTAAATAGATTTACTAGTTTAAAAATATGGGGAGAGGCTTTTTCATAAGGAGTGAGAACCAATATTGTAGCAATGTATTAATCAGTATTCAATTAAGGGGGATAATTGAAGACCAGCAACAGTTTTTTAATCAATACAATTATGTATAAGTGTATTTTTTTAATCCACTTTTTAAATGTCTTGATTGATTGTGTGGTTCTTTGTTTTTGTTTTAATTTTTTTGGAGTTTGGTATTTTAACTTTATAAAATGAAATAGAATAAAATAGAAAATAGAAAAAAAGACAATAACAAATATACAAAAAAAAAAAGTTAAAAGGCAGGGAGAGCCCCCTCAAAGCATCAGCCACACCCAAGCTGTGTATCAGTCTTGGATATCCATGCTACTTAAAGAGCCAGACCACTAACATATGACAAATACTTTGTTGTGGGTGGTGGTAATTCTTGTAATATTCAACTTTGAATGAAAAGGGAAAATAATCGTATGTAATATTGTTATCTTAAATTGTAGTTAATATTGATAGTTTTTTCACTTGTCTATTTTCAATACACAAAGCTATTTAAAGAATAGAATCTCAGTAGTCTTTAATTATATTATAAAAATGTCATTGTATTGAAAGTAATATATCATTGTTTAATCCCAGCATGTGAGAGCTAGTTCTTAAATAGCCTCAAGAGAATCCCCTGATACTAGATCAGTCCATTATCCAAATAAGGAACAGTGCAAAGCATCACTCCTGCTTAAAAGGGGGATATTTATTATTATGGCTCATCACACGGTCAGCTAGATGTTTAGATGAGGTTTGGCACTTTTATCTGCTTATTGAATTTTTCCCAAGGACTTGGAGTAGGAAGATGTTGTAATTTGATGGTATTAGAGGTATCATTGCAAGATGTAAGCTGTAAAGTTGCTTTTTGCAATTGAGTAATTGTGTTTTTTGTCAATGCCAATGGTGTTCAAGTAGTGCTCCAGATATTTTGGGATTTCACCCAAAGTGTCCATTACTATTGGTCCTATCTTTACTTTCTTTGGCCACCGTCACTCTATTTCTATCTGCAGGTCTTTGTATTTTGTTTTATTATTATTTAGCTATTATTGTATTGTCCTTATCTGGGTTGTTGTGAGCTACCAAAAAAGATGAGAGCCAGGCAACATTTGAATTTGATTAATAATAAACAATACCTGGAATAACACAAGCTGTCTATATTTTCCCCCGATATCATTCAGTTGTTTGTACCTTGTTGCAACTCTTGACCATGTTTGCCCCTGCTTTTCATACCTTTTAGAGGAGAGCACAGAAATACATTCACACATTAATTAAAACACACAAAGAATTATCGTTTTACTCAAGATTCACTGTTGTTTGGCATTTGACTGGTGTGCACTGATTAATTGGCACAAGCTTATTACAGTCTTGGTTCATGCCTCTGAATTCAAACAAGGAAGCCTTCCAAGGCCACTCAAAGCCAAATGACATATAATCTTGATTAAACAAGTGCATGAATGAGTAATTGTGAAAGTAAAGAAGCTGTTCTGCAGGTAACCTACATTAAAAAGAATGTTTGTACTTTAGCGACAAATTTCCAAAGCAAGGTATATGATTGAAGATCCAGATACAGAACGAAATTACCACAGCCAGGAACGTGTTATCTAAAATTCTGCAATGGCAATTTCAAGCGAAACCCAAGACATATCCTATGCATAGGAAATTACAGATACTCCTCAAATTAAGACCAAAACTGACCCCAAAATTTATGTTGCTAAATCAGAAATGTGTTAAGTGAATTTTGCCCCATGTTATGTCATTTCTTGCCGTGTTTGTTAAGTGAATCACTGCAATTCTTAAATTAGTAACATGGTTGTTAAGTGAATCTGGCTTCCTTATTGACTTTGCTTGTCAGCAGGTTGCAAAGGGGGATCCTAGGACCACAGGCCACTGTCATAAATGTGAGTCGGTTGTGAAGCCTCCGAATGTAAATCACATAGCCATGGGGAGGCTGCAACGGTCATAACTGTGAAAAATGGTCATAAGTCGCTTTTTTCAGCGCTGCTGTAATTTCAAATGGTCACTAAACAAACTGTTGTAAGTCAAGGACTACCTGTACAGCAGCCAAACACAAGTAGTATTTTGCCTGCTTTTAGATGGTTTTACTAGCATCCTTTGAGATGGACTGGTGATGTGGTATCCCTTAATCTTGCAGGGAATTCAGATACATGTCATTGATAGTGCATGTCTACATTTACCATCCAATTAAGGTCAAAGCAGGGGACACGGTGGCTCAGTGACTAAGACGCTCAGCTTGTCGAACAGAAAGTTCGGCAGTTCGAATCCCTAGCACCGTGTAACGGAGTGAGCTCCCGATACTTGTCCCAGCTTCTGCCAACCTAGGAGTTTGAAAGCCTGTAAAAATGCAAGTAGAAAAATAGGACCTTCCCGCTTTGGTGGGAAGGAAACAGCGTTCCGTGCTCCTTCGGCGTTTAGTCATGTTGGCCACATGACCACAGAGACATCTTCAGACAGCGCTGGCTCTTCAGCTTTGTAACAGAGATGAGCACCACCCCCTAGAACCGGAAACGACTAGCACGTATGTGCAAGAGGAACTTTGACCTTTTAGAGGCATTCCATTTTCCAAGAAAAATATTCCTACGATTTTTTAAAAAGCATGCAGCTAAATCTATCATTGCCTTACGGGCAATGGGCAGTCAGGGCATTAAACCAATGACAGATCTTGACTCCTGCCATTCTGATGTCTTCCCTGGGTTTATGGTCCCAAGAGCTGTCTCTGATTAACTCCATTATCAGTCATTTTAAGTTTCCAATTATTTTTTCCCCCTTAAATAGTAACGCACAATGTAACATATATCAGTGACAGTGGCAAAAGAAGAGGTGGAGAGAAGTGAAAAAGTTGAGGGAGGTACAGTACATGACGCAAACAAATGAATGCGGGAGGCAGCAGCAGGAAAAGACTCTACCTGTTGGATTCCTGAATGTTGCAACAATGCTAAAGACAGTACATTCATCAAGGGAAAAAGGAGCCCTATTTATGGAGCATGATTTCTGTTGCATTCCTTTAGCTAACTCACTTGTATTCCATCCTTTTCTAAAAAAAATAATAATCCCGTATATATTATGCATATTTTACTTTTTTGCTTTGTTTTCATCCAATTCTTACTGTGGAGCATATTATGCTGTGGTGACATAAATGTTCCTATATGTACAAAATTGCCAAGGAAAATGAGATCCCGGGGCCTATTTTACACTATTAAGAATGCAAGTATTACAAAATGTCTATGCTTCTGTAAATCTGAAAAGGAACTATTTTTTTCCTCTAAGTAAATTGCCGCTGATCGGGCGCTGCATTTGAATGCCACGACTATATGGCCATGAAATAGAATAAGCGTTCACTTTTTAATCAGTCAAGCATTCAATCAATCAGGCATTCAATCAATTGCTTTTGGAGAAAGAAAGATAGATGGATGGATGGATGGATGGATGGATGGATGGATGGATGGATGGATAGATAGATAGATGATAGATAGATAGATAGATAGATAGATAGATAGATAGATAGATAGATAGATAGATATAAAATACAGGAGCCCCCTTTCTTAAAAGTATCACTGAAGCAGTTAGCATTATCTTTATTCTAGAAAGGGAGCATCACATTTTACTGCAGTGATTAGGGAAGTGGTGCCTATGGAATTCTGGGAGTTGAAGTTCACCCAGCTTAAAAGTTGCCAAAGTTCAAAAGCCGTGGATTAGGGAGTGGAAAGATGCCAGCTCTGAAACGTTTTCCCAGGTTATAGTCCAGCAGAAAGAAAGAACTTGAAAAACAGGAGGAGCAGGTGGAAGAACGTGGTCGATTGAAGCTTAAGAGTCCAACCCTAGGAAAATTTCTGCCTACCAAGGAAGCAGGGTTAGGAATGATTTTAATGCTAAAATACACTAATATTAATGGAGCATAATACATACTCTGTAGGAATAAATAACCCTATCTAAAAAGTCATGTTTTAGCTGTTTAATAAAAAAATCCCTTTGTCCATTGTTTCTCTATTAACCAAGTCTCTGTGCTATCCTATATTTTCACAATTTTCCACAAAATTCTCTTATTAAATTTCTAAATCAACAGGATGTTTATTTGTTGAAGCATAACAAAGAAATAATAAAAGAAAAAAAAGATTTTCACAACAAAGATGATACATGACAGCAACAACAACGGATTTATAAGAACATAATTTCCTTCCTTCCTTCCTTCCTTCCTTCCTTCCTTCCTTCCTTCCTTCCTTCCTTCCTTCCTTCCTTCCTTCCTTCCTTCCTTCCTTCCTTTTCCCTCAAACATACAGGAGTGAGAAACTTTGTGAGTCCTCAAATGGTGTTGGGCTCCTTATCACCTGTGTGGTCACTAATTGGACTGATAAGAGCTGAGATTCAACAATATCTGGAAGGCCACATGTTTCCTAACCCACTCATTTTTTTTTCTCCTTCAGCGTTTACAATTTTAAATTCATTCACCAAAAACTGCATTATTTGTCCACAAGATGGCTCTTTATACAATTATACATTAAAACCATAAAGCAGCTTCTTAGACTTCTACAGTTATTTTTCTCCCCTGGATTTTAGAACAGAATGACTATATGCAAATGGATGTGTTTGACTGTCATATTGCAATTATATTAACATTTGCAACTGTATGCAAGCATGTATCTTTATGCTAAGAACATTTATTTGTCTCAGCATTTTAGCTGAGACTTTTTCCATCATATATCGTGCATCTATCAATACAAAAACTGTCAAGGAGTGCATGCATATCCAAATATGCACAGATACACAAACCTTTCCTGAATTACATACAACCTCACTTTCTTCTCATTCCCAAAGTGGTAGAGATAATAAGGCCATCTAATCAAAACATGGAGCAAGAGGTTCTAAAAGTGCAAAGATCTTTCCTTGCTTTATGCCTTAGATCAAGGGTGTCAAACTCACGTCATTATGGTGGAGTCACGTGACGTGTCAAGACTTTCCCCCCTTCCCTAAATCAGGTGTTGGCATTGCCAGCACATGACACATTCAGTCCATGGGCTGGGAGTTTGACAGCCCTGCCTTAGATAATAAAAATAGGAATACAACTGGAGCAGAGGTGTTATTCAGCAGATTCTGACCAGTTCTGGAAATTTTTGAGTAGTTCAGAATATCACCTCTGACTGGCCCTGCCCCCATCTATTCTCTGCTTCCTGAGTCCCAGCTGATTGGCTGGGTCTTCTTTTGTTGCCCTGCACAGGAGAACGGAGCTGGAAAGCAGGTTAGTGGGGTGGGAGACAGAATGGGATTTTGCAGTATCCTTCCCCTGGAGTGAGGTGGGAATGGAGATTTTACAATATCCTTCTGCCACGCCCACCAAACCATGCCCACCAAGCCACACCCACAGAACCGTAGTAAAAAAAAATTGAATCCCACCACTGAACTGGAGTATTCTTCATCTCATAATCAAGGTTATAATAGCCCATTTTACAGCATCTGGTTTATTCGGCAATAGCTGTCCTCTGCTGATTTGAGAACAATTCAGAGAGCAAAAAAAGCCAGTGAGTTTTGCTTCACTTGCTTGGAGCCCATAGCGAACCTGCTGACTGAATGCATGCATAGCTACCTATTGCTCCTTCTGGGATAATCAAAACATGTCAGATCTTTGCTGTCGTGGTCTTATCTATTCTAACATCTTCTTCCTTCACAGGGTTCTGCAGGTGCCTTAGGAAGCCTATAAGCTGCACATGACAGCAAAAAGGCTATCTCGACAACATAATATATGGACATTTATATTGAGCATCCATTCCAAGGCAGTAAAAAAGGTGGATTTTTTCCCTGAAACTAAAGTATCCCTGTTTGCACAGGAATAAGGTTATGTGTCCTTGGCTGTTGCAAGTGGTAAAAGTAAAAACCGAGGGATTCTCTTTCATCATCTGGAAAGATCCTCTGAGGTTTGACATTACCTTGTTCTTTGGGATTTAAAAGAACATTTGAGAGCCACTAAAAGTATGCCTGCTAAATAATTAATAACTCAACAAAAAGCTGCTTGCAAAACAGACTTTTAGTCCTTCCTTCCCTCCCTCTCTCCCTTCTTCCTTCCTTCTTTCCCATATATTACCCAATGGTTAAAGGAATCCATTCCCAATACAGAAACAAAACAATAGGAATAACCTACAAATTAAAGAAAACCAAAGGGAGTAGCTGCCTGGCTGGTCTCCCTGAGTTCCCTACCATTTTCCTGATAAAAGACAAACCAATGTATTCCATATGGCCCTTCTTGCTTCTCCAAAGCAAACTTGCTGTCCTCAAATGATGTAAAGATTGACTCACTACCAGAACTAGCTGTGATTCAGTATCTAGTCCAACTAGCATTTCCTTCGCTTCTGGAAACAAGGAATCTGTGGGTTGGTCCTATAGAAAAGCAATAGTAGAGTTTATCTATTATCTGTTCCCTTCTCTTCTTAAGTTCTTAATGTTCTCAATGTACTTAATGTTCTCAAGGATTAATTCAGTAAACTTCCCCAGAGAGTTTGTTCCACAGGATTAAAATTGCTACTATGGGAATGAAGTTGGCCATTTGGAATGAGGGAAGCCAGAAGTGATACCATAGAGTCAACTATAATAATGTCTATGTTAGATTGATCAACTATCGCCAGATACAGAATTGAACAGTTAATAGTTACTCTTTTGTATTTTGACAAGGAGAAGTTTCCTCATGTTACAACCAGTTTTTCTACTAGCACGCTGGGCTAGTGAGTGCAAATAGGACTGTGGCCATAAAACGTCATCCATCTGCAACATAAAAGAAAACCAACTTACTTGAGAATATCCAAATGTTTGCATAGGTGCGGTTTGGTCCGTGTGTTTTTTTTTTTTTTTAGTTTGCTTTATCTTTTAAAATATATCTCAGGGAGTCAATTCCATCATTGTCATAAGAAAAGGAGAAGTAATTTTAAAAGTATGGTAAGGATTTTAGATTATTGGGAAGCAGATTAATTATTGTTCCAATAAGAGGTGATAAGTTATCTGAGACTTATCATTCCAATTTGTTTTGATGTATTCTTAATTCTTAATGGCTACCTAACATTCTCAGTGTCTAGAGACAGTGAATCTCCTTGGGATGGAACTGATCATAGACACACACAAATGTTTAGAGTGATCCATATGTGATGTTATGACAGATCACTAGGGTGATTATAAATGTTTATAAATGCTCCTGTATCACTTTATAACCGGAGAATTCTGATTCCCGATCTTGGCCTTTTTCAGAGGGCTACATTTTGTAAAGAATTGAAACTTTTCTTGCATGACTGAAAGTTGGATGTTGTTTTTTTGAAAATACTTAAAGGATGTGCATGGTGTTGGCACTGTTTTCCAGGAAGGAGGGAGGGTGGGAGGAAATAAATGATAAGTTGTTGTAGTAGAAATCTTCTCCCAAGAGAGAGTAGCCATTTTGTAAGACTGTTCACAGTATGCTTTCAGTGTCTAGCTACCCTAAATGTTTTCCACACTGATACTTATATCCATGTGGGTGTAGTTATTGTGGGTGTTTGTTGCATATGTGTTTAAAATTAAAGAAACAGTTCAGTAGGTGTAATCTTTTTTGAACTAATAACAAAAACAAGCCAGTTTAGTTTAGTGGTTTAAGGCAACAGGCTAAAAGCAGGAGATCATGAATTCAAGTCCCACCTTAGCCATGAAAGCCTGATGGGTGACCTTGGGCCAGTCACACTCTCTTAGTCCAACTCACCTCACAGGGCTGTTGTTGAAAAAGAAAGTAGCAGGAGGAAGGTATTTTGGACATATTTGTGAATTTGGTCGTCTCAGCAGATTCTGTCATCTTTACCAATCATTCTTCAGTCATAGGTATTGCCATATCTTTCCATCTTTGTGCATACAATAGCCTTGCTGCAGTTATCATATATAAAAATAATGTTCCATGATTTTTTTCCCCAACTGCTTATCCATCAGTCCCAAAAGGAAAAATATATCCTGGTTTTACAGGGACACTCTAAATATGGAGAAATTGAGCTGTTTTGCTCTCATTCTTTTCAGAGAAACAATTTTTGCCTTGGAAAGGCCCAACCTATGTATAAGGCATAGTTAAAATAATATTTGTAATATTCCCCATGAAAACCAAGCTATTTTTCAATATATAGGTTAACATACAAGTATCATTTCCATATAAGTGAAATTGGTCAGAAATTATATTCTATTTCCTATATCCATTTATTTTCCCCTGATAGATACGACGAGAATATCTGATCTGGGCATTATATGTGATTTGACGTGCCAGGAGGTATATAATCTGTCTTACACCTCTGGCCTCATGCCCACTAACATTAGTATTTTTTGCATCCCAGAAGTCCTCACATGTGTTTTGCCTGTCACAAGATGTTCCTTCTCTCACAGGGTAGAAACAAATTAATTCTCAAGTAGTCTCCATTCTGAAAACGTGGATGGTCCAGCATATTTATTTGTGCCATTGCAAAAAGAACACAATGAGAGAATTCAGAGAGTAGAGAGCCAGCATTTTGTGCCTCCAATATGTCATCAGCTATTTACCATAGCTTTCAGCAGAATTTTCTTCATGGTTTTCTTGTATTGTTAGATCACTTATGCCTGCAGGTAAGACTTCAACATACTTCACACAAACCTAATTTGTGAGTTGCTTTACAGGCTCTCAAATTTTTCTCACTGCCTTCATCCTCTAATTTTCTTACTGCTCGCCAGGAATTTTTTTTTCTCTATCTTTTTTTTTCCTTCCTGAATTCTTTGTATCATCTATTATTTCTGACTGTGATATATAGTTTCCAAATAATGCACCCGGGAAATGGAAAACAGAGATGTGCTCGGTTATGTAAAATTGTATTCCGATGTAATCAGGAGGTAGATCAGAGTGTCTCTAAAATCATGTCATTTGTAGGTGAATCTGTTCAAAAACACAAGAGACATTTTCATGAACTACATTTTGGCACAAAGTTAATTTTTGGTAACAGTTCACACCTTATTCCCCTGCCCAATGATTTGGGGGACAATGCAGGGATGGGATTCTACTAGTTCGGACCAGTTTGGGCGAACCGGATGTTAAAGTTACAGCTGGTTCACTGAACCAGTATTTCAACCGACCGGCTGGCCTCCTGCCCCTCCCCTCCTAGGAGTCTCCACACAGCACATTTTCAATGGAGGTAAGTGCAAGGTCCACGCAGAGGCTCCGGGAGGGGGAAAAATGGGCCTTCTGGAAGTCCGGAAACGGGCCTCTTTCCAGCTTCTGGAGGGCCTCCAGAGCCTGGGGGAGGCTGTTTTTGCCCTCCCGGAGGTCCAGGGAAAGCCTCTGGACCCTTGGAAAGGCGAAAAGGGCCTCCCCTGGGCTCTGGAGGCCCACCGGAAGCCGGAAACAGGAAGCTCTGGTAGGCCCTGCCCACCATGGCCACGCCTACCCAGCAACTGGGCAGTGAACTAGTTGCTAGGATTTTTGAATCCCACCGCTGGGACAATGCCACAAAAACATTTCAATTAAACATAATAGATTCTTCTCTTGAAATGTCTATGGAAATTCTCAGTCAACCAGGTCATGGTTGTCCTGAAGGTGCTTTTTCAAGAGGCAACTGGACTTTCTGGGTTTTCTTTTTAAGATGTTTTTCTTCTCATCCAAGAAGCTCCTTCAGCTCTGATAGTGGGGAATGGAAGGATTTATACTCTTTGCAGTCAGAGATGAAGAAACTTCTTGGATGAGAAGAGATTAACAGATTAACAGAGTTGGAAGGGACCTTGTAGGTCATCTAGTCCAACCCCCTGCCAAAGCAGGAGACCCTACACCATTTCTGACAAATGGCAGTCCAACCTCTTCTTGAAAGCCTCCAGTGATGAAGCTTCCACAGCTTCCAAAGGCAAGCTGTTCCATTGGTTGATTGTTCTCACTGTCAGAAAGTTTCTCCTTATTTCCAGGTTGAATCTCTCCTTGTTTAGTTTCCATCCATTATTCCTTGTCTGGCCTACAGGCGCTTAGGAAAATAGCTTGACCCCTTCCTCTCTATGGCAGCCCCTCAAATATTGGAAGACTGCTATCATGTCTCCCTTGGTCCTCCTCTTCACTAGACCAGCCATGCTGAGTACTTGCAACCATTCATCTTATGTTTTAGCCTCCATCGTATGTTTTAGCCTCCAGTAAAAAGCAAAACATCTTCAAAGAAAAACCAGAAAGTCCATTTGCCTCTTGAAAAGAAAGAGCCTTTGGTATTCTTAAAATGTTCTTATTAAAGTAATAATGGTATAGCACTTCTTTAGTCAATTTAGAGCTGACTTGATTGTGATGAGACTTCTTAGTAAACATTCAAGAGAAGCTCATACCTTTTCTGGGAGATTTTGCCCAGCTTATCAGGTTGGTACAATTAACAGACAAGTGCACTTTTGCATGGAAATCGTGATTGGACAACAACAAGATGATTTACACTTTAACTAGTGATCGAATTCTTGTAGCATAATAAATGTAATGTCCTACCCGTCAATGACTACTTCAGCTCCAACCACAACAGTACACGAGCACACAATAGATACAAACTCAAGTTAAACTGCACCAAACTCAATTGCAGGAAATACGACTTCAGCAACAGAGTGGTCAATGTCTGGAATACTCTACCTGACTCTGTGGTTTCTTCCCCAAACCCCCAAAACTTTAAACATAGACTGTCTACTGTTGACCTCACCCCATTCCTAAGAGGTCTGTAGGGCATGCATAAGTGCACCAACGTGCCTACCGTCCCTGTCCTAATGTTCCCTTTTATTCATATCCATTTCATGTATTCATCATCATGTTTATACTTCTACCTGTTATCTAATAGATGCTTGACAAAATAAATAAATAAAATAAATGTCAAAGTCTGCCTGACATGGGTAAATTAAGTTACTATAGGTGCAAATTAATTTGATACACAATTACATGCACATTGAAGAACTCAAGAAATTGCACAGTGATAACTGCAGATGTGTGATGAAAAGTGCCATTAATGTGTGAACAGTTTTAAGATCAGAGCAGACAATTCATCCTTCAGTATTAAGAATGTCTATGTGTACATGGAATTGTACAAGTAAACACCATGAGACCCTGATTTTTAATGGAAAATTTAATGGAAGGGTGCAGTGATGGATATCTTACAAGGTTACCATTTCTTCATCTTCAACACTTGTTTGGGACATATATCCTCTGAATCCTATGGAAAAGATGCCCCAATCCTGCCTATATACTGACTTGCATTTATAATATCATACATGACACTCTTTCTCCCCAAATTACTGCACATTCATATTTCATGGAAGTAGGTATTGGTCCTGATGCCTCACCTGTTTGTTGTGAGATTTTTGTAACATGGTAAGCAACCAACATTTTCTCTCTTCAGACATGGGCATTGAGGAGCAAAAAATAACATGGGTTTTGTTATTTGTTAACTAACATCATTACCTTGTGTTTTAATTTGATTTATTTTCTCTCTTTTAAAACGATGTTCAGATTTAATAGCTTTTAACATTCCTAAACTGATAAACAAGCTGGAGACTAACTCCAGATAAGAAAAGTTTGTTAGTACAACTTGAGGTCTGGCTTATCTCTTTCGTGAACTCTAAAACAACCTTTTTCCTTACAATGACACCCCTTCTGACCTCATTTTAATGAACGTGTGATATTATGGGATACAGATATGTAACATGTTTGATTACATGTAACCTATTTCCTATGCAAAAGGAAGGTTACTTTTATTCTGTCCAATAAACTTTCCTCTTGCATTTTCTTTGTTGTGTTAACTATAAAAAGAAGGAAAACTTGGGGTTCAAGGTGCTCTCTCCCTTTTTCATAGAGAGACCCCCTTTACCAGGGTACCCTAATAAACTGCTTTTAAATAATCTTCCAACTCAGTTGCTTATTGGAAAGGCAAATTGAGGCAGAACCTAGAGTCAGATTTGGCTTTCAAGATACAGTGTTCACTGAAGCCCATAGAAAAGCAATAAGAAAACCTGCAAAATGGAAGGAAAATCCATCCAACAAAATTAAATCCAGGCTCTGCCGCAGACTGGCACTCAAGGCCCTTTTACCCTTATTTCTGATAGCGCAGAGGTGAAATGCAGTTTTGCAGGCAAACTCTGCCCACAGCATTTGATCCTTGAGGCCACAGCTCATTGATCCTTGATTCAGGCTGGAGTGAAGAGCCAGGAGCAGTAAAGTAGGGCCAAGGCAAGCTTAACCTTAGCATCTGAGCTGAAATGGGCACAAGATAATGGGCTTTTATTTTTATTTATTTTATTTTATTTATTTATTTTGTCAAGCAATCATAAGATAACAGGTATAAGTATAAACATAGTTATGGATACATGAAATGGATACATATAAGAAAAATAAAAGAAATAAAAAAAAAGAAACAATAGGACAGGGACGGCAGGCATGTTGGTGCACTTATGCACGCCCCCTACAGACCTCTTAGGAAAGGGGTGAATTCAATAGTAGACAGTCTAAGGTTAAAGGTTTGGGGTTTGGGGAAGAAACCACAGAGTCAGGTAGAGTATTCCAGACACTGACCGCTCTGTTGCTGCAGTCGTATTTCCTGCAATCAAGTTTGGTGCGGTTAACCTTGAGTTTGTATCTATTGTGTGCTCTTGTGTTGTTATGGTTGAAGCTGAAGTATTCATTGACAGGTAGGACACTGCAATGTATGTTTTTATATACCATACTTAGATCAGACTGAAGACGGTGTAGTTCTAGGTTTTCTAGGTCTAGAATTTCGAGTCTGGTGGCATAAGGTATTCTGCAACAAGTAGAGGAGTGGAGAACTCTTGTGAAATATTTCTGGATGTTCTCAACTGTGTTAATATCAGATACGTAATGTGGGTTCCAGACTGATGAGCTGTATTCGAGTATTGGTCTAGCAAATGTTTTGTATGCTCTAGTTAGTAGTGTGATATTACCAGAGAAAAAGCTGCGTAAGATTAAGTTAACAACTCTTAATGCCTTTTTGGCTATGTAGTTACAGTGGGCTCTAGCACTTAGATCATTATAGATGAGTACTCCAAGATCCTTGACAGAGTTTGGATCATCAACAAGATCTTCACTATTCAGCTTGTATTTTATTTTCTGATTATTATTTTTTTGCCAATATGTAAGACATGTATGTAGACACAATATGTAGGACTTCCCTATAACATTTCCATATCTTTCCATCTTTAGACCCAGCATAGATCAGATATACTTTTTTATTATTTGTAGACATCCAAAGGAAAAAAATTATCCTCAAAGAAATATGTTCAGCTCCAGTGCAAAACCTGGATTTTTATTCAGATGCCATGTTGGAGAAGGCTGCTGAGAATACTGTAGCCCAGGGGTGTCAAACTGGCAGCCCACAGGTCGGATGCGTCATGCACAGGCCATGCCCACCCAGGCTCCGCAAAGGCAAAAAAAATCATGATATGTCATGATAAGTCACGTGATGTGGTTGAGTTTGGCACCCATGCTGTAGAGAGCCAAGAAAAGAAACCCATAGATCACTGAACAAATCAACGCAGAGTTCTTGACAAAGACACAAATGACCAGGCTCAAATGATCCTACTTCAGACACGTTATAGAAAGACCTAGCAATCAAGAGAAGGCTATAATATTGGGAAGGGCAGAAGGAAAGAGAACGATAACCAGCAGCAAGGCGGATGGGCTCAGTTACAGAAATAATGAGCTCCTAATTGGGAGATCTGGAAGATCAGGCTAGGGACAAGCTCTCACATTTTGGTTGTGGACTGGTCCACTGTTTGAAATAAATAGATCATAATGGAGAAAATCGAACTATGTGGCCACTGACACTGACTTGATGGTGCACAATCATTGAAAAATAAATAAAGGGTGCCCTGGTTTTAAATGAGTTTAAAGCAGAAAATGGAAGATCCTTAGACTGCTTTTTCATGAGCAGTTATTATTTGGGTGGGGAAAGTGTTGGATTTTTATGATTTGAAACCCAATGGAAACCTGGACAGATGTTATATAAAGGAGCCAGGATTCTGTTCAGCTGTGTGTGTCTCTCTGTCTGCAGGATAATTCTGAAGGGAACTGTCTGATAGGGTGGGGGTGAAGCTAGCAAAAGAAGGATGAAATCTTGAAAATAAGCCAACGGAACTGCCGGTGTGGGGTAGGGGTGGGGGAAATCCAGAAAACAAAATTCTTCAACGCATCTTTCTGAAAGAAGCCTTTGGTCAGTGGCTTGGAATACTCTTGACTGCTCCATTCTTAACCCCCTTTGTTATTCTGATCATTTAATTGGGTAGAATAAATTCCAGCTGCCGTATCTGCCTGTATCTTTCCCCAACCTGTTTTGTCTCAGGAGTTAGAAGCAGTAGGGAGTAGCAGGGAGTGGGAAATAATGTTGTTTGTGAGTTTCCTAACTTATACACACGGTGTCCATAGCCTTTGAAAGGGAAAGCTAGAGGCTTCCAAGGCAATCTAAAAATAGGATTGTCTGGGCTTCTAAATCAGGGGTCTCCAACCTTGGCGACTTTAAGCCTGGCGGACTTCAACTCCCAGAATTGCCCAGCCAGCTTTGCTGGCTGAGGAATTTTGGGAGTTGAAGTCCACAAGTCTTAAAGTTGCCAAGGTTGGAGACCCCTGTTCTAAATCATCTGAAAACTCTGGTTGATAAATTATGTTCTCCAACTTGTACAAGGGAAGTATTGTCCCAACAAGCAGAGGAAACAATAGTACATCTTAAAATAAGCAATTATGCTCCACCAAAATATTGCCAAAGTATACAGTTCCCAGTATCTTTAGGGAGTGTGGCCAATGCTGAGAGAAGGGGTGGGTAGGTTGTGATTTAGTGGCATATGGAACACAAAAACCATATTGGGATCAGAGTTCCCACATACGGTTTAGATAGAACCCATAACTTCCAGGGACTTTTAATATCTGAATGCAGGATTCTCTTGGATGCTGGAACAACCATAGTGGTGGGAAATAACAGCAGGTGTTGCTGCCCAAGAATATCTGGAAAAGGACCCAAAGTCATGTTCTTCAATCCTTCATCGTGTAGCCAAAAATATGACCAAGTAGAGAAACACGTCTCCCAAATCTGCCTTTATCATGGCAGTATGTTATTCCTAGGATGGATGAGCAAAGAATGCCAGGGGAGCATCCCAAGAGTATATAGTCCCAGCAGGATCTCTTGGAGTTAAAAGTAACTTGATAGGACGTAATCGATCGATTGATCAGAAAAAGGAACAGTGCATGGGGTGAAGTTGGGTGGAGTGCAATTCCTTGCTATTCATTTTCAGACAGGTCAGAACAGTGCAAGAACCAGTTTGGTGTAGTGGTTAAGGCATCAGGCTAGAAACTGGGAGGAGTGGGAGTTCCTGTCCCGCCTTAGCCACAAAGCCAGCTGGGTGATCTTGGACCAATGATTTTTTTTTCTCAGCCCTAGGAATGAGGCAATGCAAACCACTTCTGAAAAAACTTGCCAAGAAAAGTGCAGGGACTTGTTCAGGTGTCCATGCTGACTCAAAGGCATGTGTGCGCCTACACACAGACACACAAAACCTCCTACAACTGTTCCATAGATATATAGTTAAGACTGGCTTAATTACATTGTTCTACTTCCTTCCTCCCCCATCTAGAACTGATATGAACAGCTGATACAAAACCTTTCCATCTCTAAACAGAGGAGAGGCTGTGATAGTCTCACTCCTCTCTAGTTCCCATAAGCATTCGTCTTCTATCTGCAGCTGTGAATCAATTTCAGAGAAAGGAGAGAGAAGCCAGCAACAGAATACTGTGTTGCTGAAACAAATGTTACTAATGGGAGGATATCTTAAGCATTGCTCTAACTGAGGAATTTAATTTTGCAATTTAAGAGTGGCACAGTCCATGCCAATCCTTATGATTAGCCAGAAAGTAACATGTTACCATATAGCGCAATGTGATAATCTGTAGTCCCCATCTGTGAATGTGTAGAAACTTGATATATTACTTGTGTAAAGTAATACTGACCGAATTCTTCCATGCAGTGTAAATATTGAAAACATGGGACTTTTCTCTTAGCATATAAAGGGTCATACAGCATTCATCACGATCCCATTAACTGTGATTGTTTATTCCTGAAATCCAGCCTCTACACGTTTAAATAAATTTTAATAACATGTACTTCCTTTAGGTGCCAACTTTACAGTGCTAACTCCTTAGACTTCTACGTGCTGACTTAAATCAGGTGACTTAATATCATTCCTAGTATTCTTGTGTTCAAAATGTAAACAAATAAAATTGTAGTCCTTACACATATTCACTTGGAATTGAATTGCAAATGTTTACAGAGATAAAATGTTAACGCAGGTGTATACAATCCAATCCACTACAGAACAGTCTATAAACTTCTCAGTTCCTCTTTACTAGGTGTTAAAAGGGTATTCTTATGTTCACAAGGCACTTTTCTTTCATATCCTTTTGACATTTCTGTCTTTTCTTCCCATATCGCAACTGAAGGTTTCTTCGTCAAGCCACAGACATTTCTGCAAATTAAAAAAAAGAAGAAGTGAATTATTTGGTTTTTAAACTTTTCAACATTATTAGCATCCTACATTATTTCTGGACATATCATTCAAACATTTTTCCAGAACCACACTCATGAGTAATATAGGCTTCAGTTTAACTCATCGGTTCTGATAGGTACAGATGTATGTATTTTTTTTGCAATTGGATCTTTTTTTAAAAAAAAATGGGAGATTCAGAATGCATTTTGATTCTGAAATTCAGGAGTCAATTCTCTCCAGGAAGGTAAAGAGACTCTTTGGGCCACCACACAAACCTGTCAGAAAAAGGACAACCAACTTGGGCTGCAAAATTCTGGATGACCAGGAGATGGAAGGAAAAAGTTAGAGATTTCTATATAGTATGTTCTGTATGTTCTATAGTCAAGAACCTCTAAGTCTAGCTTCCTAACTCCCCCCAGCCCATTTTGAAACACAACTCCACCATGCTATCAGAATGGAAACTGGTGAAATCATCCATTGTGCAAATCTATATTTCATGCTGAAATCCATGTTCAATTTTGCAACTATTTTTAAGTAGGTCAGAAAGACCTAAAACAGAAACGGTAATATTTCCTTGGGGACCTTGAACAATATCATGCAATTTGGCCTGTATGCTTGAGGTAGCCTCATTCTTTGTATAACAGTCGACATTTTTTGCCTTAAAAGCATCCCTTTGGGTTTGAAGAGGGGGGGGGGGGAGATGTTGTATGATACTATCATGTCCTCAATCCACAGCCAACTTCTACAATAAAGGCTAGATCCAGAATTCTGGAAGAGGAAATTTTGCATCTCAAGGCATCTTAAGAGAAGCCCTTGAAAAATCTTCCCAGGGGGATGTTCCCAGGAAGGGCCTAGATATAAGGATGCTGAAAAACCTTGCTGAAAATACTTCAGGGAAATTTTTCAATGCCAGTAAAGAATCAGCTCCAGCATCTATCATATTACTTCCAATGACTATCTTAACAAAGGTGTGGGTCATTGGGACACAAGAGACAAAGACCCAGAGGCTACTATTGTTTCCCTCTCTTTCCTGTGCCTAATGTGTTTCCCAAAAAATAAGACCGAGTCGTACATTATTTTTTTGCTCCAAAAGATGCATTAAGACTTATTTTCCAGTTAGGTCTTATTTTCGGGGAAACACGGTACCACTTCTCCATCCCTGTTTGCCTATCATTTTGCAATTAAATCCATAATCTATTCCCTGCTGCACAGAGAGAACAAATAGCTTGCAGGCCTCAGTGCAAATCTTACTATTCTATGGGAAGGTTCACGTCCTTTGGTTTGATTTGCAGAAGTCAAAGAATGTCTGGCCCAAGACATGGTGTGAGATATGCCACCACAAGAAGCCACAATATGATGAAATCAAATAGAAACATTCGATCTCTTAGAAGATGAAAGTGCCTCCCCAAAGCCGTAACAGAGTCCATCACACATATATATCAGGACCTATACTCATCAGATGGCTCCAGAGGATTAGTTCTGTTTGTTTTTCATTATTGATTATATTTGTCATGGGGATTATTCATTCTGCTTCTGTTTCGCTCAGCACGATCATAGCTGAAAGTAAACTGTGACACCTGAGCTGTAGCTTATAACGTGTGCCTACATGTACTAACTATTGTGTTTGTATTTGCTAAGGCTTAGTGTTCCTTGATCAACCAGGAGTACAGCCAACAGGGTTGGAACTCTCCATGATAAACAGCTTCAAAAATCTTTACCAAGACTTAATACTAACTATCTGAAAATGGAAATGAAATCTCTCTGAATCAAACTTAAGATGAATTCTGTAGCTGGCAATGGAGAATAGTATTGGGGAAAGATTAATTAATTAACCAGACTGGTGTGAAGAACATCAGTATGGAATCTTGTATTATCTTTGTAAATGCAAAAACAAGGGATGTGGAAGGGTGTCCTGCGTTCATGATGCCAACAGTCCTAAGCAATTTGCCATCTCCCTGGTTTCTCACTCCCACGGAAAGATTTCTAGGAAGAACTTTCCCCATGTCCAAGTCAAAACCTATGGGCAGCTTAGGAGGCTGTAAAGTAAGAGAGAGTAATTTTTAATCTATGCTAGGATTGCAACATGTGCTATTGCTAGCATGCCAATTAAACTGATTCTAACAGAGGATAGAGTACTTTCAAGCAATCAGCTCAATTTTTCTGAAGCCTTATAATGAAACATTCCAGGATTTTTTTAAAACCGATTTTATATTTTAGATTGTCTTCTTAAATGGTTCATTCATAAATCAGAACCTAGGCTGAGCATCAATGTTAGTAATACAACTGAAATAGAAACTCAATATTTTACTTTATTTTATTATTTTTGCTGTATTATTATGCTGTATCGTTATTAAGCAAAGAAACAACGAAGGAGGAAAATCTGCTGTGTTATGTTCCAAGCTGTCTCAAGAATTGCTCTCAACCCTGACTCCAGCCTCAGGACAGTTTTTTTATCTTTTTAGCTGGGCCTCTTTGAGTTGGATTATAATTCTAGCCTACTATTTTAATTAGATTTTAGCAGTTTGCATTTTATTTTGGATTGTTTGCTTTAAATATCTCATGGATGGAAAGGATGGCATATGTGGAAATAATGTAAAGTTCCTTGTAACAGTTGGGTGGTTACTAAAGTTAGATTAAATAAATAAATAAATAAATAAATAAAAATAAATAAATAAATAAATAAACAAATAAACAAACAAATAAATAACAACAAATTCTCCATGTTGTGAGTGGTGCCTTGAGAATGGAATAATATAATAAGACTGAAGGTACTTATAC